>NC_056689.1:8096875-8727500 GCF_018350215.1 Panthera leo | reverse complement strand
GTTGTTTTCAATTAAAGAAAGCAGCATTTCCTGGAAGATGTCCAGGTTCCAGGAAGAAGGGGGCTGGAGCGCAGCTGGCCAGGTGAAAGGTGTGTCTCTGGGAGTGAGCGGCTTATGAGAGGCCCAGCTGGAGCTGCACAGAAATCCTGTTAATGGACTTGGGACAGGGCGGCCTGCACACTTACTTTTAATTTGTTTCTGCAGTGTAGTAACTGTTATCAGTCGGTCCTTGGAGCAGTGGGCTCAGGACGGCATTAGACTTTTTTTCACACGAATGAACATCGTTGCATTGGGTAGCAGCAGTGAAGCACAGCCAAGAATTTGTAAGATAAAGTTTGCGGAAGGTCTCAGAACCGTGTAGAGAGAGGAGTGATCCTTCCATAAGGAAGTCTCACAAGTAGGTAAAAGCCACAGATGAGGCCAGGTGTAAAGGCAGAAAACCTTGATGTGAAAGATAAACTTAGATATAAAGCAGACTTAAAGATCAGCATTGCCTCAGAAACAGAATGTTTTGGGGAGAAGTAAGCCAGCAGACTGGGGTGAGTAATCGAGTGACGTGCCGGTCAGGACAGATTCATGAACAGCTGTGAGAAAACAAAATGAACCTGTTCCTTTGCAGAGATGGCCCGCCCCTCATCTGTTTTGTATTTCCTGCTGGATATTTGTGGTGTTGTGAATCACAGCTAGGTAGAGAATGAGAGTCTGAGGCGAAGCAGTGTCCTTCAAAACATGAGGAAATAGGTGCTTTCAGAAATGTCTTCTGATGCTGATCTATCAAACGGAGGGGAAAAGGAATGGCCACACGCACACAGGCGAGGATCCTACCGTAGTTCGAGGTCGGGCTGTGAGGATGTGAGGACATCAGCCATGATCTGCCTCTGAACTCTTCCTCGGCCGTGTTTCTCAAACAGTCTATTTGTAGTTTATTTGTTACTAAAAAACAAAACAAAACAAAAACCCCTCCCTTGTTGAACTCATCCAATTCTCTACACTTCCTGCTTCCTAAATGGACACCTCTCAGAAAATCTCCAGCCCTTGCTCACCGTGTCTTGAGTTTATTTCACTTCCAGCCTGCTTCTTACAGCTTTTTTTTTTTTTTTTAAATAATTATTTCTTGTGAAATAAGTCAAAAGAAAAACAAGATTCTGGGCTGTAGGACCTCCTGGTAGAACCTGAGGAAGTTGGTGTTGGTGCATCGATAGAAGATATGCTCCGGCAGGAATCCTGCCCCGGAAATCTGTATCTGAGGGGATTTAGAACTGGACTGTTCTGTCTCCACCAAACATAGTTCATCCTCTGAAAGCCCTGTCCGCTAATCTCCACTGTCACTTTATGCAGTGTTCAGTGTCTCTGTCGGGCTGACCCCATTCTCTGAGTTCCCCTGAATCAGCCACTCCTGGCTCCCTGTGCTTTGAATTTTCACCCTTTCCTGTCCAGTTTTGAAGGTTACGTGTTTAAAATGTTAAATGTCAGGGCACCTGGGCGGCTTAGTCGGTTAAGCGTCCAACTCCTGATTTCGGCTCAGGTCATGATCTCACGGTTTGTGAGTTTGAGCCATGCATCGGGTTCTGCACTGTCAGTGCAGAGCCTGCTTGGGATTCTCTCTCCCCCTCTCTCTCTCTGCCCCTCCGCTGCTCATGCTTGCTTGTTCACTCGCTTTCTCAAAATAAATAAAACTTAAAAAACAATTAAAAAATAATAAAATGTTAAATGTCATTGCCAGGTTCCTTCCCTGTTTCCACTGTCGCGTGTCTTTATTTTCCAGTGAAAGCAGAAGGATAAAAAACGTATGCTTGGATTTAGTTCACACCAGGAAACCGAGCCCAAGACAAAAGCATCAACTAGATAAAAGGGCGTTTGTGTGAGTTCGTTTCCATTAGAAATGTACTAGGATTCATAAGATGTGGTTATTTTTCTCATTTCTAGAAGACTGGAAAGTTGATGACCTGATAGAGAGCAGCCAGGACAATGAAGACGAACATTTTTGGCAACTTGCTTTTACCGCCAACAAAACATTAAATATAGATAGTGGTGCTAGAGTAAGAAAAACTTTCAATCTGGGCACAGATTCTGTTCCTTCAAGAAATTTTCCATATAAGATATGTGACTCGTGTGAAATGAGTTTGAAAAATATTTCAGGCTTAATTATCAGTAGAAAGAGCTATTCTGGAAAGAAGCCTGATGAGTTTAATGTATATGAGAAATTGCTCCTTGACATCAGGCATGAGAAAACTCCTCCTGGAGGGAAATCTTATAAATATAATCAAAAAAGGAATGTGCTCCATCATAGTCACGATCTCAGTCAGCCAATTTTTGATCAGCCTTCTGAGTATAATGAAAATGGACAAGCCTTCCACGAGGAAGCGGCATTTTTCACAAACAAGAAAATACAGATAGGAGAGACGCTCTGTAAATACAATGCATGTGGAAGAACCTTCATCCACAGTTTAGAACTCAGTTTATCTCAGAGAACTCATTTGGAGATGGAGCCATATGAATGCAGTCTTTGTGGGAAGTCCTTCTATACCGATTTAAGATTGGGACACCAGAGAACTCTTACAGGGGAGACTCCTTATGAATATGACGGATATGGGCAAACCTTCTGTGATGACTCAACTTTCATTATCCATCAGGGAACCTATGCAAGAAAGATTCCCCACGAATATAAAGTGAGTCATAAAACGTGGGAAAAGTCAGCCCTCTTTAAACATCAGATAGTACACATGGGCAAAAAACCTTATGAGCACCATGAAAATAGGAATAACTTCAGCAAGAAGTCCCATCTCACCCAACTTCGAAGAGCTCACTCAGGAGAAAAAACCTTCGAATGTGGTGAATGTGGGAAAACATTCTGGGAGAAGTCAAACCTCACTCAGCATCAAAGAACACACACAGGAGAGAAACCCTATGAATGTACTGAATGTGGGAAATCGTTTTGTCAGAAACCACACCTTACCAACCATCAGCGAACACATACAGGAGAAAAACCCTACGCATGTAAGCAGTGTGGAAAAACGTTCTGCGTAAAGTCAAACCTCACGGAACATCAGAGAACGCACACCGGGGAAAAACCGTATGAATGTAATACGTGTGGGAAATCCTTCTGCCACAGGTCAGCCCTAACTGTACATCAGAGAACACACACAGGAGAGAAACCCTTTATATGTAATGAATGTGGGAAATCCTTCTGTGTGAAGTCAAACCTCATTGTACATCAAAGAACTCACACAGGGGAGAAACCCTATAAATGTAATGAGTGTGGGAAAACCTTCTGTGAAAAATCAGCTCTCACTAAACATCAGAGAACTCACACAGGAGAGAAACCCTATGAGTGTAACGGATGTGGGAAAACCTTTAGTCAGAGGTCAGTACTGACGAAACATCAGAGAATTCACACGAGGGTGAAAGCTCTTTCAACATCCTGATGTCCAGAAGTCTCCACCCACCCTTTCAAAGTCTTACACCATTTTTGAAAATGAGATGAACGAGACCCAGAGAATGCCTCATGTTACTAGAAAGCGACATCTTGTTGTACTTCAAATAATTAATACTAGAATGAAATCTTACAGATATTTTGAATATGTGAAAGCTCTCAAAAACTGAAACTTTTCATCAGAAAATTTATATTGAGGGGAAGTTTATTCACTTAAGTAATGTAAAAATCTTTGTCTAGAATTTATGTTGTGTCGTATTCCGGATGTGATACCAAATTTTATTGTAAATACAGTGGATGGTATTATTCATTCATACCCAGACTCACAGTGGAATCTGAAGCTTAAAAAAAGTTCAATCACAGCAGCATTAAACATTTATGTGAGGAGTCTCTGACGATTGCAGGCCCAATGTGGGTGTAGCAATATAACAGGAATTGGATGTACGCTTGATTTGCAAATTGGAGTCCAACGAACTTGTGGAGAAATTGTCCCTTCATTAAATGACTTATGGTCTGTATTAATGTTTCCCACACTAAATACCACCAGTGTCTACGGGTTGACATAAATATAGATGTATATATGTAGCTGTAAATATACTTATGCACACATACCCACACAGATGCAGTAGTGTGTTCGAGTAAGCCCGTAATAGCTTGCAAGTACTGCTGATGGTTAAATTCCCAGGAATTTTGTGAGCCAGTTCTCAGAACATAATCATTATTTAAAAATTAAATTATATTAAAAACAAAGGTAATAAATACTCAGCACTCCTTGCTTCCTAATTATTTTATAATATTTTGCTATTAGCCTTGTTCTTTAGGTCACTCACAGTATCGAGTCTGCATGGTGACAATACCATACAACACGTGCTTCCGCCCGTCCCTTCCCACCTCTGTACTCAGTCATGAGGGTAGCTTGGCTTCAGTGGGAGTGTTTACACCCTGCAAATTGGCAAACCCTACAAACCGGGGTTTTTATTTTTTTATTTTCTCAGACAGCCTGTTGTCAAATATTTACCGGCACACCGCTGTGTATATATGAAAATATATTTGGAAAATTTAAAGTACAAACTATATACCCTACCCCCTGTCCCATTTCCCGCCATAAATAAATGGCTGTGGCCATTATCACTGAACTGCGTCAATAAATATCCCCAAATCTGTTTTTGTGAGGTTTTTTTTTTAACTACCTTTACATCAGTCTTCATTGTAAATACTACCAGAGCCTCTTCGTACTTTGGCCAGTCTGTGCTGTGTCACCACCGCATCACCACCCTCTTCTGTGACATTGCTGGCGTATAGGATGAGTGAGTAGGGCTGTTGTTACTGAACTACTACTTCCCAAAAGAAGCCAGATAGTATTTTTCTGAGTTTTTTCAGCTGCCTCTGGGTCAGTCTGTAACGTAAGAGCTGTTAAGAACAATGGTATCCCATGAATTTTGCACAGGTCACCATCAGTTATGAACAGGAATACTCCCTACTCTCCACAAATGAAAGTAGTGCTATGCGCTAGAATGCCACTTTCATTCTCTTGGTATTCGGTTGTGGTATCTACTTAGGCATGATACGTTGTATGTGACCCAGGAACTGGAACTATGTAATTGTATTTAAAATAATAGGATGTCATATACTGTCTCTTCCTCCTTTGTCCTGTTTCCTGTGCCTCCTTGGAACACACTGATCGCAGTTCCAAGGACATTGCCCACCCAGCACCCATTCTCTACTTCTTACTTGCTGGGCTCTGTTTTGTTTCTCTTCCCATCCCCCATCCCCCCACCCCCAGGCAATTTAGGAGTAAATCCAGCTTAAGTTAATCATGGAGATGCTATTCTAATGATTTTGTTGGGATGGACACGTGAGCAGTGAGATGTTTGGAAAATATTCTGCGGTACTTCTGGGAAAGATCTCAGTGATCAAATACTGTCATGACATGAGAAGACACAAGGAGAGATTGTCTCTCTTATGCTGGATTTTTTCATGTTTGCATGTTGTACCAAATTGTAGCTTGTGGCCCTGAAGGGCAATAGCCTGAAGAGAACAATAGACAAAATGGAAAAAGCCTGGCTCAGAGGTGACGTCATAGAGCTGCACAACTCCATCTGGACCTGTTTTCTGCTAGGACTTTACATTACTGCAGTAGTAATGGTTTCTTATTGATCCTTAGGGCTGTCTGTCACTTAGAGCTGAAGCATTCCAGCTGGTACCGACACGTACTTAGTTCTAAGTGTTTATGTTCTATACAGTGATTTGGGGGAAGAATGATTTCTTTTGACAGGCTAATACAGGGATAGCTCTTTGTGTCAGCCTTGGTTCTGATGAAAACCAGAATGCTACCCCAACTAAGATTCTGATGGCAGACTTCTCACAGCGGTTTGGGCCAGAAACAAGGAATACTGAAGCGCCTAGGGGCTGGCATCACTGAGAAGCCATGACCAGTCTAAATGCTAAAGGGGCAAAGGATGGAGACAGGTGTCACCAGAGCCCATTAAGAGCTGCTCTCACGGAGGAGAGACCATCTCCTAGGGGACGCTGTCACTACCAGAATTGTGGCACTGAATTGCTGGTGCCTCCCTTTGGAGTACCCGGCCTGGTGCTACGTGCGGGTTAGCTGAGGTGGGCGCAGAGAAAGGGGACAGCAGGTCTGGGAGGAGCTAACGGCTGATGAGCTGCTCAGTGTGTTTTCATTTCTGTAAATTCCTATGTAAAGTCTCCGTATTAGAAATAAACTTACTCTACTAGTTGAAAGTTCCATATTTCTGCTCCATTGTGCTTTTGTGTCATAAGTAAATTCCCTTTGGAACTGAGCACTGTGGCAGGTGTCTCTGTTGACATGCATGAAGCAGGTAGTATGTTGAATTGCTTTCTTCATACATCTCTCTGTGGTGTTTCTCGTTATATGTGTTGTGAGATACGCAGCTCTGTATTCTTCCAAATCAGTAGCCAGTTGTCCCTGCATTTTTTGATCAATTCACCCTTTTCCTCGTCAGCTTGATAATGGCATTTTGAGCATGTGCTATATATTGTGTGTAGTGACTATTGCTTTTTGTCTGCTCAAGGCAACTTTTCTATATTCTTCCAAGTAATATAACCTGTCCTTGTGAATGTGTGAGTTGACATTTATCACAGATGATACCATCTCTTCCTGGCCCCACATTTGTATTGATCCAGGAATGGTCACTTGTTACAAAATAGGCCAATGAGAACCCATCCTAGAATATTTTTGACAAGTCCCCGTAACCAGATAGTTTATGTCCTTGTTGCTGCCAGAAGTCCTATCAAGAAAACACGTCCGCCCGGGAGAACCTGATGGGGATAGTGCTGTAAAGTAAAATAAAAATAGGAAAAGTTGTCAGAAACATGGTTTGATTCTACATCGCGTGGAGAGGGACTGACCTCACTTGGACGGCTGCAGCGGAGGGAGTGAACCATTTGGTCATCTGGAGGGAGGGAGAGTGTGCTGCGTGTATGTGTGTAATACATGTGCATGTGTAACCAACAGTTTTACATACCTGTAATTTTGTTTCCTGAAACAACACCCTAATTACGTGTGATATATTCTGATGTCTTATTTTGTATTGTACTGCATTCTGTTAAAAGAAAGACTTGTTGCTGTATGCTAAACCGATTCCACAGCCAACGAATGGGTCATCTCCCAGAGCTTGAAAGCCAGTGCTCAAGTGCAAACTCAGAAAAGGAATTCCTGGGTCACAGGTGTGGTTTTCTGAAATGAGTAAGCAATTTACATTTCCAGTGCCTGGAAATTGTTTTCTGATAAACTCCCAAGAACTTGTCTTTTGGGAATTGGGCCCATTTTCTGTGTTGAACTTGGCCTCCCCTTGCCTGGTGTGCCCTATCACTTCATGTCCAGCCTGTACTTGGCAAGGAAAGGTAGAGCTGTAGCCTCTGGAAAGGTTCAACCCATGGCGTCCTAGATGCCCTCAGCCACCCTGCTTGTGGCTCCAGTCGGAAGCTGCAGCTGTAGCTGTGCCCTTGCGCTACCCGCCTCTGCCTCTTTGTGAGGAGGGCTTATCCTGTTCCCATTCCTGTTATTTCCGCTGGATCTTCATCTGCCACTCAGGGACCGGACTCTACGGGATCCCAGCCTCCTCCCTTTTCCCCGCCTGCCCCTCCTTTCAGATTCTACATCCCCAGGCTTCCCTTCCAGACAACGAGGACCAATATCTACTCTTAGACACCACTTTAGGAGCAAGGTCCCCTCAGATACTTGGGGAGGTGGAAAAGTGATGGTTGATGTCTTGCGCCTTCCGCCGTGTGTGGTTGGGATGTTTGACACTCAAACTGACATTCAGTTTCCTCATCTACAAAATGGGGGTAGTTCTCCCCATGTGAAGAACTACATTTTCATCTTGGCTTGTAGTGACACACTGGCCAAAAACTCTCACTGGTCTAACCCCCCAAAGTCCTTAGAGAATAGGAGGGGAGGTTAGAATTGTTTGAACTCTGGGGCGCCTGGGTGGCTCAGTCGGTTGTCTGCATGATCTCTCAGTTTGGGACTTTGAGCCCCGCGTCGGGCTCTTTGCTCACAGCTCAGAGCCTGGAACCTGCTTCAGATTCTGTGTCTCCTCACCCCTCTCTCTCTGCCTCTCCCCCACTCATGCTCTGTCCCCCCCCCCCTCAAGTATAAATAAACACTAAAAACAAAAACAAAAACAAAAAAACTACTTGAACTCCAGCCCCTAGTGAAGATGTATCCTGCTCTATTGGGTCTCTGACCACATTCTTTAAACTAGAAAAGGAACTTGGAGAAGCATGGCAGCCGTGTCTAGTGTCCATGAGTTGTGGGACTTCCTTAGTCTTCCTGTGACTGGGCGCTCCTATGCTGATGGTCCTTACCATCTGCCCATGTTGGGGGGAAAGGGCGTGAGTATTCTTTGGAATGTAACAGATGAGTAGCCTTCACCCCCATCCTCTCCTAAATAGTTGCCTCTCCTAAAATAACTATCATTTTTCAGTCCAGCATGTATCCTAGGACTTTTTCCATGCATTGTAATCCATGTTTGTTTACCTACACAGAATTTATAATAAACCAGAATCTGAAGGGCATTTGACTTTTGCAAATCAGAAACACTGTCAAAATACTAAAATCCTACATTGCAAGCAAAAGTGTATATGCCGTTTCCAAATAATACGTTGTTGCCTGGAATTAGACAACTTTAAAGCTGTCATGCCCAGCGATTTGCAAGCTGTATTTTGTAATTGCTCCTAAAGAGAAATAAACCATGTAATTTTTAATAGCCTATGGATGAACAACTATTATTTATGTTTTTTGGAGTCTTTTTTGCATATGATTTGGTGATTTGTGCAGATATTCTATATTATTATAGTTTAAAACATTTTAAAATTCCTATAAAATGTATCCAAAAGTTTTAAAACTGCTGATGTTAGTGGTTGTGATGAAAAACATCTGAACCACAGTAACTTTAGAAGAGCAAATACCATGGAAATAGCATGCTGTTAGTTTAGTAGGTAATGAGAAAAATAGTATGCTCAGAAAACATAAATAAAATGACTTTCATATACCACAGGAGTCACAGACTTACATTCTCTGAAACGTGTTCTTCAATTTTACTTATATGGGAAAATTAGTGAAAAAATAATACCACTCTCTTGTCATCCATAGGTGGGTTGTGGCTTTGTCTCTGGTGTTTGGTTTGCTTTCTTCTATTTCAGTGTTCTTTTAGGAAATATGCACGCACACACTCTCTCTCTCTCTCTCTCTCTCTCTCTCTGTCTCTCACAATTACTAGGATAACATATATATTATATATAACATTTCATTTCACAGTATGTGAGTAACATTTTTCCATGTTTTTCTGCCTTTATGTGATCATGTTTAATGACTGCCTAGGATTCTGTCTTACGGATCAGTACCGTTTTACCTACAATCTATTGATACTCGCTTAGGTGGTTTCCAGTATTTTTATTATAAATAACCTGTGGAGGAGCACCTTGGGGCATATACCGTTCTACATTCCTCCAGGTTTTCTTCTTTGAATTTCTTTCTAAGAGTGTAATTTCTGGATTAAAAGGTAAGTTCATTTTCAGTGCTGATGAAACTGACTCCAGAAAGGCTGTATGAATTTCAGATCCATCCAAAGTTTGAAAATGTGCGTTTTCTAAACCTATTCCCACCATGGATCCTATTCTTTTACGATTCTTCCCAGCCTTATATGATATAAGGTTTTCTAGAGACATTGAGCAATTTAATACTATTTATTGACTTATCATCTTCAATTTCTTTCTTTGTGTTGGCTCATGTCCTTAGCTATAAGGACACTTTTTATGAACCATAAAAAAATTATTTGTTTTGCAAATTTCTAGTTTTACTGTTTTGCATTGGGCTGGGTCTGTGCAAAAAGATAAGCGGCGGATGGACCCAGGGTCTATATTTTGGGGTTCCCGGGGCAGCCATATGTGGGGAAGGTGGTCAGTAATTGAGTTTGGGGGAGAGGTCTTGTGCTCCTGGACACCAGGGCCCAGAGATCCTCCGGAGTAGAGCTCAAAGGCCTTACTCATACCTCCTAGCAGCACGGGGAAGCCAGCAGGGGGAGTAAGAGGAATGATTTGGCCATTGACTGCTCACCCTTCCCCCACTGCCCCCCTCCCCAAGGGCTCAGGGCACTGGTATCAGTAGGACCTGAAGTGCCTTTGGTTCCTAGGCCTCGTTTTAATTGAGGTGCTTACTCTGTAACGGTCATAAAAGAGTAGTACAATAGTTTCTTGATTTATGTGCTCTTTGTAATAATATCTTTTATCTCTGTTTACAGCAACAATGAGAACTATACATACTGACTTTTTTCATTTTATAATATATTATTCCACATTAATATGATACCCTTCTCATTTTTTTTGGAGTGCCCTCTAAAATTTGTCTACAGAAAGATTATTGAGATCAAGATTTCGTAAGTTCAAACTTTTATTTTTTATTTTTATTTATTTATTTTTTTTTATTTTTTCAACTTTTTAATTTATTTTTGGGACAGAGAGACAGAGCATGAACGGGGGAGGGGCAGAGAGAGAGGGAGACACAGAATCGGAAGCAGGCTCCAGGCTCCGAGCCATCAGCCCAGAGCCTGACGCGGGGCTCGAACTCACAGACCGCGAGATCGTGACCTGGCTGAAGTCGGACGCTTAACCGACTGCGCCACCCAGGCGCCCCCAAGTTCAAACTTTTAAATAAATTTTGTCTGCAGCTGGTGTCATGCATTCTCAACATTAAAATTATGAAACATGATTTTTGAACTTTTATAGTTTAAATTTTATATTTCAATTAGGAATACATACAAATACAATTACACACAAGTATGTATTCATTACAATATGGGCAGTAAACATAAAATCTGTTAAACTATTATGCACTAAAATTCAATAGTTTCCTTCATATAGACTGCACATTTCTTATTTATACCTATATCTTTTCTTTCTTTGAACATGTAAACCTCTTGGCTATTATCATGGACGTAAGGGAGGGATTTTATATTGTTAAAATATATTTACTAATAAATAAAGATCTTCACTGTGTACTATTCAGTAAAGAGATAGTCACAAAGCATCATGCTCTTTATAAAAATGTCAGAGTTTGCACTTAGAGTTAACTCTGAGAGGAGGGGGTGTTCTTTTGGATTATATTTCTTTTTACAATTTTTCCGTTTTTTTTAATGTTTGTGTAATTTTCCCAAAGAAACCTGTTTTGCAATCTAAGAGGTTTTGATGATCATGGATATGACATTTTTAAATTGTTGGCCTCTGTTTTTAGTTTTTCTTAAATATTTTATGATCATAAATGATATGGATATATTTGTGATATACATTTATTTGTGGTAGTTTTATGTCAGTATAGACACAGGCTGTGATTAAAGCCCACTTCTAAACCCTCTCCTTAGAGATTGTAGAAACAGCACCTCCTGGGAGAAGAGATTGTTTGGGGCAGCTCTAAAGGAAGGGCCATAGAGGCTAATGGGCACCGAGTCCAGAACTGTAAGTAATGACGTCTGATGACCCAGGGAAGGGAAGGCATAGCTCGTGGCTCTGTGCACGTGCACTTCTGTGTTGTCTCCAGACTCCAGAGGGGGCTGAGGCGTGAGGCTCCAGCTCTTATCCTTGGGAGACCTGGTTCTAGACAGAGAACTGGAAAGGCAGTTTGTGCCCTTTGGGTTCTGTGGAACTTGGTAGTCAGAGGGACAAAGAGTTGTAATTGGATTGCAATGGGTAGGGTTCAAGATTTCTCCAAATGCTTTCTCAAGTGGGTGTATTAATGTGTGTAGTTTTGAGCCTGCTGGGGACTTGCCTTCAAAGAAAGGCCCTTGAGGATAGGCTGTGCCAGATGTCCATGGTTTTCAAGGTGGAGGGAAGGGTGTGGGGAGAGGAGGAGGAATGGCATGGTGCAGAGGATGAGCTGGGATCGCCTTTGTTACTTTCTGTGAGGAAAGCTCCCTATATGCAGTACACTCTATGGGCCTTGCTTCCAGAAGGTCTCTTCCTCAGCTGCATATGCCAGGATACAAGGCCCATGAATGTGACTGAGGAGGATTGTTAAAGGCTGTCCGATAGGAGCAGTGTAGTGAAACACTGTTGAAGAGCATGGACTTTGGAGTCAGTCTGGTCTGCATACACGGCCAGTCTCTACCGCTCAACACATTTGTGAGTCTAGACAGGTGACTTGACCACTGAAATCCTTGGTTTCTCCCTCACTAAAAAGTGAATGACAGCAGTAACTAGTTTACAGGGCTGTTGTAAGATGGAAAAAAAAAAATAAGCAAGTTCTAAATATATTTATCAATCAGTTATGAGTCAGACAGTCTTGTAGCTGATTAGGAGTTATTTGAAAATGAAACACAAAACTCTGTTGGAGAGTGATGTCACCAAGATGGTGAGGTAGGAGATGCCGCCTCCCCCATTTAAGCTCAACATCAAGACACCTATCCATGAACAAAACAGCTCCGGGAGAGCTCAGGAGCCCACTTGACAAACTTCAGCAACAGTGGAACAAAAACCCTGAGAATAACTTCAAAAACAGAAGGAGGACAGCTTCCTTCTGCCCCTGATCCTGCCCATGCCAGCTGGCGCGGCCCAGTGCCAAGAGGCAACTTCCAGCCACAAAGGGTTCTAGCTGGGAAAGGAAGAGCCAAGTGAACACTGGGTTTCTGAGCCCTTTTGTGGCTCCGGGCAAAGGGCCTGCTTTGGTTCTGCCCCACCCAGAGCCTGGGAAGCTGGGACCTACGCAGATGGCTGGGAACAAGGACGAGCGGGAGCCACCAGTGTCAACACACTGGGGTGGCATCCACAGTTCCCAGTGACCTGCTCTGCAGAGGACCCTGGCAGCTTTGGTCACTGAAGAACCCAGCGGCCACTCAGTACTGTACTGATTTGGAAGCTTCCCGCATACTTGTTTCACCTTGTCCACATAGATCTGAGCATCTGTGAGTCTGCCCAGGTGATAGTAGACCCAGGCATAGTTTCCCCAGGTGACCAGCCTTCTGATTTCTGCTCGATCAGAGTGTTCTCGCTGGACCAGCTCCTCAGCTTGCTGTAGGCACTCCAGGGCGGCCTCGTTGTGACCATTTAAGTGTTTTATGTAGGCCAAAAAGTTGTACATTGTAGCTTTGAACTCAGCGTTTACGAATTCAATCTGGTTACACACTCTGTCTTCTAGATCACGCGAGACACCATCTTTTTTAAGTAAGTTCCATGTGAAATGGCATTTCAGCTGTGGGAGGATTTTTTCCAGAGAATTCTTGTTGACCTCACTGTGGAGAAAATAGACACGGTCACTGCGATGTGCACCTGCCAGGCACCGCGTCCTGGGATGCAGTTACAGGTTAAGTTTGTGTGTCAATCTGCCCGGGCTGTGGGAGGCCCAGACTTCGAGTCTAACATCAGTTCTGGGTGTGTCTGTGACCAGCATCTGACTCAGGAGGCAGGGGTAAAGCAGACTGTCTTCCCCAGTGTTGGCTGGGCACCACCCGGTCTGGTGAGGGTCTGAGTACAACAAGAAGGCAGAGGGAGTGTGAATTGTCTGCCTGGCTGTGTGAGCTGGACATGTGTCTTCTCCTCCCCTTAGACTGGAGCCTGTACATCGGCCTTCCTGGTTCTCGGGCCCTCAGACTTGGACCTCAGCCTATGGCATTGTTCCTCCAGCTCTCAGGCCTTTGGCCCAGACTGGAATTATAGCATTGGCTCTCCTGGGTCTGCAGCTTATGGACAGTGACCCATGATTATGGTCCTCAGCCTCTGTAATCACGTGAGCCAATTCTTCAAGGTTCTAATATCTAGTAAATTTTAAAGTCATTTAATAGACATTAAAGTCTAATATTTAAATACAGATACTTACTGTTATTTTGATATCATAATTGTATTTAATTGCATGTGGAGTCCCTACTTGGGAACATAAGCTTGATTACAACATTATTCCCAGTGAGAGAAAATGACTTGCTGCAAAATATTTGATGCAAAGTGTGACAAATGCTTCTTCTGACAGGTTAGGACTTCAGTCCTGAATTTCTGAAATACCTGAGTAAAGATCCTTCCCTTCCCTGTTCTTCCTTCCTGAATAAACATATGAAATGAGCAAAATAAACACAGCAGAGACTTAAGTAAAACAAACATTTAAAAAAATTTAATTCGCGAAATACACTGCAGTGTGGATGCGTGTCTGAATATGCATAGAAAAATATCTGGAAGGATACATATTAAATTGTTAACAGGTTACCATGGGGGTGTGGAACTGGGTTAGAGTGAGGGAAGTGCTCTTACTTGTAAATTCATATGCTTCTGTTTATTTGAAATTTTACAGTGAGAATTCACCACTTTTATAATAATCAAACCCATCAAAACCATAACAGAAAATTTAATTAAAAAAATAAAAATAGTAACGAGTAGAAATAACACACAAATTCATGGCAGTCTTAAGGCAGTGGCAGTATGGAGAATCAAATCGCACGGCACGCTTTTCCACTAACACTGGTGGTAGACACAATTGTGTATGATAATCAAAGAAACAACATAAAAGAAGCCACTTTCAGTAGCATCCTGTTGTAAAAAGCATCCCTGGGGTCAGAGTCCTTGAGTAGTAGACCCTTCGAGGTGGACATTCAAACAGAAAGCAGGGCTTAACTACTCCTGGACGATCTACAGGAAAACATGTCAATCTGAAAACTTCAGGCAAAAGAAAGAGCCACACAGAAGTAACTTTGGAATGCTTGAACAGTTAACCACAGGCCGGAAACTGGGGGAACAAGAACCACCCAGCCCAGACCCAAAACTTAATCACCAAAACTTGGCAATCTATGGATGTAGAATGGGGATATCTATGTATCCATTTAATTATCATTTCTCCCACAATTCCTCAATCTGTACAATGATTTTAACCTAAAAATTCTGCAATTTTAGTTGGAATGAAGTTAATTCCATTTAGATAAGGTTTACTTTCCAGTTGAAAGACCGGAGAAACTCGAGACTAAGGATTTTCCATTGTTTACTTTTTTCCTCACAACTATTTCTAATTGCGTAATGAACATTTTGGAATTCTGTATTTAAAGAAATATTTTTTCCCCTGTTCTAGTTTTTTTCTCCTTTCATTGAGGTCATCACAGACAGCAGACTTTTTACTGTTAAGAACTTTTTCTTTCAACAAAAAGGATTCTTTAAGTGACTAGCGGGCTAATGGTTAAATACCTTCCTCAGAGTCAGAACTGGATAGGATCCATCTTTGGCAAGCTACACAGTTAAGAGCTTAACTAATAGAATTTTCCATTTTGCCGGAAGTCCGTTCTTGACCTAGGGGTCAAAGGCTTACGGCAAGATTATGCTTGTTGCCTAAGTGAGCAATATGTGAAATTTGACAAGAAATTTATCAGAAAATTATTATAAATAGCAGAGATCGAGGTGTAAAGTCATAATAGCCCTCCCATTTTTGAAAGGTAACAACATCTGGAATGTTTTTGTTGCCAAATGGATTACACTATTTTCATTAGAAAAAAAACAGTGAAAGATTCATATTTAGCATGATGCCTGCTACACAGTAAACATTCAATAAAAATCAGCTCCATAATTAACAATAGATTAAAACAATGAACAAGAATACTTGAACCCACAATGAGGAGAAAATCTTCAAAGTAATTTCCTAGAGTGTGTATTTAAATACAAAGTCTGAGCTCACAGAGAGCAGCAAGGGACTCTGCATTTTCTGGGTCTATCCTCTGGGCCCGAGCATAGAACTCAGCAGCTTGCCTCTTTTCTCCCTCCAGCTTATAAACAAACCCCAGGGCACATAAACTCTGCACATCTGAAGCATCGTGACTAAGTCTCTTGACAGCCAGTTTCTTCAGAGCACTTGTTAGTTTGGTCCGGAGGAGTGACCGGTCTCTAAGCTTCAAGGCCTCTACATAATGGTGGATGGCAGTACTTTCTGATTTACAGTGAAATTCCTGAAAGCGGCCATAGTAATAGTGGATCTGATGTCTGTGATCATCAGTTATGTTCTCCAGGTGAAGGGCTTTCTGGAAAACGTCTTCAGCCTTGCTATACTGGCCTCCCTCAGCGTACATGTTGGCCAGGTCCGTGTAGGCAAATGCAAACGTGGAGTCTCGTTCCACAGCTGCTTTGAAATGAGAGAGAGCCATCGCAATAAGCCTGTCGACTCTCAGTTTATCCTCCCCTTTAGGCCTGTTGCACGTGTCCTTCTTGACCTGGATCATTTGTGCCCTATAGCAGAGTCCCATCTGGTGATGCAGGAACGAGGACGTGGGCGTCGCCTTCAAGCCCTTTTTCAAAAGTCCAAGAGCTTCGTCCCAGGATTTTTTTCTCCTGTAGAATTTGGCTGCATAACGAAGGACGTAAGGTTGGGAAGCTATCTGGTCCAGGATTTCTTCAATGTACCTTTCCCCTTCAGCTTCTGCATGGACATCTTGAAGCTTCAGCGCCAGTAAAACCTTCATGTAGGCGTTATCTGGGTTCAGGGTGACAGCCTTCCTCAGCGGGCCCAGAGACAGGCTCCTTGCAGGCCCTCCTCTGTTACCGTCATCCAGCCGATACACCGTGATGGCGTAGCCAATGCTGAATTCTGGATTGTCAGGTTCCGCTTCCAGAGCCTTCTCAAAAGCCGCTTTAGCCTTCTGGTAATACTTTCCTCCAAATTTCAAGAATGCCCACCCTTTTTCACATTCAATCTCAGGACTCTCCAACTTGTAGTCAGAAGGACTGGACCGTTTCTTGCAGACGGCCCCTATCTTGTCTAAATGCCTCTGTGCCTCCTTAAGCTGGTCCGTGTGATAGTACACCCAGGCATAGTTTCCCCAAGTGACCAGACGCCGTATTTCTTCTTTGTCCGGGTGTTCTCTCCAGGTTATGTCTTCTGCTTGTTCCAAGCACGCCAGGGCATCTTCATTTTGCCCTTTTAGGTGTTTCACATAGGCCAATAGGTTGTAAAGAGTGAGTCTGGATTCTGTGGTGAGAAACTCAAGCTGCTGCCCGATTGTATTTTCCACATCAAACAGAATGTCTTCCTTAAGTAAATTCCATGTAAAGTGACATTCCAACTCTAACAGAATGGCCTTCAGGGGGTCCTTAGGCATTTCACTGTCAAAGATAAAGTCGTTTTTAAATTTTTGAAGAACTGAATCATTGTTTAAACCTCTAACACTGTTCTCTGCTTAGCAACCAAACCAGTCTTCTACTGGAATTTACACTTGAAGCACTGGGCCCCTGTAACTTTATATTGGTTTCCTCTGGGTCCAGTTACATTCTAGAAATATTTCATTAAATTCTCATTGCAAAGCCAGTTCTGAAAGACAGCAGGGTTTTCTGCATCACAGGGTATCAATTTCCTTTTGGCAGTCACTAGCCCCCAGGTACCACCTATTTTTTTTTTTTTTTTTAACTTTATTTATTTCTGAGAGAGAGCAAGAGCCAGGGAGGGGCAGAGAGAGAGGGGAGAGAGAATCCCTAGCAGGCTCCGCACTGTTAGTGCAGAGCCCAACGCAGGGCTCAAACTCATGACCTGAGCTGAAATCAAGAGTCGGATGTGTAACCAACTGAGCCACCCACACGTCAGTACTGGGCATATTTTTACAGAGAGGAATTTATGATTATGATTATGATTTTTTAAATGTTTATTTTTGAGAGAGAGAGAGAGGGCATAAGAGGGGGAGGGACAGAGAGACAGAGACAGAGACAGAGACAGAGACAGAGGATCTGAAGCAGGCTCTGCTCTGACAGCAGTGAGCCTGACATGGGGCCCAAACTCACACATCATGAGATCATGACTAAGCTGAAGTTGGACACTCAACCAACTGAGCTACTCAGGCGCCCCTACAGAGACAAATTTAGGGACGCCTGGGTGGCTCAGTCGGTTAAGCATCTGACTTTGGCTCAGGTCATGATCTTGTGGTTCACAAATTTGAGCCCTGTGTTGGGCTCTGTGGTGACAGCCCAGAGCCTGGAGCCTGCTTCAAATTCTGTGTCTCCCTCTCTCTCTGCCCCTCCCCTGCTCGTGTTCTGTCTCTGTCTCTAAATCAATCAATCAATCAATCAATCAGAGAGGAATTTAAATGTTTTGTCTAACAGCTTGAAAATTAAAAATAATAGATCTATAAACAGTAACGAATATAAAAATTCCATTTCTGCATTATGAGTAGGAAGGGAGAGAAGAATATGTGAGAAATAAGAAAAAGAAGTTCACTGGAGGAGACACAGAAGCCATATCAATGTATCATTTTTTTTTAAAATTTTTTTTTCAACGTTTTTTATTCATTTTTGGGACAGAGAGAGACAGAGCATGAACGGGGGAGGGGCAGAGAGAGAGGGAGACACAGAATCGGAAACAGGTTCCAGGCTCCGAGCCATCAGCCCAGAGCCTGACGCGGGGCTCGAACTCACGGACCGGGAGATCGTGACCTGGCTGAAGTCGGACGCTTAACCGACTGCGCCACCCAGGCGCCCCTCAATGTATCATTTTTGAGGAGGAAGGAAGAAAGCGAGGGAGAGCGGGATGGGGTGGGGTGGGAAACCCCAGGGAGAGAAAGGCCCAGAAACAGACAGGAACAGGTATACCAAGAGATGAGGAAAGCATGATTTGAGATAGATAACAAGGAGAGCAGCAGAGAGTTCAAGAAAGATGGGGAGGGGCACCTGGGTGGCTCAGTCGGTTGAGCCTCTGACTTTGGCTCAGGTCATGATCTCACAGCTTGTGAGTTCAAGCCCAGCGCTGGGCTCTGTGCTGACAGCTTGGAGCCTGGAGCCTGCTTCGGATTCTGTGTCTCCCTCTCTCTTTGCCCCTAACCCACTTGCATTCTGTCTCTCTCTCAAAAATAAATAAACATTAAAAAAAAAAATTTTTTTTTAAAAGATCGGGAAAGGACAAAAGGAGGGTGGGTAATGTGTAGGTTTTGCTGTCAAATCCCACAACCTTCTGGCCTCTCGGGTTGTGGGCAACAATAAAGACTAAGACCTATTATTAACTCATCAGCTCCCTCAATATTCACTTCATAAATATTTGCTGAGCTCCCTTTGTACAACGCACAGTGTAACTCTGCAGAGCCCATTGGAAACATGATCTCAGAAACTAGGAAGAGGAAGAGGAAAGGAAGGGCTAGGAAATACTTATTCATTAGGGACAGCCTTCTCTGTGCGAGATCTCGTCAATAACCCTGGGGATGTAACCCTGAGCGAGACACAGCTCTGCTCATGGAGAGCTTATGTTATAAGTCACTGGTCAGTTACAGCTTAGCCTTCCAACCAAGGTCTGTGAAAGTGACCCAGGAAGTGCACACAGTCCAGTGCTGTGGACATCTGTGGCTCTGGCTTGGTGAGGATCCCTTCTCTTGGTTTTCCTTTCTGGAACATGCTCTCCCTCTACTCTCAGTCCATGTGATTTGAGATGGGCCGTCCACCATTCACTCCAATCTGGGAAGGCGCAAGATATTCCAGCCGTTCCCTGGTCCCAGTGATTCACTCAGAGGTAGTCCAATTAAAATATAATTTTGCTGAGGGGCACCTAGGTAGCTTAGTCTGTTAAGCATCTGACTTCAGGTCATGATCTCACAGTTGGTGAGGTCGAGCCCCACGTTGGGCTCTGTGCTGACAGCTTGGAGCCTGGACCCTGCTTCGGATTCTGCGTCTCCCTGTCTCTCTGCCCCTCGCCAGCTGGTGCTCGCTTTCTCTCTCAATAATAGATGAATAAACAAATATATAATATTATATGTAATTAATATTAATACAATATAATAATATATAAAATTTGTATTATATATAATTAGCATTAATCAGTATAATTAATATATGCAACATGTAATTATAATTAATATAATTAATTGTAATACTTCTATATGATTAATATATAATTTAAATATATATTAATATATATTAGTTCATATATATATTTTAATATATATATAATTTTACTGCAACTAGGTCTCTTCCTTCTGAAAAGTGTAAGCTGGTAGAATATAAGCTTGGAGCTGCTAGTGGCCATCTTTCCAGACTTAGGGACAGCCTACCTGAGAAGGGATCTAACACAGCAGAAAGCAGAGCTCAGACAGGAGGAAGGACAGACGGCTTATGCCAGTGACTAAAGAGTCTTGCCTGGATCACCCTGTCTACCCCTGAACTTCTGTTTACTTAAAGACATAGCTTCTCTCTCCTTTGTTTAAGCTGGTTTGAATTAGGTTTCTACTGTCTGCAACTGATGAAATCCTGAGTAATATTCCTAGTTTTATTTGTTTGTTTTGCTGATGGTAGTGGTGAGACAGTCAAGAAAGACATTCTACATCTACTACTGGCCATAATTAAGAAATTCGCAGAAAAAAAAATTCCTTAAATCTTCTCTCAAACAGAGAAGTTCCCTGCTTACGTGTGTGTATTTCTGTTTCTGTTGCACACGGGATCCCCACCCTCTTGTATGTAAAATATAAACCTATTTGTACAAATGTTTATGGGAACTACAGTAATATTTCCATCAAAACATTTGTTGACCACCTCATGTCACACATGCCAGGCAGTATCCTAGTTGTATCCTAGATATAGTAGTGAGCGAGTAAGTTAGAAAAAGGCCCTTTCCTCATGGTAATTTCATTCTGGAAGAGGAGGGAACAAAAGGAGGTGAAAGAAAAGAAACATGGAAACAAATCAATATGGAAACAAATGGAAAGTATAATTCCAGATGGTGATAAGTGTTAAAAAGAAAAAATAATCAGAGTAATGGTATTAAGAGGTGGTGGTTGGAGGCGGGGGGAGGTACTTTAGTTATGATTGTGAAGAAACAGCCCTTGTAAAAAGGGGCAATTGAAATAATCAGATCCCAGCAGTGGAACAGAGGCAGTCATAGAAGATCTGAGGGCAGAATGGTCTAAGCCACTGCTTCTCTACCAGGGTGCTTTTGCTCCCGGGAGACATTTGGTAATGTCTGGAGACAATCTGGTTGTCACACTGGGTAGGTCAAGACCAGGGATGCTGCTAACTATCCTGCAATGCACGGGTAGGTCCCAGTCACCGTGAATTATCCAGCCCAAAATGTCAATCATGCTGAGGTTGAGAAACCCTGGTTGGGGCTGAGGGACCAGCAAGTGCAAAGGCCCTGATGTGGGAACAGACTTGGAGTGTTCAGGGGACAGAAGGAAGAAGGGTTAAGTGGAAGGTGAGGCATGGCAGTAGCAGGAACAGAAGGTGCAGGCTTGCAGTCCATGACAAGGAATATTAATTTTACAATAATTCTAATGGGAAGCCATTACAGGGAGATTTTTAAGTAGGGAAATGATAATGTTTGATACAGGCCTAAAAGATGTCCCTCTGGGGGCACCTGGTGGCTCAGTCTGTTGAGCGTCCAACTCTTGATCTCAGCTCAGGTCTTGATCTCAGGGTTGTGAGTTCAGGCCCTGTGTTGGGCTATTGGGCTCTGCACTGGGCATGGAGCCTACTAAAAAACAAAATAAAACAAAAAACAAAACAATAAATGTATATTATATATATAATATAATATATATATATAAATATATATATATATATATTATATATATATATATATATATATATATCAGCATCATTTACATTAGCCAAATTATGGAAGCAGCCCAAGTGTCCATTGATAGATGAATGGATAAAGATGTGGATACATATACAATGGAATATTACTCATCCATAAAAAAAGGATGCAATCTTGCCATTTGCAACAACATGGGTGGACCTAGAGAGTATAATGCTAAGTGAAATAAGTCAGAGACAGACAAATACCATACGATTTCACTCATATGTGGAATTTAAGAAACCAATGAACAAAAAAAAGACTCTCTTTTAAAATGTTTATTTATTTTGAGAGAGACAGAGAGAGCAACACATGCACGAGTGGGGGAAGGGGAAAGAGAGAAGGCGACAGAGAATCTCAAGCAGGCTCCCCAATCAGCATGAAGCCTGATGTGGGCCTCAATCCCATGACCGCGAGATCATGATCTAAGGCAATATCAAGCGTTGGACACTCAACTGACTAAGCCACCCAGGTGCCCCCCAAAACCAGACTCTTAAATACAGAGAACAAACTGGTGGTTGCCAGAGGGGAGGTAGGTGAGGGGATGGGTGAAGTAGATTTAAAAAAAGGGAAAAGGAAAAAAGGAAAAAAAATCCATGATATTATGGAAGCCTAAGGAAGAAATATTTATTTCAGGAAGGAGAGATGGATGTTCGATATGTACAATGACTCTAAGAGGTTGAGTGATTGAGGACAGAGAAGAGATCACTGGGCTGGAGCAAAGCTGTGGGGAACCCTGATGAGCATTTTACTAAAAAGGTAGGGATGAAAACATTACTAGTTGGGGGGGGGGGGTGGACAATGGGAGGTGGAATAGTGGATACGGGGAATAGAGGTCACTCCTTTCAAGGAATTTTACTATTAAGGGAATAGACAAATAGAGCTACATCTGGAGGGGGGTTGGCGGAACTGTCAAAAACATTTTTAATCATGAAATTTTTAATGACTTAATGATATGCCCGTGGGAATGATCCAGTATCAAGGGAGAAAATGACGCTTGTAGGAGAGAGGTGGGGATAACTGCGAGAAAGATGGAACATGAAGCAGAAGTGAAGCTATACAATGTTAATACATTTTTATCTCCAGACTCAGACTCCTAACCGTGGTCGCCATGCCTTTCTTCATCTGTCCCGTGTCTACTTCTATAGCCTCATTTTGTACAATCTCCTCTCCTTCATTGCCCTCCGGTCATACTGGCCTTTAAAAAAGTTTCTTTCCTCTGCCAGGTCTGTATCCTCAGGGCATCTGCACCTGCTTTTTACACCCTCAGTCTCTGAACTCTTCCTAAGAGAGGTCTAGGGATTGCTCACTCTCATGATTCTGGTCTTGGCTCAAATGTGAGGTCTTCCAAGAGGGGTATCTCTGACCACTCTAGCTAACACTGCACCCCTGCCTTGCCAGCCACCCTACAGTATAGTATTTCTCATTTTCCTGTCCTGCATAGCAAAAGAGTGCTTTGAATCAAATAAGAGACTGAGGCTTTACAGTGAATCGACCAAGTCTTTAGGAATTGTGAAGGGGCTGCCTTAATTAGCCAAAAGTGACAGAAGAGTTAGAGAACTGGATTAGTGGCACGAGTAGTAGTAATTGGACAGATAAAACCATTTCATATTTACAACCAAATATACTATTCCATGAACAGTTTTCCAACTTTTATAGAAACTAAATTTAATCCTTAGTGACTTAATATTATCTTTAGTACACATTTAAGTTAATTTGCAATTAATTTCAATTTTATATATTTTTTCATGTTTATTCTCACTCTCCGTGTATATACATACACACCAATATACAGGTCCCACACTTTAGTGACTACAGGTTCTAGCCAGAGCTTGCCCACAGAAATTCTTGCCATGATGGAGATGTTCTTATCCATGCTCTGCAATATGATGGACACTAGCCACAAGTGACCATGATCACTTGAAATGTGGCTAGGATGCCTGAGGAACTGGATTTTAAATTTCGTTTACTTTTAATTAATTTAAATAACTGTATATGACCAGCGGCTCCTGTGTGAGACAGGACACTGGAGACACTTGGGCCTGTCAGACTTTAATGGAATAAAAGAGCTCCCACACACCAGATTAGAGCTCTCCTTTAACTTAAAATCTCTGCCATTTTATTCAAGGTGAAGAACTAAATTAGATGGCAAATAAAGATGGATTTGAAAAAAACAACCTTATACACACGAGCTGGGCTCATTGCAGATTTGGCTCAATGGTGTAAATGTTACACTATTTATAATAGACTGTCTGAAATCAGAGGAGAACTCCACAAACAAGGAAACCTGAAGTTGCCATGCATCACTAGCTTACTGCACGCCAAGCAGTGCACCAGGCACTTACAAATTACGTTTAATTTTTATGCCATTTTATTATTTTCACAATTTTGTGGATGAGGAGTAGGGGACAGAGTTTATATTACATGTCCGAGGTTACTCAGCTCTAACGTGGCTGAGCTCAGAATCAAACCTAGCTCTGCCTGACTCAAAGCTCAATACTGTTAAACTACCTCTTTTTACCATAAAAATTGGAGGTGGTTTTGTTTTTGTTTTTTTTGTTTTTTTTGTTTTTTTTTTTTTTTTTTTTAGAATAGTTTGCTTTAAAATACAGGATACATGCAATGTATTTAAAATTCACCTTGGGGCGCCTGGGTGGCTCGGTCAGTTGGGTGGCTGACTTGGGCTCAGGTCATAATCTCGCAGTTGGTGAGTTCGAGCCCGGCGTGGGGCTCTGTGCTGTCAGCTCAGAGCCTGGAGCCTGCTTCGGATTCTGTATCTCCTCTCTCTCTGTCCCTCCCCCACTCGTGTTCTGTTTCTCTCTGTCTCTCTCTCTCTCTCTCAAAAAATAAATCAACATAAAAAAAAAAGAAGTTCAGTTGGCATCTCAAATACACACATGCAATACAGAAACCTGGGCGCCTTGATCCTGTACCTCCTGTCTTCCCCATCTTGTTTGGCACCTCTTAGTTCCACAGGCCAAATAACCTAGCAGTAATCTTTGATCCCTCTATTCCTCCTCTCCCAACCCCTCATCCATTCCAGTACGAAGTTCTGTTAATTCTGTCACATCTCAAATCCATCCACTTCTCTCCACTTCCACTGCTGTTTTCCTCCTCTGAACCACAATCACCTTTCCTTTGAGCTGGGGCAAAACTCTGGTCTCCCTGCTTCCTTCTGGTCTTGATTCCCCAATACAGCCCTAGTATATTTTTGAAAATGTAAACTGGATCATGTAAGTCTCCCACTTACAATCTCCCAAGGGCTACCCAACACCCTTAGATATTAATCCAGCCCTTGCCAGGTCCTACAAGTCCCTAAAGGACCTGGCCTTGCCTACCCATCCGACCTTTTCCCTCCTACTGTCCTCCACATTCACTGTCATTTTAGACATTTTGACTTTTCTTCCTATCTCAAACACATCAAGTTCAAGGACTTTTATACCTGTTGTTTTTACTCGGGATGCTCTGCTTCTAAATCTTTGCATGCCTAGCTCTTTCTTGTAACTCGGCTCAAATATGCCCTACCCCAGAGGGTGCCTGAGGCAGAACCATCTAAAATAGACCCCTCTGTTCTAGGTCACTCTCTTAGCCCATTACACTTATTTTCCTTACAGCTCTGTTCACTTTCTGAATTATATTATTTACTCATTTATCTATTGTATGTGGATTTCCCCCATTTAAATAAAAGCCCTATGAAAATAGGGGCCTTGTTTTGATCTTACTTTTTGCACCTCTGTGTCCCAGCATCTAGTTATTATTCCAGGCAGATAATGGAAGCTCACTAAATAAATATTTGTTGAATGAACGACAGTGTAGTCACATACTAGCAGCTTCTGACGTGTCCAGCCCAGAGGATGGGCTTAGCATCAAAAGCACCTGGATACCTGATGAGGAGTTCCTGCTAGTCCCTCCCTTCCTGCTGATGGCTCCAAACTACCTCCCACCTCCCACTTCAATTCTCCCCACCCCACTTGTCTTTGTATCTTGGCGTGCGCTCCGTCTGGCTCTGTGTTTGGATTTTGAATACAGGGTTTGGGCTGTCTTTTACGGTCCTGACTGGGAAACCTGGTATGATCATCCCTCGGTAGTTAGTTGTTCCTTTCTCTGGTGCAACGTCACCAAAATTTTGGGCAAGACCTCCCCTTAGCAGCCTGTCCAGACCCATGGCGATCTGGGCTTACCGGCCCCCTGCCCGTGGGCAGAGTGAAATGCACATCCGCTTCTGCTGCAGAGGTTTACACCGGCCCAGCCCAAGGAGGCTGAGGAGACCGCCTCGGGCAATAGGAATGTGGCCGTGACAGTGACATCTCAAAGGGACGTTCACTCAGCCACTGAAGTGCTTCGCTCAGACTCGGTGGAATTTATACACAACTGGATACCATGATAAGTTTTACTTCTAAACCCAGTCTACTTAACCTTTAAACTTTGTCTCTGGGAAGCTGGCAGAGAGAGGCTCTTGTGTCTGAAGAGGTGACATTTATCTTTAGGCAATTTTGAGTTTTAGCCAGGAAGGAGCAGTCTTTCGTTGTCCCCAGTGGGGTCCGCTCCTGTTCCACATACAGTGCACCCCCTTTTCCTTCTTGTTTCTTCTGGCACCCCCCCCCCCCCGAACTCCCTCCCTTCTTAAACTTGTTGGAAGTGGGGCGCTTATTCAATTTCCTCTTCTACTTCACGTAGTAGTAATCAACATTGGCAAAACTCTTCATGCTAAGCAATGAACTCTTTCCGCGGTCCTAAGATTGGGTGCCATTAAGTTTTACGAATAAGAAACGGACTCAGAGTTTACAAAATGTTCTGGGCATCCAACGAGGAGGTGTTCAGAGTCACGACTTCGAACAAGGTTTTAGCCTCCCGTCCCTCAACTCATCTAAATGCGGAGGTTCACCGATCGGGCGCAGGGCAGGCTGCGGAAGCCTGGGGATCCAAAGCGGGTGAGAAGCATCCTGCCCCGCGCGTCAGCTGGTAAAGGAGACAGCCTCAGGCATCCGCGCAAAACAGCCGACGGGGCGGACCAGCAGGAGTCGGTGGCTCCCGGGAAGGGAAGAACTCAGACCCCGAGGTCAGAAAGGCACCAGGGCAGAAGCAGCAGACCCGGTGACGAGTCGCGTCCGCCGGCTCCCCTCCCCGTCCCGGGACTGGGGCTGCCCTTCCCTCGGCGGGGACCGGGCTCGCGGGGGCAACCTAAACCCGACGCCCGTGCGGCCTGGAAGGGCCCCGGCGCTGCGCGGGCCACGGAGTCCAAGGCCTACGCGGAGTTTGGGAGCAGAAGCGGAGAAAACCCTCACCTCGTGGTGGTTGTGGACGGTCCCGGCAGGCGGCAGTCCCCTCGGGCTTTCCGCTCTAGAAGTGGAGCCCCAGCTGCGGAGCGCGCGCTCCAGGGCGCCGGCAGGCGCGGGAGTGCGGGCGGGAGGGCGCGGAGTGCGCGGGGGCGCGGGCTTGCGGACGGGGGAGCGCGGAGTGCGCGGGTGCGTGCGCGCGTGCAGGCGGGAGGGCGCGGAGTGCGCGCGGACGGGAGCGCGGAAGTGCCGGCGGCGCGGCAGTGCGCTTCCCTCCGGGCGTCAGCTGCGCGCTCTCTGAGGCTAGGAGTTGGCTTTTGTAAAGGCGGCAACCGGACGGGAGATGGAACGTAGATGGTGTCTCAGCTTCCCGACCCGGCGGAGTCCAGCTCCAAGAAACGGAAACGTCTGCAAGAGCTGAGTGGGGCCGGGGAGAGGTTTGTGAGACTCCGGGCGGTGCGGTGTGGTATTTGCAGCGGGGCCTCTGGCTTTGATCTGGGCTCTCGCCTGCCTTGCTGAGTCCTCGTGCCCCCCCCTCCGCCCCCCCCTCTCTTTTTAAATAAAGTGACGCGAGATTGCTCCGCGTTATTTCTGTTGCAAGGGTGGCAGCGATGCTCTTTTCGTTTTTCTGCATCCTAAGCGGAAAGAAGTCTCTGCTTCTCGTCTTGATTCAACAAACAACACAGGTGCACTACCCATGGGGTAAAGTTAGAGAAACTTGGGAGTCAAAATGCATACACATTTTAAAATTTGATAGCTATTGCTTAATAACTTTGCGGAGAGATTTATACACCCCTCCCTGGAGTTGTAGGACAGTGCTTGCCTTCTGTGCCCTTGCCAACCGTGCTTCGCCTAACAACTTCTAATAAAGATCAGGGTGGTATCAGGAATCTGAGCCGAAAATGCCAAATACCCACACACTAAAATTTTTGTCCCCCTGTGACTTCAGTCATTCTTTCGTGGATTCAGTGAACCGCATTGAACAACTGCTAAGAGGCAGACGTTGTGCAAGACACAGGCAATGCAGCAATGAAAAAAACAGACAAAGGATCTACCTTCGAGTACTTCATTCCTAGTGTGGGAGATAAAGATAATAAAGAACAAATAAAGTATTGTGTGTGAGATGGTGCTATGGAGAAAAAGCATGGAGAGGGTTACAGTGCAGGGCGTTTCACCGTTATAAATATGGTGGGGAGGAAAGATTTCACTGGGTCAGTGACATTTGAGTAAAGATCTGAAGCAGGTGAAGGAGAGAGTGGTTATGGGGCCAGGGAAGAATGGTTCAGGCAGGGGAAGCAGTAGGTACAAACCCCAGGGAGGTGGGAACATACTTGCCATGAATGGATGGTGTGGCTGGAGCAGTAAGGGTAGGGGGGAGGTCTCAAGAAATGAGATCAGAGGAAGAATGGCATGGGCCTGAAGCCTACTGTAATGTTTAACTTAAGCAGGAAGCTGCATTTTTTTTTAATTTTATTTATTATGTATGTATGTATGTATGTATTTTTGAGAGAGAGAGCGAGCAGGGGAGGGACAGAGTGAGAAAGAGAATCCCAAGCAGGCTCTGTGCTGTCAACATGGAGAGTGAGGTGGAGCTCGGTCTCACGAACCCTGAGATCATGACCTGAACCGAAATCAAGAGTCTGACGCTTAACCAACTGAGCCACCCAGGCATCCTTTATTTTGTTTTTAAAAAATGTTTATTTATTTTGAGAGAAAGAGTGAGAGAGGCAGGCAGAGAATCCCAAGTGGGGTTCGATCCCACGATCAGTGAGATCATGACCTGAGCCGAGACAGAGTGACAGTCAACTGACTGAGCCACCCAGGTGCCTCAAGGAAGCTGCATTTTAGAAAAGGTACCGAACAGTTTGCTGTGGGTGGAAGAATAAAGCCAGAATACCCTCCTTACCAAGGATGTAGAAAAGTTTAATGGCGCTCCAGTGTTTGAAAAAATTTTCAGTGCATGGATTATGTTTCCTTCCTTGTTCCTGCTTCTCTCCCTTCCTTTCTCTTAACTGTATCCAAGCCAAAAGGTCGTCTTTGCTTATTAAGGTTTAGACCGATAGCAACTAAGCAACCAGAAGTGAACCTTAAAGGGAAAGGAAATCCTGCCTATCTACTTATATTGTTTAGGAATTCAAATTCAGAAAGGCAAAAACCATCTGTGAAAAATTTAAAGGAATATACATTTTCAGGATTGAGAAGAAACAAACGTCTGGCTGTTGAGTGGGTGTTGAACGTGCCAGAATTACTAGATGGAATTTGAATATTGATCTTTTTTCACAGACCGTTGGTTTGGGTGGATTCTTGGTAAAACCAGTAGTGTGTTGTCTTTTGAACGTACTCCAGTCAACATGCAGGACGCAGCAACTAGCAACAAAGGGAAACAGAAAGTGAAACATGGCAATTGATCTAAAATCTTCTTGGGAAACCGAAAATTAAGTAACGCTTTTAAGAAATACATGTAAGTCAGTTTCTCAACCTTGGTGCTATTGAGGAACTTTTTTTTCTTTCTCTTCTCTCAGGGACAACATTCTCCTCTCCCCTCAGATTCTCCCTCCTTGAGAATCAGTGCTGTCAATAATACCCTCGTGTATGTGTTTGAAATCATGTGAGCTTGTCCTCAGGACACAGCCTGCAAGAGATAGGAGCTGGATTTCAGGAAGGAGAGGAAGAGTTGAGCACAGATGAGCAGTTGGGGATGGTCCTGGAGTTCAAGAGGAGGCGTGCGTGAGAGAACGGTGGACATCAAGGGGAATGTCAGAGAAGTGTGGCTGTGTCACATCTGGTCTGCTGGGGACAGGCTTCAGGGCTGTGGATTCATGACCCACCCTCTGGGTCAAGCTGGGGCAGGCTATGGGTAGGGGCCCTCAGTCCCAATGCAGTTCCAGTACTAGCAGCATCATAACAATGGGGACAACGGTGACCAGAGAGGGTCCCCGAGGAACTGGAGCTTGCAGTGGTGTGCGGACAGCAGTTAGCAAAGATCTGGCTGGGGGCACCTTAACAGTAGGGAGTGGCAGGAGCTGTGGCCTGGCCGGACTTGGACTACGTGAGAGACATTCCCTAGGCACTTGGAGAAAGTTTTGAGCGGCAGAAACTCTAAACAAGGACGCCAGCTGAGGTTTTGCCGGTCATTTCCATGGGAGGGGTAACAAGTCCTGGAAGTCAGCTGTCAGTTCCGAGACTTCTCCGTAATGCCCGGAGATAGTCATGTGGAGGCTTGACAGGAGCGTTTTCACTACGGAAGAGCAGCTCTTTTTCTGGATTTGCTGCTTGCTGTTTTCCCCTGCAAGCGTCCAGGCTCTTCCACACATTAGAGCTTCTGAGCCCTCAGAGTGCAGACACCTCTTCCAGAGGAGGGGACGCGAGGGGATAGAGAGATGGTGTTAGATTATAAGACACTCTGATGACTGCGACCTCTGGGTCGTCAAGCACCCCTCACACAAACACATCCATAATCCAGAGATTTATGTTGCATGAATGAGCTCTGCTTTCTGGCTGCAAATGATGTATTAGCAATACCTGGGAAGAGCTGCCTAGTAGATTAACCAGTCATCCGACCAGTATTTACCTTTCATGTTTCTCTCTCTGGGAGAGTTCCCAGTGGCTAGACTCACTTTAGTGCCAGTGTCACTTTGGGCCTCCTCCCCAAACTCAAGCACTGTAAGATACCATTTTTGTTAAACCTAAGAAGTCTTTGTTTTAGTTACAAGTATGTTGAGAAGATCGGATCTGTGTGGCTCTCATGTCTAGCCTTCAATGATGAACTTTGCTCCCTTCGATTCCTAACGAATTTTAGTAGAAATCAAAAGGCTTTCGCAATCTGTGTATGAATTCCTTGAGGATTTGTGTTCTTGTGGATTACGGATCCCCACCAAGAAATGCAGGCAGCCTCTAAGTAGTTGGAAAAGGTACAAAAAAGGATTGTCCCCTAGGACCTCTGGAGGCAGTTGCCAATACCTCTGTGGCCATTGCCAGTGGATTTCCATCCAGTGACACCCATTTCAGATTTCTGACCTTCAGAACTGTAAGATCATAAGTTTTTGCGGTTTTAAGCCACCAAGTTTGTGGTAATTTGTTAACAGCCACAGTGGGAAATTAATACATCCTCCCCCTAAAAAAATACATGGATGAAAAAAGCAGTCACACTGTTTCCTTATCTCTTCCTTTTAAAACTATTGGATGAGAAAAGACATTGTTTCCTTATTTCTTCCTTTTAAAAATATTGCTTGGTGTGCAACCCCTTTTAATAAAATGTCACAAAGGTGGTTGTTGCTGATGGTCTCTCAGATCATTTAGCATCCTTTTCCTGTGTTTTTGATCAATCAATACCAGAAAATGACTGAATAAACAGTGCTACATGTGGCATGAAAGAAGAGAAACTGCTTTGGAACAATAAATATCAAACATCAAACAAGTAATTGACTGTGTACTTGTTACTGACTAGATCGTAAACTTCAGGAGGTTTGGGGAGACGTCTGCTTTCTTTGCTGAAGGGGAGCAGAGTATGCCGCCCCAAAATATGCCATGTTGGTGTAGGGATTATTTTGAACTGAGGGCACTTGAGAAGAAGCAGGGTACAAGAAACGCTCTGCGTACTCCCCCTACCTGCCTACAAGCAGTACAGAACTTTGTAGTGATGTCCCCTTACCCTCTCCACCAGGAAGGTGAGAAGTTGATTGCCTGAGACAAGTGTAGACCCTTATTAGCCCAGAGTCACTGCTGGAGTAATCTACATAACAAACCTTCTTCTTCTTTTTTTTTTCCCCTAATTTTTAAAAATGTTTATTTATTTTTGAGAGAGGGAGAGAGTGAGTAGGGGAGGGACAGAGAGAGAGGGAGACACAGAATCCGAAGCAGGCTTGGGGCTCTGAGCTGTCAGCACAGAGCCCGACGCGGGGCTCGAACTCACCAACTGTGAGATCATGACCTGAGCCGAAGTTGGACGCTCAACTAACTGAGCCACCCAGGCCCCCATAACAAACCTTCTCAACTAGCCCTTGTTTTCCATTAATCTCCCCCAAATATTTACATTCCTACAGTTTGCCACCCTAGAAACTCAAGGTTCTTTTCCCTTCTCTAAAATTTCTTATCCCTTCTCTAAAAATGCATTGTTCGTTTGCCAGGATGCTATGTTTTCTAGCCACCCTTTTGAGTTACTCATCACTGGGTGCTCCCCTGTGTGTGTGCGGTGCATGTATTCATAAATCTCTGTTTGTTTATCTCTTGTTAATCTGTGCTTGTCATTCTAATTATGGAGTCCTGGCCAATGAACCTAAAATGGGTAGCGTAAAAAGATTTTTTCCTCCACTACATCACCATATTTGGTATCTAACACCAAAAACTATTTGTTGATAAAATGAATGAATGAAACATTTTTGTTTTATGTAAATCTAGGCTTTTATTTGCTACGAATCTACTCGACAAATGGTTTTTTGACTATATAACATTCGCAGAGAAATGGTTCCTCTCTCACATAACAGAGATGTATATATTCTGTTTCAGTATTTTCTGAATAGAACCAATATTTTACCAGGTTTGGGTAATGGTTAAAAACTTGCATCACTGCAGTGGATTGCTTAATATGTTTCTGAAAGTAGCAAACAGAAACAATGGTTAGAGTTAACATGTTTACCTAAAATCAAATAAAATGTGAATGTGGTTCATATTTCCACAACCAGGATCAGGTGCCAGAGTTCCCAGAGTCCACAGCCAGCCTCAGGGCCTGCTCATAGTACTCCAGGGCTTTATTCATTTCGCCTTTGACTTTGTAGATAAACCCAAGAATGCTCAAGCTTTCTATGTCTGATGCACTTCTGGAAAGTCTTCTTAAAGTCAGTTTCTCCAAAGAATTAATACATTTATCTCTTGTCAGTGACACCTTTTCTGTTTTTAGTGCTTTTAAATAATGGATAATTGCATTGACTTCAGATTTCTTTTGAAATTCCTGAAATTGACCATAGTGGAAATGTACCTTTTGCTGTTTTTCTTCGTCGAAGGACGTCAAACATAACAATTTTTGGTAAATGTCTTCAGCTTTTCTGTGGTTGCCAGCTTCTATGTACATACCGGCCAGGTGTATATAAGCAACGTCAAATGTGGGCTTTTGTTCCAGAGCAAATTGAAAATGAGCTATGGCTAACCTTACCATTTTGTCGACATTGTCTCTATCCCGTCCTCTGGGCTGCCAGTCTGCCGCTCTCTTGATTTGGATCATGCGTGCCTTGTAACAAAGCCCCATCTGGTGATGCAGGAAAGCGGAGGAGGGCGTGGCCTGCAGGGCCCTCTTTAAGAGCTGAAGAGCTTTATCCAGAGCGCCTTTCCTGCGGTAAAACTTGGCCGCGTATCGAAAGACGTAGGTCTGCGAGGACATGTTGGTCAGTGCCTCTTCGACGTACTTTTCTCCTTCGGCTTCTTGGCCCACGTCCTGAAGCTTCAGGGCGAGCAGAGCCTTAATGTACGCGTCTTCTGGGTTCAGCCTGATGGCCTCTTTTAGAGGCTGCAGACAAGATGCGTCGCTGACCTGGGTCGCTTTGTTGAGGCCGTCCAGCCGATAGATGGTGATTGCATACCCAGTGCTGAATTCAGGGTTCTCGGGCTCCGCTGCCAGAGCCTTCTCGAAGCAGGCCTTGGCCCGCTCGTAGTTCTTTCCTCCACACTTCAGCAAGGCCCACCCTTCCTCGCAGTCCATCTGAGGACAGTCCAGCCTGTAGCAGGAGGGGGCTGCAAACTTCTCACAAGTGTTCGCCACCCTGGCCAGGTAAGTCTGGGCCTGCGCCAGCCTGCCCATGTGGTGATACAGCCAGGCGTAGTTGCCCCAGGTGACCAGGCTTCTCACAGCCGATCGGTCGCCGTGTTCCTGCTGGATCAGGTCTTCGGCTTCCTTCAGGCTCCCCAGGGCCTCCTGAGTCTGGCCTTTCAGGTGTTGGACGTAGGCCAGCAGGTTGTGTATGCCCGCGTTGTATTTGGTGTCTAGGAACTCAATCTCATCCAGGATCCTGTTCTCTAAATCGGGCATCTCAGTGTCTTCAACTAGCAGCTCCCAGGTGAAGTGGCATCTCAGCTGAAGCAGCTTACCTTTGACCTCGTCAGCGTTCTTACTGCAAAAGAGAAAAACAAGTTTTCGTTGTTAAGTGAGGAGCGGTCGATAGAAAGAAGCCAGAGAAAACAGCTCCTCTTTAGGACTTAGCCTTGGAAAGGGCACGCCTGCTTTGATTTTCCTCAGAATCCCTACGTTCCTAAGATCCGCACAGACTTTGAATGCAGTTTGCTTGGTCTCAGACACTGGCTCTGCCACTTTTTAGCAAGTAACCTCTCTCTGTTTCAGAGTCTCGTTTGTAAAATGGGGATAGGAATAGACTGAGCACACTTGAGTCTGAAGTTGGGTGAACATTAATAAGCCTGTATGTGTGTTAAGTACTTAGAGCACATATTACATGGTATAATGAGAGTTTCCTATTTTCCTATTCCTACATTCAGGACAGAAACCAGTTAGAAACATAGAGCCTGGGTGGCTCAGTCAGTTGAGCATCTGACTTCGGCTCAGGTCACGATCTCGCAGTTTGTGAGTTTGAGCCCTGAATTGAGCTTGCTGCTGTCAGCGCAGAGCCTGCTTTCGATCCTCTGTCCCCCTCTCTGTGCCTCCCCCGCTTACACACACTCTCTCTCAAAAGAAAGAAAAAAAAAAAAAAGAAGAAAGAAAAAAGAAAGAGAAACGTAGAGGCTTATAAAACCGTATTCACTTCAGGACCTTAGTCTGCAGATTATGCCACAAATTTAGACCACCTGAAAGAGAATATTTGTTCGACCAATTTTTTTTTCCACTTACAATTTGGAAATAATTAGAGAATCACTGAAATTTGCAAAGAGAGTACGGAGCTCCAGTGTACCCTTCGCCTGGTTTCTTCCAATACCTTACACAAGTACCATACAATAACAAAATGAAGACACCAACATTGGTACAATGTGTGTAAATCCTGTGTCGTTTCATCACGTGAGTAAATCCACGCACCCAATCAAGATACAGAACTATTTTATCATCACAAATATCTCCCGCACACTGTCCCTTCAGTGACACCTGTTCGCTCCCCACTCTCCAAACATCCCCAGCCTCTGGTAATTTGTTTCATCTCTCTCACTCTGTCACTTCAAGAATGTCAGATGATGGAGTTATACAGCATTTTGAGATTGCCTTTTCTCACTCACCTTTTTCACTTTCACTTTAAAAGATTTTCTTTTTAAGTAATCTCTACACCCAGTGTGGGGCTAAAACTCCCAACCCTGAGATGAAAAGTCACACACCCCACTGACTGAGCCGGCAAGACGCACCTCATCCGAGAACATCTTGATTTAATCTTCATTCTAGAAGGATATTTTTGTGGGGCATGGGATTCTGGGTTGAAAGTTCTTTTCCTGGGGTGCCCGGGTGACTCAGTCAGTTGAGTGTCTGACTCCGGCTCAGGTCACGATCTCATGGTTCATGGGTTCAGGCCCCGCGTCAGGCTCTGTGCTGACAGCTGGGAGCCTGGAGCCTGCTTTGGATTCTGTGTCTCCCTCTCTCTCTGCCCTTCTCCCTCTCATACTCTGTTTCTCTTTCTCTCAAAAATAAAATAAAACACTTAAACATTAAAAAAAAAAAGAGAACAATTCTTTTTTAATAATATCATAAAGAATCAAATACTTAGGAATAAAGTCAACCAAAGAGGCGAAAGACTTGTCCACTAAAAATTACAAAAGATTGCTGAAAGAAATTAAGAAGACACAAAGAAAGGAAGAGGCATCCTGTGTTCACAGCCTGGAAGCTTTAATGTTGTTCAGATGTCAGTACCACCCAAAGCAATCTACAGATTCAGTGCAATCCCTATCAAAATCCCAATGACATGTTTTTTACAGAAATAGAAAAATCCGTCCTAAAATTCATATGGAATCTCAAGAGATCTCGAATAACCAAAACGATCTTAAAAAAGAACAAAATTGGAGGTCTCACGCTTTCGGATTTCAAAACTTACTACAAAGCTACCCCAATCAAAACGGTGTGGGATGGGCATAAAAACAGACACCTGGAGCAGTGGAGCAAAATGGAGGGCCCAGAAATAAACACTTACGTATATGGTTGCAATGGTCATTTCAGGCTATCATGATGAGGTACCGCAGACGGGGTGGCTTAACCAACAGATATTGCAGATATTTCTTTTCTCCCAGTTTTGGAGGCTGGGAGTCCCAAATCAAGGTGCCCACTGATTTGTTTCCTGAGAAGGGCTCTGTTACTGGAGTCCACATGTGACCTCTCGTCCACATGCACTTCTTCTGTCAAGGATATCAGCCCTTTCAGATTAAGGGCCCACCCTTATGGCCTTATTTAACCCTTAGTACTTCCTTACAGGCCCTGTCTCTAAATACGGTCACACTGGGGGTCAGGGCTTCAACATATAAATCTGGGGAGATGCTAGGGGTTCACAATTCCATAACGTGGCCGTAACGATGGTCATAACAATGGCCAAATGAGTTTTGAAACATGTACCAAGACCACTTAATGGGGAAACATGTTTCAACAAATGGTGCCAGGAGAGCTGGATATCCACTTGCAAAAGAATGAAAGTGGGCCCTTATCTTACACTGTAGACATATAAAAAATGAACTCAAGATGGATCAAAATTACAAAAATCTTAGAAGAAAATAGGAAAAAACTTTATGACATTGGATTTGGCAGTCTTGGATAGGACACTGAAAGCATAGGCAACATAAGTAAACAGAGGTAAACTGGATTTTCATCAAAATTAGAAACGTTTGTGCATCAAAGGGCACTACTGACAGAATGAGAAGGCAACTCCTAAAATGGGAGAGATTATTTGCAAATCACATATCTGATAAGAGATTAATATCCAGACTATATAAACAACTCTCATGACTCAACAACAACAAAAAAACAGGTGACTACAAAATGGCCAAAGGACTTAAAACAGATATTTCTCCAAAGAAGACACACAGATGGCCAGGAAGCACATGAAAAGATGCTCAACATCACCCATCATTAGTGAGATGCAAATCGAAAACACAAGGCACCACTTCACACCCATTAGGATGGCTGCCCTCAACAAAACGGAAAACAAAAACCACGCGTTGGCGAGGATGTGGAGGAATTACTAGTGGGAATGTAAACTGGGACAGTTGCTGTGGAAAATGGTGATGATTCCTCAGAAAATGAAATAGAACGGCCATGTGATTCAGCAGTATCACTTCTGGGTATGTACCCAAAATAAGTAAAAGCAGAGACTCAAACAGACGATTTGCATACTTCTATTCCTAGCAGGCATTGTTCACAATAGTCAAAAGGTGGAAGCATCCTAAATGTCCATAGACGGATGAACCGCTAAACAAAGTGGTAAATACATACAGTGGCATATTATTCAGCCTTAAAAGGGAAGGACATTCTGTCACCTGCTACAACATGGGTAAACCTTGAAGACATTGTGCTAAGTGAAATAAGGCAGTCACAAAGAGCCACTTATTGTATGCTTCTTTGTTTGTGAAATATCCACAATGGGGGGTGCCTGGGTGCCTCAGTGGGTTAAGCATCCGACTTCTGCTCAGGTCATGATCTCCCTGTTCGCGGGTTCGAGCCCTGCATAGGGCTCTGTGCTGACAGCTCAGAGCCTGGAGTCTGCTTTGGATTCTGTGTCTCCCTCTCTCTCTCGGCTCCTCCCCCCGTGCTCTCCCCCCCACCCCAAATAAATAAACATTAAAAAATTTTAAATCTTACAAAAAAAAAAGAGAAATATCCACAGGGGGCAAATACATAGAGAGAAAGCAGATTAATGGTTGCCAGGGCCTGGGGCGAAGGATGAGTGGAGAGTGACTGCTTAAGGGGTACGGGATTTCCCCTCAGGTGAGGAAGATGTTCTTGAAGTGGATACTGGTGATGGGTGGACATCACTGTGAATGCACTAAATACCACAAAATTGCATACTTAAAAAATAGTTAAAATGGCTAAGTTTATCATACATGTATCTTATCACAATGAAACATTGTACTAGTAACCTGAACAGAAATTCTTCAAATGATGTATGTATTTTTCGTTAGTACATGTTGAAATAAACAAAACATTAAAACATAAACACCAACTGGAGTGCCATCCGAAATAGTCTCACAAACCTTCCACTGGTACACTTTAAGAAGCATGGGTGTAGAGGTCAAATTGGGTATCACTGAATAGAGACTCTGGCTCATGTCCCAGCTCTATCACTTACTATCTGTGTGATCTTAATGTTTCTAAATCTAAGATTCATTGTTGCAAAATCAGGGTGATATGAGTACCTGCTTCGTAGGTGTCTTTTGAGGGTTTTTTAAATAATTAAATATAATTTACATCATAATTTAAATTGTTTAAAGTTTCTTTATTTTGAGAGACACAGAGACAGCACAAGTGGTGGAGGGGCAGAGAGTGAGGGGGTTGGGGAGAGAATCCCAAGCAGGCTTCGCATTGTCAGCACAGAGCCTGACGTGGGACTCACACCCACCAAGCTGTGAGATCATGACCTGTGCCAAAACCAAGAGTGGGATGCTTAACTGACTGAACCGCCCAGGCGCCCCATGGTTTACATAATAATTTTAGAAGCCAGGCTGGCACTTTATAAGCATTCAGGAAGCGATAGCTACTTTATTATCATTATTATTTTCCCTGTCAGTGACAACCCCCTCTGTCAATGGACCTGGGAGGAGGGTTGATCATAGGCCTGTAATTATGCACTTTCTGGAACTTTTGCCCCTTGAAAATTTTGCCCACTGGAGCACCGAGGGGAAATGTGCAAGTCAGTATCAATTAATTTTTTAAAAATCTGTTGATATTAAGGGTTACTTAACTCAAGATTCAGTTTGGACAGCACAGAAATTCCCACATGAGGCCACAACTGCAGTCCAGCCCCACCGACAGGAGGGTATCTGCAGACCAGAGGCTTCCCCAGGAGAGAGGGTCATCTGCTAATCTTAAATGCAGGGACGTTGAGAAGGCCTGACATAGGAGCCCAGCAGCACAGAGAGTGAGACCAGAAGTCTACAGAGGAGGGCCTTGCTCCCTAGACAGTGAGCTTCTGCCACCATTTGCCCACAATATTTTCCTCAAGACATCTGGGGAGAGCCCAGGACTGTGGCTCACACGGCTGTGGGGGTCCTTTTCCCCAGGCGAGGAGCCAGCAGAAAGCAGTGTCCCTTTCCAGACAAACTGTCCATTCCCTCCCTCGGTCAGACGGACGGGAGTTTGGGGAAGAGAATTTCAGAGACGTGGATCATTTTCTCCCTCCCTGAGAAACTCTTTTCCCACATCCCTCTGCTTCTTTGGGCTTTGTTATGAGGTAAGCTTCCTCGGGGTGATGCTAAAAAAAAAGAAAAAAAAAAAAAAAAGAAAAGAAAAAGCCTGAACTAAGGACACTCAGTCTCCAAGCAGACCCTCACCTGGAAGAGTAAGGAAACTCGACATCACTGAAATCAGTCTTTTGAGATAGTATTGATTAGCCTTTTTTTCTAGAACTTTAGACTGACAGGCAGAGAAGCAGAGAAGTCCTTACCTCATGGCTGGCAGTTCTGCAGGGCCTTGTTTAGCTGTGGGCTCTTCTGAGATCCAGCCAGGAGACTGGGGTTTCAGGATGTGAGCCCCACCACAGGGCTATATGAGAAAGATGAACAGTTCATGACGTAACCTGTGGGCATGTTGTTGGCAAGTTAGACTGGAAACCGAGATGGAAACTGAAAGTGGAAAGCGAAACTAGTGAGCAGAGTTCCTGCTTGGGGAAAACAAAACCAGGATTGCTTTCTTTGGTCTGTCTGGAAACTGACTGAGAAGAGGCCGAGGAGAAGCAGTTTCACCGATGTGCTAAGTCCTCTCTCAGGCTCCGCGTGGCCTTGTGCAGAGCTGGGAGTGTGGAGTGCCAGGCACGCAGGGTCCGCGGACCCTGGAGCCAGGGAGGCCTGGGGAAGTTGGCTGCGGGACCTTGCCACACTCTCGCCCCAGATCTGTGCCTTCGTTTGCTCATCTGGAAATAGAAGGCCTCCCTTTCGTGGCATAAAATTCTGCATCTCTCCAAGCTGGAGTTTTGACCCAAATCTGCCACTGTTGTCTGAGAGGCTGTGTTTTACCAGTTCTTCTCTGCTTTGTTTTTTGCATACCCTTCCTGAGAATGGCCAATGGCAGTAAGAGCTTGTAACCTCTTCCTTGTTCATTAGAACGGAGAGAGTGTATGTGCTAGCATCTTGAGACTTCAGACAGAACACGTTAGGCCTTAATGACAGTATTTTTGATGCCCTCTACGGTAGTCGTCTAAAGTGTCCTTACTCAGCAGACGTGACTCTCGTAGCTGCTCAGGGCCCTGTCCAGTTCTGGAGGCGCCCACGGCACCAGGCTTGGCATCCCTCATCCCGGCCCACGTCACGTTCTGTGCTCAGGGTGTCTGTGATAACAGGGAGACGAGAAAAGTGCTGAAACTGGGGGTGAGGCTCCTGTTGGTGCTGTCTGCCAAGTCCCTGTTTCTTTCTACCTTTCATTGGAAACTGTCCCACCCTCCCGATACACGTCATAGAGTGGGGGTTCTCCAGCCGCTCCCGCAAAGCAAATTTATCCCCAGACACAGTTCATTTAGTCCTGGGAAAGCTCCATGTTGAGATGAGTGTGAACAGGGAGTCCCGAGATGGACTTGGAGAATTGCTGGGGGTCCCAAAAGGGAGCTGGGAGATCTTTAGGAAAATGGAGTTTGTGCGTGTCTGCCCCTGGATGGAGACTGAACTCTAGAACCCGGGCCTTAACCACAGAACCATTTCTGGAACATTTCTATGTATCAGATAGCTCACCTGTTGTCAGAATCAATCATTATTCTTTTAAAACAACTTGTGGTTTTTGCCTTTAGAAACTCCTAATTTCTTCCCCCAGTTGTTTGATCCCTCTCGAATCTATCTTCCCAACTGCAATCCCCAAGACCCCAAATAAACGCATTGCTTGTTTTTACAGACACAGTCTGAGATCCGTTGACATTCCATGGTGTCAGAGAAGTGGGGTCCAGAGCAACTGCCTTGTGTTCCAAGCCGCAGTGGGCGCCTGTGAAGTAGCTGCAGGATGCCATTGTTTTCCACCCTCTTCCCTGGCAACCTTGTTCTTGGTGGGAAGTCCTCCTGGGCCCAAACCTCCCTTGTTTGGGTGTCCTCTGCTGCTGGCTTCTGTCCTCTCTCATTTCTGAAGAGAGGATTCTGTTTTCACTCATTTTGAGTGCAAGAGTTGGGTTTCAGCTTCTTGATGAATACTCTGTTTGGGGAGATCATTCTCCTAAGGGGACTCTTGATAACCAGCCCCCTGCCAGAGCTCCTGCAGGATTTATGTGTAAGGAAGACGGCTCTTCTTGCTGAAAAATGTTTGCCTGTTAGACTCGCATTCCCCACGATGATTTAAAGCCTTATTGGCCAACGTGGGGCACTTCTGATAGTCCAAACTGAGGTTACTTGCATGCATAGACTGAAAAGGAGTTATGAAACCGAACAAAATGAGTGGGGGGCTTATTTTAAGTGGAGATTCCAAAAGAAACACTGGAAAGTTTGCTTCCCTTCAGGAGCTAAGTCTACATTCCCAGCAGTTAATTCAGACCCTTCTAAGAGGCTCTCAAGAATGGAAGAAATAGCTGATGCCTCTCAACCCCTTGCCCCTCCTCCTCTGTTCTGCCCCCACCCCTGCTGTTCCCACCCTCTGTCTCCTACTCTCCATGTACACATCCTAGATGAGTTGGACTGCCCTTCTATAATGACAGCCTGGGCGTTCATGTAGATCCTGCAGGCATCCTTTCCCAGTTAGATCTAAGGAAGGAGGCTCTGAGACTTCATCAGTTCCTTATGCTCCTCGGACTAAGAACTGTAAGCCATTACCGAGGACTTTCCCAGTGCCTTTGAAGACCTGCTAAGATTTGTGAAAGAATTCCATGTAGTCAGTCAGACCTAGGAGCCTGGTTATTCCAACCTTTATCAACTTGTCCACATGCTTGTAAGTGAGGGTCAGGCAAGGGAATGGATTTAAAAAGTAGGTTGAGCAAAGCCTTTTGATAATTTTTCCAAGTGATAAGCTATAGACAAAATAGCAGCCAGAGTGGCTGCACCAGCTTGCATTCCCAGCATTTCTTATTTCTTTTTGTTGTTTCTTCCTAAAATGTTGTGACGATAGCTCAGAGACTAGAAACGATTGACCAAACCTTCCCTCCTGACATCTTTCCTCAACTGACAGATATGACTGAGGACAATGCCTAAGATCCATTTCCCTGAGGCTCCCTGTTGCTCAAATGTAGCCATTGGCCTTAGGTCAACAACTCCTGCCTACACCTGTTTCTCTCCTCAGTGGGACATGACATACCAGAAATGAACCTTCCTGCGATGAAGGACCCAAACCATAAAATTATTCATCAATGTTTTTGAAAATTTATTGATCATCCATGCTTTCTGAAGAAAGATCTTGATCAAAAGGAGGAGATGTGAACAGAGTTATAAAATGGAGTTATGATTGCTAAGGGTCACAAAATGGAGCTCCATTAGGGAAATGGAACTTTTTTTTTTTTTTTTTTTTGGTTTTGTTTTGCAGCCTCGGCTTGAAATTTGTTAAGAGGAACTTTGGCTATAGCAACTTCTTACTTGACACGTCTCTGGAGGCAAGGGAAACAAAAGCAGAAATGAACCATTGGAACTTCATCAAAATATAAAGTTTCTGCACAGCGAAGGAAACAATCAGCAAAACTAAAAGGCAGCCAATGGAACGGGAGAAGAGATTTGTAAATGACATATCAGATAAAGGGTTAGTATCCAAAATCTACAAAGAACTTATCAAACTCAACACCCAAAAAGCAAATAATCTATCTAGCAAAGAAATGGGCAAAAGACGTGAGTAGACACTTTTCCAAAGAAGACATCTAGATGGCTAACAGACACATGAAAAGACACTCAATACCACTCATCATCAGGGAAATACGAATCAAAACCACAATGAGATACCATCTCACACAGGTCAGAGTGGCTAAAATGAACAAGTCAGGAAACAACAGATGTTGGCAAGAATTCACAGAAAGGGGAACACTTTTGCACTGTTGGTGGGAATGCAAACTGGTGCAGCCACTCTGGAAAACAGTATGGAGGTTCCTCAAAAAACTAAAAATAGAACTACCCTTCAACCCAGAAAAAGCACTACTAGGTATTTATCCAAAGGTTACAAAAATGCTGATTCCAAGGGGCACATGCACCCCAATGTTTAGAGCAGCACTATTGACAATAGCCAAATTATGGAAAGAGCCCAATGTTAATCGACTGATGAATGGATAAAGAAGGTGTGGTGTGTATGTATGCATGTATACATATATGTATATACGTATATATACATATATATGTATGTATATGTATATATATGTATATATATATATATATATATATATATATACACATATATATGATGAAGTATCACTTGGTGATCAAAAAGAATGAAATCTTGCTATTTGCAACAACATGGAGGGAACTAGGGGGCCATTATGCTAAGCAAAATGAGTCAGGCAGAGAGAGACAAATATCATATGATTTCATTCATGTGTGGAATTTAAGATACACAACAGATGAACATATGTTCATCTGATGAAGGGAGGAAAAAATCAGATAAAAACAGAGAGGGATGGAAGCCATAAGAGACTCTGAAATACAGAGAACAAACTGAGGGTTGCTGGAGGGGAGGTGGGTGGGTAGGGGGAGGGGCTAAATGGGGGATGGGCATTAAGGCGGACACTTGGGATGAGCCCTGGGTGTTATATGTAAGTGATGAATCACTGAATTCTCCTAAAATCATTATTACACTATATGTTAACTAACTTGGATTTAAATTGAAATAATAAAGAAAGAAAAATAAATAAATAAAATCATTAATTAAAAAAAAAAGAAATTTGTTAAGAGGAGACAATTAGACTTGCTTCCCTAGAAAGCTGGATCTTGGAAGTGTTGGACCTGTAGCATATATATTTGAGTACCATTGTCAGCCATGTTTTTTCCTGTGGCCTGAAAATAAAAACAGAAGAAGCTTATTGAAAGAGAAGAATCGCAAGTGGTTAATGAGAGAAATAGAGAACTGAAGTAAGAGATGGAAAGTTCTGATGATGTCTTTTGTCCGCAGCTTTACCATCAAGAGTCAAGGGGCAAGGACCATGTGCAGGGTCTTGTGGAGTTTGCAGGTGAGTACAGAATTGTACGAAATCAGAGTACCAATGGCTGTGAACCTGGGATCTTACTGAGGGGTGTTCCTAGTGGTGCAAACACTTAGCAGCAGTGTCTGGAACCAGATCTGTCTTGTACCCTAAAGGAGAGCTTCAGGCCATCGTTGCCTGTCATGGAGGTTGGTAGCTGGATTCTGGAAGAATTGAGGGAGGTAGTAGCCCCAGTTTCAATTAGCCTCCTAAATATAGAAGGAATCTACTGTAAAATATAAAAACCTACTCTTATTTTGAAGTGATCAAGATTCTGGTGGTTACTATTGGTTTCAGCCTGACAGAAATAAACAAGCCACCTGGTTCACGAATGAAGGAAATGGACCAAATACCAAGAATGCCTCTTAATCCCTGATCACTTGGACGGGAGGTAAGAGCAAGATTTTGTGGTTTGACAGCAGAGTGCCCAGCTCATCTCCCATCTCAGCTCTCACCAGTAATATAAGCCTCCATGGAGGCATCCTGAGCTAGCCAGAAAGTTCTGCACAAGTAAAAATTTCTCAATACATAAGACACATTTATCCATGTGTTCTGATAAATGCTCAGGCCATAAGCGAACGCTGAACTACATGCATTAGAAAAGCTCTCTTTTTGGGGGTAGAAAAGTGTCTTTGGAGTTCTTGTGGAGAAAAGCAATTAGTTTGTAATTTTCCAAACGCACTAAATAGATTGTAGACAAGCAGAAAGAATGTGTATCTTGTGATCACTGTGAATTTGGCAATGGTTCCAGTTCGAATGAGCGCCGACTCAGAGTGAATAGGTAATTCAGAGTCTTGCCCATGAGTGACACTAGACAAAGCAGAGAGGAAATAGCCAATAAAGTACACACGCATGCGTACCTCTGTGTGCGTGTGTGTGTGTGTGTGTGTGTCTGTGTATGTGTGTGTTCAGTTAGGAAAGAAATCAAGAACTGGAGAAAACGAAACTTACAGAAAATGAAATTTCAGCACTAGACTATGAGTCCATTTCTGGGAGTCTACGACCAGCTCCCTGAGTGACTGACCAGCTGATATAAGCCACTTCACCTCGATGACCTCAGTTTCCTCAGGTGATAAACAAGTGACTTGGGATAGATCATTGGATCTCACCCCTTACTGTACCCTAGAAGCATCTAGGGAGGTTTTAAGAATAATGCTAACTAGGCCCGATCCTAGGCCAGTCGAATACATGTCAGGGAATGCCCCCCTCCCATCCCTGTATTAAAAAGAAATCCTCAGGTGATTTTGGTGTACACCTGGGGAGGAACCAGGGCCTAGATGCCCCCTGGAATCTACTGTAAAACTGAAATTCTTTGACTGAGTGGTCTGAGACACCAACCCTGGACCTACTCGCCGTTCTGTGTGGCTCACATTCAGTGTCTTCATTACTCATTTCCCCTCATTTCCCCACCTGCACAATGGACAGTTAACTCCTCCACCTCTTACTGACCCCACAAGATGGCATGGAAAAAGAATGGAATTTTGAATGTTTGGACCCTTCTGTAAAAGGATCTTCTTGGCTTTTGGGATTTTCCCCAAATACTTGCAATCATATCCGTGGGGAAGGACTCAGAGACACCAGGAATCCTTTGTTGTGAACGGTTTGATGAATTTCACATCTCGGGTACTTCCCGCACCCTCTCAGGCCACCTTGACCCCCCATTTGGCCCATTGCAACATATTCAAGTACGAACTGAATTTTTATGATTTCCCTTTTTTACATTTCAAGCTTATTTTGAAATAGTTACAGACTCACAGGAAGTAGCAAGAGGGGTCTTGTCTGCCTTTCACACAACTCCCCCCTGACCCCCACCCCTGAGTGGCTACTTCCTACGTAGCTGTAGTACAGTATCGAAACCAGGAAAGTGACACTGGCACTGTGTGTATGTTTTAAAGACAAAATATATCACGAGTTCATCTTATTGATTCAAGCTTATAGGAGTTTTACTCAACCTAATTGTGTATCTCTTCTCCTGAATGGAGTATCTGATACCCATATTCATATGCTCTATTCATATGAGGCTGGGTAACAACAGCCTCAGAGTAACAAAATCCACAAAACAACCTTCACAATGATGGCTGAGTAGAGTTTAAGATTTTTTTTCTGTTCTTTTTGTCCATAAGATCTATTCTTCTAAAACTGTAGAGTCAAATTACAGTACGCTAAAAATCTCTGGGAGGTGGGGGGTGATGCTGACCTTCGGCGTGTGGGTTCCAGTGCCTCGGCTCCCTCAGGAAGTCCTTTGTTGTGGGGAGCACTGTAAGAAGAGGCTAGGGGAACCCATCCTCACTCCGAAGGGTGCGAAACTGGGGCAGACGCTGAGGTGGTCTGTGCACCCCCCACTGTCACACGGACTTTGCCCCTGGCAGGGACCCCGAGACTGCTGTGGCTGCGCAGAGCTGCTGCAGAGGGTGATCAGTCCTGGGCGAGTCAGGTGAGCTGATGGAACAGAAAGTGGCCCACAGCCTCGCAGAGGGACTGGAGTGATCGCCTGCGCTGGGGAGGAGCTACACGGGAGGGAAGCTGGTGTCACCGAGAAGGTGGCTGTGGATAACGCGAAGGACCAGGGCAAGGTCGTCCTGGCCTCTGAGCCCACGTGGGCCGTCAGGACTGGCAAGACCGCACTGCCCCAACGGACCCAGGAAGTACACCGAGCTCTGGGGATGGCTTACGTCTAACGCTGATGCAGTGGCTCGGAGCATCCCGTGTATTTCTCAGGTCCTGTGGCCGGGGCAGCCGGCAAGGAGCCAGCAAGCCAGCCTGCTGTGGGGCCAAACTGGGGGACACCACCAGTGACATGCAGTGTACCCCATCCACGTCCCCTACTCTGCCTGCTCGGCCAGGGACAAGGTGGGGCAGAGGCCCAATCACTGCGCTCTCCACCGCCCCCCCAACGCTGCGCACGCTTCCGGATGGGGGCAGCCCATGGCCTAATCCAAACTGTGCCCCTTCTTTACCATGTACACCTCACCCAGTAATGCTGGGGCCGGGCCTCTCCTTCTCCGCCTACTGGAATGGTTAGGACAGAACGCGTCACCAAGGTGGCTTCTCCCCGGCTGAGAGGTGGAGGGGGTGGAGTCACTCATGGGTCCCCTCAGTCCTTAATGAGAGCAGGAGAGACAAGCCTGTTTCTCCTGTCTCGTGCCATGAGGCCACGGGCTGCAAGGAAGCCCCGTCCTCCCCTCAGAGGGGCTGTTCCCGTGGTGTTCAAAGTCCCACGTCAGGGGAACATAGATACCTGGTGCTTCAAACAAATCACTTAGAGTATTTTCTCATCATGTGTGGTTTTATCTTCTAGCCCGTATATATTTTGGCTCACTTGCCTCATTTTGGTTTACCTTTCAGATACGGCTTTTTGACCTTTTTATCCTGACAGTTTTGTCCTGAACATCAGAGAAAAGTTGAGAGGATTTTACAATGAACACTAACATACTCAACTACCTAGATCCTACAGTAACGTTTTACACATTTGCTTAACTGCAAATCTATTCATCCATCAAGTCTCCATCCATTTATTTACCTTAGTTTTTGTTGTGTAAGAAGGCAATTCGCCGATGAAACGTGTCGGCATGCATACTGTGATGACTTCAGTCACATCTTGTTTACAAGAAAAAGACAGTATTCCTGCCCCAGTAGGGTTTTTGTGTTGCTTCAATATAATAAATCCATTCTTGGTTTAGGAGCGACAAAGTTGGAAAGGGCAGTGATTTTGGTGCTAATTATTGCTATTAATTGTTTTCCTCGGGTATCATCTGAGTGACCGCCACCCTCCGCCCCCATAGGTCAGTTCCAGCCCTCAGGGAAAAACCAACCTTACAATTCCGTGGCCTGCAAAAGTAAATCCCTACCCAATACTTGAAAAAATTCTTGGTAGTGTTTATATTCCCGAAGCTTCTGCCTCAGACCTTCTATTGCTTATAGAAGTCGCTTCTGTGTTTTTCTACTTCCATCCAAACATAGAATATATGTTTTTAAGTTTACTTATTTATTTTGAGAGAGAGCATGAGCTTGAGCCGGGGAGGGAGAAAGAAAAGGAGGAAGAAAGAATCCCAAGCAGGCTCTGCGTTGTCAGCACGGAGACTGATGCGGGGCTTGAACTCACAAACCGATGGATCATGACCTGAATTGAAATCCAGAGTTGGATGCTTAACTGACTGAGCCACCCAGGTGCCCCAAGAATACACATCTTTTTTTTTAAAAAAGAATTTTTTTTAACATTTATTTTTGAGAAAGAGAGAGAGAGACAGTGCAAGCAGGGGAGGGGCAGAAAGGGAGACACAGAATCCTAAGCAGGTTCCCAGCTGTCAGCACAGAGCTGGACGCGGGGCCTGAACCCATGAGCCCAATATCATGACCTAAGCAGAAGTCGGATGCTTAACTGACTGAGCCATCCAGGTGCCCCTGGAATATATACCTTTTAAAAATCTCACTAATAAAACTCACTCAAAGACTTTGTTAGCTTCCCAAGTTGCTAACTTTACTGAATGCTTTTGGAGAAAATATCTTAGGGAAAAAGAAGATTATATGGTGCACTCCAAGGGCCAGCACCTAAAAACTACATTAATGTATTTGTCACTTGTGGCTTGCACCTCCTAAATGGGCTTTTCTTTTATTTGTCTTTCCCCGGTACATTTTAATTTTTCTTAGGGTAAGTACACGTCCAGCGACGTGTTTGGAATGCACAGATTCTTTGCGATTGCCGGTGGCTCGACAAACGTGTCCCGAAATGTTTGAGTTTCTTATGAGGTTATAGACTTGGCTTCCTGGCCAGCAGTTCTTGGCTGTGGGAAGGCCTTGGGAGATGGACACCGGGACTGGAACACTCTAGTGACCTTCTGAAGTCCCTTCTCTTTTCTCTTTCATCTTTGCTCATTTGCTTTGCTTTTAGATCTGGTAGGTCAGCACGCCCGGCCACATGAAAAGTAAATCTTTTTTTTTTTAATTTTTGTTTTTAAACTTCTGACTGGGTTACAGTGTCAGGAATTTTCCAAATACAGAATGTGTATGTGCACAAGTCCGCAGGAATGGGCCTGTGTGAGCTCCAGGATCAGTGTGTGTGGAGAGAGATACACGTGGTGCATGTGTATATGAGCAGCCCATGCTCTTGGCTCCGGATGACTGTCTCCAGGAATTCATGCTTTGAGTGTGTGAGCCAACCAGCGGAAGTGGCTTCGGACCAAGGCACGGACGTCCTGTGTGTGTGCGCCTGCAGAGACAGGGGCGTGTGCACAGAGCTACACTGGCGTGTGACCGGTGTGCTGGGCCCAGGAGGGGCTGAAATCTTCCCTGTTTAAGACTCCTCTGTTTCGGAGACCGGGCGGATGGAGGACGGAAGCCACCCATGCGCCCTTTCCCCGTGCAAAGCCGTAGGGAAAAGAGCTTCCGTTGGTCTAGCAGGTGATAGGTGCCCCCCAAAGCATCAACCGACCTTGGCCAATGAGTACAGGGATGTGTTACACATGGACGGGAGGGGAAAGAAAATGGTGGGGGGGGGGGGGGCGGCGCTCAGCAGGCAGCACAGCCTGTGTTGTATCATCTCTTGTATTTCAGCATGTCACATGTTCCTGAAAGCAGCGATCAGGAAGGTGTTGGCTATGTTTAGTTATGACATTAAACAAGTAATGGTGACCTCTGTTTCAGACCATGGTGTTGGAGTCAGCAGCCAGCCTGAGAGCCTTCTCATAACACACCAGGGCCTCACTCACTTCCCCTTTCAATCTGTGGATGAGCCCGAGGATGCTGAAACTTTCCACCACACGTACATTCTGATGAATATGTCTTTTAGCTAACTTCTCTAGGGCGCTGAGAATTTTCTCCCTGGTGCGGGAGATGCTTCTTATTTTGAGACCTTTTAAATAATGGGTGATTGCTTTATCCACAGATATCTTATGAAGTTCTTGGAAATGGCCATAGCAGTAATGAATCTCTTGTTGCAGATGATCGTTGATGTTCTTCATGTGCAACACTTTCTGAAAGGCGTCCTCAGCCTTTGTGTGTTGGCCTATTTCTGCATACATGTAAGCCAGTTCAACATAAGCCAACTCAAATGTGGGCCTTAGCATCAGAGTCTTTTGAATTTCACATATAGCCAAGTGAACCAGTCTGTGGACATTGTCTCTATCCCGTCCTCTGGGCTGCCAGTTTGCCGCTCTCTTGATTTGGATCATGCGTGCCTTGTAACAAAGCCCCATCTGGTGATGCAGGAAAGCGGAGGAGGGCGTGGCCTGCAGGGCCCTCTTTAAGAGCTGAAGAGCTTTATCCAGAGCGCCTTTCCTGCGGTAAAACTTGGCCGCGTATCGAAAGACGTAGGTCTGCGAGGACATGTTGGTCAGTGCCTCTTCGACGTACTTTTCTCCTTCGGCTTCTTGGCCCACGTCCTGAAGCTTCAGGGCGAGCAGAGCCTTAATGTACGCGTCTTCTGGGTTCAGCCTGATGGCCTCTTTTAGAGGCTGCAGACAAGATGCGTCGCTGACCTGGGTCGCTTTGTTGAGGCCGTCCAGCCGATAGATGGTGATTGCATACCCAGTGCTGAATTCAGGGTTCTCGGGCTCCGCTGCCAGAGCCTTCTCGAAGCAGGCCTTGGCCCGCTCGTAGTTCTTTCCTCCACACTTCAGCAAGGCCCACCCTTCCTCGCAGTCCATCTGAGGACAGTCCAGCCTGTAGCAGGAGGGGGCTGCAAACTTCTCACAAGTGTTCGCCACCCTGGCCAGGTAAGTCTGGGCCTGCGCCAGCCTGCCCATGTGGTGATACAGCCAGGCGTAGTTGCCCCAGGTGACCAGGCTTCTCACAGCCGATCGGTCGCCGTGTTCCTGCTGGATCAGGTCTTCGGCTTCCTTCAGGCTCCCCAGGGCCTCCTGAGTCTGGCCTTTCAGGTGTTGGACGTAGGCCAGCAGGTTGTGTATGCCCGCGTTGTATTTGGTGTCTAGGAACTCAATCTCATCCAGGATCCTGTTCTCTAAATCGGGCATCTCAGTGTCTTCAACTAGCAGCTCCCAGGTGAAGTGGCATCTCAGCTGAAGCAGCTTACCTTTGACCTCGTCAGCGTTCTTACTGCAAAAGAGAAAAACAAGTTTTCGTTGTTAAGTGAGGAGCGGTCGATAGAAAGAAGCCAGAGAAAACAGCTCCTCTTTAGGACTTAGCCTTGGAAAGGGCACGCCTGCTTTGATTTTCCTCAGAATCCCTACGTTCCTAAGATCCGCACAGACTTTGAATGCAGTTTGCTTGGTCTCAGACACTGGCTCTGCCACTTTTTAGCAAGTAACCTCTCTCTGTTTCAGAGTCTCGTTTGTAAAATGGGGATAGGAATAGACTGAGCACACTTGAGTCTGAAGTTGGGTGAACATTAATAAGCCTGTATGTGTGTTAAGTACTTAGAGCACATATTACATGGTATAATGAGAGTTTCCTATTTTCCTATTCCTACATTCAGGACAGAAACCAGTTAGAAACATAGAGCCTGGGTGGCTCAGTCAGTTGAGCATCTGACTTCGGCTCAGGTCACGATCTCGCAGTTTGTGAGTTTGAGCCCTGAATTGAGCTTGCTGCTGTCAGCGCAGAGCCTGCTTTCGATCCTCTGTCCCCCTCTCTGTGCCTCCCCCGCTTACACACACTCTCTCTCAAAAGAAAGAAAAAAAAAAAAAAGAAGAAAGAAAAAAGAAAGAGAAACGTAGAGGCTTATAAAACCGTATTCACTTCAGGACCTTAGTCTGCAGATTATGCCACAAATTTAGACCACCTGAAAGAGAATATTTGTTCGACCAATTTTTTTTTCCACTTACAATTTGGAAATAATTAGAGAATCACTGAAATTTGCAAAGAGAGTACGGAGCTCCAGTGTACCCTTCGCCTGGTTTCTTCCAATACCTTACACAAGTACCATACAATAACAAAATGAAGACACCAACATTGGTACAATGTGTGTAAATCCTGTGTCGTTTCATCACGTGAGTAAATCCACGCACCCAATCAAGATACAGAACTATTTTATCATCACAAATATCTCCCGCACACTGTCCCTTCAGTGACACCTGTTCGCTCCCCACTCTCCAAACATCCCCAGCCTCTGGTAATTTGTTTCATCTCTCTCACTCTGTCACTTCAAGAATGTCAGATGATGGAGTTATACAGCATTTTGAGATTGCCTTTTCTCACTCACCTTTTTCACTTTCACTTTAAAAGATTTTCTTTTTAAGTAATCTCTACACCCAGTGTGGGGCTAAAACTCCCAACCCTGAGATGAAAAGTCACACACCCCACTGACTGAGCCGGCAAGACGCACCTCATCCGAGAACATCTTGATTTAATCTTCATTCTAGAAGGATATTTTTGTGGGGCATGGGATTCTGGGTTGAAAGTTCTTTTCCTGGGGTGCCCGGGTGACTCAGTCAGTTGAGTGTCTGACTCCGGCTCAGGTCACGATCTCATGGTTCATGGGTTCAGGCCCCGCGTCAGGCTCTGTGCTGACAGCTGGGAGCCTGGAGCCTGCTTTGGATTCTGTGTCTCCCTCTCTCTCTGCCCTTCTCCCTCTCATACTCTGTTTCTCTTTCTCTCAAAAATAAAATAAAACACTTAAACATTAAAAAAAAAAAGAGAACAATTCTTTTTTAATAATATCATAAAGAATCAAATACTTAGGAATAAAGTCAACCAAAGAGGCGAAAGACTTGTCCACTAAAAATTACAAAAGATTGCTGAAAGAAATTAAGAAGACACAAAGAAAGGAAGAGGCATCCTGTGTTCACAGCCTGGAAGCTTTAATGTTGTTCAGATGTCAGTACCACCCAAAGCAATCTACAGATTCAGTGCAATCCCTATCAAAATCCCAATGACATGTTTTTTACAGAAATAGAAAAATCCGTCCTAAAATTCATATGGAATCTCAAGAGATCTCGAATAACCAAAACGATCTTAAAAAAGAACAAAATTGGAGGTCTCACGCTTTCGGATTTCAAAACTTACTACAAAGCTACCCCAATCAAAACGGTGTGGGATGGGCATAAAAACAGACACCTGGAGCAGTGGAGCAAAATGGAGGGCCCAGAAATAAACACTTACGTATATGGTTGCAATGGTCATTTCAGGCTATCATGATGAGGTACCGCAGACGGGGTGGCTTAACCAACAGATATTGCAGATATTTCTTTTCTCCCAGTTTTGGAGGCTGGGAGTCCCAAATCAAGGTGCCCACTGATTTGTTTCCTGAGAAGGGCTCTGTTACTGGAGTCCACATGTGACCTCTCGTCCACATGCACTTCTTCTGTCAAGGATATCAGCCCTTTCAGATTAAGGGCCCACCCTTATGGCCTTATTTAACCCTTAGTACTTCCTTACAGGCCCTGTCTCTAAATACGGTCACACTGGGGGTCAGGGCTTCAACATATAAATCTGGGGAGATGCTAGGGGTTCACAATTCCATAACGTGGCCGTAACGATGGTCATAACAATGGCCAAATGAGTTTTGAAACATGTACCAAGACCACTTAATGGGGAAACATGTTTCAACAAATGGTGCCAGGAGAGCTGGATATCCACTTGCAAAAGAATGAAAGTGGGCCCTTATCTTACACTGTAGACATATAAAAAATGAACTCAAGATGGATCAAAATTACAAAAATCTTAGAAGAAAATAGGAAAAAACTTTATGACATTGGATTTGGCAGTCTTGGATAGGACACTGAAAGCATAGGCAACATAAGTAAACAGAGGTAAACTGGATTTTCATCAAAATTAGAAACGTTTGTGCATCAAAGGGCACTACTGACAGAATGAGAAGGCAACTCCTAAAATGGGAGAGATTATTTGCAAATCACATATCTGATAAGAGATTAATATCCAGACTATATAAACAACTCTCATGACTCAACAACAACAAAAAAACAGGTGACTACAAAATGGCCAAAGGACTTAAAACAGATATTTCTCCAAAGAAGACACACAGATGGCCAGGAAGCACATGAAAAGATGCTCAACATCACCCATCATTAGTGAGATGCAAATCGAAAACACAAGGCACCACTTCACACCCATTAGGATGGCTGCCCTCAACAAAACGGAAAACAAAAACCACGCGTTGGCGAGGATGTGGAGGAATTACTAGTGGGAATGTAAACTGGGACAGTTGCTGTGGAAAATGGTGATGATTCCTCAGAAAATGAAATAGAACGGCCATGTGATTCAGCAGTATCACTTCTGGGTATGTACCCAAAATAAGTAAAAGCAGAGACTCAAACAGACGATTTGCATACTTCTATTCCTAGCAGGCATTGTTCACAATAGTCAAAAGGTGGAAGCATCCTAAATGTCCATAGACGGATGAACCGCTAAACAAAGTGGTAAATACATACAGTGGCATATTATTCAGCCTTAAAAGGGAAGGACATTCTGTCACCTGCTACAACATGGGTAAACCTTGAAGACATTGTGCTAAGTGAAATAAGGCAGTCACAAAGAGCCACTTATTGTATGCTTCTTTGTTTGTGAAATATCCACAATGGGGGGTGCCTGGGTGCCTCAGTGGGTTAAGCATCCGACTTCTGCTCAGGTCATGATCTCCCTGTTCGCGGGTTCGAGCCCTGCATAGGGCTCTGTGCTGACAGCTCAGAGCCTGGAGTCTGCTTTGGATTCTGTGTCTCCCTCTCTCTCTCGGCTCCTCCCCCCGTGCTCTCCCCCCCACCCCAAATAAATAAACATTAAAAAATTTTAAATCTTACAAAAAAAAAAGAGAAATATCCACAGGGGGCAAATACATAGAGAGAAAGCAGATTAATGGTTGCCAGGGCCTGGGGCGAAGGATGAGTGGAGAGTGACTGCTTAAGGGGTACGGGATTTCCCCTCAGGTGAGGAAGATGTTCTTGAAGTGGATACTGGTGATGGGTGGACATCACTGTGAATGCACTAAATACCACAAAATTGCATACTTAAAAAATAGTTAAAATGGCTAAGTTTATCATACATGTATCTTATCACAATGAAACATTGTACTAGTAACCTGAACAGAAATTCTTCAAATGATGTATGTATTTTTCGTTAGTACATGTTGAAATAAACAAAACATTAAAACATAAACACCAACTGGAGTGCCATCCGAAATAGTCTCACAAACCTTCCACTGGTACACTTTAAGAAGCATGGGTGTAGAGGTCAAATTGGGTATCACTGAATAGAGACTCTGGCTCATGTCCCAGCTCTATCACTTACTATCTGTGTGATCTTAATGTTTCTAAATCTAAGATTCATTGTTGCAAAATCAGGGTGATATGAGTACCTGCTTCGTAGGTGTCTTTTGAGGGTTTTTTAAATAATTAAATATAATTTACATCATAATTTAAATTGTTTAAAGTTTCTTTATTTTGAGAGACACAGAGACAGCACAAGTGGTGGAGGGGCAGAGAGTGAGGGGGTTGGGGAGAGAATCCCAAGCAGGCTTCGCATTGTCAGCACAGAGCCTGACGTGGGACTCACACCCACCAAGCTGTGAGATCATGACCTGTGCCAAAACCAAGAGTGGGATGCTTAACTGACTGAACCGCCCAGGCGCCCCATGGTTTACATAATAATTTTAGAAGCCAGGCTGGCACTTTATAAGCATTCAGGAAGCGATAGCTACTTTATTATCATTATTATTTTCCCTGTCAGTGACAACCCCCTCTGTCAATGGACCTGGGAGGAGGGTTGATCATAGGCCTGTAATTATGCACTTTCTGGAACTTTTGCCCCTTGAAAATTTTGCCCACTGGAGCACCGAGGGGAAATGTGCAAGTCAGTATCAATTAATTTTTTAAAAATCTGTTGATATTAAGGGTTACTTAACTCAAGATTCAGTTTGGACAGCACAGAAATTCCCACATGAGGCCACAACTGCAGTCCAGCCCCACCGACAGGAGGGTATCTGCAGACCAGAGGCTTCCCCAGGAGAGAGGGTCATCTGCTAATCTTAAATGCAGGGACGTTGAGAAGGCCTGACATAGGAGCCCAGCAGCACAGAGAGTGAGACCAGAAGTCTACAGAGGAGGGCCTTGCTCCCTAGACAGTGAGCTTCTGCCACCATTTGCCCACAATATTTTCCTCAAGACATCTGGGGAGAGCCCAGGACTGTGGCTCACACGGCTGTGGGGGTCCTTTTCCCCAGGCGAGGAGCCAGCAGAAAGCAGTGTCCCTTTCCAGACAAACTGTCCATTCCCTCCCTCGGTCAGACGGACGGGAGTTTGGGGAAGAGAATTTCAGAGACGTGGATCATTTTCTCCCTCCCTGAGAAACTCTTTTCCCACATCCCTCTGCTTCTTTGGGCTTTGTTATGAGGTAAGCTTCCTCGGGGTGATGCTAAAAAAAAAGAAAAAAAAAAAAAAAAGAAAAGAAAAAGCCTGAACTAAGGACACTCAGTCTCCAAGCAGACCCTCACCTGGAAGAGTAAGGAAACTCGACATCACTGAAATCAGTCTTTTGAGATAGTATTGATTAGCCTTTTTTTCTAGAACTTTAGACTGACAGGCAGAGAAGCAGAGAAGTCCTTACCTCATGGCTGGCAGTTCTGCAGGGCCTTGTTTAGCTGTGGGCTCTTCTGAGATCCAGCCAGGAGACTGGGGTTTCAGGATGTGAGCCCCACCACAGGGCTATATGAGAAAGATGAACAGTTCATGACGTAACCTGTGGGCATGTTGTTGGCAAGTTAGACTGGAAACCGAGATGGAAACTGAAAGTGGAAAGCGAAACTAGTGAGCAGAGTTCCTGCTTGGGGAAAACAAAACCAGGATTGCTTTCTTTGGTCTGTCTGGAAACTGACTGAGAAGAGGCCGAGGAGAAGCAGTTTCACCGATGTGCTAAGTCCTCTCTCAGGCTCCGCGTGGCCTTGTGCAGAGCTGGGAGTGTGGAGTGCCAGGCACGCAGGGTCCGCGGACCCTGGAGCCAGGGAGGCCTGGGGAAGTTGGCTGCGGGACCTTGCCACACTCTCGCCCCAGATCTGTGCCTTCGTTTGCTCATCTGGAAATAGAAGGCCTCCCTTTCGTGGCATAAAATTCTGCATCTCTCCAAGCTGGAGTTTTGACCCAAATCTGCCACTGTTGTCTGAGAGGCTGTGTTTTACCAGTTCTTCTCTGCTTTGTTTTTTGCATACCCTTCCTGAGAATGGCCAATGGCAGTAAGAGCTTGTAACCTCTTCCTTGTTCATTAGAACGGAGAGAGTGTATGTGCTAGCATCTTGAGACTTCAGACAGAACACGTTAGGCCTTAATGACAGTATTTTTGATGCCCTCTACGGTAGTCGTCTAAAGTGTCCTTACTCAGCAGACGTGACTCTCGTAGCTGCTCAGGGCCCTGTCCAGTTCTGGAGGCGCCCACGGCACCAGGCTTGGCATCCCTCATCCCGGCCCACGTCACGTTCTGTGCTCAGGGTGTCTGTGATAACAGGGAGACGAGAAAAGTGCTGAAACTGGGGGTGAGGCTCCTGTTGGTGCTGTCTGCCAAGTCCCTGTTTCTTTCTACCTTTCATTGGAAACTGTCCCACCCTCCCGATACACGTCATAGAGTGGGGGTTCTCCAGCCGCTCCCGCAAAGCAAATTTATCCCCAGACACAGTTCATTTAGTCCTGGGAAAGCTCCATGTTGAGATGAGTGTGAACAGGGAGTCCCGAGATGGACTTGGAGAATTGCTGGGGGTCCCAAAAGGGAGCTGGGAGATCTTTAGGAAAATGGAGTTTGTGCGTGTCTGCCCCTGGATGGAGACTGAACTCTAGAACCCGGGCCTTAACCACAGAACCATTTCTGGAACATTTCTATGTATCAGATAGCTCACCTGTTGTCAGAATCAATCATTATTCTTTTAAAACAACTTGTGGTTTTTGCCTTTAGAAACTCCTAATTTCTTCCCCCAGTTGTTTGATCCCTCTCGAATCTATCTTCCCAACTGCAATCCCCAAGACCCCAAATAAACGCATTGCTTGTTTTTACAGACACAGTCTGAGATCCGTTGACATTCCATGGTGTCAGAGAAGTGGGGTCCAGAGCAACTGCCTTGTGTTCCAAGCCGCAGTGGGCGCCTGTGAAGTAGCTGCAGGATGCCATTGTTTTCCACCCTCTTCCCTGGCAACCTTGTTCTTGGTGGGAAGTCCTCCTGGGCCCAAACCTCCCTTGTTTGGGTGTCCTCTGCTGCTGGCTTCTGTCCTCTCTCATTTCTGAAGAGAGGATTCTGTTTTCACTCATTTTGAGTGCAAGAGTTGGGTTTCAGCTTCTTGATGAATACTCTGTTTGGGGAGATCATTCTCCTAAGGGGACTCTTGATAACCAGCCCCCTGCCAGAGCTCCTGCAGGATTTATGTGTAAGGAAGACGGCTCTTCTTGCTGAAAAATGTTTGCCTGTTAGACTCGCATTCCCCACGATGATTTAAAGCCTTATTGGCCAACGTGGGGCACTTCTGATAGTCCAAACTGAGGTTACTTGCATGCATAGACTGAAAAGGAGTTATGAAACCGAACAAAATGAGTGGGGGGCTTATTTTAAGTGGAGATTCCAAAAGAAACACTGGAAAGTTTGCTTCCCTTCAGGAGCTAAGTCTACATTCCCAGCAGTTAATTCAGACCCTTCTAAGAGGCTCTCAAGAATGGAAGAAATAGCTGATGCCTCTCAACCCCTTGCCCCTCCTCCTCTGTTCTGCCCCCACCCCTGCTGTTCCCACCCTCTGTCTCCTACTCTCCATGTACACATCCTAGATGAGTTGGACTGCCCTTCTATAATGACAGCCTGGGCGTTCATGTAGATCCTGCAGGCATCCTTTCCCAGTTAGATCTAAGGAAGGAGGCTCTGAGACTTCATCAGTTCCTTATGCTCCTCGGACTAAGAACTGTAAGCCATTACCGAGGACTTTCCCAGTGCCTTTGAAGACCTGCTAAGATTTGTGAAAGAATTCCATGTAGTCAGTCAGACCTAGGAGCCTGGTTATTCCAACCTTTATCAACTTGTCCACATGCTTGTAAGTGAGGGTCAGGCAAGGGAATGGATTTAAAAAGTAGGTTGAGCAAAGCCTTTTGATAATTTTTCCAAGTGATAAGCTATAGACAAAATAGCAGCCAGAGTGGCTGCACCAGCTTGCATTCCCAGCATTTCTTATTTCTTTTTGTTGTTTCTTCCTAAAATGTTGTGACGATAGCTCAGAGACTAGAAACGATTGACCAAACCTTCCCTCCTGACATCTTTCCTCAACTGACAGATATGACTGAGGACAATGCCTAAGATCCATTTCCCTGAGGCTCCCTGTTGCTCAAATGTAGCCATTGGCCTTAGGTCAACAACTCCTGCCTACACCTGTTTCTCTCCTCAGTGGGACATGACATACCAGAAATGAACCTTCCTGCGATGAAGGACCCAAACCATAAAATTATTCATCAATGTTTTTGAAAATTTATTGATCATCCATGCTTTCTGAAGAAAGATCTTGATCAAAAGGAGGAGATGTGAACAGAGTTATAAAATGGAGTTATGATTGCTAAGGGTCACAAAATGGAGCTCCATTAGGGAAATGGAACTTTTTTTTTTTTTTTTTTTTGGTTTTGTTTTGCAGCCTCGGCTTGAAATTTGTTAAGAGGAACTTTGGCTATAGCAACTTCTTACTTGACACGTCTCTGGAGGCAAGGGAAACAAAAGCAGAAATGAACCATTGGAACTTCATCAAAATATAAAGTTTCTGCACAGCGAAGGAAACAATCAGCAAAACTAAAAGGCAGCCAATGGAACGGGAGAAGAGATTTGTAAATGACATATCAGATAAAGGGTTAGTATCCAAAATCTACAAAGAACTTATCAAACTCAACACCCAAAAAGCAAATAATCTATCTAGCAAAGAAATGGGCAAAAGACGTGAGTAGACACTTTTCCAAAGAAGACATCTAGATGGCTAACAGACACATGAAAAGACACTCAATACCACTCATCATCAGGGAAATACGAATCAAAACCACAATGAGATACCATCTCACACAGGTCAGAGTGGCTAAAATGAACAAGTCAGGAAACAACAGATGTTGGCAAGAATTCACAGAAAGGGGAACACTTTTGCACTGTTGGTGGGAATGCAAACTGGTGCAGCCACTCTGGAAAACAGTATGGAGGTTCCTCAAAAAACTAAAAATAGAACTACCCTTCAACCCAGAAAAAGCACTACTAGGTATTTATCCAAAGGTTACAAAAATGCTGATTCCAAGGGGCACATGCACCCCAATGTTTAGAGCAGCACTATTGACAATAGCCAAATTATGGAAAGAGCCCAATGTTAATCGACTGATGAATGGATAAAGAAGGTGTGGTGTGTATGTATGCATGTATACATATATGTATATACGTATATATACATATATATGTATGTATATGTATATATATGTATATATATATATATATATATATATATACACATATATATGATGAAGTATCACTTGGTGATCAAAAAGAATGAAATCTTGCTATTTGCAACAACATGGAGGGAACTAGGGGGCCATTATGCTAAGCAAAATGAGTCAGGCAGAGAGAGACAAATATCATATGATTTCATTCATGTGTGGAATTTAAGATACACAACAGATGAACATATGTTCATCTGATGAAGGGAGGAAAAAATCAGATAAAAACAGAGAGGGATGGAAGCCATAAGAGACTCTGAAATACAGAGAACAAACTGAGGGTTGCTGGAGGGGAGGTGGGTGGGTAGGGGGAGGGGCTAAATGGGGGATGGGCATTAAGGCGGACACTTGGGATGAGCCCTGGGTGTTATATGTAAGTGATGAATCACTGAATTCTCCTAAAATCATTATTACACTATATGTTAACTAACTTGGATTTAAATTGAAATAATAAAGAAAGAAAAATAAATAAATAAAATCATTAATTAAAAAAAAAAGAAATTTGTTAAGAGGAGACAATTAGACTTGCTTCCCTAGAAAGCTGGATCTTGGAAGTGTTGGACCTGTAGCATATATATTTGAGTACCATTGTCAGCCATGTTTTTTCCTGTGGCCTGAAAATAAAAACAGAAGAAGCTTATTGAAAGAGAAGAATCGCAAGTGGTTAATGAGAGAAATAGAGAACTGAAGTAAGAGATGGAAAGTTCTGATGATGTCTTTTGTCCGCAGCTTTACCATCAAGAGTCAAGGGGCAAGGACCATGTGCAGGGTCTTGTGGAGTTTGCAGGTGAGTACAGAATTGTACGAAATCAGAGTACCAATGGCTGTGAACCTGGGATCTTACTGAGGGGTGTTCCTAGTGGTGCAAACACTTAGCAGCAGTGTCTGGAACCAGATCTGTCTTGTACCCTAAAGGAGAGCTTCAGGCCATCGTTGCCTGTCATGGAGGTTGGTAGCTGGATTCTGGAAGAATTGAGGGAGGTAGTAGCCCCAGTTTCAATTAGCCTCCTAAATATAGAAGGAATCTACTGTAAAATATAAAAACCTACTCTTATTTTGAAGTGATCAAGATTCTGGTGGTTACTATTGGTTTCAGCCTGACAGAAATAAACAAGCCACCTGGTTCACGAATGAAGGAAATGGACCAAATACCAAGAATGCCTCTTAATCCCTGATCACTTGGACGGGAGGTAAGAGCAAGATTTTGTGGTTTGACAGCAGAGTGCCCAGCTCATCTCCCATCTCAGCTCTCACCAGTAATATAAGCCTCCATGGAGGCATCCTGAGCTAGCCAGAAAGTTCTGCACAAGTAAAAATTTCTCAATACATAAGACACATTTATCCATGTGTTCTGATAAATGCTCAGGCCATAAGCGAACGCTGAACTACATGCATTAGAAAAGCTCTCTTTTTGGGGGTAGAAAAGTGTCTTTGGAGTTCTTGTGGAGAAAAGCAATTAGTTTGTAATTTTCCAAACGCACTAAATAGATTGTAGACAAGCAGAAAGAATGTGTATCTTGTGATCACTGTGAATTTGGCAATGGTTCCAGTTCGAATGAGCGCCGACTCAGAGTGAATAGGTAATTCAGAGTCTTGCCCATGAGTGACACTAGACAAAGCAGAGAGGAAATAGCCAATAAAGTACACACGCATGCGTACCTCTGTGTGCGTGTGTGTGTGTGTGTGTGTGTCTGTGTATGTGTGTGTTCAGTTAGGAAAGAAATCAAGAACTGGAGAAAACGAAACTTACAGAAAATGAAATTTCAGCACTAGACTATGAGTCCATTTCTGGGAGTCTACGACCAGCTCCCTGAGTGACTGACCAGCTGATATAAGCCACTTCACCTCGATGACCTCAGTTTCCTCAGGTGATAAACAAGTGACTTGGGATAGATCATTGGATCTCACCCCTTACTGTACCCTAGAAGCATCTAGGGAGGTTTTAAGAATAATGCTAACTAGGCCCGATCCTAGGCCAGTCGAATACATGTCAGGGAATGCCCCCCTCCCATCCCTGTATTAAAAAGAAATCCTCAGGTGATTTTGGTGTACACCTGGGGAGGAACCAGGGCCTAGATGCCCCCTGGAATCTACTGTAAAACTGAAATTCTTTGACTGAGTGGTCTGAGACACCAACCCTGGACCTACTCGCCGTTCTGTGTGGCTCACATTCAGTGTCTTCATTACTCATTTCCCCTCATTTCCCCACCTGCACAATGGACAGTTAACTCCTCCACCTCTTACTGACCCCACAAGATGGCATGGAAAAAGAATGGAATTTTGAATGTTTGGACCCTTCTGTAAAAGGATCTTCTTGGCTTTTGGGATTTTCCCCAAATACTTGCAATCATATCCGTGGGGAAGGACTCAGAGACACCAGGAATCCTTTGTTGTGAACGGTTTGATGAATTTCACATCTCGGGTACTTCCCGCACCCTCTCAGGCCACCTTGACCCCCCATTTGGCCCATTGCAACATATTCAAGTACGAACTGAATTTTTATGATTTCCCTTTTTTACATTTCAAGCTTATTTTGAAATAGTTACAGACTCACAGGAAGTAGCAAGAGGGGTCTTGTCTGCCTTTCACACAACTCCCCCCTGACCCCCACCCCTGAGTGGCTACTTCCTACGTAGCTGTAGTACAGTATCGAAACCAGGAAAGTGACACTGGCACTGTGTGTATGTTTTAAAGACAAAATATATCACGAGTTCATCTTATTGATTCAAGCTTATAGGAGTTTTACTCAACCTAATTGTGTATCTCTTCTCCTGAATGGAGTATCTGATACCCATATTCATATGCTCTATTCATATGAGGCTGGGTAACAACAGCCTCAGAGTAACAAAATCCACAAAACAACCTTCACAATGATGGCTGAGTAGAGTTTAAGATTTTTTTTCTGTTCTTTTTGTCCATAAGATCTATTCTTCTAAAACTGTAGAGTCAAATTACAGTACGCTAAAAATCTCTGGGAGGTGGGGGGTGATGCTGACCTTCGGCGTGTGGGTTCCAGTGCCTCGGCTCCCTCAGGAAGTCCTTTGTTGTGGGGAGCACTGTAAGAAGAGGCTAGGGGAACCCATCCTCACTCCGAAGGGTGCGAAACTGGGGCAGACGCTGAGGTGGTCTGTGCACCCCCCACTGTCACACGGACTTTGCCCCTGGCAGGGACCCCGAGACTGCTGTGGCTGCGCAGAGCTGCTGCAGAGGGTGATCAGTCCTGGGCGAGTCAGGTGAGCTGATGGAACAGAAAGTGGCCCACAGCCTCGCAGAGGGACTGGAGTGATCGCCTGCGCTGGGGAGGAGCTACACGGGAGGGAAGCTGGTGTCACCGAGAAGGTGGCTGTGGATAACGCGAAGGACCAGGGCAAGGTCGTCCTGGCCTCTGAGCCCACGTGGGCCGTCAGGACTGGCAAGACCGCACTGCCCCAACGGACCCAGGAAGTACACCGAGCTCTGGGGATGGCTTACGTCTAACGCTGATGCAGTGGCTCGGAGCATCCCGTGTATTTCTCAGGTCCTGTGGCCGGGGCAGCCGGCAAGGAGCCAGCAAGCCAGCCTGCTGTGGGGCCAAACTGGGGGACACCACCAGTGACATGCAGTGTACCCCATCCACGTCCCCTACTCTGCCTGCTCGGCCAGGGACAAGGTGGGGCAGAGGCCCAATCACTGCGCTCTCCACCGCCCCCCCAACGCTGCGCACGCTTCCGGATGGGGGCAGCCCATGGCCTAATCCAAACTGTGCCCCTTCTTTACCATGTACACCTCACCCAGTAATGCTGGGGCCGGGCCTCTCCTTCTCCGCCTACTGGAATGGTTAGGACAGAACGCGTCACCAAGGTGGCTTCTCCCCGGCTGAGAGGTGGAGGGGGTGGAGTCACTCATGGGTCCCCTCAGTCCTTAATGAGAGCAGGAGAGACAAGCCTGTTTCTCCTGTCTCGTGCCATGAGGCCACGGGCTGCAAGGAAGCCCCGTCCTCCCCTCAGAGGGGCTGTTCCCGTGGTGTTCAAAGTCCCACGTCAGGGGAACATAGATACCTGGTGCTTCAAACAAATCACTTAGAGTATTTTCTCATCATGTGTGGTTTTATCTTCTAGCCCGTATATATTTTGGCTCACTTGCCTCATTTTGGTTTACCTTTCAGATACGGCTTTTTGACCTTTTTATCCTGACAGTTTTGTCCTGAACATCAGAGAAAAGTTGAGAGGATTTTACAATGAACACTAACATACTCAACTACCTAGATCCTACAGTAACGTTTTACACATTTGCTTAACTGCAAATCTATTCATCCATCAAGTCTCCATCCATTTATTTACCTTAGTTTTTGTTGTGTAAGAAGGCAATTCGCCGATGAAACGTGTCGGCATGCATACTGTGATGACTTCAGTCACATCTTGTTTACAAGAAAAAGACAGTATTCCTGCCCCAGTAGGGTTTTTGTGTTGCTTCAATATAATAAATCCATTCTTGGTTTAGGAGCGACAAAGTTGGAAAGGGCAGTGATTTTGGTGCTAATTATTGCTATTAATTGTTTTCCTCGGGTATCATCTGAGTGACCGCCACCCTCCGCCCCCATAGGTCAGTTCCAGCCCTCAGGGAAAAACCAACCTTACAATTCCGTGGCCTGCAAAAGTAAATCCCTACCCAATACTTGAAAAAATTCTTGGTAGTGTTTATATTCCCGAAGCTTCTGCCTCAGACCTTCTATTGCTTATAGAAGTCGCTTCTGTGTTTTTCTACTTCCATCCAAACATAGAATATATGTTTTTAAGTTTACTTATTTATTTTGAGAGAGAGCATGAGCTTGAGCCGGGGAGGGAGAAAGAAAAGGAGGAAGAAAGAATCCCAAGCAGGCTCTGCGTTGTCAGCACGGAGACTGATGCGGGGCTTGAACTCACAAACCGATGGATCATGACCTGAATTGAAATCCAGAGTTGGATGCTTAACTGACTGAGCCACCCAGGTGCCCCAAGAATACACATCTTTTTTTTTAAAAAAGAATTTTTTTTAACATTTATTTTTGAGAAAGAGAGAGAGAGACAGTGCAAGCAGGGGAGGGGCAGAAAGGGAGACACAGAATCCTAAGCAGGTTCCCAGCTGTCAGCACAGAGCTGGACGCGGGGCCTGAACCCATGAGCCCAATATCATGACCTAAGCAGAAGTCGGATGCTTAACTGACTGAGCCATCCAGGTGCCCCTGGAATATATACCTTTTAAAAATCTCACTAATAAAACTCACTCAAAGACTTTGTTAGCTTCCCAAGTTGCTAACTTTACTGAATGCTTTTGGAGAAAATATCTTAGGGAAAAAGAAGATTATATGGTGCACTCCAAGGGCCAGCACCTAAAAACTACATTAATGTATTTGTCACTTGTGGCTTGCACCTCCTAAATGGGCTTTTCTTTTATTTGTCTTTCCCCGGTACATTTTAATTTTTCTTAGGGTAAGTACACGTCCAGCGACGTGTTTGGAATGCACAGATTCTTTGCGATTGCCGGTGGCTCGACAAACGTGTCCCGAAATGTTTGAGTTTCTTATGAGGTTATAGACTTGGCTTCCTGGCCAGCAGTTCTTGGCTGTGGGAAGGCCTTGGGAGATGGACACCGGGACTGGAACACTCTAGTGACCTTCTGAAGTCCCTTCTCTTTTCTCTTTCATCTTTGCTCATTTGCTTTGCTTTTAGATCTGGTAGGTCAGCACGCCCGGCCACATGAAAAGTAAATCTTTTTTTTTTTAATTTTTGTTTTTAAACTTCTGACTGGGTTACAGTGTCAGGAATTTTCCAAATACAGAATGTGTATGTGCACAAGTCCGCAGGAATGGGCCTGTGTGAGCTCCAGGATCAGTGTGTGTGGAGAGAGATACACGTGGTGCATGTGTATATGAGCAGCCCATGCTCTTGGCTCCGGATGACTGTCTCCAGGAATTCATGCTTTGAGTGTGTGAGCCAACCAGCGGAAGTGGCTTCGGACCAAGGCACGGACGTCCTGTGTGTGTGCGCCTGCAGAGACAGGGGCGTGTGCACAGAGCTACACTGGCGTGTGACCGGTGTGCTGGGCCCAGGAGGGGCTGAAATCTTCCCTGTTTAAGACTCCTCTGTTTCGGAGACCGGGCGGATGGAGGACGGAAGCCACCCATGCGCCCTTTCCCCGTGCAAAGCCGTAGGGAAAAGAGCTTCCGTTGGTCTAGCAGGTGATAGGTGCCCCCCAAAGCATCAACCGACCTTGGCCAATGAGTACAGGGATGTGTTACACATGGACGGGAGGGGAAAGAAAATGGTGGGGTGGGGGGCGGCGCTCAGCAGGCAGCACAGCCTGTGTTGTATCATCTCTTGTATTTCAGCATGTCACATGTTCCTGAAAGCAGCGATCAGGAAGGTGTTGGCTATGTTTAGTTATGACATTAAACAAGTAATGGTGACCTCTGTTTCAGACCATGGTGTTGGAGTCAGCAGCCAGCCTGAGAGCCTTCTCATAACACACCAGGGCCTCACTCACTTCCCCTTTCAATCTGTGGATGAGCCCGAGGATGCTGAAACTTTCCACCACACGTACATTCTGATGAATATGTCTTTTAGCTAACTTCTCTAGGGCGCTGAGAATTTTCTCCCTGGTGCGGGAGATGCTTCTTATTTTGAGACCTTTTAAATAATGGGTGATTGCTTTATCCACAGATATCTTATGAAGTTCTTGGAAATGGCCATAGCAGTAATGAATCTCTTGTTGCAGATGATCGTTGATGTTCTTCATGTGCAACACTTTCTGAAAGGCGTCCTCAGCCTTTGTGTGTTGGCCTATTTCTGCATACATGTAAGCCAGTTCAACATAAGCCAACTCAAATGTGGGCCTTAGCATCAGAGTCTTTTGAATTTCACATATAGCCAAGTGAACCAGTCTGTGGACATTGTCTCTATCCCGTCCTCTGGGCTGCCAGTTTGCCGCTCTCTTGATTTGGATCATGCGTGCCTTGTAACAAAGCCCCATCTGGTGATGCAGGAAAGCGGAGGAGGGCGTGGCCTGCAGGGCCCTCTTTAAGAGCTGAAGAGCTTTATCCAGAGCGCCTTTCCTGCGGTAAAACTTGGCCGCGTATCGAAAGACGTAGGTCTGCGAGGACATGTTGGTCAGTGCCTCTTCGACGTACTTTTCTCCTTCGGCTTCTTGGCCCACGTCCTGAAGCTTCAGGGCGAGCAGAGCCTTAATGTACGCGTCTTCTGGGTTCAGCCTGATGGCCTCTTTTAGAGGCTGCAGACAAGATGCGTCGCTGACCTGGGTCGCTTTGTTGAGGCCGTCCAGCCGATAGATGGTGATTGCATACCCAGTGCTGAATTCAGGGTTCTCGGGCTCCGCTGCCAGAGCCTTCTCGAAGCAGGCCTTGGCCCGCTCGTAGTTCTTTCCTCCACACTTCAGCAAGGCCCACCCTTCCTCGCAGTCCATCTGAGGACAGTCCAGCCTGTAGCAGGAGGGGGCTGCAAACTTCTCACAAGTGTTCGCCACCCTGGCCAGGTAAGTCTGGGCCTGCGCCAGCCTGCCCATGTGGTGATACAGCCAGGCGTAGTTGCCCCAGGTGACCAGGCTTCTCACAGCCGATCGGTCGCCGTGTTCCTGCTGGATCAGGTCTTCGGCTTCCTTCAGGCTCCCCAGGGCCTCCTGAGTCTGGCCTTTCAGGTGTTGGACGTAGGCCAGCAGGTTGTGTATGCCCGCGTTGTATTTGGTGTCTAGGAACTCAATCTCATCCAGGATCCTGTTCTCTAAATCGGGCATCTCAGTGTCTTCAACTAGCAGCTCCCAGGTGAAGTGGCATCTCAGCTGAACCAGGCTATCTTCAATGGGATTCCCGTTTGATTCGTCACTGTAAAAAGTAGACAACAATTATTTGTATTTTTAGGAGCATTCAGTCTAATAGAAATGGAGCCAGCACTTGAATGGTCAAATGATACCTTCCAGTGTCCTTGCCTCCCCCTATCTGTTGCCTCCCTGGGTTCTTGTGGTCGCGTCATTAGGACAGAGAGCAGGTTGGCCTAAAAACCCTGAGGAAACGCTCATCGCTTTATGGCCCCAACAGGTAGGTTACACGTAGTCTAAAAGGCAACTTGAAAGGGATTAATTCTGCTAATGTCAAAACAATTTTAGCCCCACCCTCAGCCCTGCAAAACCCTTCTCTCCTCAACGTTGCAGTGCACCACTAATGCTGTCAGAGGAAATGTGGGGAGAACTTCACCTGGTGTTGGGTCAGTGTAGGACCCATTTGGGCAGCATTCATCTTTTTTGTCTGTGTTCAGACATGTTTTATGGAGTGGCCTTGTTTTTGTTTTGGTCTCTCATGGTGTCAGGGTGGCCTTGTCTGATGTTGATATAATGTGCATGTGGGACAGGGGAACAGGGTCCTGGCTGTGGGGCGCTGTCCAGCACCACCGAGGCCTTGCTGATAGCGTCGGGCTGTGTGGGTCTCTTTCTTTCTGTTCAGAGAGCTTCTATATTATTGCTTCAGCCCAGAGCTGTTGGCATGTCCAAGGCGGCCTTCGTTGCCATGAGCTCCTTCCTTACCCATTTCTAAAGTCTGCAAGCCATGAATGACCATTAGTTACATGTCAGGCGCTCTGTTGGGACATGGATATGACAGATTTCCTCTTCTCAGGTGACTTGCCATCTAGGTGGGAGACAGATCCATGAGCATTTAATTTTAACAAAAGCAGTAGGTGTTGGTTGCTTTATAATCACAGAGGAAGGATTCTTTCTCTCTTCTTGAAAACACCTTCTTGGGTTAACTCTCAATCTTTCAGCTGAAGTATTTTGAAGAATCATAGTCCTGCTGGCTCCCCACTTAGAGAATACTCCTAAGAAGATATGCAGTGGCCAGGCCAGGCCCTGGCGGTTTTGAGGCTACTTATGCAAAGGTGCAGTGATGCTAGCTGCACATGCTAAGGCTTCCAGAAGGATCGCCAAACCAGCACTTGTATCTCAAGTCACAGTAAACGTGCAGAAGCAGATAAGAGGAATATGTAACTGTGAAAGTGCCAGCCGACCACCAGATTGGGACTCTGGAAATGGGACATTTTACATGACAGGGGCCTCGCTGTGTGGATCTGCCCTTACTGTCCGGTCAGGCATGAGTTTGTTTCAGGTGGCTTGGCACTTATACCCCCTGAACATCGTCAGTTGTTCCATGGTCTGTAGGTGAGATCTAGCCCCTCACTTTTCCTAGGACAGGCAAGATACCACCTGGGGATCGGACTCAAAGAAGCAGAGGTGCAGAGCTGGATTATACCCACTTCCTCTCAGTGAGTTGGCTTATTTGGTACTCCTGTTGGTGCCAAAAATTAGAAGTAATCAAGATGTTCTTCAGCAGGTGAGGGGATAAACAAACTGTGGTCCAGCCACAGAATGGAATGCTATTCATCAGTGAAAACAAATGAGCTCTTAAGCTAAAGGAGACATGAAGGAACATTAAATGCACATTGCTATGTGAAAGAAGCATCCTAAAAAGGCTATACCCTGTACATCCAACTTCATGACATTGTGGAAAGAACCAAACAATAGGAATAGTAAAAAGATCAGTGTTTGCCAAGGCTTTAGGGGAAGTGGTATTGTTGGAGCACAGGGCGTTTTTAGGGCGATGTAATTCTTCTGATGATAGAGCAATGGTAGATGGGTGATGTTGTGCTCAATACAAAGAGTGAGCCCTAATGTAAACTGTGGACTTTAGTTAGGAATAAAGTATCAATATTGGTTCATCAGTTGGAGCTAATATACGCACAAATGCAAAGTGTTGATAATAGGGGAAACTGTAGGAGGGGTGAGGGTGTGGAGGAGGGAGGTATATTAGAACTCTGTACTTCCTGCACATTTTTCTATATGTCCAAAAGGGCTCTAAGAAATTGAGTTTATTAAGTGAAAAAAAAAAAAAAAAAAAGAAGACGACTTGCAATAAGGGAGGGAGACAGTTCTGATCTTAAGATCTGCTAATGTCTGAAAGGTTTAGTCAGAAGAGGGCTTTTCCTTTACATAGAGGTGCAAACAAGGCTAGAAACTGGGTGTTCTAGAAACTTCTAGAAACTGGGTGTCAGGGAAGAAGGGAGAGGGTGGAGAGATCAGGAAGTCTCTTTCCTTGTTGTCAGCCAAGCTTTGAGAGGGATTGTCTGGCCTTCCAATACTTGTTTAGCCTTGGGGGTGAGTCAGACTTAAGGGTCTCGTGGGGAAAGAGAGAGATTTGGCCAAGTTAAATTTATAGGCATTTTGACTTACAACAATGGGCAGAACATCTAAGCAGAAAATGAACAAGGAACCAACGGCTTTGAATGACACACTGGACCGGATGGACTTAACATATATTCTGAACATTTCATCCTAAAGCAGCAGAATACACATTCTTCTCATGTGTATATGGAACATTCTCTAGAATAGATCACATACTGGGATACAAATCAGCCCTCAAAAGGTGCAAACAGACTGAGATATACTGTGCATATTTTCAGACCACAATAAAGAGTTTCATAGCAAAACTCTAAATGAACCGTAATAAAAAAGTTTGGAAAGACAACAAATACTTGGAGATTAAAGAACATCCTACTAAAGAATTAATGGGTTAACCAAGAAGTTAAAGAGGAAATTAAAAAGTACATGAAAATGATAACGCCACAGCCCCAGACCTCTGGGACGCAGCAAAGGCAGTCATAAGAGGGAAGTATATAGCAATGCAGACCTTCCTAAAGAAAGAAGAAAGGTCTCAGATACACAATCTAACCTTACGCCTTAAAGAACTGGAAAAAGAACAGCAAGTAAAACCCAAAACCAGCAGAAGAAGGGAAATAATAAAGATTAGAGCCGAAATCAAAGCTATCAAAAACAAACCAAAACAAACCAAAACAAAAATGAAAATACCCCAGTAGAACAGATCAATGAAACCAGGAGCTGGTTCTTTGAAAGAATTAACAAAATTGATAAACCTCTAGTCAGTCTGATTAAATGTACAGGCACTTTGTTCTGATTGATCACGGGAACAAATAATTCAGATGATCATTTAGGAGAAGCAGAATGAGAATCTGGAGAGTCTGTGGCCTCAACAGAGGGAGACAGGGGTCCCATCCCGAGTTTTATCTAAGTAATACGGAAAAGGGTGTTTCTCTGCAGTTTCACAGAAGACCACAAGAGAAGTTGAACTGGACAGGTTTATTCCTCACAGGTCCTGACACCACATGATAGGGATGTCAAGGCAGGCTGCAGGCAGAGAGGAAGCGTTTATCATAGGCTGTGAGTGAAATGCTTTGGGGTTCTGGGCGTAGGTTCGTAATGGTCCCTTCAAACTCAAAAGAGTGGGGTTTCGGTCAGCTCCACAGGGGCTTCTCTAAGGGGAGGAGGGCAGAAGGGGAAGGCCCCAGGAGGCCAGGAAGGTTGTTGCTCAGACAGGCTGCTGGGAGATATCATATCAGGAACCTACATTTGCTTGTAATTCTGTAGGCTGCTATCTAGGGCGTGTACTTGCACATGAAGACTAATGTTAGTTCAACGCCCCACTCAGGCTCCTTGGCCAAACAAAATGGATACCGAGACAGCAATAACATGGAGTAGCTTAGCTAAACTCCCCACATTCTCAGACACCAAAGTTGGGGGTGGGCAGATTTTTTGACCGTGGCTTTTGTCTAGAAGCACAGGGCTCAGGTAAAGTTCAGCATTGTCAACATCATTCCAGGCTGTTCTGTGCTTGGTGCAGCCCCTACAGCATCCCACTTCAGTGACCTCTGTCCCCTCTGGGCTCCACATGTTTACGGAGACAGACGTCTTAGAGGCCATGAAGTCTTAGAAAACTTCATTGATGGGACGCCTGGGTGGCTCAGTCAGTAAAGTGTCTGACTTCCTCTCAGGTCATGATCTCATGGTCCATGAGTTCAAGCCCCACATCAGGTTCTGTGCTGATGGCTCAGAGCCTGGAGCCTGCTTTGGATTCTGTGTTTCCCTCTCTTTGCCCCTTCCCCACTCATGCTCTGTCTCTCTGTCTCTCTCAAAAAAGAATAAATAAGCATTAAAAAAATTTAATAAAAGGAAAAATTCATTGACATGATGTCAGCAAATTCATTATGTCAGGTTTGAATATGAGCTGAAGGGAATTAGGTCTGCCAATGACTTATCAACCCTGCATGATGGTTTATAAGCCTCAGTCATCTGGCACCTCTGGAAGCGATGTTTTCCTTGTGAACTCCTGTGTGTATGTATGTAATTAAACCTATTTTTTCTCTTACTAACCTGGCTCTTGTCTAACTGACTCATGAGCCCAGCCATTGAATATAGGAGGGTAGAGGGAGAAAGATTTTTCCTCCCCTGCACTATAGAAGCTCTAGTTCTATCCACCCCTTTGAGTTATGCATCCCTGAGTTCCCCCATGTGTGTGGATATACCAGTTAATAAGCAGCTATTTTTCTCTTGCTAATCTGTCGTCAGTCTAATTTGCAGGGCCCCTGCTGGAGAACCTGGGAGTACTGTAGGGGGAAAAGATTTGTTTTCTTCCCTTACACTATAATATAACTTACCTGTAATTATGGCTGCATGCTGAGTCTGGGAGTCCTTTTAACATATGGGCAAACCTGAGGGTGGCCGTGGGTCCCCTCACTGCATGCTTGAAGGACCCTGACTCACTGAAACATGGTGAAAGCATTGTTTGGGAATGAAGGGTAAGGGGATAGATACCTGGGGTGCCTGGTGCCTGTGGAGTCATTGGTGGCACTCATAAACTGTACAGAAAAGGGTTAACATATCAGGCCTTAGACTATGATCCTTAGAAAGACCTGCTTGCAAGGTTTGTCCTTGGCTGACATCTGGGAACTTGGATTTTTGGAACACTCCCACCATTCTCTAACTGATCAGGCTGGTTTGCTGTGCGTAAACGGTTTGTGCAAACAATCTGGTTAATGCCGACACCTGCTTTCCTTCTGGGAGTCTGGAATTTTGATATGTGCTAAGCAGGGGGTGCCCGTGTGGCTGGTCCCCGATACAACCCTTGGGCACTGAGGCTCCAACTAGCTTCAGATGTGTGACATTCGATACTGGAGGAATTAAGCACATCCTGTTTGATTCTACTGGGACAGAATCTGGGAGATTTGTGCCTGGTTTCTTTGACCTTCACCCCATGCACTCTTTCCCTGTGCTGATTTTGCTTTTGTTGTATCCTTTTGTTGTAATAAGTCTAATCCATGAATAGGACCGTATGTTGCGTCCTGTGAGTCCTTCTAGTGAATCACCGGACCCAGGTGGTATCTTGGGGACTCTGATGCCAACTTCCTAGAATTCTCATTGGAGAACACAATACAGCAGGCAGTTAGGGAACAGTCACTCCATCTAGTGGAGCAAGGGGGAGGAAGGACAGGCCAAGACTTGCTGAGTGTGGCTCTCTCTCCACCCTTCCCAATTTCCTATGAGAATGAATAAAAAATGGACTGCAGAGGAAAATCTTAAAGTCCAAGGAAAGTATTCCCCGTGCATTTAAGAGATCCTGGCTGTCCAGGCCCAACTTTTACAAAACGGAGCTCACTGTGTCAGCTGCTGGTGGTTCTGGAGAGGCCGGTGCAGCCCTGCGTGGACGTAATTCTAAATTCCTTTGCATGTAGCTTGAGGAGCATTACCACTGTCAAGGTCCTGTGAATTTGCCGTATCAGGATGAATTAAAAAAATCTGACACTGGATTACAAAAGACAGTGGGAAAGAGGAGTAAAATGGAAAGCCAGGAGATTCCGGAATCACACATGGGAGTGTGGGGGAGGGGGGTTTGGATTAAGTGGAGGAACTGATAGGAGGAGACACAAGTCAGGGGTCTACCCTCACGGTAGAGCCTGAAACCTCTTGGTTGTGCCAACAGACTGAGGACACAGCATGTGAGAAAGTACAGAAATGCATGTGAGCAGAGCGTCTTGGTTCACACAGCTATGGACTTGAGTCCCAGCGATACCTCTTTCTAGCTGTGTGGCCTTGGACGAGTTACCAAACCTTTCTGAGCCTCATACCTTCCACACTGGTTTTAGATGCTAGCAATGGGCTTAGCACAGATCCTAGAACATAGTTCAGAGGCCAGTACAGAAACCTGCCATGCTTTTATTGTTACTGTTTTGTAGTTTGGGACACTTACTCTTTTATTTTCCCAGAACCCTCCCCTAGGATTCAGAGAAGTTGTTTTAGAAGAGGTGAGCTCACACAGTGAGCCACTGAGCTGGTGGTAATGGCAACGTCATAGCTGTCAATGGAGACAATGTGTTCAAAATTTTTTGAGAGCTCAGTTCATTCCAGGCACTGCTGGAATGGGCATATAGTTGTGAGCAAAGGAGACAGAGTCCATGCTTCCCTGGAGCTGATAAACCTGAGGGGAGGAGCCCATGGTTTCCCCTGTGGAGACAGACTCCGTTCCTCCAATTGTCTCTTCTGTGGACAGCCCTAGAATCTGCTAAGACATGCTATGTGGCCACCAGTCAAGCCTGCCCCACAGCCTAGGTGGTAAAATGGCACTGGTCGAGAAGTTCTAAGTCCCCACCGAGTTACTAGTTGGGTAGGGTTGGGTATGGCCCCAGGTAGTAAGGAGTGGATGTCTGTGAAAAACCAGCGATTTCTTATTCCCTCTGGGTCTCCAGAGGCGGGGCTGTGTGAGATCAGGGGCACACACAAGGAAGTGCAGATTGTGGACGTTCCCTCAGACAACAGTAGATTGTGGGTGCAGAGGCATCTTTTCCATAAAATTGTCCAGGCAGCAAAATAAATCAAAGCCTAGGTATGTAGGTCAGGACAGATCAACAGCAATTCTGGGAGCCTTAGCACCATCTGGAAGGCGGATGGGACCCTGAGCATGGAGGGACAGGGTAGGTAGGTGGCCACGATCCTTGTGTCAATCAGCTGTGTGTAATTTCCGGGGATGGGACCAGGTACCCCTGTTGGAGAAACTTCCAATGTCCTCCTTCGCCACCAGTATTCAAAATCTTTGTGTCCTTGAGCATGTGTGTTTGCATATAGATGGGCAATTCCTCACCTACCCCAGAGCTGTACCTGTTGCCAGTCTCCACCTTACTCCCAGCCACCCTTCCATGTTCTTCCACGCTTTCAATGTTGGTTTCCATGCTAATATTCTTTACCTGGGCCCAGCAACCCCTCTGGAACGGGCTGCTCCAGGCCAAGGCTGGCCAGGAGGCAGCAATTCACTGCTGGGCACTTGGAGGCTCTCCCAGCCTTGCTGGAGCCAACAGATAATTCAGGGGTGGGGGGCAGCCTCACTGAAGTCTGCTGCTTTTACAGCCAATGTGGCTTATGAAACACCTTCCCAGAATTCCCCTTCTGCACAAGGAAAGAGTCAAATTTCTGACTGCCCACTCACAAAGGAGGTGGGATTGCCAGTCCCTCTGTCTTGTCTGGGATCTGGTGCCTAACAATCTTCCTCTGCACCCAGACAATCGGATGATACCACTAGAGAAGCATACGGATGCAGGCCTTGTAATGGGTTGAGGAGAGGTGGACAGGGTCCTCGGCACATCTCCTAGCTGCATGGTGCACAAGCCTGTGGGTCTCCGCAGCTGGGAGGGACTACTTGAATATTTTCATACCGTCGGGCGGGTGAAGATCTCTGTCTCTATAGCCAGCCTAGTACTGGCACCTCTTACACACCATCAGGAGGGCAACTGTCCAGGCATTGCTGGGTGCACAGCAACCCTGCAGAAGCTGCTGGCTGGGCACTGCACTCCGCTGGGGCCCCTGGACTGGAATAAGAGAGAGAGTTCCCATGGCCAAGGGCAGGCCGGCTACAGGGGAGTGTTAGCTAACAAGGGCACGTTGACAGTAGTATGGTATGGCTGTAGCAGTTACCCACTGTCCCTAGACAGTGTCCCGAAGAGAAACTTTGGGAATTAATAGTACTCTCAGTCACACATGCAAAGCACACAACTGCTTAATCCTGAGTCAAAATTTTAAGGTTTATTGTAGCATCGCTATCAAGAATACATATTTATTGTAGTATCACAATCAGGAATATATATACGTGGCTGAAGCCAAGAGTCAGACAGAAGGAATATTCCAGGATTAGTCAAAAGGTGGTCTTTCAGGGGGTCCAGAAGGCTAGATAGCAGTGGGGCAGAGGGCGGGAGACCTGGGAGCAGGCAGCGGCGAGCTAAGACTCTTGGCAAGAAGGGCAGAAATGGGGGCTATCCGGTGAACCGAGTGCAGACTGAGAATTACTCAGCAGCATGCAGGCCTGAAGCACTGTTTCCACTGCTAATTTTGTTATAAGACCTGCGGACTAGGGAAGTGTGTGTGGCTGATATGCACAGGGGAGACAGACACGAGGAAACAACTCCTCAGATGTGCCCTAAAGCAATAAGCGAGACCAGCACCCCACGCTCCCTGACTGTGCTCCCGTCCCTCCTCTGTGTTTCAGCTCAGGGTTGGGGGAGCTCTGAGAACGGGGCTGTGTGGGCCCCGGCCTGCTTCCTCACTGCCTTGTTCAAGCTCAGGGGACGGCAGGAAAAAGCTGCCTATGCCGGTAGGGCTGTTCCTTAAGAGGTAGCCCAGTTCCTTCTCATAACATTCGGCTGCCTGAAGCAGCTCTCCGTTCAGCTTGTGGATTAATCCTTGGAGATACCAAGAATTGGGTGCATTTTGTGGAAGCTGATTTCCAGCTATGTTCTGTGGTGGGCACTTCGTCTCTCCCTTCTCAGCTGGTTTTGTGCTTGTGGGCACACCCTCTAAATCACGTTGGACAGAAGTGTCTTCAGACTTCCCATGATGCCCCTCAAAGTTGCAATAGTGCTGGTGGGGTTGTAGCCTCCCAGTGTTGGGGAGCTCCTTACTGAAAGCTGTCTGAAAACAGTCTTCTCTTTCCAGGAGGTCGGTGACATCAGAATATGCATACAGTGGATCTACTCCTTTCTCAATAGCTTTGATCACATAGTCAATAGCATGTTTCTTTAGTTCTTCAATCTTCTCTCCATTCTTGCCAGCTTCAGATTCTCCTGCACTCTGAATCTGTTTGACTTTTGCCCTATAGCAGCATGCAATCTGGTGATACAGGTAACCATTGTTTGGAATGGATTTCGATGCCCTTAGAAACAGTTCAATAGCTTTGTCTAGATCACCTTTATTTTTGTAAAATGTGGCTGCATTGCAAAGGACATCTGCTGGACAAGGAGTGTTCTCCACGGCCTCTAGGACCAACCGCTCCCCTTCAGCTTCTTCATTCATCTTCTGCAATTTCAGGGCCAAGAGTACTTTGACATACTGATCGTCGGGATTCAGCTCAAGGGCCTGCTTCAGATCATCGACAGAGAATGGCTTCTGTGGTTTACTATCCAGGCGGTATGTTGCGATGGCCAGTCCAGAAGAGAATTCTGGGTTGTTGGGCTTCTCTTCCAGAGCCTTCTCGAAACATACCTTGGCCCTTTCATTGTGCTTTCCTCCACACTTTAGCAGTGTCCACCCTTCTTCACAGTCAAGCTCAGGGCACTCCATACTGTATGGATTTGAAAGCTTCCCGCATACTTGTTTCACCTTGTCCACATAGATCTGAGCATCTGTGAGTCTGCCCAGGTGATAGTAGACCCAGGCATAGTTTCCCCAGGTGACCAGCCTTCTGATTTCTGCTCGATCAGAGTGTTCTCGCTGGACCAGCTCCTCAGCTTGCTGTAGGCACTCCAGGGCGGCCTCGTTGTGACCATTGAAGTGTTTTATGTAGGCCAAAAAGTTGTACATTGTAGCTTTGAACTCAGCATTTACAAATTCAATCTGGTTACACACTCTGTCTTCTAGATCACGCGAGACACCATCTTTTTTAAGTAAGTTCCATGTGAAATGGCATTTCAGCTGTGGGAGGATTTTTTCCAGAGAATTCTTGTTGACCTCACTGTGGAGAAAATAGACACGGTCACTGCGATGTGCACCTGCCAGGCACCGCGGCCTGGGATGCAGTTACAGGTTAAGTTTGTGTGTCAATCTGCCCGGGCTGTGGGAGGCCCAGACTTCGAGTCTAACATCAGTTCTGGGTGTGTCTGTGACCAGCATCTGACTCAGGAGGCAGGGGTAAAGCAGACTGTCTTCCCCAGTGTTGGCTGGGCACCACCCGGTCTGGTGAGGGTCTGAGTACAACAAGAAGGCAGAGGGAGTGTGAATTGTCTGCCTGGCTGTGTGAGCTGGACATGTGTCTTCTCCTCCCCTTAGACTGGAGCCTGTACATCGGCCTTCCTGGTTCTCGGGCCCTCAGACTTGGACCTCAGCCTATGGCATTGTCCCTCCAGCTCTCAGGCCTTTGGCCCAGACTGAAATTACAGCATTGGCTCTCCTGGGTCTGCAGCTTGTGGACAGTGACCCGTGATTATGGTCCTCGTCCTCCATGATCATGTGAGCCAATTCCTGAGAATAAATCTCTTTCATTTTGTGTGTGTGTGTGTGTGTGTGTGTGTGTGTGTGTGTGTGTGTATAGTATACTATATATAAATACTATATTCGTAATATATATTTATAATATGGTATGTATCTATAAATATATATACACATGTATTTTGTATATATGTATATATAAATATATACATACACACATATATATTTTAAACCAGCAGTAGGTAAGAATCTTTAATCTTTATTTTACTGAAAGTAGAGAAAAGAGTAGGTAAAAATAAGCATGTTTAGAAATTGTTATAGAAAGAAGAAAAAAGAGGGTTAAAATTCTCAGTGAGGAAAACCAAAAAAATATGTCCGGTTGTATAAAGGCTCTTCCCTTTCAAGAAATGGGGATAAAGCTGAAGATCCAGTTTGTTTTCGCTGTTGGCAAATGGACAAAGTAACAGAAAAACTAGTTGAGTTCAAACGTTGTGAATCCACTACTTGAGCCTACTCATGATCTGAGTGAAGTCGGTGACTACAGTTCAGGGCAGAGTTGATGGTGGGACAGCCAAGAGTCCCCCATCCAGGAGTCTATCCTGCCCTAACCTTCACGTAGAAGCTGAAGAAAAAGCCCTTCATGCAGTCTGAGCTCCATAGTTGGCTGCCCGCGTTTCCTCTATTGTGGTGCTCTGAACGGTTGACTTCTTGGTCAGCAAACACATGAAAGAGCCTGGAACAACTGCCTTTAGCAAATGCCTGCTGCCTCTTCCCAGCCTTGGTGGGTGGGGCCTGACACCTCCCAGCAGCTTACATGGACATACATGTATCTCCTAGTGGTCCTGTTTGGAGAGCCCTGACTAATGCGCACCCTACGTTGTCCTTGACGGAAGAGGAGGTACCTTCCTCACGCTCCCTTGCTTCACCCGCCTGTAGCTGTGCTCTGTGCAAGAGCCCATGGAGCACGTCCCTCCCACTGTGTGGGCAGATCTGCAAGGTGAGGTGGGCGGGTGGGAGGAGAGCACTGCAGAGAGAAGACCTGGATCTCTTGTCCTGCTCCATTAGAAGTCAGGGCTCAGTCCTCACATGCTGGGCAAGGTGGATCCAATGACCCTTTACAGGGGTACTCCTTTGTGTCGCTTTGTTAGTTTTGAAGGATGCCAAGGCAAAGTAAAGTCAGTTATCCTTGCTCTCTCTGGCCTAGAAGCCCACAGACTGGTTAGAAGGAGCCACATAAAGAGAAGGAAGCCCAGGGGTGTTTTACACCATGCTGTGGAGACTGAGCCCTTTCCCTTCATCTTCACCATCTCCCTACAGTCACTCACACAGACCCATGGGCGCTCACTTTCAGTCTGATTGGGGCAGCCTTCCCGTCACAGGCCAGATCCCCAGACAGAATGAATTAATTTTGAGGAACAAACAAGCAAAATCAACATATCTGAGTTTTGTAGATGGAGGATGCCAAGGGAGATCACTGGCCTTATTCAGTTGGATAAACTACCAGGTTCTCAAAGTGTTCTCCTATCACTCTTTGCCTGGGACTCGGAGGATGTTTCACTGAGTTTGTGCTCCCCTTTTCTACTAGTAGATTCTTGACACCACAAGATAGTTAAGAACCTCCAGAAATCATTAAACCCAGTTGTTGTCCATAGTTTTGGGTTTCACAGACTAGCACAACGTCATAAAGAAGTTGAGTCAAATAGGGCTGCCAACTTAAATTTGGCAAAATCATGACAATGGGAGAAAATGTATTCCAAAAGACACCAACCACCTATGCTTGCCAACACTGGATTAAAAAACAAAAAGAAAGAAGCATTTTTATCCCTGAAGAAATAAGAAAGATATAATGAGAATAAAGGGAAGTTCTTTAACTTGTCAAAATACATTTTGCTCACTGAGGAGCCACTGACTTTATTTGTACTTTCCCAAGGACCAGCACCAGTCCACACACTACTGCTGCTGCTCTAGTTTCTGTCTGTCTCTCCAGCAATGCTCATCTAGGCCATTTCTGGACCCAATGTGATCACATGTGAAATGCCTTATAGTGAAAGACACAGAGGCAAGGCAATTGACCCAAGACAAGGAAAAAGGGGGAAGTTGCTGTCTATCTAGATACCCTTTTATGTGCATGCCTCTATTCCTGGCCATCTTTATCATTCTCTAGGTCCCTGGCTAGAGTACCACAATGCCAATGTCTTTTATCTCCATTCTAGGGTTTTCCAGTTTGGCTTCATGTGGTGATTCTAGCTGCCCTGTTTGAAGGACTACAGATCATAACTCAAGGTAGCCAGTATTAGAAAGTAAACATTAAGAGCAAGTTGTAAAGATGATCACTGAACAAATATGTTTATAACTGTTATGCAAGTAAGGCATAATAAAGGCATTTCTGTGTTTCAGCATTAGTTAACTTTGCTGACTTCCCAATTAGGGCATTGGAGGAAGGCACGAGTTTCAGATCGGTAGAATGTATCTGTAGATATAGGTGCCTGGAAATAATAGGTGAACACTCTATCAGCCATAGAGTGTATTCATCCAACTTCTCAGTGAGCCTGCAGAATAGCAGGTGACTTTGGTTGTTTTTGCTATAACACCAGTTTGATAACACTATCTCGCTATTTTTTTTTCCCGTGGTGATGACACAGGCTGAAATATTAGTAAACCAGAGGGATCTTACCAGACTAAAATTTTAGGCCCTTATTGATAAAGATGAAACATATTCCATCAACTCTCCAAGATGAAACACATTCCAATCCTGTTATACATAAGCTTCAGGAGATGTCAGTGGCTCATGAAGTGTAGGGCAAGTAGAAAAGCTCCCTCTATATTCCTGAACCTGAGAGACAGCCCCAAAGATGGAACACGTAGGGATACTCCATCCCTACCACCACCTCACCAAATGCTAGAGCTAGCCATGCTAAGGAATGTATGCTAACAAAGGGCAGTTTGTTCAGGAAGAGAGCCAACTGTGTAAGTGGCTTCATGATTATAAGACTTATTGAAAATTTTAATTAAGTTCTGTTGACTTTTCATAAGGTTTCCTCTGTACATTTCCAATTTGATTATATATTTGACACCTGATACCCCCTTGAAGTAAGATTTGGAGAAAAGTATATTGGACCATGAGTCCTGATATCTTGATAAGAAGAAACATGAAACTTGGAGCTGGAGTCCAGGAGATTTGCTTTAAAACACTATTGGCTTGATAGGTAAATTGCTTATAAATCCCGTATAATGATTAAAAAACAAAAGTTTTTTTTTAAAAAAATAACTATAACCACCATAATCTGTTAATGTATAGAAAAGTTAAAAAGATATAAATTGTGACATCTGAAACATAAAATGTAGGGGGAAGGAGGAGTAAAAAAAGGTATGCACTCAAACTTTTAAGTTATATACTTAAAATGGTCTGTTATAAATATAAGACGTTTTATTTCAGCCTCATGGTAAACACAAAGAAAAAACCTGTACTAGATACATAAAAGGTAAAGAGAAAAGAATAGAAGCACACCACTACTACAGAAAAGCATTAAATCACAAAGAAAGAGAGCAAGAGAAAAGGAAGGAAATAAAGGAATTGTAAAACAGCCAGAAAAACAATGAACAAGATGGCAATAGTCTATAGTCTATAGGCTATAAGTCTATAACTATCCACAATTGCTTTAAATATAAATGGACTATATTCTCTAATCAAAAGACACAGAATGGCTGAATGGATGTAAAAGAAGACCTAACACAAGCTGCCTTCAGCTTTTAGGACACACATAGACGAAAGTGAGGGGATGGAAAAGATATTCCATGAAAGCCAAAGAAAGCAGGGGCAGCTATACTTATATTGGACAAAATAGACTTCAAGTTAAAGAGGGAAAGAAAGTCATTAATTAACAACAAAGTGGTCAATCCAACAATAGGATATAATGTTTATAAATGTTTATGCACCCAACACACCAGCACCTAAATATATAAAGCAAATATTAATAGACCTGAAGGGAGATAGAGAGTAATACAGTAATAATAAGGGACTGCTCTATCCCTTTTCAACAGTGGATAGATCATCCAGACAGAAAATGAATAAGAAAACATCAAACTTAAACAACACTTTAGCCAGGTGAACTTAGACATTTACAGAACATTCCATCCAACAGCACAAAATACACAGTCCTCTGAAGTGCACATGGAACATTCTCTAGGACAGATCATATGTTAGGCCACAAAAAAAATCTTAAAATTTAAGGAGACTCAAATCATATCAGGCATCTTTTCTGATCAGTATCATTCAATCATAAACAAACAAACAAACAAACACAGAAATCCTGCCATTTGCGTCAACATGGAGGGAATATGAGGAGATCTTGCTAAGTGAAATAAGCCAGACAGAGAAAGACAAATACTGCATGATGTCATTTATCTGTGGATTCTTAAAAAAAAAAAAAAAAAAAAAAAAAAAAAGTCAAACTCATAGAAACAGTAGAAAAGTGGTTGTGGGGGGTGGAGTGTGGAAATAGGTAGAGGTTGCCAAAAGTACAAACTTTCAGATGTAAGATAAATAAGGTCTGAAGATCTAATGTATGACATAGTGATTATAATTAATAACATGGTATTGTATATATAATTGGGATTTGTGGAGAGAGTAGAACATCAATATTCTCACCAAAAATAAACAAACAAACAACACAAGTATGTGAGGTGATAACTGACCTAATGGAAAAAGGGAGCCCTTTCACAGTGTGTTTGTATATTGAATCACTATGATGTATCCTTTAAATATCTTAGAATTTTATGTGCCAATTATTCCCCAATAAAGCTGAAAGAAAAGAATAGAATTACTTTAGCAATTCTTATCCCTTTTCTTCTGTGTAGTTTAGGTACATGAAACACTCTGTTCCTCACTCCCCTCTTTGGATTTTTATTACATATTTTTATATGTTAATTCACATATTTACACATGTCACTGTAATTACATATTTATGATAATGTTAACATCATTAACTGAGTAGATCAAAATAAAACATTTGAAGATAATTCTGATTAAAAAATATAAAAAATACAATTCCCTTTTTAAAAACCAATACCCCATATGCCATGGCTTCCTCACTTACTAATTTAGCTTGTATATGTTTGTGAAAGTTGCTCTAAACACTCTTTATATGTATATGTATGAAGTTTAGGCCTTGTTTCTGATCTATTCAATCTGCATTTCGGAATGCAGGGCCTGCTAATTTGCGTTCTAACTGGGCACTCAGGTTAGTTGTGATATAGGATATTTGCTACAGTTTGTGACAGTTCATAGTCCACAGGGGGCGCCTAGCAGGTCAGTAAGAGGGCGTGTCAGGTAGACATTGTCAGCTCAGAAAAATTTCCTTCCACTGTTCTCGGTTCTTTGGCTAGTCTAATAATTAAGTTGACATAAGACAGATGAACAGGGAAGAAAAATTTAATTTTGTAGGTGTAGGAGCCCCATAAAAGCATGAGGCCCAAAGGCAGTCAGGCAGTTGAGGCTCAAATGCCATCTTCAGCTAAGTAGTAGATTGGGTCCCGGAATTTCAAAGCGGTGGAGAGCAATTCCCAAAAAGATGAGTGTAGACGGTTGATACTCAGCCTTTTGCCCTGCCGTGCATGTAAGTCTTTCAGATAAAAAGTTATCTCTGGTAACAGCTCCCTTTGGGGTCAGGGCCCGTATCTAAATTCTCTCAGGCAGTTAACAGAGAGGTAAACGTTTTCTTGAGTCTGTTGGGTCTCAGTTGCCTTTGGCTCAAAATAACCCACATGCCAAAGCAGCACATTTTGGGGTGGCGTATTTTCCGCCCCTTCACCATATTTCTCAGTTCTGAAAGAGCAAACTTTGGGTAAGAGCAACCTCATTATGAAATGCAGTGCTGGCTTAGTCATTAGCAGAGAAGTAACCACACTTTTGAAATAACCCACAACAACCACAACAAAATTCACTGACTTAGTCTTTTCACAAAAGAAACAAAAGAGGGACCAGGACCTCCAGAACTCTCCTGAGGGACAGTGGTGCCCTCCAGGCCCTCTGCCCCTTTCCACCTGCCAGTCTCTTCTCCTCCCACCCCCCCCCCCCCCCATCCCCGGCTCTCCTGGAAGCACTTCCCTCAGTGTCTGTAAATCAGAAATGGCCACAAAACTAAGAGAGATTTATGATCAAATTAGATAATTGTGTATTTCATCTATAAGCAAGCACTGCATCAACATACTTCAGGAAGTTGCATGCAAGGCTGAAGATTTGTGGGAAATTCTCAACTTCCTTTCAGAAAAGTAGGGAACATTTTACCTCATGATGGCTATTCCCTCAATTCTGAAAGGCTGGGGTCCAGGCTGATTTTGTTTTCTGCTTGTGGATCAGAAGCAACTGCTGAAGGGCCTTCCAACCAGGATGCCAGCTAGCCCTGAGATCTATGCTTTTATCAAACAGAAAAGGACAATGAGACCAATACAATGCTATCAGGATTCCCACTGAGGAGAAACTGAAACCTAATTGTCAGAGCTGAGGTCATTCCCACCAGGAACAGGGTTCCACACACACTGAGGGTTTGGAAGAAGGCATTATACGTATATATGTAGGCCCTATTCTCAGAGCTTCTGTTGAAATCTGGGTGTGGGCTCGGGCTCAGGAATCTGCATTCATACAAGCACCAGGGAAATTGTGTACCTGGAGGAGCCCCTGTCCCGCATTTTGAGAAGCACTATTCTAGAGGGATTTTGAAAAGCAGTTTCCCACTTACTTGTCAGAGATAATGTAGCACATCAAAGAGCGAGGCAGACAATCTAGAAGAGACGAAAATGACCACAAGACACCTGGAGTTCTGTTACCTCTTTGACCTAGTCTGGAATATTTCTGCAATCACATTATTTAGCCTCATTTCCTTATGAGGAAATGGTCCTGAATGATCTTCCTTTTTCCTTCCATCCAAATTGTAGGAAACTATGCCTTGGGGAGGTCTGCTTTTACCTTCCTCTAATGTGTGGCTCTGTGCACTCCAAGAGTTTCCATCAAAGAGAGTGGTCCTCATTCTCCAAATAGGGATCTCGAAGGCCCAGTCCTTTAACTCCTGCCCCTTGTCTCTAGTGTGAGCACAATTAAAAGCATTAAGAGCCTCCACCCTCTTGGATTTGGTCCACAGAATTAGAAGATGCTCGGCCCTAGAGTTTGGTACCTCACTAAGGACTCTGCTCTGACACCTACTCTCTTGGCTGCTGAGCCTCATTTTCCTCATCTAGAAAGTGAGACTGAGTCTGGAAGTTTTCTTTCCATTTCTATTTTTTGGAACAGCTTGAGAAGGATAGGTATTAACTCTGCTTTAAATGTCTGGTAGAATTCCCCTGGGAAGCCATCTGGCCCAGGACTCTTATTTGTTGGGAGACTTTTTATAACTGATTCAATTTCTTCACTAGTTATGGGTCTGTTCAAATTTTCTATTTCTTCCTGTTTGAGCTTTGGTAGTGTGTGGGCGTGTAGGATTTTGTCCATTTCTTCCAGGTTGTCCTGTTTGTTGGTGGGAATGCAAACTGGTGCAGCCACTCTAGAAAACAGTGTGAAGGTTCCTCAAAAAATTAAAAATAGAACTACCTTATGACCCAGCCATAGCACTACTAGGAATTTACCCAAGGGATACAGGAGTGCTGATGCGTAGGGGCACTTGTACCCCAATGTTTACAACAGCACTTCCAAAAATAGCCAAATTATGGAAAGAGCCTAAATGTCCACGAACTGATGAATGGATAAAGAAGATGTGGTTTATATATACAATGGAATACTACTTGGCAATGAGAAAGGATGAAACCATGTCATTTGCAGCAACGTGGATGGAACTGGAGGGTATTGTGCTAAGTGAAATAAGTCAGGCAGAGAAAGACAGATTTTATATGTTTTATATGTTCCACTCAAGATGTGGATCTTGAGAAACTTAACCGAAGACCATGGGGGAAGGGAGGGGGAAAAATAGTTACAGAGAGGGAGGGAGGCAAAGCACAAGAGACTCTTAAATACAGAGAACAAACTGAGGGTTGATGGGGGATGGAGGAGAGGGGAAAATGGGGGATGGGCATCGAGGAGGGCACTTGTTGTATGTAAGTCAATTTGACAATAAATTACATTCATAAACAATAGAAAATGAGGCTGATAAAAATCACAGTTCTTCCTTCCTAGGGCTATTGGGAAGGTGATATGAAATAACACACGGAAAGCCCTCGACAGAGCGCACTACCAGCTGCTGACCACGCAGAAAGAGTTACCCTCACAATCGCTGGTCTATTAGTGTTACGATTTTAAAAGAAGTTTTAGTGCACGGGGCAGCCACGGAGTTCCTCAGTGAGTGGGGCAGAGGAGGGTGCCCATCAGCCAGCCCGAAGATAGCAGGTGTTTCCCCAGGTGGTTTTTCCCCTTTGGCAATTTTTAGTCCTGCCAGGGAGGAGCAGACCCACCTGGCCCTGGCCCTATATAGCCTCTGGGAACAGGGCAACTTGATGTGGGCACCGGTCCAGCAGAGTCCAGAGAACCCCTTACCACCCCCACCCCCCAGACTTCCTCAAGTCAGTGACTCTGGACACACCTAAGCACAGGCCACTGTAAAACCTCTTGGGGCAAACTGGCTAACAGGGCGCAGGGCAGGGCCAGGCTTTCTGGTTAACCCCACTCATGGAGACACATATATAACTTGGAACCTGTTACACAGCAAAGGGTAACCTGAGGCACTTGGCAGTGACTTCCTCTTACCTGGCCCATTCCCGAAAAGGAGCCCTGGGGACTTTCCCAGGGTGTGGTCACTGGGATCCTCCCTCCCCTTGGTGTTTGAGTGAAAATGGCTTCTTCTTCTCTCAACTCTATCTTTCCTGAGGCTCTAATGGCAGAACTTAAGCATGTTCACATGCTTTAACGAAAAAACCAACAAAAACCCAAATTTGCTAAGGTTATACTTTACATACAATAAGATGCACACATTTTAAGTGTAGAGTTTGATGAGCTTTGAGCTTTGACAAGCAACGAGCACCACTCTCTCCCTACAGACTATTGACATCATTCCCAAAGATTCCCCACTCTGCTTCCTACCCAGCCCCAGCCCCCTCCACCATCCCAGGCAGCCACCGACCTGCTTTCCATCACTAGAGATTAGATTGTTATTAAACAAGAGATTAGGTCGTTCTGTTTTGAAGAGCAAATTGTTTGCTGCTCCCCAGCTCTCATCACAGAAATAAAAACACACTCTATGCTTCTGGTTTTGTTTTGATATAAGAAATGGAAAAATGCCCACATGGAAGAATTATTTCTTCCACTTCCCACCTCGAACTGACCCAACGTTTCAGGGCAAAATTCCTCAACACACGAGTGGAGTTTGTGCTACCAATTCCATCTTTAATAATATCTGCTGAAAAGAAATGCTTCTTTTTAAAACGACAAGAAAAAAAGCCTCTCAGTCGTTGCAAAGAAAACAACAACAAAAAAGCCCATAAAGAGTAATTCCATCACTCCTCCCAGGTCCAACTTGGAATCCACAAACTGTGCTTGAGCGGGTCTAACACTCCTGCTGAGCCCTCCCTCTTCTGGGCTCCCAGCTGGAGGAGCAGTTCTAGAAGCTCCGGAAGCCTCAGTGTGTGTACTCCGGGGAAAAGACCCGGAAATAAAAGGCGCCCACACCGATAAACGCACGGTTCATCCAAAAGCCGCGGGACAACACAGGACCCTGCCTGCACCCAGCAGCTCCGTTTACAATTTGCCTTCAAGATCGGGGGAGGGGCGCTTACGCATTTCTATGTCACTGACCTCATGTCTGCAACCTGCTCCTCTTCCGTTCTGAAAAGCTGGGCCCCAAGCTGATCCGTTCTTGGGAAACGTCCCGAGTGTGCCCCAAGTCCCTGCTGAAGGAGCTATATAAGGGGCGTGGGGGCGGGGGACGCGTCAGCTGATGTTTTCTCCCTGCTTCCGAGCCAGTGCCTCCGTGAAAGGGAAGGGAACTGGAAAGTGAAACTGATCAAATTCCAGGAAAAGAAGACTGAAGGTCGAAATCTCTGGTAACTCAGTGGAAGCATCCTTTAAAAATTCTGAAACGATGCTTTGAGAGAACGTGAAGGCGCTCGCAGGAATCTGACCATCAGTCCAGGGCGAGTCCCAGGAAACAGCTTTTTTTTTTTTTTTTTTTTAAATTGCAAGTGAATATTTTATTATTCTTGTTTGAAAACAAAACAACTTAAAAAAATTGTTTTTAATATTTATTTTTGAGATAGAGAACACAAGTGATGGAGTGGCAGAGAGAGACAGACAGAAAGATAATCCCAGCAGGCTCCGGACTCCCAGCTGTCAGCAAAGAGCCCGATGTGGGGCTCGAACTCACGAACCACAAGTTCATGACCTGAGCCGAAATCAGACACTCAATTGATTGAGCTACCCAGGTGCCCTTCAAATTAGTGTTTTTATTTTCTTTGGGTGAATACCCACTAGTGGAATTATTGGATCTCATAGTATTTCTATTTTTAATTTTGGGGGGAAGCTCCATACTGTTTCCGTGGTGGCTGCACCAGTTTAGATTCCCACCAACAGTGCGCAGGGTTCCTTCTTCTCCACACCACATCCTCTCCAATACTTGTTATTTCTTGTCATTTTGATTTTAGCCATTCTAACTAGTGTAAGTTGATATTTCTTTGTGGTTTTGATCTGCATTTCAGTAATTAGTGACGTTGAGCATTTTTTTCATGTGTGTCTTGGCCATCTGTACATCTTCTTTGGAAAACTGTCTGTTCAGGTCTTCTGCCCATTTTTTAACTGGATTGTGTGGTTTTTTGGTATTGAGCTGTATAAGTGCTTTATATATTTTGGGTATTAACCCATTATTAGATATATCATTTGCTGCTATCTTCTCCCATTCAGTATGTTGTCTTTTGTTTCGTTGATGGTTCTGATTTCCCTTGCCGTGAAAAAGCTTTTAACTTTGTTGTAGTCCCAACAGTTTATTTTTGCTTTTGTCTCCCTTGTAGTAGGAGACATAGCTAGAAATAATGTTGCTATGACATGTCAGAAAAATTACTGCCTTTGCTCTCTTCTAGGAGTTTTATGGTTTATGGTCTCACATTTAGGACTTTAATCCATTTTGAGTTTATTTTTGTGTATGGTATAAGAAAGTGATTCAGTTTTATTATTTTACAAGTAGCCATCCAGTTTTCCCAGCACCATTTGTTGAAGAGACTGTCTTTATATATTGTATATTTTGCCTCCTTTGTTATAGAGTAATTGACCATAAAATTGGGGCCTTATTTCTGGGCTCCCTAGCCTGTTCCACTGATCTGCGTGTCTATTTTTGTGCCAGTACCATACTCTTTTGATTACTACAGATTTGTACTAGATCTTGAAATCTGGTATTGTGCTACCTCCCGCTTTGTTCGTTCTCAGGATTGCTTTGGTTATTTGGAGTCTTTTTGTGGTTCTATAATATAATATTTGTTTTAGTTTTGTGAACAGTGCTGTTGGTATTTTGATAGGGAATGCATTGAATCTGTAGATTGCTTTGGGTAATATGGACATTTTAACAATATTAATTCTTCCAATCCATGAGCATGGGATATTTTTCCATTTGTTTGTGTCATCTTCAATTTCTTTCATCAGTGTTTTGTAGTTTTTGGAGTATGGGTCTTTCACCTCTTTGGTTAAGCTTATTCCTTGGTATTTTATTATTTTTGGTGCAACTGTAGATGTTTTGTTTTGTTTTTTAATTTCCCTTTCTGCTACTTTGTTATTAGTGTATAGAAAAGCTACCCATTTCTGAGTAATAATTTTGTATCCTGCCACTTTACTGAATTTGTTTATTGCTTTTAGTAGTTTTTTGGTGAAGTCTTTAGGATTTTCTGTGTATAGTATCATGTTGTCTGCAAATAGTGACAGTTTAACTTCTTTACCAACATGGATGCCTCTTATTTCTTTTACTTGTCTGATTGCTGTGGCTAGGACTTCCAGTACTATGTTGAACAAAACTGGGGAGAGTGGACATCCCTGTCCTGTTCCTGTTGAGATGGTCAGATGATTTTTGTTCTTCATTTTGTTGATGTGGTGTATGGTGCTAATTTATTTGTGAATATTGAAGCATCCGTACATTCCTGGAATAAATGCCACCTGATCATGGTGAACAATCTTTTTAATTTATTATTGTAGGCAGTTTGCTAATATTTTGTTGAGGATTTTTGCTTCTGTGTTCATGAGTGATATTGGCCTGTAGTTTTCTTTTTTTGTGGTATCTTTGTCTGTTTTTGGTATCAATGTAATGCTGCCTTCATAGAATGTATTTGGAAGCTTTCCTTTCTCTTCTATTTTTTGGAATAATTTGAGGAGAATAGGAATAATAACATTTGTTAAATGTCTGTTAGAATTCCCCTGTGAATCCATCTGGTCCTGGACTTTTATCTTTTTGTAGTTTTCTGATTACCAATTCAACTTATCCATTTTTTCTAGGTTGTCCAGTTTGTTGGCATATAATTTTTTGTACTCTTCTATTATAATCCTTGGTATTTCTGCGGTGTTAGTTGTTACTTCTCTCTCATTTCTGTTTTTATTTATTTGGGTCCTTTCTCTTTTTTTCTTGATGAGTCTGGTTAAGGGTTTGTCAATTTTGTTTATCTTTTCAAAGAACCAACTATTCAGTTTCATTGATTTTCTCTATTATTGTTTTAACTTTTGTGTCATTTATTTCTTCTCTGATCTTTATTATTCCCTTTCTTCTACTCACCTTGGGTTTGTTTGTTTTTCCAGTTCCTTTAGGCCTAAGGTTAGATTGTTTGGGTTTTTTTCTTATATTTTGAGGTAGGCCTGTATTTCTATATACTTCTCTCTTAGAACTGCTTTCATTTTGTCCCAAAGATTTTGGACCATTGTGTTTTCACTTTCATTTGTCTCCATGTATTTTTTTTATCTCTTTTTAAAATTTCTTTGCTCACCCATTCATTGTCTAGTGTCATATTATTTACTCTCCACATGTTTGTGTTTTTTCCTGTATTTTTCTTGTGATTAATTTCTAGTCTCATACCGTTGTGGTTGGAAAAGATTCATGGTATGATTTCAGTCTTCTTAAACTGATTAAAGCTGGTTTTATGGCCTAATATGTAATCTATTCTGGAGAACGTTCCAAGTACACTTGAAAAGAATGTGTATTCTGTTGTTTCTGGATGGAATACCTTCTATATATGTGTTATGTCCATCTGGTCCAATGTGTCATTCAAAGACATTGTTTCCTTATTGGTTTTCTGTCTGGATGTTCTATCCTTTGATGTAAGTGGGTTATTAAAGTCCCCTACTGTTATTTTATTACCATCAATTTCTCTCTTCATATCCATTAATATTTGCTTAATGTATTTAGGTGCTCCAGTGTTGGGTGTGTAGATATTTACAGTTATTGTATCCTCTTGTTGGATTGATCGCTTTATCATTATGTAATACCCTTCTTTGTCTTGTTATGGTCTTTGTTTTAAAGTCTGTTTTGTCTGATAGAAGTATTGCTACCTCAGCTTTTTTTTTCTTCCATTTGCAAGGTGAATGTTTTCCCATCCCTTCCCTTTCAGTCTGTATGTGTTTTTAGGTCTGAGGTGAGTCTCTTATAGGCAGCATAGATGGGTCTTGTTTTTTGTTTTTTTTTTTGTTTTTTTTTTTTTTTTTTTTTTTTTATCCATTCTCCCATCCCATGTCTTTTGATTGGAGCATTTAGGCCATTTACACTCAAGTAATTTCTATACCCAACATGGGGCTTGAACTCACAGCCCTGAGATCAAGAGTCACATGCTTAGTCACACTGACTAAGCCAGAGAGGTGCCCCTCAGCCATTTCCATTTAAAAAAATTATTGCCAGGTCTTTACTTATTGCCATATTAAAATTTTTATTCTGGGTGTTTTTGTAGATTTGCTTTGTACCTTTCTTCTTATCTTGATCTCTTTCTTTGTGGATGATGAGTTTCTATTGTGCTGTGTTTATCTTTATTTTTTCCATATCTGTCACAGGTTTTCGGGTTCTGGTTACCATGAAGTTCATGTATAACATCCTAAGTAAATAACATTTTATATTAATTTGATGGTCATTTAAATTCAAACACATTCTGAAAAAAAACCTTTCTTTTTCTATTTTACCTTCTCTTCCCCTTTTATTCCCTTTTCCACATTTTATGTATATGTTGTCATACTTTACCTCTTTTAATCATAATTTTCTAATGTCTAATTATGACCATTTCTTTTCCACTTAAAAAAAAAGCTGATTTATTTATTTTGAGAGAGAGAGAGATGAGGAAGAGACAGAGAGAGAATCCTAAGGCGGTTCTGCACTGTCAGCACAGATCCCACTGCAGGGCTTGAACTCATGAACCAGGAGATCATGACCTGAGCTGAAACCAAGAGTCAGACACTTAACCAACTGAGAGCCACCCAGGTGCCCCCATTTCTTTTCCACTTAAAGAAGTCCCTTTAACATTGCCTCTTAGGATGGTTTAGTGGTGATACACTCCTTTATCTTTTGTTTGTCTGGGAAACTCTTTATCTCACTTTCAAATCTGAATGATAACCTTGAGTATTCTTGGTTGTAGGGGTTTGTTTTCTTTCAGTACTTTGAATATATAATGCCACTCCCTTCTGGCCTATAAAATTTCTACTGAAAAATCAGTTAATAGCCTTATAGTTTATCCCTTATAGGTACCTTTTTGTTTCTCTCTAGCTGCTTTTAGGAGTCTCTCTTTATCTTCAATCTTTGATGTGTTAATTATTACGTATGGTGATGTGGACCTTCTTGGGTTTCTCTTGCTTGGAACTCTCTGTGATTCTTGGATTTGGATGTCTATTTCCATCTTTAGGTTAGGGAAGTTTTCAGTTATTATTTCTTCAAGTAAATTTTCTACACTTTTCTCTCTCTTTTCTTCTGGGAACCCTATACTGTGAATGTTTGTTTACTTGATGTTGTCCAAGAGATCTCTTAATTGATTCCTTGTTTTTAAAATTCTTTTTTTCTTTTTGCTGTTCAGCCCCTGTGTTCTCCATTACCCTGTCTTCCAGATGGCTGATACACTCTCCTGCCTCCTCTAATCTACTGCTGATTCCCTCTAGTGTTTTCGTGTGTGTTTTATTTCAGTTCTTGTATTCGTCAGCTCTGACTGGTTCTTTTTAATATTTTCCATCTCTTTATTGAAGGTCTTACTGAGTTTTGCCACTCTTTTCTCCAGCCCAGTGGGCATCTTTATGATCATTACTTTAAATTCTTTATCAGGCATGTTTCTTATCTCTGTTTCAGCTAATTATTTTTCTGATATTTTTTCTTGTTCTCCTTTTGTTTTTTCTTTTGCAGCATATTCCTCAGGCTCCCCCTTTTGGTTGGCTTTCTGTGTTTATTTCTGTGGATTAGGTTGAATGGCTACTTCTCCTAAATTTGTCTTGTGAAAGGTATTCCCTGTGTAGATTGTGTATGTGGTGACTGCTGGCTGGCTGAAGCTGTGGCTGTAAATGCTAGTTATTCTTTTAAACAGTGGCTTTTTACAGAAAGAAGAAAGTAATGATAGTAATAGTGATGATTGATGACGACGATGATGATGATGATAATGGAAAGATAAAAGAAAGGAAAACAAAATAGAGAAAAAAGCAGAAAAGAAAAAAAATGAATGAGAAGGAAAAAACAAAACCAAAAAGAACAAAATTAAAACAAAATGGGACAAATTAAAAAAAATAAAAAATAAGAAAATAAAAATTAATTAAAACCAAAACAAAATTAAAAAAAAAATACAGCATGGTTTATTTTCTGTCTCCCAGCACCACAGAGGTTGATGTGGGATTGTGGACACTGGGGTTGCTGAGGTCACAAGCTCTCTGTGATGACTGGACGCACCACTTATGCTTTCCAGACTCTGTTCCACTCTGGGCTTGTAAGGTGGAGGGGAGGGAGCATCCCCACAGCTCCTCAGCCTTTTTGTCTGTTGTTTGTTTGTTTTTAAGAGAGAGAGAAAGAGAGAGAGCGCGAGCGGAGTGGGGGCAGAGGGAGAGGGAGAGAGAGAACCCTAAGCAGGCTCTGTGCTATCAGCACAGAACCTGATGTGGGGCTCAAACCCACGAACCATGCGATCATGACCTGAACCAAGATCAAGAGTCGGACGCTTAACCAACTTGGCCTTTCTCACCTCTGGCTTATTTTCTGTCCCAGTGAGACCAGGGCTGGTGTGGGCTTGTGGATCCTGTGCTCACTGAGGTTGCAAACTCCCTGTGACCACTGGACCTGCCTGTTATGGTGTCCATACTCTGATCTGGGCTTTTAAGGCGGATGGGAACGTAACCATGTCGTTATCCAGTCCCTCTGACCTGGAGAGTGTTCCTGCAGCTCCTCTACTACTTGGCAGTAGTCTTGTGTTGTCTCTTATATGTTAAGAGACTAAGCCCCAGGACAGGGGGATCTGTTCTCAGTCCTTCAGTACATTCCCTCCCCACTGCCATTGGCAGCGTTGGTGGTCAGGGTTCCCTTCCTTATGATGTCTCCGTCTCTCTGGCCATTTTCTCTATCTTTGGTTGTTCAGTAGCTGTTCAGTCAGCCCTCAGTACTTCAGGGGAAAATTGTTCTATCGATGGGTGTGATTTGGTGTGCCCTGGTAGAAGAAGCCAGTTCAGGGTTTTCCTACGTTGCCATCTTGGACCAGAATTCCCAGAAACTGCATTTTTAATAGCAGTGTGCAGGAGATTCTGATGTAGGGATTTCTGGGACCTCATGATGCGAACGACCATCCAGAAATACTCTGTGAAAAGTAGTTTCTTCCAGTAAATTTACTCCTGGGAGACAATTTGCAACTGGAGACCTGGGTTAATTTTGTGTGTTCAGTTTACTAGCTGTGGGATTGATTATCCATTAGTCAAATCACTGAGTCTAAATTTCCTTCTTGCCCCGCACTAAATACAGGAAGCCACGCCTGGGAGTGCAGTTTAGCTCTCTGAGGTCTCAGGCAATCCTTTAGTTTTCTCAGCTGTAACATGGGAATAGTGACCCATGTAATAACGTTTCATGGCTGTCTGATAAGTTCATGTATTTATGCTTCAAGTCTTGAAGGAGTGATATTATCCTGAGAGATTTTTAAAAAGTTTTTCTAAAATTTCTTGGTCATGATGTGTATATACATGAAAACCTAGGGACCATAGTTCTTATGGCTGATTTGATGAAAGAATGGTCAGTTGGATAGGAGAAAGGCTCCCTCCATTCTGCAACTACAGAAAGAAGAGATGCTTGCGTAACAAAGCTGGCATATGGTTTTTCCAACAGCAGGCATATCAGGAGATATCTCGAGCCCAGAGATTATTGTTGTATCTAGGGAAAGTAACCTGCAACTTGGAAAAGTCTGTAATTCTGACTGGTTGTCTTCCTTAACAATCTGTTATCCTGGTAGTAATAAAGTGGCATACCTTTATAAATGGTACAAATACTTGTGATACGATAAGAGGTGTCATACCCTTACACCCAGGTAGAAGGGGCCCTTGGCTTCAACCCTGTGCCTTAGAGGGCCTCACATGTCATAGACAAACAAAAATGTAAATTTTTTTAAATTTTTTTTTTAACATTTATTTATTTTTGAGACAGAGAGAGACAGAGCATAAACAGGGGAGGGTCAGAGAGAGGGAGTCACAGAATCCGAAACAGGCTCCAGGCTCTGAGCTGTCAGCACAGAGCCCGACGCGGGGCCTGAACTCACGGACCGCGAGATCATGACCTGAACCGAAGTCGGACGCTTAACCGACTGAGCCACCCAGGCGCCCCCAAAAATGTAAATTTTTAAGAGAACACATAGCATCTCTGTTGCTCAGAATGTGGTGCTTAACCCTGGCAGATCTTAACCCTGGCTTAGGCTTGTACACCCTAAGCATCCAGCCCAGGAGCAACGGGTCTCTGTGTCTTACCTTCTTTGCTGAAAGAGAAGGGAGGTTGTACGGTGCAAGTTTCCGTGTTGTGAGGGTACTGACTTGAGAGCCGCACATGGGTTTGGAGGGGCTGGGAGGGGCTGAGCAATGAAGTGGTTAGATTAGGGAAAAGGCAACTTTTCCTTTTCTGGTCAAAGCCTTCCTGTCTGCTTGAATACAATGGACTCTTATCTAAGAAAGAGTTATTTTCCAAGTACAGTGGTGCTGGCTGCCTACCTTCTTCTTCTCTTTCTTATTCTAATTCCTGGCTCAAGAATTACTTATGAAGCAGTACAGTATTTGTACCCATCGCATATGGTTGAATAACATTCTGCATATTAAGAAATTCACAGTCCTCTTAAATCTGTACCCATGTAGACCTAGATTTCTACACCAAGTTAAATTTCCTTCTCCATTTGGACCCTTCTTTTGTGCCAGTTTGCCCATGAATGGTTGTTTGGCACAGGTGTTTTAAAGTAAAATGCTCTCTGGGGCACCTGGGTGGCTCACTCATTTAAGCGTCTGACTCTTGATTTTGGCTCAGGTCATGATCTCACAGTTCATGAGTTTGAGCCCCACCTGAGGCTCTGCACTGACAGCATGGAGGCTGCTTGGGTTTCTCTCTCTCCCTCTCTCTCTGCCCCTCACCCGCTTGCACTCTGTCTCTCTCTGTCTCAAAATAAAATAAACTTAAAGTAAAATACTCTATAAATAAATAAATAAATAAATAAATAAATAAATAAACAAACAAACAAATAAAGGCGCCTGGGTGGCTCAGTCAGTTGAGCATCTGACTCTTGATTTCGGCTCAGGTCAGGATCTCACAGTTGGTGGGATCAAGTCCTGCATCAGGCTCTGCACCATCAGCACGGAGCCTGCTTGGGATTCAATCTCTCCCTCTGCTCTGGCCCCCCACTCATGCTCTCTTTCTAAATAAATAAACAAATAAAGAAATAAATATCAAAATGATAAAGACCAGATTTTCATACTCTACTCAGACAATAGGCTGCAGGATTTCTCCCAACATATCTGTGGAGTACACAAGCAGTGAAGCAGCAACAGTATTTAAAATGCTAGTCATATGAAGGCTACAATACAATGAAAACAAACCTAGTGGCTAAAAATAGAAGGCAATGAAAGAAAAGCTTGCTTTCTTTATATTCATTTGGAACAAGAGTCAATTCATCAGTTAAGGAATCTACTTTTTGGCTATTATGAAATTTTTAACAGTTATATTGAAACATAATCCATATACTATACAATTGACTCACTTAGAGGGTACAGTTCAAAAGCTTTCACCATTTCACAGAGCTGTGCAACCATCCCCGCAGTAAATTTTAGAAGATTCTCATTCCCTGCAAAAGAAAAGTCCATGCCCCTTTGCTGTCACCTGTGATTCTGCCATTCACCCCAGCCCTAGGCAGCCACTATCCACGTTCTATCTCTATAGATTTTCCTTCTGTGAACATTTCATATTAATACACCTTTGGTGATTGGCTTCTTTCACTTACCATAATATTTTCAAGGTTCATCTATGTTGGAGCATGTATCAGTACTACATTTATTTGCAATAATTGTAATAAGTGCCACACTTTTTATTGCTGAGTAATAATCCACTGTAAGGATATACCATATTTAATATGCCGATTTATCAGTTGATGAATCTACTTTTTGGCTATTATGCATAATGCTGCCATGAACATTCACGTCCAAGTTTATGTGAATGTGTTTTCATTTCTCTTGGGTATATAGGAATGGAATCACTGGGCTGTATGCTAAGTCTATGTTTAACCATTTGAGAAACTGCGGAACTGTTTGTCCGAGTCGCTGTACTGTTTTATACTAAGGATTTTAGTTAGTTTCCCTTTTTTCTTTCTTTTTCTCTTTTCTTTTCTTTTTTTCTTTTTTCACGTAAGCTCCACACCCAGTGTGGAGCCCAACACAGGGCTTGAACTCAAGACCCTGAGATTGAGACCTGAGCTGAGATCCAGAGTCGGCTGCTTAACTGACTGAGCCACCCAGACACCCTTAGTGTGTCACAGCCTCCCAAGAAGCTACAGGTCACCAGCAATGAACAATTACACTGTAAATCATACTTACTTGTCAATCCTAATTACTCCGTTCCTAAAACTAAGTGATGAGGGAAATGGTAGAGGAAGGAGGGAGAGAGGAGCATATCGTCTCTGGGTGGAATCCACATTTCCCAGGTTGGCGTCCAAGGTCGATTTTGCACACAGTAGGGACCTTACAGTTTTACCTGAGTTTATCTTCAGGATTTGGACCCTTCCAATGTTTCTAGTTGCACTGGATGCAGGTTGTGAAAATCTGTTGACATGAGGTAGGAAGGAAGATAAAAATGGAGCATGACTCAAGGTCTGCTGTCCCTGGGGGCTGTCTCTCAGCTCTGTGGAAAAAGGGGCTATGAGCAGAAGCTGACGAACCTTCCACTGAAGACTCTAATGCTGGCAAATACTCAGTATTGCTTAACACCCAGACGGATGAGAGGAATTCTCCTTACTCCTTCACGGGCACTAACACAGGTGAGAACATCTTTGGCAGGATATCAGGAAGCTCTCAAGGTGGCAACCAGAGGCGATATATCGAGGCACTTTTGTGAGCAGAGGACGTTAGTGCATGTAGGTGTGGGAACAATATGAATAACAGACGTGATTAGAAAATTCTGTCAGGCTTGTTTCTCAACACCTGTGAGATGCCTCCTCAAATTAGCTGGGTGGGTATCCGAGGGGAGTCACATGCCCTGCACTGAGGAATGTGGTTAAGAGTCAGGGAGTTTTGACTCATTCCAAATAACATGGCTCCATTTGTTGTCCCTGGACAGCGAGATTTCAGGAAACATGAGCAACCAACATAATTTTGTCTATTGTTTTCTAATCATTTCTGTCAGTGTTAAGTCCTCAAATAAAAATTGAGTATAACACGTTATATCTCTTCCCTGTTCTTTCCACCTGTGTCCTTTCAGGATCCTGAAAGGATCCAAGCACTGGTTTTGCTGGCGTCACTTGCCTGGACAAGATGGTGTGCACCCAGTATACCTTCTTTGGCACTCCACAGACGCCAGTGGTCCTCTCTCAAGGTTGGCCTACCTGCCCATCTTACCTTCCACTCAGAGCACCCCTGCCCTTCCTCCCCAAGCACCAGATCCAATAATAAGGAAGCCAAACCTTTCCCTGAGATGTACGCTTGTTCAATTCAGTCCAGTGGAATGAGTTTACCGTTGCAGCTGGTGTGAGTTGTATTTTCCACTAGAGGCCTCTCGGAAAACAAGAGACTTCGGGGCCTTTTGTCTCTTTCTATTCTTTAATTAATAGGAAAACCTCTCCAACAGCCATTTAGATTGCCTCCAGGATGGAGCATAAAAGAGAATGGGCGACAGTCATTTCCCGTAAAGGAGGTCAGAAGAGGAGAGAGAATGCGGATGGCAGCACGTGGTGTTAACAAGATATAACGGAAGGAAGAGAGGGAGCCCACCCTCTGGCAGAGTGTGGGGGTAGGGTGTTTGTGTGCATGAGGGTGCATGGTGGTGGGGGTCAGGGTGTAAGCTGAAGTCCTGGATTCTTAAGGTGGAGGGGAAAAAAGCCTGTACTATTCAGTGGTTAGAATGTTAGACCAATCTGGGTTATATATAGTTCGTAACCCGCATGACATTCCGTTAATCAGTAGCTGGGTCTGGAAGACTTAAGGTGCAGCAAATTTTGAAAAAAACCAGAAACCACCCCCCCCCCCTTTATATTCCATCACCTCTAAGTTCTTTATTAATTAAATCTATTGCTTTATTCAAGAATCGATGCTCTGCATACCAGTGATCTCAAGTGCACACAACACTATTGTTTTTTAAATTTATTTATTTTGAGAGAGAGAGAGAGAGAGCTCGTGAGCGAGCATTAGTGGGGGAGGGACAGAGAGAGAAAGGGAGAGAGAGAGAGAATCCCAAGCAGGCTGTGTGCTCAGCTCGGAGCCCGACACGGAGCTCAATCCCACGACTGTGAGATCATGACCTGAGCTGAAATCAAGAGTTGGACGCCTAACTGAGCCACCTAGGTGCCCCCACAACAATCTATGTTTAATGCAGAAGACAACATGAAAAGTGTTGTTATATAGTTGCAATTTTTTAAAATATAATTTATTGTCAAATTGGCTAACATACAGTGTATAGAGCGTGCTCTAGATTCCCGTGATTCATTGCTTACCTACAACACCCAGTGCTCATCCCAACGAGTGCCCTCCTCAATGCCCATCACCCAAAGTTGTAATTTTTCATTTAAAAAAACCTTGAAGTTTGTATAATGTTTTCATTTCTTAGTAAAAATGTTAAATATACTTAAATCTATTGAAATACACTTGACATATAACACTGCAGCTTTAAGGTTGATTTGACACATTTATATACCATAATATGATTGTAGCAATAGTTACTACCTCTATCATGTCATATATTTATCATTTCTTTTCTGTGGTATGAGTAATTAAGATCTAGCCTCTTAGCAAGTTTGATGATTATAATATGATATTGTTATCTATAGTCACTATACTACACATTAGATCTCCAGTACTTTCTTATTAATCAGTTGTAAGTTTGTACCCTTAAACATCTCTCCTATTCCCCCAACCCCCAACCCCTGGTAACTGCCATTTAAATTTAAATTAATCGGAACAGGCAAATCTTTTCCAACCCAGAGGGTGACTGATGGTCTCAGGCTGGGTCAACCGACTTTGTTTTGGTTCACATGGACCCTGATGTCATGGGGCATTCAGTATTTACCTAGAAAACCCCAGTCACCCCAAGCAAATCATGAATTTTGTGGTTTCCTTGAAGATTTTCAGGGTGAAAAGCAGTTTTATATCACCTAATATAAAAACGTCTAGTCGGGGGAAAACCCCTCCATTATTGATGTCTTCTGACAAGACCTTTCTCTAGGTCCTTGGCTTCCAAAGGAGCCTTCTGTTCTGCTACTTTCCCATCACCTTGAACCTGGGCACTTTTGAACAAAACACGTCTTCATCTTACAAGGAAATTTTCCAAATAATGGCCAAGAAAATGAAAATTTTCTCCATAGGATTACGGTCTACAGTGACAAACCAGCATTCTCTCTTTCTCTCTTTTGCCTACTCGATCCCTGTCCCTACTGGTGTGATATTTATTTTTCCACACGTTTTAGAGAAATGTATTATTTTGGTTTCTAGCATTTGCGCACAATCCCCTTTTTTATTCTTCACGCGCTGTGTTACTGGGAGGGTGGAATGGAGGCGAAACCTCCCCACGTGCCTCCCAAAACCCTTGTGCTGTGATTGCCTGATCCCATGGCTTGTCCTGGGTGTGTTCCTTCTAAATTCAACCTGTTCTCTGCTCTCTTTTCTTCAAACTACGTTCCCAATTCAGTTAATGGGACAGTTGAACTCAGGTTGTATAGGACAGTCTAGATGGAAGACTGTCTGGGGGAAGGAGGCAGAAGTGGGGGAGAAGAGACACCCAGCCCTACGTAGGCTTTGGTGCCCCAGCCTTTGAATGGAAACAGCACTTTGGTGTCTATGCAGGGCCAAACCGTATAGGATCTAAGGGTGGAAAAACATTACAAAAAATGGACCACGGTGTTACAGATGTGAGGAATCTGGCTGCTTTATATAAACATAAAGAAAAACCCAAAGCATCACCCAGGGAGGATGACTAAGGGAATGTCACAACGCATAGTGCTCCCAGGAGGTCAATTCGGAACTAGCCCTCTTACCAAGTCCCAGGGCCACCCCCCCTACTCCAATCTAGTCCCTGTCTCAGAACAGCCTGAGTGATCCATGTGTAAACACTCTACGCAGTGGGTTCCTCTGTAAACCTGGTCCAGACTGGTGGCCAGTGGCTCGGTCCAGGCCTACGCCATACCAGTTGAGAAGTATCTTGAACACGAACTACTTGGTGGAGGGGTTTCTGCTTCCCTTCCCGTCACCATCCCACGGGCACCATATCCTGATTCCTCATTCCTCAGGGGAAGATGCTGAAGGGAGGAAGCTTCCAGAATCCAAATGCCTCTCAGACTTTTCCTCTGCTGGCCGCATCTCTGTACCCAGCTCCTGAAGAAACTCCAAGAGGTGCAAAGCGACAGAATCCGCCCCGTTTTTAGAAAGCCTGACACTGGCAATTTTTTGCAGCTTATTTCTCATCTTTTCTGTCTCCTTTGAGTCATGCTTTATTTTCACACCCTGTATGAAATGGTGGATGGCTCTGTCCTCGCTCTTCAGCTGGTAGAGCTGGAAGTTGCCATAGCGCAGGTGGAGGACTTGTTTGGCTACGGGAGAAAGCTCTTTGCAGAATTCCTTTTGGAAGTAGCACTCTGCTTCGTCGTACTGACCTGCTTGTGCATAGAGGCAGGCCAGATAGGAGCAGACACAGGGGTGGTTTGCGTCGGCCTCCTCCACTCTCTTCAAATGATACACAGCTTGCTCAATGGCTTCCTGTAACTTTTCTCTTCTCCAGGACACGCCATTCTTTCCTGTGTCCTGTAGGATATCGAGGACTTTTGCCCTGTAGCAGCACCCAGCGTAGTAATGCAGGTAGGCATTGTTGGGCATGCCTTCTAGAGCCTTTAGAAGCAGTTCGATAGCTTTGTCTAGGGCTCCTTTTCTTTTAAACAGCTTCGCTGCTCCACAGAGCACGTCGGTTGCACACGGGGCCCCCTCCAAAGCTTCCTCCACAAGCCTCTCTCCTTCACCTTCTTCCTTCATCCCCTGAAGTTTCAGAGCCAAGAGCACTTTCGCATACCGGTTGTCAGGATTCAGCTGAATGGCCCGCCTCAGAGGGTCGACGGGATCCTGAGGCAGCGGCCAGGTGTCCAGACGGTAGCTCGCGATGGCCAGGCCAGAGCTGAATTCTGCGTTCCGGGGATTCCTTTCCAGAGCCTTCTCAAAGCACACCTTGGCCCTCTCGTTGTGCTTTCCTCCACACTGTAACCGGGCCCACCCCTCCTCACAGTGCATCTCAGGACTCTCGATTCGGTAGGGGCTGCGGAACTTCTCGCACACCCGTCGCACCTTGTCCACGTACATCTGAGCGTCTGCGGGTCTGCCCAGGTGGTAGTAGACCCAGGCGTAGTTTCCCCAGGTGACCAGACTCCTGATGTCTGCCTGCTCCGCGTGCTCCCGCTGGATCAGCTCCTCAGCCCTCTGTAGGCACCCCAGGGCGGCCTCATCGTGGCCTCTGCGGTGTTTTATGTAGGCCAGTATGTTGAACACCGTGGCTTTGAATTCGTTGTTCTGGAACTCCGTCGTGTTACATACCTCGTCTTCAAAGTCATCCAACGACTTTCCTCCCTCCACCAAGTTCCACGTGAAATGGCATTTAAGTTGCCGCAGACAACTCTCCAGGGTGTTTCTGGTGGTCTCACTGGAGGGCGAAACAGAGAGATGGACACTTTGAGACACAGCACGGATTCTCCAGGAGCAGGGCAGACACAACTCTCCTCTCCTCCTCAAGGGTGTTCACCCCGTTCAAAAGAGAACAATATTTCCTGATTGTTACTTTCTATATTTTGGCCTATGCATTAAATGCACAGAGACTCAGGGATTGGGTGACTGGGTGGCAGAGGAATTAGGGAGAGGGCAGTGGTGGAGTTGGGGGAGGGATGCCCTGAGCCCGGGGCTGGGTTTCCCTGAACAAGGTGGTTTCCGTCAGGTAGTGCTGGGTCAAGCCTGGGGGAAGGGATTCCAGCCCACGGTGGACCTGATGCGGTTTTGAAGAAAGGCTATTTGATTACTTTATGTTTCCTTTCATCTTACCTAGCATTTACTTCCGTGTTTTGAAGATGTTAGCTTTAGAATGGACTATTCTTTTAATGTTTTGCCGGCTTGATTTTAATCTTATTATCCCTCTGAAGTTCAGCTGCATTTTGTCCCCTGTAGTTTTAGTTCCTTAGTTCTTTGTCTGTCCTTTTTAGCATTATTCCTTTCTATAGCCTATCTTATTATTTAAGTTTTCCATATATCCTTAATTGATTTTCTTTGTTTATCCAAACGTTTTTTTAATCCCATTGGCTTTGTCTTGTCTTTTTATTTTATTATATTACTATTATTATTACTATTATTACTATTTTTTTAATGTTTATTTTTGAAAGAGAGAGACAGAGCATGAGCAGGGGAGGGGCAGAGAGAGAGGGAGACACAGAATCCGAAGCAGGCTCCAGGCTCTGAGCTGTCAGCACAGAGCCCGACGCGGGGCTCAAACCCACAAACTGTGAGATCATGACCTGAGCTGAAGTCAGATGCTTAACAAACTGAGCCACCCAGGTGCCCCTTTCTTGTCTTTTTATTAATTCAGCATTCTCTGTCCTCATTTTATCTGCACTTTTACATTTTAACCATTTAAATTGTATTTCAATAATTCTAAATTCTTACTTCTTCTGCTTTTGTATTATTCTACCCCTTAATTTTATTATATATGCTAGCAATGTTTTAAACTTTTATTTTGGAATAAAATATAATCATTTTTTTCTCCCCTCCACCCCCACCTCTATTTCTTAGTCTGGAGATTTCTTTTCTTAACATCTCCCATTGTGTTGGTCTATTAAAAATTTTGCATTTGTTGCTTTAATTATCTTTGGAAATTTTATTTTTCCTCTCCTATGGTTTGCTTTCACTCATGGTGTTAGAAGTGCAGCTCCGGGAGGAGGCTCAGAAGACAGCTAGCATCTTCTGTTATGGGAAATGCTCCTTTTCCCTTAAGGTACTCTTGAAACTCTTCTGGAAGAATTTTCCATTCCCTTCAGCGTTAGTTCTTTAAAATGGAATGGAATGGAATAGAATGGAATAAAATAAAATAAAATATAAAATAAAATAAAAACTCTCCACCCCAAAACCCCATCTTAGATAACTTCAGCGATGAGAAGGTTAAAAATCATCAACTGCCCCAAATCGTTTCTCTGCATTGCCTATGTATTGGAGTCCCTGAAATGTTGCTCTTTCTCACTTAAAAAAAATTTTTTTTCTTCAGGGTATATGTTAATTAACCCTTTTATGAGGAGCTGATATTCTAAATGTTATGAATTCTGACATAGACAAGCAGTAGATATCTGGGAAGTTACATAACGTGGCAAATACCGCTGTTGAAATGTTGTACAAATGGAAGATTATATTCCTCCATTTTCTTCCTGTCCCCTATCTTTCACTTTTGATACCCTCCCACACCCCCACCCCCCAATTTGATGACTAGATCAGGGCTGGGCACCCAAACTCAAGTGGAAGCTGGAAATGGAAGTGCAAGGGAGCTGGTTTTCTGGAGTCAAAGAGAGCACTGTGCACACTGGAGGTGTCATGGCGTCCATGATCTGCGGCACACAATGGAGTGGCTGTGACTGGATACACATGCACAGGACAGAGACTCTGGGGCTCCCAAGCTCTCCTTTGTCCTGTTCTGGCCCTCTAGAACAGTGGCTGGCTCTAGTCATGTGTGTGGGTCCTGTGAGCCCTTCCAGGAACTTTAAATCAGTCCCTGTTCATTTCTGTTACTTGAATCAGATGGAGACTCAACTATCCCAGGTAGAATAAACAGAAGAGATGAAGGAAAATGGGTAGGAGTTCCTGCTTGGGGAAGGACCCTCTGTCCTTTCAAAGCCCTGGATAGGTCTTAGTGAAAAGCCAGGATGTCTGAGCCTCTTGATGTATATGGGGGTTGGTGTGTGTGTGTGTGTGTGTGTGTGTATGTGTGTGTGTGTGCACGCGCGCACACACATATATATGTGTGTGAGCCCAGGAGAGTGCCTGGTGTGGTTTCTGTCACTGTAATGACAGCAGCCTCCCCTTGAAAAGTTCACGTCCGACCTGATCTATTTTCCTTCTCAATAAGGTTTCAGGAAGATTCCCTTAGCACGTAAGCTCTTTAGCAGCTTTCTCATTCTATGAAAGAAACAGAGTGAATACAGTTGAAATTATTGCCAACATATAAAGCATATGGTCAATTGTGCATTTGCAGGAGAGAGGCACTTACTATACACACTTAGGTAAAATCCCTTCGAGCAGCCATTCAAAAACATCCAATTTCACTCCGTGATTATGGGCTTTTATTTCTACCAGTGAATCAGAAGCTGGTTCCAGACACTTGCTTCCTGGATTCAGACTTGTGAAAATTATGCTCCTGATACTTCTAGAAGCACCAACTGTATACACACAACACTTTCTTCCCCTGCTTCTGGTCTGGATGAAAGCCACGGTGATGGTTGTTTATTGGGCTCAGAGCCAATGCCGTTACCAGTGTCTTAGAGCAGTTAGAAATGGACATCCTTGGACCTCAACCTAGGATTACCAAATCCGAATCTGAAGTGGGGGCTTGAGCCCAGGAATGGTCTTCAGCAAGCCCTCCAGTTAGATCTCATGCATGCTCAAATTAGAGAACCACTACCTTAGAGTGCAGGGCCAGTGCCTGGTGACAGTGCCCATAGCTAAGGGACCAAAGACAATTAGGAGAGATACTGATGGGTCTGTGTTCTTAAGGGGAAGACTCTAAGAGAGACCACGCTAAAGTTCTAAGAAATATTTCTAAATATTCTGAGTTATTCTCAAACAGACATCTGGAAATAGATCAAATCTTTCTCTTTCTTATCAGACAGACATGTAGAGGAGCAGAAAAAAATATCATTTCAAGAAGAGAGAGCAGGAAACTTATAGAAGGAGGGCAATGTATCCCCTAGGAAGTAAGTGCCGGGGTGGGTGTCTCCAGATTCTGGAGCTCCCAAGCCTGAGGCATAGGTATCTAGTCTGTTCACCCCACCCTCATGCTGGAGAAAACAGAAATCTCCCTTCCTACCCTTCTTCCTTCCCGGGAAATCTTATGTTTCTGAGGTGTGAGAGCATTTTTGAGGTGGGGGCTATTTTCTCCAAGCACCCTACCTCCAATTCATACTTCAGAGAGAAGGACTCTAGCTAATCAGTAGCATTTGGAGGTAAAATATATTTCTATTGAGTGAATGAATACATTTTACCAGCCCTAATACAAATCTGAGATGAATGAGCACATTAAAAGTAAAATCTAGCTTAGCATGAGCTGGGGTTGCTACCCAGAGTACATTTTAACAATATCTGCCCAAAAGAGATTGTTCATTAAATAAGAATCCTATTAAAAGCCCCCACTTAATCCTTTCAAAACAAAAGAGAGTCTACAGGAGCAATTCCCCCAGATCCATCTTTACATGAAACACCTGCCTGATAAAGCATCTCTCTCTCTCTGCCTTTCCCCCACTCCCTCCCTCCTCTGGACCTCAGCTGTCAGCTTCCCTGGGAGAGACGCCCTAACAAAGCTTGACTGCGTGGGGCAGAAAATAACAGAAATAAGCCAGCCAGCTTCGGTAAGACAAACACAGACAGACTACAGACAGATGCGCAGCAAGGCTACAGGCAAACACTAAAGCAAAACAAATCGGGAACTCGTGTTTCAGGAGCATGGCTGTATAGGATTTGCATTCCACAACAAGATTGATTGGACATTTTCAACACGATCAGAGCAGGCGAATCTTTACCTCATGATCACGGGGCACTTCTCAACTGTTCTGAAAGGCTGCAGCTCAGGCCACTGTGCTCTCCAGAAATCTTCCTCCTCTGCCTCAGAGAGATGCTAAGGAGACCTATATATGGAAGCATTACCTGGTTCCTTTACCTCGCTTTCTCCCGCAGTTGGCTTGAGGAAAGAGAAACTGAAACTGGAAAGTGAAACTGGCAAGACTCCTAGGGAAAATGAACCTTGAGTAAGGGCCAAGCCTATAGCACCCCCGCGGCCCCACCCTGCAGTGAGTCAGAACTTCCTCTTTGTGACTGTTGTGATCTCCTAGATCAGCTGACATCAAGGCAGCCCAGCGTGGAGAAGGATGCATACACGTATCAAGCACCAAGCACCCTGCTTCATTACTGTAATGTTAGCCCATCCTCACTCTGCCCGCCCTTATCACCAGTGTGGCCCACAGACCCCTGTAAGGGTTGGGGTTTGTGTTGGTTTTCTTCACCACCGAATCTCCAGTCCCTGCAATAATACCCAGCACGTGGCAGGCATTCAAAGGGTAGAGGCTGAACGAATGACTAAATGATTGGAACTGTGGGCTCTGATGTCACCTGTCTGGATTTGAACCCGGGCTCCACGTATATGCTGTGATGCTGGAAATTATTGAACGTTTCCCTGTGCACTAGTTTGTTCTCCTGTGAAATGGGGATCCCACTACTCCTACCAACTCGTAATGGTGTTGTAAGCATCAAATGGGTGAAAGCATGAGATGTCCTCAGAATAACGCCTGGCACGTGATAAGTACACACTAGTTTTTCATCATACTCGAGAGCTGAAATCATTAACCAAAGAGACCAGAAGGGAAATCTTTGATGTTGCCTTTTCTGGAGCTTTAGCTCCTCTGTCCATCCACCATCCGTCCATCATGATCACTAACCTAAGCCAAACCCATGCAAGTTGTGGGCTTCCCTGAGCACGGCAACATTTAAAGTCCCTCGGGTCGCCCCGGTATCCAGCACCCGCACATCGCAATACGCAGCCACGGAGGTTCGTGACGATGGAGGACAGCTACTTTCTTTGCCTTTTCCTTATTCAAACCCTTGACCGCAAAGGGGTTACCGTGTGCCTAGACCCAAGAGGACAAGAGGTAACAGCACCGGGCGTCTCTGAGGCTGGGAAATTACACAGAGCACGAGTGAAACCTATTCTCCACGACAGGTAGTTCCATCCTGGAGATAGCATTATTTATGGTAGGCTTTGTATTCATAGGGGTGGGTGCAAGCAACAGCTAGGTTCGTTGACAATCCTCTGCCCTTTTATCGGGACACACAGCCAAAGCTATCCCGATTGGAAACCCTTACTTTTAGGTGTCATTCAGGAGTTACCAGTTCTAGTATGTATTTATAGAAATGCATGTTAGATGTACAAGAACCACTGCAGAAGGAAACTAGGAACATTGTAAGGTTTGTTGTTTGTATTGAATCTGCATTCAAGAAAACTATTGGACAGAGGTGTTTAAATCTTACTATACGGGTAGCAGGTTGGGGCAAGCAGGCTATAGCTGTGTTGTGAAATGCCCGGAACTATTGTTCTACTCTTTGGAAATCTATCCGGCCAGTGGCTTTGTATAATGGGTTCATGACACGATGTACCAGCTGCTCTGGCAGCCGGGGTAGTGTCAGAATATGCACTGTGGATGCAAAATAGAAACTGAAAAAGAAAACCCAACTCTCTCCTGGTAATATTTCTATTTTGAGAAAAATGAAACTGAACTCACTGAAGAGTTGCGATTATTCTGGCTCTTACAACTATTGATGTGTCTGTGTCCAGAATACAGGGTCAGGGCTGTCCATGTCTCAGCCTAGACTAAGGGAGAGTCCTTGTTTGCCGTTCTGAGAGTGGGGAGGGCCACCTGAGTGGCTACATCAAGTGCAAAGTGGTATAATACTCTAGTTCCCATGTTGCCATCAGACACAAGAAGTATCAGCATCCAGCCATCAAAAAGAATGGAATCTTGGGGCGCCTGGGTGGCGTAGTCGGTTAAGCGTCCGACTTCAGCCAGGTCACGATCTCGCGGTCCGTGAGTTTGAGCCCCGCGTCAGGCTCTGGGCTGATGGCTCGGAGCCTGGAGCCTGTTTCCGATTCTGTGTCTCCCTCTCTCTCTGCCCCTCCCCTGTTCATGCTCTGTCTCTCTCTGTCCCAAAAATAAATAAAAAACGTTGAAAAAAAAATTAAAAAAAAAGAAACTGTGAAGCTTAAAAAAAAAAAAAAAAAAAGAATGGAATCTTGGCAATGACATGGATGGAACTAGAGGGTATTATGCTAAGTGAAATAAGTCAGAGAAAGACAAATACCACATGATTTCACTCATATGTGGAATTTAAGAAACACAACAGATGAACGTAGGGGAAGAGAGGAAAAACAAAAGAAGATAAAAACAGAGAGGGAGGCAAGCCATAAGAGGCTCTTAAACACAAAGAACAAACTGAGGGTTGTTGAGGGGAGGTGGATGGCAGATGGGCTAAATGGGGGATGGCCATTAGAGAGGGCACTTGTTGGGATGAGCACTGGGTGTTATATGTAAATGCTGAATCACTAAATTCTACTCTTGAAACCAATATAAAAAAAAAGGAAACTAAAAAAAAAAGTATCAGCATCACCCTGGGATGTGCCACAAATGCAAATTCGCAGGCTCCATCCTGGACAAAACGCATCACAAATTCTAGGAGTGGGGCCAAGCAATCTCCGAGCTAGTAAACCTTCCAGATAGTTCTAATTCATGCTAAAGTCTGAGAACTACATACTGTTTTGACTGTAAGTAAAAATACTAAAAATACTTTTTAATTCCATAAGGCAAAACTCTATAGGTTTTTCTTGAGATTTAAAAAAAAAGAAAAAAAGGCCTTCTTTTTCATTCTATGTCTCTGTAGAGAATGTTTAAGTTTTGTCCACTTCAAAGAGTTGGTAGCTAGTTCAACAGAGGACTGCTAGAGGACTCTTCACACCCCGAATATCCACAATGTACCCTTCTTCCCAAACACAGAACATTCTCAGGCCTTTCCCAAGAGAGTCAGCCCAGAGACAAGGCAACCACTGTGCCCAGCTATACTCAGGGATCTCTCAGTGATGTACCATTGCCCTCAATGGATGGGATGTGACTTCCTGTGGTCTGGTGAGAAAAAAACCTAAAGGACTAGATAAGATTAGATAACTCCTGGGCGCCTGGGGAGCTCAGTCAGTTAAGCGTCCAACTTTGGCTCAGGTCATGATCTTATGGTTCGTGAGTTCGAGTCCCACATTGGGCTCTGTGCTGACAGCTCAGAGCCTGGAGCCTGCTTCAGAATCTGTGTCTCCCTCTCTCTCACACCTCCCCAGCTCACACTCTGTCTTTCTGTCTCTCAAAAATAAATAAATAAACAGTTTAAAAAATTAGAAAAAAAGATTATATAACTGCTGTGTGCTGTGTGCAAATGGTGGAGCCCGATAGCCGTGGTAAACACTCCCAATGGAAGAAAGGGAACACGAAGTGAGCCTAGAGGTGACGAGTCAGAAGCAATGACGTAAGTCTGCTGGACAGGCACTTGGGAGGTTCTCTAAACTGAAAATGGTGGCAGTTTCTTCCTCAGCCCCAGATTCTGCTCCCTGATGGGACCCTTACCATCATTCTCCATATTCCTGGCTCCACCCCCTGGGAGGCTCTTGGTGACATTAACTCTTTTGTCCCCACATCCTCTGCCATGGGCTAGGGTTCTGTTTTCACCTTGTTGGCTCCAGAGACTCCTGTGCTCAAGTGGAACCTTTGCAGATAGTATCCTGTCGTGGACTCTAAGTCTAAAGTTCTCTTTTGTCTAGCAAAAGAGCAGACACAGGATTAAAAAGAGAGATGGCTAATGTCCAGGAAAAAGACAAGAGCCCCAAATAAGGGTCCTTGCCCTATATTTATTCAGATCAGAAGGCTTGCAAACGTGATGGGTGTGTACAAAGAGACAAAGAACCTAGGAACATTAACTTGTGGATGTGAGGGGGAAAAGGGGATTTTGAAGATATACAGTGTTTGGGATTTGGGTCACTATAAAACAAAATCCAGGTGCCGGGCAGATGGGTAGATGGCTGTTAACAGCAGACAGGAGGCACCCTGCCTGTTTATCTTTGCCAGCCTAGGGGATGAGACAGGGAATAACCTCAGGGTTGACAAGACACCTTTTCTTTTGTTAACCATCTCCACTCCGGGCTGCTTTGCCTGCAGCGCAGCGGTCCAAAGTCCAATTCACCAATTTACCTGACCTGGCCCTATTCTCCTATGAAAGCAGCTTTCTGCTGTAGTACCAAACTTGGGGTGCTTTCACCCTGAATCTCTAATCTCGTTATTCCTGTGTGTTGGGCACCTTGGCACCGATTCTATTTCAGGCCTTTGCCTCTCTCTATTTTGGAGGGTTCAGCACCCCCTCCCTATTTTGGGGTGCCTTTGCACCTCCCTATTCTCGGCACCTTTGTGCCTCCCTATTCTTGGAGTGCCAGTCTGGTTACCCAAACTCGGGTGTGAGCATTTTATGACTTTGTGTTTATGCCTTGTTAACCCATTGCTGTAGGCCCCGGGTATTCCTAAGCTTATCCCCCATAGTATCCCTCGAAGGAGAGCATTTATCCAAAGCCACAATGCCTTCAAAGAATGCCTCAAATATCTGTCAGGGTCTGGTTCTGAGAATAAGAAGTTTTAAAAGTCGATTTTCGTGGAAGCATTGGTAGGTGAAAAGAGAGATGAAAAGGCCACACGAAGGTATAGGGGACAGCAGGGGCCATCGGAGGAAACGTGTGGAAATGCTTCTCTGCGTCTGTATCGATTTCTGGTTCTTTTTGCAAATTAGCAGCAGGAGCTTTGCCATGTCTCTGGCCAGCTGCTCTGCTGGGTCTCTTGGAAGCAAAGCCTGTGGCTACTTCAAGGTTTCCAACCAGACTCTGCACCATCCTTCGGACTCCTCCTGCGCTTACTAAAGGGCCGCAGGCAGAGATGCCCGTAACACGCAAGGCCGAGCGACACAGGCTAAAATTGCCGCTCCGTGTCAGGACAGCCTCACATGAACCCTGGCCGCCGCCTTTCTGGGGTTGACCATCTTATCTCAGGTTGAAGTTCGTCCCTCTAGCGGCAGAGAGGGGAAAGCCGCAATGCCGAAAAGCACGCGGCTTGGATGAAGCTCTTCCTGCTTTACCCGGAAGGACAACTGCGTGGTGCGCGCGGTGACAGAGGCACGGTGCAGCAGCGTGAACTGCCGAGGAGCCGCGCCTTTCGTCTGGGTGCATTCTCATTCATCACGTTACTTGATGCCTTTTGGGAGCTCAAGAAGAGTTCGTTGCATGAAAAGTACATTCCTGGACACTTGATGATGAAAGGGACAGCAGAGAGGGACAGGTGGAGGAGAGCGGCCCGAGCAAACGTCCAGGAGATGGTTACACTCTCCAAGATTGGTTGTGATGGACGCCATGACGGATTGGTGAGGAGAGCTACAGAACACGCTGTAGTTGTTGGCAGTGGGGTGAGTGGTGGGTGGTGGGAGTAGAGATGAAGACGTGGAGGAAAACCTGGAAACAGAGACCAGTCGATTATGTGCAGAGATTTTCAAACATTGATCAGTGTGGCTTGTACCCTGTAAGAACGGTGTGCAGAGTGGACACCAGTGGGGTGGTCATGGCACTCTGGCATGACCATCTTTTGTTTCGTTGCATACTTTATTTGACTAAGTGATATATGCTCTGGGTATCAAATTCAAAATTTAAAAATATATATTGTTGCAAGTAAGTCTTCCTCCCACACAGACTCCCAGACAACCCGTTCCCTCTCTAGCAGCTACCCTACACAAAATATACCCTTTCCCAAATATTCTATGCACAATGTGATATGCAGTTTTTCCTTTTTCCCTCCAACCCCTCCTTCCTTCCTTTGAACATGTTAGCACACTGTACGCCTCTTCTGAACTTTTATTTTTCTATTTTTTAATATATCTCAGATAGTGTTCTATATTTTTACATTTAGAACTGCCTTATTTTTCATAATAGCTGCATGCTGTTCCGTATATGAAATATTGAAATTGAATTAATGAGTCCCTAGTGATGGGTCGCGGTCAGTCCTTTATTATTATAAACACAGCTTCCTGAGTATCTATGTATACATGTCTTTGCATGCATGTGCAAATACAGGATAAATTAATGGGGGGAATTGGTGGGGTGAAGATTCACGTATGCTTAACTGCCGTCAGCAAATTCTCTCCACCTACGCAATTTAGAATCTCAGCGGTGATGCATGATGGAGCCGGTTGCCCACATCCATGTCAGTACCTTCTTACAAAAGGTGTTTCTTCTGTTGACCTGAGATGGTCTCTTGCATAGTGTTGGTTTGCTTTGCTCTTAATAAGAGTGCCATTGGCAATCATTTCACATATTTAAGTCATTTTAATTTCCTGACCTTTGCTTATTTTCACAATGAGTTGATTTTTCCTTATTGATCAACAGGAGTTATTTTAACATTAGGGAAGGAAATTCTTTACTTGGTAATGTATTGAAACGGTATTTAAAAAAATTTTTAATGTTTATTTTTGAGAGAGAGACAGAGCATGAGTGGTGGAGGGGCAGACAGAGAGGGAGACACAGAATCGGAAGCAGGCTCCAGGCTCTGAGCTGTCAGCACAGAGCCCGACGCGGGGCTCAGACTCATGAACCACGAGACCATGACCTGAGTGAAGTCGGATGCTTAGCCATCTGAGCCACCCAGGTGCCCCTAAAACAGTATTTTTAAGTCTATCATTGATTTTGACTTTCTGAAGGCCTTTCTTCTATGAAACATGTTTTTAATATGGTTGAATTTCTTAATATTTTTTGCCTTTTGTGTTTTGTTGCATACTTACCACTTCCAGACCCTGAGATTTAAAACATCCTCTCGAGAATTCCTGTAGAAATTGTGTGATTTCTATTTTTTAAACATTTAAAATTGTGACCTGTATGGAATTCATTTTGGAGCTTAACGAGTGAGGAAAGAAGACCAGGCCTCAATGATGTTCCCTCAGCAATGTTGAGTGCCTACTGTACGCGAGGCCGTGTGCAAAGTGCTGGGCAAGAGCTGGGGAACCTGGGTGGGGCAAACTGAGAATACACCAGAATCCCACAGTCTCAAAGCAAGCGCTTGCCCTCAAAGAAGTTTTTGCTCAAAATATCCATAGGACAGAGGCAAAGTGATTCTGAATTTCCAGGTCTGGATGGGAGAATTTGGGAGACCCCATTTGCAAAAGAGCAAAATGAAGAGGCCCAGCCATCGGGCCGGGCTCCCGCGAGCTGCAGCTCTTATGTCTCCCTGTGTCCCCGTTCCCCTCCCCTGCGTGACCACCTAAGCAGGCCTCCTACCCTCCTTCCCTCTTGCTCTCTGTCTTCTCTGTCTGAAGGCCTGAGGCCCAGTCATGGACTCTCTCTAGGGCCTTCTGCTCCTCTGTCATTTCCTTACTGCCCTTCTCAGCCCAAGGAGCAGGGGGCACTGATCTGCCAGGGTCCGAGGGTGGACCGACCAGCGGGCACCCCTTTCCGTTCAGCTCACGGATGAATCTGGACAGTTGCCAACCCACGGCATCAGAGGTGTTTTCAGAGAGTTGGTTTTTTTGGCCATTTTTCTTAGGTTCATGATCAGCTTTTCCTTCTTGGTCGAGGTCCCGTTGATGTTCAAGCCATCCAGGTGGTGGTGGATGGCATCATCCTCGGGCATCCTCTGGTATTGCCAGAAGTTTCTGTAGCACAGGTGGAGTACTTGTCTCTCAGCTGGAGGCAGATCCTTGCTGAATTCCTTCTGGAAGTAATACTCTGCCTTATTGTCCTGCCCCGTTATGCCAGAGAGGCAGACAAGGTCCGAGCAGGCTTGAGGAAGGTTGATATTCAACGCGACGACTTTCTTAAAGTGACGCAGGATGCTTCACCCCCCACAGCTCCTCTTATCTAGCTCCTGGTATACTTCCTTGACCTCTGTGTTTGTCTGCTTTTTGCCCTGTAGCGGCATCCAATCTGCAGATGTTGATAGACATTGTTTGGCATGGACTGCAAAGCCATTTCCCACTTTGTTAACATAAGACGGAGTTTCTGGAAGCCTGCTCATGTGATAATAGACCCAGGCGTAGTTTCCCCAGGTGACCAGACTTCTGATTTTGCTTTGGCGGGCCTGTCCCTTCTGCTTGCTGTGAGTATTCTGGAACCTCCTTGTGCTGGCCTCTGAGGTGTTTAACATAGGCAAACAGATTGTTTTGAATTCTTGGTTTAGAAACTGTAGATGATCACACACTCTGTTTTCCAAATCATCTAAGGAACACTCTCTGTCATATGAATTCCAGGTGAAATGGCATTTCAGTTGTAGTAAGGTATTTTCCGAAGAAGGTTTGGTGATTTCACTGTCAGGGAAGAAAAGCAAACATTTGGGGGATGTGAGTGAACAGATGTACACAGCAACAGGTTTAGGGCCTGGCCATTTGACCACGTCCGAGTGGAATGTCCAGACAAGGCTGGCACTCTGATCTTGGGCTTCCAGTCTCCAGAAATGTGAGAACGAATTTCTGTTGTTGATAAGCTACCCAACCTGTGGTATTTTGTCATAGCCGCTCAATGGATGAAGATGAAGGGATGGCCCAGAAAAAAGGGACACCCCACTTCGATTTGTCTTAGAGAAGCATGTGCACAGAGGTCCTGGAGCCCCTATGGCAAAGGAGGGGATTTCTCTGTAGAAATGCAATTGGAGAATGGTATGGGAGGTGAGTTGTAACATGTAGTGAGGGTTTTTTGTTTCTTTCCTCAAGCATGGAAAACAGGCCGTGACGGCACGAACAGCTAGAAGGCAATGGAGACATGCCTTCCAACAACTGTGAGAAAACAATTTTAAATTTAGAATTCTAAACTTAGCCAAATAATCATTTAAATGTGAAGAAAGTGTGATGACCCTTCCACACCTGGCAACAAGAAATTTATGTTACAGACACTGTTCCTCGGGAAGCTGGGAGGAGATGCCTCATCACAATTAGGAGTAAATCCAGGTAGTAAACAAAGAAATGGGATTTAGGAAACACAGGACCCGATGTAAGAAAAGGTCTTCCATAAGAGGGAGGTGAAGGGAAAACCCCATGTGGGGGAAGGGAAATCTCTATACTTCACCCCCAGGGTAGACAGGAGCAGGTCAAAGGTCGTGTGAGTGATTTCCACAGAAATGTGACAATGAGAGCTTGCCTAAGGCTTGAAAATGTGGAGAGGAAGTTTATTCAACTAGAATGGAACTTGGGGCTGAGATGGTGGTAAGTACTTAGAAACCAAAGTAAAAGAAACAAAGAACGAAACAACTTTTGTTTGTTTGTTTCCTTTAACTTCAGAAAAAATGAACCAAAATACAGGAAAAAGAGAGGGCACTGCAGAACAAGACATGGCTCATTTGTGAACAGGGTTTATGTGGTTGTGATAATCCAAATACTGAAGATCAGTCTAACCCAAGTCACAAAGTGATATTGGGATGGGAGAATGGAGGAGAGGAAAGGTGTGTAGGTGTGTGTGTGTGTGTGTGTGTGTGTGTGTGTGTGTGTTGGTGTTGGGGGGGAATCTATGGTGCAAAACATAGAAAATGACTAAAATTTAAAAAATCGGGAACTTCCAGTGGAAGCATATTATTTAAGTATATGGAGATAAATAGCACAGTTGTTACTAAAATAATTACTGGTTGCCTCAGGTGTGGGAATAAGGTGGGATGGTGGGTGTGGGGACTGCTCTTCCTCCCTGCTTGTAGATCACGGTGACTATTTAAATGGTGTGAATGCATAAATTTGATTATAAAGTAAGGAATCTGGAAGGAAGGAGGGATGGAAGGAGGGAAGAAAGAACGAAGGAAAACAAGGAAGAAATCATGATACATCTATATTTTGCAGCATTATTTGAAAGCCTCAATACTCATGATAGTGAAATTGTTTTAATAGTAATAACACAATATAGTGCTAAGTGAAAAGGTAAGATGAAACTTTGAAAAGACTTTCCCCCAAATCTGTTAATAAAGTACATATATATCCAGTGTTGAAGTATTTTATTTCTGCTTGGTTAGGTGGTATAAGATTGAATTTTTTCCCTTAGACTAACTGGCATTTTCCCAAAGTTCTTTAGTGTGTTCACAGTATCTCTACCCTGAAAACAGTCCTTCATGATTCTAGTTGGTTTTGTTTGTTTGTTTTAAATTTTTTTTAATGTTTATTTATTTTTGAGACAGAGAGAGACAGAGCATGAACGGGGGAGGGGCAGAGAGAGAGGGAGACACAGAATCGGAAGTAGGCTCCAGGCTCTGGGCCATCAGCCCAGAGCCCGACGCGGGGCTGGAACTCACGGAGTGCGAGATCGTGACCCGAGCTGAAGTCGGACGCTTAACCAACTGAGCCACCCAGGCGCCCCAGTTTGTTTATTTTTTTAAGACCACCGAGACCACAAACCAAAGACCACAAGCCAAACAGAAAAGGAAAGCTTGGGTACCAGATGGTTCAAGGCCAATTTCTCTGGAGGCTCCGGGGAACCTCAGAGATGTGGATTCTGGTTTAGTACCCGACTGTGGTTCTTCAGGAAAGAATTCATTAAATTCAGCCCATCCTTTATTAGGGCATCCAGTGCTGAGCTTATAAAGAGTGTGCTTCCCTTAAAAATGATAAAATCAAAAAACCCCAAGCTCCTGACTTTTCCTTTCAAATGAAAAACAGAAAAACAAAAGCTTGTAAGAACATTTCCATCTGGTCTGCATCCTTCACTGATGAAAATTCACCAGCCACAGAATGAAATACCTTTACTCTGCCCCCTTCCCCCAAAGCCTTCTGTACCTTTTCTTCCCCGCTCCAGGCTCTAGCTACTTCTTGCTTAGGATTTCTAAAGTCTTCCCCTGGGGAGAGCCTGTGTGTGTCTGGAAGTACTGCAAAATATAAGACCCCTGAAACAATTATTATCAAGATTTAAGGTATATTAAATATTTAAGCAAACACCGAAATCTGGCACTTAAGAAAAATCCATCTTGAGATTTTCAGAGACACTAGGCACAATTTCAAGACATCAATGCAAGAAAAAAACCTATACCTCATGGTTGGAGGCTGAGTGCTGCCCATCTCTCCTGCAGGGTTCTGGCAAAGGCGGATTTGCTGCTTAGACGTTGGCCTCCGCTCCTCTGGCCAACCTAGGAGTCTTTAGCAAACCCTCCTAGCCTGCATGATTGATTAACTAAGCCTTTCTTCCTATAGCAATGGATCACGCATTCTTGATAGAAAGAATAGAGCGTTTCTGCGTCTCACCAGAGCTTCTGAACCTGCCCTGGGCCACCCGCCCCCCTCTCCCCCTCCCCACCCCCACTGGCACCAAGGAACCAGACCCTCTGTCGAAACTTCTGAGCACCGAAATGACATCTGTAGCTGGCACCATGGCGCCTGCACGTCATCAAGAGATGTTACAGACCACTGCACTCCCTTAACTGATGTAACTGCCCTAACCCCCTTTATAAATCTCTGGGCCAGGCAGAAACGGTGGAGTTGGCCTTTGGGGGGCAAGAGTCCACCTTCTCCCCCGGCCAACAGAATAAAGCTCATATTCCTTTCCATTCAAAACTCGAATCTTAAGGATGGGCTTTTAGAGCAACGTGCGACCAAACTTGTCGGCCACAGCTTGCTGAGGACAAGTCGCTGGGTGCTGCTGCTGACGGGTGCCTTTGTCTGTACTTGCAAATAGGGCGTGGAAGTGTATCCTGGTGAGCACAGCTGACTTCAGCCTTGCTGGTTTCCTGCTGGGGGAAAGGGAGACTTCAGCAGGAGGGCTTTGATCTTTCTGATGGGGGAACTCAACTGGGACGGCATGCTTTGGAGGAAGCACTTTGGAGGAAGCACGTGTAAGGAAGTTTGAGGTGGAGGAAAATTTAATGGAGGGAGGACCCACAGTGTAGCAGTCAGAGAACTAGAAATCTAAGTGACCGCTGCACTTGTGCGGCTTCAGGAGGACTGTGGCCCCAGTAACACCACCACTAGCCGGTACTGACGGAGAAGCTTTGCTCAGGGCTTTGTAGCGCCAGTTTACTGCCTGTGACCGCCATGTGAGAGATGGCCATTTCCCAGATGAATGAAAAAAGACTCGGCATGCTCACGCAACAGGCCCAAGGAGGCAAGTCCAGGTCTGTCAGACTTTTAAACCTCACTCGTTTGATTGTGAGGCTTATGAGCAGAGAGTCTCTTGAGCTAAACTGCATGGTTCACTTACTCGCATGTAAGTTGGTGCAGTCACTGTGGAGAACAGCATGAAGCTTCCTCAAAAAGTTAAAAATTGAATGACCATGTGACCCAGGTATCCTACTTCCGGATGTATATCTGAAGGAATCAAAATCAGGGTCTCCAAGAGATATCTGCACACCTATGTTCATTGCAGTATTATTCATAGTAGGCAAGATATAGAAACAACCTAAGTGTCCATTGTCAATGAATGGATAAAGAAAATGTGATGCGCACACGTGTGTGCATGCGTGCACACACACGCAGTGGAATATTTTTCAGCCATAAGACAGAAAGAAATGTCACCATTTGTGACAACATTGGTGGGCCTTCAGGGCATCTGTGCTAAGTGAAATAAAGAGAGGAAGACCAATACTGTATGAACTCATTTATATGTGGAATCTAAGAAAGCTGAACTCATAAAAGCAGAGAGTGGAATGGTGTTTACCAGAGGCTGGAGGGGTGGAGGGAGTGGGGAGGTGTTGTTTAAGGGTACAGACCTGCAGCCAGGTCAAAAAATATATTCTGGAGACCTAATGCCCAGCATTGTGATTATAGTCAACAACACTGTATTATAGACTCCAAAGTTGCTAAGAGTTGAGGGGGTGAGTTGGTTAAGAAGGTGCTCCCAGAGAGAGGCGGTAAAGACAAAGCCTGCCCAAACGAGGAGAGTTAGCTTATAGTCTGTGTTTCTTTCTGAGCTCCCATCCAGTAGAACCAGGCTTGCTGACCAAACTTGGAAATATAGTGTTTAGATTGAAGGCATTTTTTTTTTTGTGGAATTACCTACCTATCATTATCATTCTAACTGAACTATTGATGATAACTAAGAGTGTATGTGTGTAGACAGAAAGACAGGGAGATGTATAAATATGTATCTTTATAAATAAAGATGCATGTGTAAAAATATATGGATACACAGATATTTATATACATATTTACATCTCAATTGTCTATCATCTATCTATCTATCTATCTATCTATCTATCTATCATCTATCCATCTAACTAATTATTTATCTGTCTCCCTCTCTATCTGTAAATCTGCCTGAAAATCTTTACCTCAGACTCAAGAAATTCTTTCAATAGATTACTGGCCATCCTCACCTGGGGTAATCATAAGTTGGGAGCTAGCAAACTATACCTTGTGGCCCCAATCCATTCCTCTGTCTATTTTTGTATAGCCCTCAGGTTAAGAACACTTAAAAAAATTTTTTTTACAATTTTAAAGAGTTGTAAACACACACACACACACACACACACACACACACACACACACACGTGACAGAGACCATCTACAGCCCACAAAGGCTAAAATATTTACTATCTGGCCCTCTGCAGAAAAAAAGTTGCTGATGCCTATCATAAGTGAATTTAGTAAGTCTAAAATAGAATTTATTTTTCTCCACAAAACTCCTCCTCTTCCTCCTCCTCCTCCTCCTCTTCTTCTTCTTCTTCTTCTTCTTCTTCTTCTTCTAGTCCCTATATTCATGAAAGGCCCCATAATTTATCCAATTAGGCCACCTCATGGATTAGTAAAAATCTGGGGGAGCGTTTCATATTTACTGCCTGCCATATCCAGATTTGCTTAAGGGAAACTTGTTACCATCAGAATACCCTTTTCTCAATGGGATGCCTTCTTCCCTCTTCTCCGTCCTCATCTATGAGCCCCACAATAGCAGCCACTCTTGGTATGTAGGACATGACGTTGTCTTCAGAGTTGATTTCAAGTGGCTGAGAGATGCTGTATTGCAGACGTAGGGATTGTTCCCATGTAGGACTTAACCCCTTTCTTAGTTCTTTCTGAAAGTAGCCTTTTGCTTTCCACACTCCACGGTCTTCGTGTCCATATGAGCTGATGTCGTCAGACAGCAGGTATTCTCACTGGACTCCATAGCTGCCTTTAAAGAATTTAAACCACTATGGAAAACAATATGGAGTTTCCTTAAAACATTAAAAATAAAACTACATGTGATCCAACAATTCCACCTGTGGATATGCATCTGAAGAAAAGGAAGTCACTATGTTGAAGAGATATCTACATCCATTGTTCACTGAAGCATTATTCACAACAGCCAAGACTTGGAAGCAACCTAAGCGTCCATTGCCGGATGAATGAGAAAACAAATGTGGTATATGTATGATGGAATATTATGCAGCCATAAAAAGGGAAATGCTCCCATTTGTGGCAATATGGATGGACCGTGAGGGCATTACAGTATGTAAACTAAGTCAGGGAAAGACAAATACCATATGATCTCACTTCTATGTGGAATCTTAAAAAAAACCCCAAACTCATAGAATAAGAGATCAAATCTGTGGTTACTGGAGGCAGGGGTACAGGAGAGTTGGGTGAAAGTGGTCATAAGTACAAGCCTCCAGCTATAAGACAGATAAATACTGGGGATATAATCTGCAACATGACTACAGTTAACACTATGCAGTGTGGTACTTTGAGAGAAGATCCCCAAAGTTCTCATCACAAAGGCAAAAATTTTATTTATAACTGGATGAGGTGATAGATGTTGACTAAACATTGTGGCAATCATTTCATAGGATGTAGGAATGTCAAATAATTATGCCGTACATCTTAAATAGTGTTGTCAATTATAGCTCAATAAAATTGGAAGAAAATAAAAATAAAGGAACCATATTGAAGAACATTGATGGTACACCTTAGAGTCTGTTCAATTTATTCATTCCCATATGCTTTTGCATTTTGAATTTGTTTGGCTTTCTCCCCAGAGTAGTTCCAGATCTGGAGAACCAGGTAAGCTATTTTTGGTAAGAATTCATCAACGCTTTTAAGTGATTCAGAGCTTTTTCCAGATTTCCTGTGCTGTGTTAAACTTTGCCTGCACTAGAAAGTACATCTCTTACTATGGAATGTGCATCAACCCTCTATTAGTGACCTCTCTACTTTTTTCCTCATGCTGCTTCTGAAGTTTCAAGGCGAAAATAATTTAGGGTATTATTTGTTAAGATTCAGTTCAAAGAGCCTTCTCAGGAACTGGAGGGATTTCTCTGTTGGTTGTCCCTATCATTCTTTGTCGTTTGGCTAGAATCTCTGGTCTCCAACCCAGGGTCATGGCAGGACACTGGTCTTTGCCAGTGCATTTGGAAGTCTGGAATCCTGCCTGAAGATGGGAACCTTCTTCACTCTCATTTCACCCTGTTTTCCACATCCGCCTCTCAGAGAGAAAGTTAATCCCTGGATGTTTCTCCAAAACTGTCCCCCGACCTCATGGCTGCCCAGGGCCGCCTCACACCCTGCATCCATCCTGCTCTAAGAGGGAAGAAGGTGGCTCATATCATAGAAAAGGACAGGGAGGGCAGTGGACAGCCAGGTTTCTGTTCATCCCTAAAGCACTGGACTTTGAAGTGAACATATCACACCAAACAAAATATCATGGCTGGTAAGTTTGGAACAATTCTCATCTCCTCTTCTTTTCAAAATTGCTCCATTTCTAATAATGCAGCTAAAAATGGCAGCTATTTTTCTGGGGGTACATGATCTTCTAGATAACAACTGATCCTTCACGTAAGCCATGTTCTTTGTTTTTTTAATGTTTATTTATTTTTGAGAGAGAGACAGAGACAGAGACAGAGAGAGAGAGAGCAGGGGAGGGGCAGAGAGAGAGGGAGACACAGAATCAGAAGCAGGCTCCAGGCTCTGAGCTGTCAGCACAGAGCCCGATGCAGGGCTCAAACTCACGAACTGTGAGATCATGACCTGAGCTAAGACTGACGCTTAACTGACTGAGCCACTCAGGCACCCCCACATAAGCCATGTTCTTAAGCATATTTTATATGAGTTGCGGTAAAGCAGTTGACAAAAATCTCTTCCATTCTGTCTGTTTCCATTGTATATTCTTTTATAATATATTTGATATAATATACTATTAATTTATTTAGAACATGATTGTGTATTCTTTTAAATGATATTACATGTAATATTTAAAATTAGCATTATTTTATATTATATAGTATAAATATTTATATGTAAATACAGTATTGTTATAGCAATATTTAAATATCGCATATACAATAAAAATGTATCAGAATATTGTGTAGTATTCGTATTATTATCAGAATATATTTTCTATATAATATGTAAAAGTGGACATTCTATCACACATTACATAATATTCTGTTATATATCTATATAATCTGTGTTTTTTTAAGTTTATTTATTGTGAGAAAAGGGAGAGCATGTGCAGGAGACGGGCAGAGAGAGAGGGAGACAGAGAATCCCAAGCAGGATTCACAATCAGCAGAGCCCAACTCGGGGCTGGAACTCACCAACCATGAGATCATGACCTGAGCTGAAATCAAGAGTCAGATGGTTAACTGACTGAGCCACCCAGGCAGCCCTATATTCATATAATTTGTATGTTTGTATCAATGATATATATTCTATGTGCTTCTATTAGTACTTTTCTTAACCTAAACTTTATATTTTTCACAGTTTAATTATATTTTGTGAGATTTCTTGCCTTTTCCAAAGCATGAAGAACTATTTGGGGCCTGTATTTATAAGTCTACTTTTTTTGGGGCTAATATTCCAAACTAACATAATCTAATTATTGAGTCCTCTAGACCTGAAGTAAAATAGGGCGATATTCTAGCTGTGTGTCCTTGGGAAAGTTACTTAACCTCTCTCTGCCTCTGATGCTTATCATATTTGTTTGTATAGGGATTAAATGAAATTAAAAAAAAAAAAAAAAAAGCTTGGTGCCTGGCAAATTGTAAGCCGCTGATCAATGTTAATTCCATTTTATGATTGCATGGCCATTACGCGGGCCTCCTCCAGAGCCCCTGACACACTGAAGCAGAGAGAGAGTTCTCTCCTCAGTCTTGTTTGTAGGCCTTCTGGACACAGTGACGACATCCCAGCTATTCTTGTTTTGGACTTGAGTTTTGGAGTCAGTCTAGCATGGCCTCTCTTGCTTGTCAGAGGTCTTATATAAGGAGACCACAAGCCTTGTCCCCTCTTCTCTCTCTTCCTGTGTAGATGGGACATCACTAGAACTGAGAAAATTAAACCACCCTTGATAATACATACTGCCTGAGAAAGAAACTCAGAAATTACTTTGGTAAGAATCATTCTTTCTCTTGTTGTCACCCTCTTGCTGGTGTCTTGGAGACTCTTGGCCCTGAGCCTGATTTACACAAAGATTTATTCTGACCCAGGAGAGAGGGACTGAAGAAAAGAGGCAGATTTGTAGAACTGGTCCTCAAGACATCACCGTGCCCTCCACTTTTATGCAGTGTTCTGTATTTTCAAGTTAGCTTTGTAATTCAGCTAAGACAGACTGGATCCCTTAAAAACAAAACAAACCAGGGATACTTGGGTGGCTTGGTCGGTTAAGCATCTGACTCTTGATTTCGGCTCAGGTCATGATCTCATGGTTCATGAGATCGAGCCCTGCGTTGGGCTCTGTGCTGAGAGTGTGGAGCCTGCTTGGGATTCTGTCTGTCTGTCTGTCTGTCTGTCTGTCTCTCTGCTCTCTCAAAATAAACAAAACCAAAACAACAAGTGGGGGCATGCTCCCATAGGGAGAGTGGGAAGGGACTGTTATTTGTGTAAAAATGACCATAGAATAAAAGACACTGGGGCGTGGGGGGGTTTCAAACTGCAGTGTCTGCCTTGTTTACCTGGAAGGGATGCATGAATGAAGGGAGGCACCCGCTGCGCCCAGTCACAGCCCCAAACCCAGTCATGGGCAGAAAAGCACCTTCTAAGTGATTTCCTCTGCTTAAAAATAATCATCAATAAGGGATCAATGATGGTTCCCTGTGTTTTGTCTATTTTTTTCTCAAGTGCTGAGGGGAAATTCAGGGAAACTGAACTCGGAAAACATATTGTGTCCATCCATCCATCCATCCGTCCATCCATCCACCCTGCATCCATCATTTCTCTTCATTGTTAATTCAGTCAATATTTACTGAATTTCAACCATGTGTGAAGCATGGTTCTATACCTCTAATATTTGAATAGAATACAAATAAAAGTAAGGATAGCTAGCATTTATTGATCCTTAACCACTCTCTATGAATTCTTTTAATTGTTCTGCATGTACCATTGTATTTCCTCTCTGAAACAGCTTTGTAATATGTCTTGTGATTATCCCCTTTGTAGAGATCAGGAAGCAGACTAAAAGGGATTAAATACCTGCAGAAGATCAATTTGCAAGCGATGGAACTTTGATTCAGTCCCTGTGGTCTGACTCCGGAACCAGAACTGGGGCTAGGGCAGGTGAGTGAGGATCTACGGTGTAAAATTTAAGGAGACGCTCGGTCTCAGGGTGGTATAAACACTGCCCTTGCACGCATGACCTTTAGTGTGAGTGTTTCCTTAAATGATGGGCCCAAGTACATCCACACTCCTCTCACCCTATCTTTTCTGAGCCCTGCCCAGCACCTCCATTTTCAAACACTGCCCTTTGTAGATGAACTTTCTCTCCACAACGATGCTCTGGAATAGAAAGGTCACACTGTGACCTGAGCTGGCAGTGCTGTCACACAAACTTGGAGGTTGAGGGCTGGCGATAACGTGGAAATGAATGAAGTCATAACAAAGCCTTCGTTCACTGCAGTTAGAGGGTTCTTGCTAAAGCACCTGGCATACCTCGGCGGTTTGATAGCCTCTGAGTTGGGATGGGATGTAAATGGATCCCTTGGTAAAACTTAACGTACTTTAAATAAACGGAAGCCTAAAAGGGTAAAATAATTGTCAAGACTAGAATTGGCAGAAATAAAACTAGATCCATGAATTTCTGAGTCCCTGGTTTCACGAAGTGTGTCTGATTATTGGTCGGGGTTCAGTGAGAGAAATGGAGCCCCTGGGAGGTATATATATATGTATATCTTATAGGAATTTGGTTTTATGCAGTTGTGAGATCTGGCTAAACAGCCTCTGTGGGGCTCCTGTCTTCTTGTCTGATGCTGGAGCATAAAGTCCGCATGCGGGCAGTGGAGAAAGGAAGGTGGACGTGACACGGGGAGAAAGGGACAGTCTGGGGCCATGCACTCTGCATCCCCACAGCAATGGACTGGATTCCAAGCCAGCTGTCACTGCTTCCCAATTTCTTCTGGAGGAGAAGCTGGTGTCCTTAGCAAGGAGCTAAGAGCACACTGGCCCAAGACTCGGAGAAGCTGAAGGAGGATCCAGGGCAAGGTGGAAGAGTTGTGGGTCTGGCACACCAAGGGTTTGAGCCAGAAGATTAGCAACAGTGTGCCATGAGCTACAAAAACACCTGCCCTGCCCTTCCAAGCATCACAAGCAAAATGACTTCTTTTCTACCCCCCAAGTCGCATACAAAGATGTGTCCTGAGACACCCTGCCTGGGAACATGCAGAGAAGGAAATTATGGGAAACGGTTCAGTCTAGTCAAGTTGACACATGACAAAGCCCTCACAGTTCACAACTATCCCTCCTTTTTGCCTAACTCAGTCGCTACTATGTGAGCCTGTATGCAGTGCCTCCTAAAACTGAATGCCTTTTCATCTTAGAAAATGTTGAAGAATAAAAGTGCATTTTTGATTTCTGGGATGATGGCAGGAGTCGTAGCACTGGAAGCCAACATATTAGGATTAATGTGACTATAAAGATGAGAAGTCCAACAAAGAGACCCTTAGTAGTTGACCATAACTCTCTCCAAACCAGGAATATAACCAATCATTGAGAGGGGGGGGGGGGGATCTTGTGGAACCTCAGTTTGATCCTTCATATCTTTTAATAGCCCTGTGACATTTTTGATAATCTGGGATGTATACACAGCACTCTGTTTTAATAATGGCATATGCACCATCTCGTGTTGCTGTTAGGACATTGAAAGCCATTCTGTTTTGTAGAACCACTTTGTGTATCTGTGCGACTTCAGTATTACATAAGGAGAAGCTGTTCTGTGAATCAGCGAGTGCCTTTAGGGTGTATTTAGTAAGGGCTTCCATAAGCCAAATTACACTTTCAAATTACAAATGGAGCAAAAATGGACACCAAATGATCATGCCATTGGAAAACAGACCATGTCCATCTTTGTTTTCAATTGGGAAGATTAGCTGGGGTAGGGACGGTTTTCATAACACACCCATGGGTCCAGGCAAAACCTGAGGTAGGACGACCTGTCCACCTTGGAGGAAGCCAGAGTCACAGGTTATCCCACATAACCAGCGGCTTTCATTTCAAGCTGGCCATCTGATTCCAGGTCGCCTTATCCAACCAGTAGCAAACCAGTCAGCAGCCTGAAGCAAAATGGTGTGAGAACAACTTTCTAATGACAGCCATCCTAAATGTCACATGCTATTTGCCCAGGTATCATATGTATGATTTCTTTGCTCCCAGCATAAAATTGACTTTTGACTGAGCTATCCAATGGTGGGTATGAGCCATAAATATGCATCCCAAATTTGATATGTGCCATCTGCAGTATAGCGATAAGTAGCATTTTGGAACTTAGGCACTTGTTGGCAGGAATCAATTTGTGGGTTTGTAAGGTTAGCCAATATTTTAATAGTTTGAGGGTATGAAAAAGTCTGGTTATGTCCTGGTAAGTTCCATGTCCTATTGATCATGGGTCAGGAAGAAACATTCTGATTAGTGATAGATTTATCATGAAACGTAGTATCATTATGTATTATTTCTGAAATATAAGTATAGAGAGAGTGTCAATCAGTGCCTTGTAAAGGGGAAACCCACCAGGGAGGCCCGGATGTACTTGACGTGGGCAAAACTTCACATACCCAACAAGCTGTTTGATTTTGTAGTTCAGCCCCTTGTAGAAAGGAGTTGTCAGCAAAGATAGGTGAAAACAAAGAGAAAATATGCAATCTTCATCATCATCTGGAGAGGAATTTAAGATCTTCTACAGGTGCACAGGAGTAAGAAGACACTTTGGTTTGCTCATTGGTTTCCTGAGTGCTCACCCTCTGTTTCTCTTTCTCTCTGAAAAATAAATAAACATTAAAAAAACATTTAAAGTATGGTTAGTTTTCCCTACCTTCCCAGAGGACTGTGGATGCCAGGCTGAACATTGAAAATGTTTAATTTTTAAAAACAATTTTTATGTTTATTTATTTCGAGAGAGAGAGACAGAGCGTGAGCAGAGAAGAGACAGAGAGAGAGGGAGACACAGAATCCAAAGCAGGCTCCAGACTCTGAGCTGGCAGCACAGAGCCCGATGTGGGGCTCAAACTCACGAACCACAAGATCGTGACCTGAGCCAAAGTCGGACACTTAATCGGCTGAGCCACTCAGGCGCCCCTGAAAATATTTAATTTTTAAAGCTTGTGCTATTGTTGAGTTTTTGCGCAGTAGAAGAAGGACCATTGTCACTTTGGAAGGATTGTGGAAGGCCAAATCTAGGAATAATTTCTCACAACAAAACTTTGGTTACTTTCATGGCTCTTTCAGTTTTTTTTGTGGAAAGGCCTCAATCCATCCAGCGAAAGTATCCACAAACACGAGTAGGAACTTACAGCCTTTGCAAGGAGGCATTTGTGTGAAACCAAGCTGCCAGCCCTCTCCTGAATATGATCCACGCCTTTGGATTGGTTTCAGACGTGGGGGAGGGCAGAATGTGCCTCCCGGATTTTTACTAGGACACAAACAATACAGGATCAGCAGACCTGTTTCTTGTAGTCGTTAAGTTTACTCCATCAAATATATTTTTAATTAGAAGCTTTCAAGCATTTTTGCCCAAATGAGTAGCCTGGTGTAAACCCCGTATTACCTTCCATTGGTTATTTTTGAGTATAAAGACTTTCCCTTCATTAGTAACAAGCCGGTCCCGTGCATTTTTGCAATATCCTCATTCCAGGGCTATGCGAATTTCCTGGTCTGAAAAGACTGGAGTCTATGGACTTTTTTGGCATTGAGGCTGGTATCAAAGTTAACATTTGTTTATTTTGTGCTGCCTGTTTGGCCGCACAGTCTGCCAGATTGCTTCCTTAAATTCTAAGGTCATGTCCTTTGGATGTCCTTCAAGGTGAATTACAACTACCCCCTTTGGCAGGTGGACCACCTCAAGAAGAGTATGATTTCAGGCCCATATTTGATTGGGGAGTTATGGCTTGATAACAGTCCCCTTTCTTTCCAGGTTGCTCCACCGGGAAGGTGGCACCAGAAAAGCATATTTGGAGTCAGTATAAATATTAATTGTCAGGCCTTTTGCCAGTTCAAGAGCACGAGTTAAGTGCTATTAATTCAGCCTTTTGAGCAGAAGTTTTTACTGGAAGGGTTTTTGCGTCAATGGCCTTAATTAAACTGTAGTCTGTCCAGCTTTTCTCTCTCCCTTATCGATGAGGCTACTGCTGTTATGCCCAGTATTCGTGATCCCCAAAGACCACTAGGGAGCCGAGTCCGATGCAAAAGCAAAAGAGCCTTTATTCGAGCTAGCTCAAGCTCAATCCCCTACCTGCACCGATGCAGCGGTGAGATACTGGGGAGAGAGAGCGAGTTTCAAAAAGACAAAGGTTTTATTGGGGCCTAGGGGCAGTTGGTGAGGTAATGGCTGTGGCCTTAGCCGATTGGCTTGGGGAAGGGTCCGAGTCCTGTTAGGCAGGTGAGTGGGAGGGGGGGGTGGGTTACTCAAGGGGAGGAGGTGTGTTCAAGGTGAAGGACACAGAACAAGATGGAGTCGGCTGGCGTAGGCCCGCCCTTTCACTGCCATCAGTAATCCCACTGTCATCTACATTTTCAGTAGGGGAATCTTTGAAGTCTGATCGGGTGGACTAAACAAGATAAAAAATCTGTGAGTGGTCACGGTCTCACCCAGGAGTATGGTGGTCAGGCCCGGGCATCAGGGTATCTGGGTTCAAAGTTGGACAGGTTGTAAGTATTATTTCCGGAGTATCTAAAAGCACAGCCTGGTATTTAGGAAGTGGGCGTCCCACCATCCATTGGTGGCCCTTGGTCTCTAGGACACCCTGGACCTGATGTGAAGTCATACTGTCAGGGGCTTGTCCCGTGGTAAGTTCTGAAGCTTCTTCTCCCAGGAGAGCTGTTGCAGTCACTGCTGGAAGACAGGCCGGCCACCCTTGAGCTACATTGTCAAGTGACTTTGAAAACTAGCGCACGGGTCGTTTCCTTTCCTCACTTCTGGGTAAGAACCCCCAAAGCTTGTCCCTGTGTTTCTGCTACTTGTGAGGTGGAAGGTTTTTCTAAGTTTGGTAAAGCCAAGTTCAGCTTTTAACATTTGAAAGGCCGTCCGCTGGGCTTTAAGTCCCAAGTAAAGCTTCCTCATCAAGGCCTTTAATTCATACAATGGTTTGGCTAAGAGCCCAAATCTGGGAATCTGAGGGCAGAAAAAAATCTGCCATACCTAGGAAAGTACGGGGTTGTTTTTCTTTAGGTTGGGGTACAAGATCTAATATAGCCTTTTTCCTGTCATTAGATGGGGTACGGTGACCTGGTGTTAGCGCATTTCCCAAATATTGTACTTTCTGTTTATATATTTGCACCTTTTGAGGGGAGACGTGATACCCTCTGTCTGCCAAGAAATTAAGTAAAGTTATAGAATTGTTATCAGACATTTCTTTTGTGGGACTACAGATTAAAATATCATCCACATATTGAACTATAGTCCCTTGAGGTAGGGAGATATCACCAAGACATTAAAAAAAATTTTTTTTAACATCTATTCATCTTTGAGAGACAGAACATGAGCAGGGGAGGGGCAGAGAGAGAGGGAGACACAGAATCTGAAGTAGGCTCCAGGCTCTGAGCTGTCAGCACGGCAACATCATGACCTGAGCTTAACTGACTGAGCCACCCAGGCACCCCTTACTTATTGGGCTTTAAGAGCCCATCCTGGGACATCACAACCCCAGACCTGTGGATTTACTTCCTTCCAGATATTAGAAGGGATGTCAGGGTAAGGTTTTAGCTCTCTGGGTGTTAAAGAGTACAAGCCGTCTCCTTCTTTTGTAAGAACCTGCTTCCCAGGTTATACGTTAAGCCGCATCCAAGTAATGGCATGGGACAAGATGGAAGGATTAGAAAAACATGAGTAACTGATTGACTTTGATATTTACAGGTCAAAGGCATTGTCTGACAGCACGATTTAGTTTCCACTTCTATGCCAACAATTTCATGGTTAGAAAGACAAGTAGGGCCAGAGTCCTGAGTAAGAACAGAGTGAGTGGCTCCTGTATCGATAAGAAAGTTGGCAAACTCACCTTCCACATCCAGGGTAACCCGGGGCTCTGATGTCAAAGGGAGTGGGACCAGCCTCAGGGCCACCACGTCATGCCGGACCCCAGGCTCCTGCTCTCCAGCAGGGAAGTGAGTTCCTGTCCTCCCCTGTCTCTGGAGATGAGGACAGTCTCTCTTCCAAAGTCCTTTTTTCTCACAGACAGGACATGGTCCTGGGGGAAAGCATTTTTTCGGACATTCTTTTCTTTGATGTCCAATTTGGCCACACCCATAGCATGGGGCCTTACCTGATCCTTGGTGTGATCCTGGCTTTTTCTTCAGCCCCTGGTTAGTCTGGTGTTGTGGGGAATCCACAATATGGCAGCCAATACTTGAGCCCATATTTTACCCTGAGATTTAGCTCTGCAGTCCTTTTCTTGTTTTAAGACCACATCTCTATCATGAAAGACTCCGGTCACTACTTCTACTAGGCGCTGCGTTGGGGGTTGAGGGCCTACAGCCATTTTAGTCAGTTTTTGGCGGATGTCAGGTGCTTATAAAATTCACCTGTTACTTATAAAATGCATGCTTAGTATAGTTTCCCTTCAGGTGAGGTTGGGTCCAGACCCTGAAATAGAGCTGGATTGTCATCATTTACTTGACTAACTTCCTGAATTTTACCAAAGTTTACAGGTTTAGAGAATTTTTTTTCCATCCCTTCTATTAAACAAGTGATCCTATGACCGCATCTCTCCCTTCCCTGTCTAGCCTCTTGGTAATTCATTCCAGTGTGGTTCAGTATTTGGGACAGCAGCGCCCCCTACAGGATAACCTTTCCTATCTCTTGTTGACAGATTATCCGTGAACTCTTGAGCCCCTGCACAGATAGGGTTCTTCTCCTCAGGGGTGCAACAATGAGTTATTATGTTATATATATTGCCAGATCAAATCAAACATAATAGATAATTGTTGAAAGCCCTCAATAAATTGAGAAGGGTTTTCAGAATATCATCCTAATTGTTGTTTTATCTGAGCTGGTTCTGCCATGGAGAACAGGATGAGGACTCTGATTGTGCCATGTGTTTCTCCATTAGCAACCTCCCTAAGAGGTTGCATTCCAAACTTAGGTGGGATTCCTGGAAGATACGGCGTCCTGCTCCTGATGTGTCCCATCTGGGCTGGGAGCAGAGGGGTCTTGGGGTTTATAAGGAGGAGGGACAGCAACAGAGCCAGTGTCCTCTTTGTCTGGACTGGCCAGTGATTCCTCCAGTAGGAGGAAGGGACCTATTTCGACAGTCATCATCCAGTTTGTCCAGAGGGGGCTTATCAACCTGGTTGGTGGTTAGACACGTTCTGCAAAGGCCTTTAGATTGGGATCCTGATTTAGGGCCATGAAGGTCTGGTCATAGGGCACCTCAGTCCATTTTCCCTGCGTCTTGCAGAAGAGATCTAAGTGATAGATCGTACTGAAGCTTAATGTCCCACTAATGGGCCATTTTCCCTCAACTCCTAGGAGTACTGAGGCCATGCAATGTTACAGAGCAGATCAGTTTTTTTTTGTTCTTAGATCTTGCAATCTGAATTGATTCAAGTGGGTTAAAAGGCATTACAAGGGAGAGTCCTGGGGGACTGAAGGAAAAGATCCCATGCTCCTAGAAAAGTAGGGAAAGTCCATTACCAAAAATCTGCCCCCCCGCCCCCAACTACTGGGTGGTATCTCATGCAGGATATGTCAGAGGTTCCTGGTGTCAAAGAGACCCAAGGTGTCCCTTGAATGAAATTACTATTGACCATCATCCTGCTGTAAAGGGCCTGTAGGAGGGATGCTAGCTAGAACCCCTATGCTTCCCCACCGTATCCTGGGCTACAAATGGGTGCCAGTGAATGGACCAAAATACTATCATTTGCCTTGCCTTGAAGACTTGCCATTTTTAACCCATGAGAAACACTAGAAAAGTTTTACAAAGGGAAATTACCCCATTTTATAATCTAAGTAGTCAGTAGGGCACACTGATGGAAAACAGTAAGGACAGAAATCCATCATGATCTAAGCGACATTCCAACACATGTAGTGTTTACCGCCAGCTTCCCTAGGAAACGGTCCCCGGGTGGGTTTTAATTCAGTCAGGTATGGGTTTCGGCCGGCTCTGAGTGGCGGTCTGGGGGCAGAAGTGGCTAGACCAGGGATGTGGAGGGGATCACATTAGACCAACGAGGAGGAAACCTCACGTGGGAGTCTTAAGATAAGCAGCTGACCTGGTGACTTAGGTGGCTGTCCCTTGCCCAAGACAGACAACTTTATATAAAGGCAGGAGTAAAGAGAGGGCATCAAGTTTTGGGGTCTTATTACCATTCTGGCCAGGGTACTAATTTCCAACCAAAAGGTGGGCTTTCTCCTCCCCGTAGAGTAGCCATGGGCTAGAGGATTGCAGCCTGAGTCAGTGTTCCAATAAGAACATACTCGTTAAAAAGCCCCTGAAGTCAAAGTAAAGGAAGAGAAGAGGAATTACTCACCAAGTTTACACCGAAGCTCAGAGTCCAGATGATAAAACTCAGGCCCCTCCCACAACTGGGTGCCAAACTGATGTGGTCAGAGTCCAGATGATAAAACTCAGGCCCCTCCCACAACTGGGTGCCAAACTGATGTGGTTGGGAGTGGGGTTCTGAAGCCAACGGCCAACAAAGAATTCTTGAGATGTTTTTGGTGCAAAAAGATAGTTTTAATTATAGCATGGGAACAGGACCCAGGGACAGAAAGAGCTACATTATATGTGTGAGGGGTGAGTGATTATGGAAGGTTTTCTATCCTATGGAGGGGAGGGTGATGTTAGGGCTCCAGGAAATTGAGTCTTTAGGTCTCTGGAGGTCTGGCTACTGATAAGATTGCTTTTTTCCTTCTAAATCATTAAGACAGTTGTAAGCTGATGGAGATGAATCCCTCATGGCTGTGATCTCTATCAGCTAACCGTTTGTTTTTCCCTTTCCTTTGTTCTCGGGCAGCAGCCCAGCCGGGATTGCCTGAGGAGTGTCACACGTAGATCCACCTGGGGGTGGTGGTGGGGGTTATGGGATGTTAGCTTGTGATCTGCCCTCAGCTTGCCTTCTGCTCCCTCATCACTAGAACAGATGCACCGCACTGCCTGTTTGCACAGACTCCCCACCGCTGGCTCAGCAGCCCCTGGAGACTCCCCTTAGTTAGGGAGAGCGGTGCACACTCCAGGGGGGGCTGAGAGAACCACACGCCCTCTCCTAAGACTGCTCTCTGCAGTTTCACTGTCTGCACCAAACATGTGCTCCAACTGGACAGGGGGCCAGTTTCCCAGCCGCTCCCTGAACACCCCCCTGAACTTTCTGGCCTCTGGGCTTTGGCTCCTGCCAGCCTCTGCCCCCTCCCCTGGTAGCCGGCCACTGAAAAGCCTCCTGTTCTTCCTGGTCTATGGCACTCGGGCCACACCTCTTTAATAACAACTGCTTCCTGTTGTTCTGGGGCTGGCCTTTCAAGGCCATGTCACAGCTCCTCTGTCTGATGGCACCTTGTCTCAGCCCTCCACCCCCCAGCCAGTGGGCTGCTGCTCCCTGAAACTGCTCTGATAAATCTGTACAGGAATTACTGCCTTATTGCTCTTGGTGATAATAACAGCTACTCTTTCGGAGAGATTATTATGTGCTAGTAGCCGTGCTAATCACCTGGACACTTTGCGAAACTGATGCCTTTCTGGGGCGCCTGGGTGGCTCAGTCGGTTGAGCGTCCGACTTCAGCTCAGGTCATGATCTTGTGGTTCATGAGTTCAAGCCCCGCCTCGGGCTCTGTGCTGACAGCTCAATGCCTGGAGCCTGCTTCGGATTCTGTGTCTCCCTCTCTCTCTGCCCCTCCCCTACTCATGCTCTGTCTCTGTCTCTCTCTCAAAAATAAATAAACATTTAGAGAAACTAAAAATAAAATGATGCCTTTCCATTTTCATGATGCTCAGGAACAGATATATAGGCAGATGAAGGGCCCAGACCTCACACTTTTCTAGGTCCCTCACCAGCAGTGTGGCAGTTCCATTTACACAAGGGTAGGTCAACCAGCCAAAGAGATCTGAAACTTGCATCCGTGGGGTCGCCCCAGGGTCCCAGAAGGGGGAGAGCAAACCCTTTCTGCTGCCCAGAGCAGCATTTCTTTGGAGGGACAGTGTGGGATTGGGCTGCCAGAGTGGTGCCGGCTCACTTGGGAAGACCCATGTTGTTTATCTACACGGGGCACCCGCACAAATGTTTGCTCCCGGCCTACAAAGCCTAGGGATGACCCTGCCTCTAAGGCCAGCCTGGTTATGATTGCCCTTTTATAGATGAGAAGATTGAGGCTTAGGGAAGCTGAGAAATCCTCCCCAAAATCTCCCAGGAGAGCTGAAACTTGCATATTATCTTTGATGCCAGAATGCAAGCTCTTCGCTCACCCACGACACTGTCCTTCTCTTCCTCTACAATTTCAACGTGTGCTCTCTCTCCCCAGGTCTCCTGTGGGCAGAGGCAGTGTGCCGGAGCCCTGTGATTTCCCGGGTCTGCCTGGCACGGCGCCCTGCACGTGATAGCTCGGGAACGGCAGTACTTGGTCGAAAAGCTAGAGCATCCCCCCACAGTTAAAGTCAACCCAGTGAGATTTCCTGATCTCCAGGATTCTTAACTGCTCCATGGTGCTCTGTGCTGGCTGCCATAGCAAACCATCCCCAGCGTGGTCGCTCGAAGCCACGGACATGTATTCACTTAGTTCTAGAGGCCACAAGCCAGAATCAAGGGTGTTGCGGCACCAAACTCCCTCCGAAGCCTCTTGGGGAGAATCCATCCCTGCCTCTCGTAGTGTCTGGTGGCTCCCAGTGTTATTGGACCTGTGGCTGCATTATCTGGTCTCCGCCTCCACTTCCCCATGGTCTCCTTCCCTGTGTGGCCCTGCGTCTTCTCCTTTTCTGTCACAAGGACACTGTCGTTGGATTTAGGGCTTAGCCTAACCGCGAGATAATCTCAAAATCTTTAAGTTGGAGAAAAATAAAACATAGTAGCCCCAGGCACCGCACTCATACTTCATCTCATTCTCACAAACACTGTGCAAAGTCAGGGGTTATTAGTCCCATTTTAAAGATGGGAAATGTGAGACTCTGAGAAGCTGTCCAAAGTTTTAGAGCTAGAAACTCACAAATGTGGCCAGGTTTACGTAGCATAGTCCTCACATCCTTCTCCCTTCCTCCCTCCCTTCCTTCCTTCCTCCCTCCCTCCTTTCCTTCCTTCCTTCCTACCTTCCTTCCTTCCTTCCTTCCTTCCTTCCTTCCTTCCATAAGTATTGAATAACTACTGCATGTGAAGAACCATTCTAGGTGTTGAAGATACAAAAAAACAAAAACAAAAATCTCTGCATGAGGCTGATATTCTAATGGGAGAGACAGACATTAAGCCATCATGTAAAATGCATTGTATTTTGAATGACATTGCTATGGAAAAGTTTTAAAGCAACGTGCGTACCTTGTTTGGACTTTTATTCAAACATATCGACTGTAACAAGACATCTTTCAGATAACAGGGAAATTTGAATATGAACTGGTATGTGATACTGTTAATTTGTTACATCTGAGGATGGCATGGTAGCTATGTTTCTAAAATGTAACTAATTGAAAGACGCAGGCTGAAATATTTGTGGAGAAACCAAGATTGCAAAAATGTGGCTGATGATTGATGTGCGAGGATAGATTCCTACCGAAGGGCCTTTACACTCTTCTAATTGTGTAGATATTCGAAAACTCCCATAATATAAAGTTTTGGATAGGAGTGGCAGGTAAGACATGTAAGAGATGTTGTAAGACCCCAACAGGTAGATGAGGTGTTACAGCAAAGGGTTGCATGAGGCATGGAAGGAGCCATGTGACTCTCTGAATGTTCCAGGCAGAAGTGGGAGACAGGCAGAGCTCTGAGGTGTGAGGGGTGAGGAGGCAGGGCTCCACCCCAAAGAAACTGGGCCAAACCGTAAATAGGAAATGAAAATACGACAGCTATAGCTTCCCCTCAGCTTTATAGATGTTAACAATGTACTTTATTGTGTGTTATGTAACAGGACATTTTCACCCAGTATCACAACACTACGTAAGTTGTGGCATCATTTGAGACCAATCCTTCAGACTTTAAAAAGGAATTGAAATTTTGAATGTAGACATCATGACTCTTCAAAAGCCAAAAACAGTGGCCAATTTTCAAACTAGAAAAGGCCACTGAAGGAGCCTACATGTTTTAACATCTAATAAGGTAAGTGTAATTTGCTAGAATCCACAGAGTCAAAAAGCTCTTTGGGGTCCTTAACATTTGTAAAAGCCTGAGGGATTTTTGAGACCAAAAAATGAGAAAATCACTGTGGATTATCCTCAGCCTTGACAGGTCTGTTTCTTTCTATGACCTCACACGGAGCTATTGTTTTAAGAATTCCAAGGACCAAACCCGTTTCCTGGCTGGGCTTGACCCTTGTAGATCAGCAAGCAGCTTTTCAATGACCTGAGGGACTTTAACCAAAATTAGCTGTTTCCTCCTCAGTGTTTTTTTGTCTGGTGGTTATTTACTTACTTTTTCTTTTTCTCATTTTTTTCTATTTTTCATTTTTTTCACTTCTAAATTCTCCTTCATTATTTTCTTTTTCCTTTCTTCTTGGTTTGTTAGTATTTGTTTGCTTATTTGTTTTTTTTTTGGTCTGGCATTGTGTTTTTGATTCTGCCATAAAGACAAGTTCATCAGGTGAACTTTGAACTGATTCGGACCAAACTCCTCACCAGCTTTTGCCAAATGTAAGGGGACCTCAGGACACCCTGAATTCCAATTGCAGTTGTTATGCCCAGAATTCGTGATCCTCAAATACCGTCAGGGAGCTGAGTCCAATGTAAAAGCAAAAGAGCCTTTATTCGAGCTAGCTCAAGCTCAATCCCCTACCTGCACCGATGCAGTGGTGAGATACTGGGGAGAGAGAGTGAGTTTCAAAAGGACAAAGGTTTTATTGGGGCCTAGGGGCAGTTGGTGAGGTAATGGCTGTGGCCTCAGCCGATTGGCTGTGGAAGGGTCCAAGTCCTGTTAGGCAGGTGAAGGGGGCGTTACTCAAGGGGAGGAGGTGTGGTAAAGGTGAAGGACACAGAACAAGATGGAGTTGGCCGGCGTAGGCCCGCCCTTTCACAGTGAACATCCGACACAGTGACACATTTGAAGGAGTGGAGGCTGAAGAAACACTCTTACTAGGAAGGGTGCTAGTGGAGGGGAGGTGTGTGAGCACCTAGCGACTTCTGGCGGGAAGGAAAAGGGGTGAAGGCCGATGCCATCAGATAGCATCTGCTGTGCAAGCCGTCACCAGAATTATATTGTCCATAGAGATTTAAAGGCAGAAAACCCACTTTTGGGTGCTAGCATGAATATCAAGATTGCGTACTTTGGCTTCAGTGGCAAACACATCTTTTACAATAAGTTGCATACCTTCTGTGGACCCCCCCCCCCCCCCCCCCCCGCCATGCTGCCTCCAGAGCTCTTCCAGGGTCCAAAGTACAACCTGGTGGGATGTATGGAGTCTGGAAGTCATCCAGTATACATTGGTCAATGGATTCCTGCCTTTTGAAGGACAGAAACTCAAAGAGCCCCGGGAGGGGTACTGAGTGGAATATATCCCATTGAGTTCTAGTCAACGGAATGTGACAATCTGCTCGAGAAGTTTCTCATTCTCAATCCCAGCAAGAGAGGAACTTTGGAGCAAATTGGGAAGGCTCCGTGGATTATTGTGGATCATGAATACGAGGAACTAACACCCTGCATGGAGCCGTTTTCCGACTACCAGGGCCCTCGGCAGACTGAATTCGGGGTGTTCGTGGGTTACACGTGGAAAGAGAGACCCAGGACTCACTGACAGGCCAGAAATGCAATGGGGAAGTGGCCACGTATCTGCTCCCGGGTTATAAGAGATCCGAGCCTGAGGGCTATGCCACCACCCTGAAGCCTGAGCCTTCAGCCGATTTAACCAACAGCCGCTGTCCTCACCATCCACCAAGGTACAGCATGGGCTCTTTGCCAGCCACAGGCTGCACAATTTCAGCAGCCAGCCCTTCCCACCCTAACTGAGATTACTCTGAGATCACTCAGAGGAGCCAGGCAGATCCTGAGGAGGCTCAGGGGACAGGGTGCCAGCTCCCTACCCAGCTTGCAGGGAAAGAAGACCCCTGCCCCTCCCCCTCCCCCCGCCCCTCCTGCCCCCACCGCCAACAGTGACCTCTCCACCGGCGTAGATCAGAGCAGGAACTCCTCACTTCTGGGGAGAGCTAGCCTTGGCCGGGCCAGAATGGCAAAGACAGACGAACTGTGTCAGGTTCCCACAGCTTCTGCCTCTGCCACGGTCTCCCAGCACCCCTGCTCCAGGAGCCCAAGCAGGCCTCTGGGCTGCTCCCCACAGAGAGCACCTGGAGGATCCTCCACCCCAGCAAAACCCCCGCTGTGTTTCGGTGGCTTCTCGTCTGCCCACAATGTCAGCGAGGGGGTGGAGACCCGGGGGTGTCCGAAGGGACCTCCACCGCCCAGACAGATGCTTTGCCCTAAGGTGAGACCTTCGCCTCTCCCCACGGCAAGGTCCACTGCTCGCAGGGGACCGCCGGGAGCTTCTCCGGGAAGTCCAAGTTCAAATCTGCAGGCAGAAATCTTTGTCCGAGGTTTTCCAGAACAAAACTCCAAGGAACCTGAAAGCAAAGACAGAGGGAAAGCACTTCCCTCTCACATGGCGGGCAGCTGAGGCAGCGATGCAGAAATGAAACGAGTTTCCAGTGGCCAAGCCACACTCACTACACTTCAGGTGGGGGATGAAGGATCATCGGCTCTATGGAGCCCAATGAGCTGACGTGGGAGACAGGCTAGTGATTCACGCAGACCAACGCCAGAGCAGCTGCGGCAGGCCTGGGCTGCCCAGAACCTTCCAGGACGGCCTCCCCACCCCGGGGCAGAGCTTTGCCTCCAGAACCATGACTGCCTGGGGGACGAGGGGAGTCGCCTGGCCGCTGCAGGCCACGCTCTGCCCACCTAGACCAAACAACAGCCAGGCCCTGAGTGTTTCCCTGGAGCATCAGCCCCTCTCCTGTCCTTCTCTGGCTTCTCTTCTGCCTTGCGGGGGAGGGGAGATGACACTGTGAGGTAACCAAATAAATTCCGGCAAGGACAGCCAGCAGCTACTTGCTGGAGCTTGCTGAAGGCAGTGAGCCACCATCCCTGGCAGAGACTCGAGGCAGCAGGGCACTGGGAACCCTTACTGGGGAAAAGGCAAGACTCCACACCACGCTGGTTGGAGACTGTTGGCCCTGGGAAGCTGGAGGAGGGCTAAGGAGAGCAGGACACCTCATGTGACTGTCCGGGGAGCAAATGTAGCTTTCTGTCGCTGGCCCTGAGTTGGGAGTGTGAATATAGGGAGGAAAACAAAACAGGGGCAGTCACTGATCTAAGTTCTGGTGCCTGTTGCTTTCCTGGATTAAGGGGCCCAAAGTGGTCACCAATTTCAGGTTGCAGATTAATGGAGCCACAAATCAATGAAGACCTATGACTCTGGACACGTCTTCCTCTGGGGAAAATTAACATCCAGAGAACAACCTCTGAAAGCTCTTCCACCTGGAGGAATCCCCATAACCCTTCAGAACCATCCCGGAATAGGGCTGGGGTTCTGCAATTGTCCACTTTTGGGGACACTGGCACATCATGCAGAACCACGTATCGACTGGCCCAAATAGTCTCTTCCTTGGTCAACCGGTCACACGGAACTCCCCACGAGGACGTAAGTAATGACCGAAAAAGAAGAGGGTGTATTAGGAATGTGGGTTGTGGGATCTTGCTCGTGGGACTTATTTTGCCTGTAGGTCCTACAGAGGCTCAGTATCATAGGTGTCTTTCCACTTGATGATGCACGGCTCTTGTGCACACCCAACTTGGTAGTCTGCTGGGTCAGACTACTTCTAATTTATCATGAGTAGCAAGCCATATATAACTTGGGGGTCCCTGGGCAAGCACTCAGTCTCTACTGGAGCCCCAGAAAAGCTAGACACGGTTCCTCATAGGAGAAAGTAATTTGCAGGGGATGTATAGCTGTGTTTTAAGATCCTAAAGCTGTGTTCTGTGATTCTCCCAGCAGAGGCCCCACAGAGCACCCCTACCTGCCCTAGACACCTCGGGCACCATTTAATCTGCTGAGTCACCTGGCAAAAGTCCCGGAGCAGCTCGCCTGCAGCTCAGACCGGTTGCAGATCCTTCTCTTTTGCGGGCCCACTCAAAACCGGCAGCCTTTAGGGTAATTCAGAAAATGGGTCAAAGTAGCAGGTGCGAATGAGGTACATGTCGTCTCCAAACTCCAAGGAGCCCTGCTAGGCTCGGTGCCTCTTTCTCCGTGGTCCTAGAAATGTCATTAAGGTGGCAGACCTCTAACATTTTAAGGGGCTCATTTCCCACCTGCTGATACACAGGTGTCCTACCCAGGAGTCTAGAATGGTTGCAACTCCTGCTTTCCACGTCCACATCAGCATAGTAGTGCCAACACAGTGGGCCAGCGTGATGTCTTGTCAAATGGAAGAATGATCGGTCTCTGCAGGGGCAGTAGTGACAGAGGACTGGAGAATTCTATATCCCTGAGCTTGGGCAGGGAAGGTGGATTTCTGGTCCTACCAGCTCAAAGCAAACTGTTTTTGTGGGTGTTTACCAACACAAATAGATAATGCAGCATTGACCAGATACCCAGCTACATAGCACACGACAGAGAGCATGTTGACTTGCTCTAAAAACGAAAAGACTTCTGGAACAGCAGCTAAATTGGAGTGGCCACCTGAATCAGCTGATAACAGACTGTCACCAAAATTCACCTGCCTTTTGTACAGACACAATTGAGCAATTCTTTCAAAAGGAAGACATCGGCATTATGATTGCACAATAGGGGTGCCTGGGTGACTCAGTTGGTTAAGTATATAACTTCAGCTCAGGTCATGGTGTCATGGTTGGTGATTCTAAGCCGAGCATTGGGGTCTGTGCCAACAGCTCAGAGCCTGGAACCTGTTTCAGATTCTGGGTCTCCTCTCTGCTCCTCCCTGCTTGCACTCTGTCTCTCTTTCTCTCAAAAATAAATAAGCATAAAAAAAAGATTGCACAATAAACGACCAGAATTCAAATCCATCTGTCTGGTTCCAAACTTTAAGGCCGCCCCCCCCACCCCCGGCAACATTAGACCTCAGAGGCTTTCTGGTCACATTCCACCCTCCCCCACGCCCCCCCCCCCTCCCGCCAAGTCTAGACCTGAAGATTCATGACCAGGAATAGTCTCGTTTTTTGGTAAACAAATTAAAAAAAAAAAAAAAAAGATTCATCTTCTTACAAATATTAAGTAGACTGCGAAGTAGTTACCCCAAATAAGACCCAACCCTTCCGCAAACATTGCATGGTTTCTGATGGACATCCAAATGGTAACTGGCTGTCTCGATGGCCGTTTGGTACCTTTATCCTCAGCGGCCACGCTGGGCGCGAGCAGCGGGTGCTGGGACCTTGGGGGGCCAGGTGTCCGCCACTCACCGGCCGCCCCACGGGCCTCGCTCCTCTCGCGCCCAGCCCCGGGGCCTGGCCTGCAGCGTTCGCCGAAGCTGCGGGATGCGCGCAAGCCCCAGCGGAGAACCTGCGCAACGAAAAATTCATTTTCAAGCTGCCCACCAAGGATAAAAAGACCTTAGGCTCCGTGGCCAACCTGCAAACGGCCATCGCAGACCGTGAAGGGCTTGGAGGAAAACGCGAAGGGGTTCACGGTGCTGGGGTACAGCCCAGGCGAGAAGCCACCGCGCGGGGGGTGTGCACACAGAGGAGGCCCAGAATGCTGAAACTCACACGTAACGTGCCATGCCTCGTAGGTAACAGCAGGCCTTCTAGAACAGCGTAGCCCAAACAGGACTGTGCACTCCTTCACCAGGGAACAGAGGCTTCCCAGGGGTGAGGGCGGCGCGCGGGGGCGCGGGCGCGCTCCGCACGCACCCGAGGCCGGTGCGCGCCTCCCTCCGCGGCCACTTCGGAGCCCAGCACATTACTCCAGCTCTGACAACCTGCTAACTGATCGTTTGAAAGGATCACAAGGGCACGCGGTTGCAACCGAGGTGAACACCACTCGGAAGAAAATACAAGTACTGTCACCTGACTGGCTTCATGGTGGAAGTCAGCGCGCAGAAGAAGCCTCATCCATGAAAGTGCTAGGGACTCGGTGCCCTCACTGTACCAGTTGAAGACAGAGACATTGGCCTTCCCAACAGAATGATTCATCTTCGGGGGAAGGGGGTCCCGTTTCCCCAGGAGAAAGAGGGCGCAGGGGTAAGAAATGCCTGGATGACATCACAGCAGCCAGGCCCCTACCCATTCCCCGTGTGCCTATGCAGCCTTCCCTAGAAAGAGCGCTTCAGGACCGGCAGAAACAGTCATGAGGAGATGCAAAGCAAGCGCACAGAACAAGAATTAGCTCAGAGACGGAGTTCAAACGCAGAAGAGCTACACAGTCCAGAGGGGACAGGACAGAGAAGGGATGGAGAGCATTACCACGTACTGTGAGGACAGGAATTGGGCTCCTCTGACTCCCTCCCTACTGAACTGTGGTCATCCTATGGGCTTTGTAACAGCGTTAAGGTCAGTGTCAGATGATGTTGAGGGCAGGAACTTCATGAAATTACACCGAGGAGCCTACAAAAAATGCCCAGATATCTGTCAAAAGATGACTTTCAGGTGTTTGAAAAGTGTAATGTTCGAAAATTGTGTTTAATCATACCGTATTGAACTTACAATTTTTTTAAACGTTTATTTATCTTAGAGAGAGGGCGGGGGCACGAGCGGGGGAGGGCCAGAGAGCGAGGAAGACACAGAATCCGAAGCAGGCTCCAGGCTCCGAGCTGTCAGCACAGAGCCCCACACGGGCTCCAACCCTCCGATTGGGACATCATGGCCTTAACCGACTGAGCCACTCAGGCACCCCTGCACTGTGTTGAGCTTTGGTACCATGGCATGGGTTGCTCTGAGTACCGCTTATAGTAGAGCACTTTCTTTTTTTTCTTTGAGCCAGATGAAAGCAGGTGACCGCTGTTTGCCTTATTCTCACCTTTGTCATATTCTTTATTACATTTCTTCCAGTGAAAGACTTCGTTGTGCCAGGTGTTACGTAAAACGAACTAGGAAGACGTAGCTCTTTTTTTTCAATAAAGAAGGGAACAGTCTGGAGAATTTTAGGCATATTTTCGTAAGGTTATTGAGCTATTGGATGTGAAGAACCTGGGAAGAAGCTCATAGAAAATGCTTACAAAAGTTTATTTCCCTCTCTGCCTTCCCTTAGGAAGAATGTTCTCTTTCTTCTGGTTGGACATAAGGGGTATTTCTACTGAAAGCTGGAGCATGAAGGGTCTGTCTAGGTGACTGGATTTTCCTGGAGGACACTGGGATCTGGGAAACGTCTAAGGTGAAGGAAGTACCTGAGTTTATGCTCTTCCTGTGTTGAGTACATTGACGTAACAGATAAGTTCATTTACCCGACGTTAACATTGGGAAAGGAAATCCATATTTTCAAAAGCTAGAGTTGAATTGCTCTTGCCAATACAGCACTTTAAATTTCCCCCAGAGGGACATACATAACATACAAGTAATAATGACATAGTATCTTCCCTGATTTCTCAGTCCCTTCCCCATTAACAGCTGAACTATTTTACAAGTCTGAGCACAACAGACATTTGAGAACTGGCAACTTAGGAGAAGCCAGCAGAAAAGGTTTGTCTATAGTCAAGCACCCAGGTACATGACCCAGTCACTGGCCCACTCCCTTGGGACACCTACTTTCTTACTTTGTACCAACATGATTTATGGTGATGATGGACAAAAGTCATCTTTTCTTTCTCTCTCTTTCTTTCTTTCTTTCTTTCCTTCCTTCCCTTTCTTTCTTTTTCTTTCTTTCTTTCTTTCTTTCTTTCTTTCTTTCTTTTCTTTCTTTCCTTCCCTTCCTTCCTTTCTTCTTTTTCTTTTTCTTTCTTTCTTTCCTTCCTTCCTTTTTTCTTTTCTTTTCTCCTTCCTTCCTTCCTTCCTTCCTTCCTTCCTTCCTTCCTTCCATTTGGACCAGGAAGAGATGCCTCCCCTACTCTCTACAAGTAGTGTTACAAAGTAGTAAGTGTGCAAAAACTATCATGGCATAATGCAAGACCAGAGACAATTCTTTGCCCTGTTCTATTATTGTGTTAATATTTACTTAAATTATGACTCACAAAATGGTACTCTCACAGATGAAGGAAGCATTGGTAAGACTTAAATTTTTTTTTTAACGTTTATTTATTCTTGAGAGGGAGAGACAGAGCATGAACGGGAGAGGGAGGGATAGAGAGGGAGACACAGAATCCAAAGCAGGCTCTAGGCTCTGAGCTGTCTGCACAGAGCCGGACGCAGGGCTTGAACCCACAAACCATGAGATCACGACCTGAGCTGAAGTCAGAGGCTTAACCAACTGAGCCACCCAGGTGCCCCAGTAACACTTTACATGGCAGAGGAAGTACCTTATTGGCTTCTACAGGATTGTGCAGGTATACCCAACACAATGACTCTAGCAGCATCTCATGAAGGGGAGAAGCCATAAGAATCCCCTGAGATTTATACACGGTAGAAACTGAGGCTCCCTGGACCTGCATTTTTCATGCTCATTAAGAGTATCTTGAGGGAACAAGCCACTGCAGTAATGTGGTTTGTTTTATGCTATCAATCCAGTGCTAATCATGAAATGGTCTTTCATTAAAGAGCTTCTAATTTTATCTAAGGGTCAAATATATAAAGCTCTCTGCTATGAGGACCTGAAACTGCCTGGAAGGTTCAGCTAATTTTATCCCAGCTCTTGCCTTCTCCTTAATAGCATTTGGAGAAATAGCAGTTTCTCTGATCGCACTGCATACACAGCAAAGAGTCAAAATAAGAATATGTGTAACAGTTTTGAGAAAAATCAGCCAATCTTGCAAAATATTATCAGTTGTCTATCGTATGTTCTGAGGGACACTGAAGTCATATGCCGTAGTGAGAGTGCCTAATAAGGTATCGTTTATTTGACCGCTTAATGCTGAGTCCTATATTTTGGCCACAGTAATACTAAGCAGTTGTCTATCTGAACGGCAAGTCACATCTGGCAAACTTGCATTGGTGAACACTTTTGATTTTTTATTTTTATTCTTATATATTTTTAATTTTTGACCCTTTTTGCTGTTTACTTTTAATTTTTAAAGTTTTTAGGTACAGCTAGTCAACATACAGTGTTCTGTTAGTTTCGGGTGTACAACATAGTAATTCAACACTTCCGTACGTCACCCAGTACTCATCAGGACAAGTGCATTCCTCAATCCTCATCACCTGTTTCACTCATCCCCTCAGCTGCCTCCCCTCTGGTAACCATCAGTTTGTTCTCTATAGTTAAAAGTTTGTTTCTTGGTTTGCCTCTCTTATTTTTTCCCCTTTGCTTGTTTGTTTTGCTTCTTAAATTCCACATATGAGTGAAATCAGATGTTATTTGTCTTTCTCTGACTGACTTATTTCACTTAGCATAATACTCCCTAGCTCCATCCAGGTCATTGCAAATGGCAAGATTTCTTTCAAAAAAAGAATCCTAACCCTAATTTTTTTTTTCATTCAACAAATATTTGTTGAGTACCCACTAGGCATACTTAAACAAAACAGAGATCACTGTCTTTGTTTTAATATAATTTATTGTCAAGTTAGCTAACATACAGAGTGTAATGTGTGCTCTTGCCTTCGGGAGTAGAGTCCCATGATTCACTGCTTACACATCACCCAGTGCTCTCCCAACAAGTGCCGTCCTCAGTGCCCATCATCCATTTTCCCCTCCCCCCTGCTCCCCATCAACCCTCAGTTTTCTGTATTTAAGAGTGTCTTATGGTTTGCCTCCCGCTGACCCTAACTTTTTATGGCTGAATAATATTCCATTGTGTAACACACACACACACACACACACACACACACACACACACACACTCATCTTCTTTATCCATTCATCAGTCTATGGACGTTTAGGCTGCCTTCATAATTTGGCTATTGTAAATCATGCTGCTATAAACATAGGGGTGCCTGTATCCCATTGAATTGGTGTTCTTGTATTCTTTGGGTAAATACCCAGTAGTGCAATTGCTGAGTCATAGGGTAGTTCTATTTTTAACTTTCTAAGGACCCTCCATATTGTCTTCCACAGTGGCTGCGCCAGTTTGCATTCCCACCAACAGTGCACGAGGGTTCCCTTTTCTCTTTCTCTTTCCCTTTCTCTTTCCTTTCCCTTTCTCTCCACATCCTCTTCAGCATCTCTTGTTTCTTGTGTTGTTGTAGCCGTTCTGACAGGTGTGAGGTGATATCTCATTGTGATTTTGATTTGCATTTCCCTAATGATGAGTGATGTTGAGCATCTTTTCATGTATCTGTTGGCCATCTGGATATTTTCTTTGGAGAAATGCCTGTTCATGTCTTCTGCCCATTTATTAATTGGATTATTTGTTTTTTGGGTGTTGAGTTTTATAAGTTCTTTATATATTTTGGATACTAAATCTTTATCGGATATATCATTTGCAAATATCTTCTCCCATTCTGTAGGTTTCCATTTAGTTTTGTCATTGTTTCCTTCACTATGCAGAAACTTTTTATTTAGATGGAGTCCCAGTAGTTTATTTTTGCTTTTGTTTCCCTTGCCTCAGGAGACGTATCTAGGAAAAAATTTGCCATGGCCAATGTCAAAGAAGTTCCTGCCTCTGTTCTTTTCTAGGATTTTTATTGTTTCAGGTCTTACATTTAGGTCTTTAATCCATTTTGAATTTATTTTTGTGTGTTTTTGGTGTAAGAAAGTGGTTCAGTTTCTTTCTTTTACATGTTGCTGTCCAGTTTTCCCAGCACCATTTGTTGGAGAGACATTCTTTTTCCCACTGGAAATTCTTTCCTGCATTGTCCAAGATTAATTGGCCATATAGTTGTGGGTTCATTTCTGAGTTTTCTATTCTGTTCTATTGTCTATGTGTCTATCTTTGTGCCAGTACCATACAGTTTTGATTACTACAGCTTTGTGATATAACTTGAGGTCCAGAATTGTGATGCCTCCAGTTTTCTTTTTCTTTAAAATTTTTTTAAATATTTATTTATTTTTGAGAGAGAGAGAGAGACAGAGACAGAGACACAGTGTGAGTGGGGGAGGAACAGAGCCGGGGGGGACACAGATTCCAAAGCAGGCTCCAGGCTCCAAGCTGTCAGCACAGAGCCTGACAGCTCAAACCCGCAAATCGTGAGATCATGACCTGAGCTGAAGTTGGACGCTTAACCAACTGAGCCACCCAGGCACCCCTCCAGTTTTGCTTTCCTTTTGGAAGATTGCTTTGGCTATTTGAGGTCTTTTGTGGTTCCGTACAAATTTTAGGATTGTTCGTTCTAGCTCTGTGAAAAATGCTGCTGGTATTTTGATAGGGACTGCATTAAATGTATAGATTGCTTTGGGTAGTATAGATGTTTTAACAATACCTATTATTCCAATCCATGGTGAACATTTTTAAGTTGTGACAGCTTGTTGTATTTACCTAGACCTGTAGGCACCATCTTTTGAGTTGGCAAACTTTCCTAATGTTTAACACTAGCCCTTGCATATAATGAATGCTCAATATGTGCTAATTGACTCAGTGAACACTTTAAAATGCAAGAGAAATTAAAATAATTCAAGTTCAAATCCTCAACAACAAAAGTATTCTTTCTGTAGCTCTTGGTTATAAAGTTTAAGGTTACTTACAACTTATTAAAAATGCTTTTTCACAGAGGCACCTGGGTGGCTCAGTCAGTTAAGTGTCTGACTTTGGCTCAGGTCATGATCTTGTGGTTCGTGAGCTCGAGCCCCATGTCGGGCTCTGTGCTGACACCTCAGAGCCTAGAGCCTACTTCCTATTCTGTCTCCCTCTCCCTCTCCCTCTTCCCCCTCCCGTTTGTGCTCTGTCTCTCTCAAAAACAAATAAACATTTAAAAAAATTAAAATAAATCTGTGCTCATCAAGTGATTTGTGGTGAATCATAACTTTCTTTGCATGTTTGTTTATTTCCTTTGGAGGGTTGAAGGACAGAAATAACTCCTACCACGGTGAACAGAAAGAATCTCAGAGATTGGGTTGTTTTCCCGAACATAAAACTAACCAAGGATCCGAGAATATTAAACTTGATATCTCTAGTTATTTGGTAGCAATCCATTCAAAGATCTCTTATACAGTCTCTCACAAAATAGAACAGTGCACGGGTAAAGTCCAACACTGAGATCACAACCTCCTTTTGCTTTTCTGGTCTTTCTTTCTAAAGTTGGAAGAATATTTGGACACATGTCAGGTTGGAACAAAAACAATGATCCTTGCATGTAAAAAGCTTAATAAGTTTTTGTCAAGGTTTGAGAGTTCAGAGGCAAAGTCACACCTGGGACAAGTATGGAGAAGTGGAGGAAAGCAGATTATGAAACTGGAGTCTCAGACAGAAGAATTACTCCTAATTCAGTGCCCCTGAATAAACTTGTAGGAAGAAGGTGACCATTGGTGACCATGCCCATGAATTTAAAGAAATGCCACAGCTGGTCTCAGTTTCAGTACCCTCACTCTTGCTAGCAGACAGGACTTAGATTCAGAGCTTCAAACTTTATTTTTTTATTTATTAAAATTTTTTTTAACATTTATTTATTTTTGAGAGACAGAGCGAGACAGAGCATGAGTGGGGGAGGGGCAGAGAGAGGTGAGTACACAGAATGCAAAGCAGGCTCACAACTGTGCTGACAGCTCAGAGCCGACGTGGGGCTCGAATCCGCAAACCACGAGATCATGACCTGATCCGAAGTCGGACGCTCAACCGACTGAGCCACCCAGGAGCCCCTGGAGCTTCAAACTTCAGATCAGCTTCCATCTACCCATCAGTGACCTTTCCCAGCTTTGATTCTGAGAGAAAACAAGCTGAATTGGACCTCCCTTTTATGGTACGAATTGGTTCTGGTGACCTGATCAGGAAAGTTTCTTTGGGGCTTGTCCAAACAATAGCATCATGGGCCAGAATAGGGCCTATTACTTGTCCCTTCCTTCAATTGTGTGAGGGAGAACTCCTGGAATGGTGGATTTTCAAGCTGTTCACGGCTTGTGTCAAGGCAGAAAACTGGAACAAGATCACCAACCTTGTGGCGAGACTGAGCCTGTACCATCTAGCACTGGGGACCAGGCTACACCATCACATATCCATGGATTACTGCTGGATCTAATAGGCTTGCTTTTCACTCTGGACACTTGGGCAAGGGAGTCTTAGAGGTGGCGGAGGACAATTAGGTGGAGGAGAAGGGAAAGTGAAAGCCAGATTGGTCCCAATATCCTGACAGTGATCTCGCTTGGGAAGAACAGTTCCAGCAAGACATGAGATAAGAATTTGTAAAGACCTGTAGGAGTCTCTTGCCTTAGCTGCCAGCAGTGATGGGTCAGCCTTCTTCTGTAAAGTGCAAATGTTCTTGGACTTGTCACTGTCCCCCGAAAGAGATGGTCATTGGGAAGAGAAGACACACTGGTCAAGAGCCCCCTAGAATTTGTAGTGAAGTGTGAGTCAAGGCTTTGGAATTGTTTTCATGAAATTTACCAGAGTAATATAGAAAATATTTTTGATATACAAATGAATTTCTGAATTGGAATCTTATAAAGTGTGCTTCTCAAACACTCATCGTATGAGTCACCTGAGAATCTTGTGGGTATACAGATGAATCAGTAGGTCTGGGGTGGGGTCTCAGATTCTGCATTTCTAACACTCCCAGGGGATGTCAACGTTCTGCCCTTGGGACTGCACTTTGTACGTAACAATGTCATAAAGGTTGGGACAGGCTGGTGACACCAGCAAAATGGAGATAGGAGAAAATCAAGGTGCGCTTGGAAAAGGTAGGACTCAGACAGGAAGAAAAGAACTGAGATGCTGCCACGCTTCCATCATCATGGTGCCAGATAGGGGCCTTAGACTCCTGCAGACGGGGACCAGGACAGAGAGCCTGTAGCGGATGCTGAATGGGGAATGGAGGGACCGAAAGAACCGCTGTGAACAGAGTGCAGACCCAGACCGAGGCCACCGAGGAAAGGGCCACCAGAGACCCAGTCCCATTTAATTCACACCTTGTGGCCTGCATGGTGGTGTGCATGAATTTTTGTTTTGAAGAGCTCATCCAGTCGTGTGTGCTAAATGAGAGCTCACGACGGAATGCCTGCCCGTGGAGGATACAGAGGGCCTACAAGTCCTCGGCACAGTTGTGTGAAAAAAAACCAAGCTCCTCTTTCTGTGATTTCATCTGATTCTAGCTTGGAGGGGCCACAGCAGGGATGGGGGTAAGCGATAGGAAGAGCAGGAGAAGGGGAAAGAGCAGAGCACCGCCCCCTTCTTGAGGCTGGGTTCCGTCTCCAGGCAGGTCTGAGATGAAGGAGTGGGGGATTGACATTGGAATTGGACTGGTCGGTCGTGGCAAGGGTCAGCCCAGCGGACTTTTGAGGGATGGGGAGGTGCATTTCAAACACAGCCCCTTGGAGCGCAGTAATGTGGTTCCCCCCTGTCCCCTCCCAGGCTCGGCCCATCAGACATGAACTAGTACCAATGCACAGGTTTGAACAAGGACAACTAAGAACAGACTGGAAAAGGTGAAGGGTGGGGAAGGCAGAGGCCTTTTCTCTGCACTGCAGGGTGGCTGAACTTGAACTCAACCCTGGAGTTCTCCTGCAGCTCCAACGGATTTATTCCTTTGCAGTGGAGAGCCAGCTTTCTCCCTGCACTCACTGAAGCCTTAAAGTCCCGAGGGCTTTAATTTTCTGGAAGTTCTGACTCACACAGGAAGGGATGGGTTTCAGGAAGGGGTGGAGGGTAAGGAGAGATTCTAGAACACAAATAAGGAGCAAGCCAGCAGATGTAAAGGTGCAGAACATCTTTTAAAGCTAATGTTGCATCTGCTGGTTCCATCTGTAGTTGCTTCCTGAACTGTGTGTAGATCTGTACTCTCTAGAAAAGTGCACATGAATTCTGCAACACCTGCAAAGACGTGATCTTATGCAGTATCATTGTGGGTTTGGCCCTGAATCCCTAGAACTGGCTGGAATTTCGAATTGGCTCTGCCTTCCATGCTGCCAGGGTTCATAATGTAACCAGGATCCTGTGGGAGAACCTGGCACGACTGGCCACTGGGCCCACTGTGGACTTTCCTGGGGCTCAGCCTGCCCCTTTCTCTTCTCCTGAAGGTCTCAGGGATTTGGCCTAGTCCTTGCCTTCTCTAGAAGATTCCTTCTCTGTATTGAAATGAATGGTACAGACTAAAAGCCTAATGCTTACTCTTTCTCTAATAGCTCTCCTGAGGGTTTTTTTTTTAATTTGCCTTGTTTTATAATCACAAATCACTTTTTAAATGATAGTATATTTTTTATTTTTTAATATTTTTTAGACAGAGAGAGAGAGCAAGTGAGCATGCAAGCAGGGGAGAGTTAGAGAGAGGGAGAGAGAGAGAGAGAGAGAGAGAGAGAGAGAGAGAGAGAATCTCAAGCAGACTCCACACTCAGCATGGAACCCCACGTGGGGCTTGATCTCACAACCCTGGGATCGTGACCTGAGCCAAAATCAAAAGTCAGACACCCAACCAAGTGAGCCATCCAGGCGCCCCTAAATTACATTATAGAGCTCCAACAGAAATTTGTGGATTATAATGTGACACGGGATAGAAGACCCTTAGACAAATAGGTGAAAGACATAAGCACAATTTTGTTGTTTCAAAATACTGTGTGAGTGTATAATAGAATGACCACCAACTCCTCAATAATAACCAATATTAAAATAAGACAATGAAAACATTTCTTTTAAGATTTTTTTCTTTTTTTCTTTTTTAATTTTCTTTTTAATTTTTTAAAATTTACATCCAAATTAGTTAGCATATAGTGCAACAATGATTTCAGGAGTAGATTCCTTAGTGCCCTTTACCCATTTAGCTCATCCCCCCTCCCACAACCCCTCCCGTAACCTTCAGTTTGTCCTCCATATTTATGTGTTGTCCCCCTCCCTGTTTTTATGTTATTTTTGTTTCCCTTCCCTTATGTTCATCTGTTTTGTGTCTTAAATTCCTTATATGAGTGAAGTCATATGATTTTTGTCTTTCTCTGACTAATTTATTTAGCACAATACCCTCCAGTTCCATCCACGTAGTTGCAAATGGCAAGATTTCATTCTTTTTGATTGTCGAGTAATACTCCATTGTGTGTGTGTGTGTGTGTGTGTGTGTGTATACACATATATATATATATATATGTATATATGTATATATATATATATATATATATATATATATATATATACATACATACATACCACATCTTTATCCATTCATCCATCGATGGATATTTGGGCTCTTTCCATACTTTGGCTATTGTTGATAGTGGTGCTATAAACATGGGGGTGCACGTGTCCCTTCAAAACAGCACACCTGTATCCCATGGAGAAATGCCTAGTTGTGCAATTGCTGGGTTGTAGGGTAGTTCTATTTTTAGTTTTTTGAGGAACCTCCATACTGTTTTCCAGAGTGGCTGCACCAGCTTGCATTCCCACCAACAATGAAAAACAGATCCTCTTTCTCTTCATCCTCACCAACATCTGTTGTTGCCTGAGTTGTTAACGTGAGCCATTCCGACAGGAGTAAGGTGGTATCTCATTGTGGTTTTGATTTGCATTTCCCTGATGATGAGTGATGTTGAGCATTTTTCATGTGTCGGTTGGCCATCTGGATGTCTTCTTTGGAGAAATGTCTATTCATATCTTTTGCCCATGTCTTCACTGGATTATTTGTTTTTTGGCTGTTGAGTTTGATAAGTTCTTTATAGATGTTGGAAACTAACCCTTTATCTGATGTCATTTGCAAATATCTTCTCCCATTCTGTCAGTTGCCTTTTAGTTTTGCTGATTGTTTCCTTTGCTATGCAGAAGCTTTTTATTTTGATGAGGTCCCAGTTGTTCATTTTTGCTTTTGTTTCCCTTGCCTCCAGAGACGTGTTGAGTAAGAAGTTGCTGCGGCCAAGATCAAAGAGGTTTTTGCCTGCTGTCTCCTCGAGGATTTTGATGGCTTCCTGTCTTACATTTAGGTCTTTCATCCATTTTGAGTTTATTTTTGTGTCTGGTGTAAGAAAGTGGTCCAGGTTCATTCTTCTGCATGTCGCTATTCAGTTTTCCCAGCACCACTTGCTGAAGAGACTGTCTTTATTTCATTGGATATTCTTTCCTGCATTGTCAAAGATGAGTTGGCCATACGTTTGTGGGTCCATTTCTGGGTTCTCTATTCTGTCCCATTGATCTGAGTGTCTGTTCTTGTGCCAGTACCATACTGTCTTGATAGTTACAGCTTTGTAGTATAGCTTGCAGTCTGGGATTGTGATGTCTCCTGCTTTGGTTTTCTTTTTCAAGATCTCTTTGGCTATTTGGGGTCTTTTCTGGTTCCATACAAATTTTAGGATTATTTGTTCTAGCTCTGTGAAGAATGCTGGTGTTATTTTGATAGGGATTGCATTGAATATGTAGATTGCTTTGGATAGTATCGACATTTTAACAATATTTGTTCTTCCTATCCAGGAGCGTGGAATCTTTTTCCATTTTTTTGTGTCTTCAATTTCTTTCATAAGTTTTCTATAGTTTTCAGTGTATAGATTTTTCACCTCTTTGGTTAGATTTATTCCTAGGTATTTTATGGTTTTTTGTGCAACTGTAAATGGGATCGATTCCTTGATCTCTCTTTCTGTTGCTTCATTGTTGGTGTATAGGAATGCAACTGATTTCCGTGTGTTGATTTTATATCCTGAAACTTTGCTGAATTCATGAATCAACTCTAGCAGTTTTTTGGTGGAATCTTTTGGGTTTTCCATATAGAGTACCATGTCATCTGTGAAGAGGGAAAGTTTGACCTCCTCCTGGCCGATTTGGATGGCTTTTATTTCTTCGTGTTGTCTGATTGCAGAGGCTAAGACTTCCAATACTATGTTGAATAACAGTGGTGAGAGTGGACACCCCTGTCTTGTTCCTGACCTTAGGGGGAAAGCTCTCAGTTTTTCCCCACTGAGGATGATATTAGCGTTGGGTCTTCCTTATATGGCTTTTATGATCTTGAGGTATGCTCCTTCTATCCCTACTTTCTTGAGGGTTTTTATCAAGAAAGATGCTGTATTTTGTCAAATGCTTTCTCTGCACCTATTGAGAGGATCCTATGGTTCTTGTCCTTTCTTTTATTGGTGTGATGAATCACGTTAATTGTTTTGCGAATATTGAACCAGCCCTGCATCCCAGGTATAAATCCCACTTGGTCGTGGTGAATAATTTTTTTTAATGTATTGTTGGATCCAGTTGGCTAATATCTTGTTGAGGATTTTTGCATCCATGTTCATCAGGGAAATTGGTCTATAGTTCTCCTTTTTAGTGGGGTCTCTGTCTGGTTTTGGAATCAAGGTAATGCTGACTTCATAGAAAGAATTTGGAAGTTTTCCTTCCATTTCTATTTTTTGGAACACCTTGAAGAGAATAGGTGCTAACTCTTCCTTAAATGTTTGGTAGAATTCCCCTGGAAAGCCATCTGGCCCTGGACTCTTGTTTTTTGGCAGATTTTTGATTACTAATTCGAGTTCCTTACTGGTTATGGGTCTGTTAAAATTTTCTATTTCTTCCTGTTTCAGTTTTGGTAGTGTATATGTTTCTAGGAATTTGTCTATTTCTTCCAGATTGCCCACTTTATTGGCATATAATTGCTCATAATAGTCTTTTATTGTTTTTATTTGTGCTGTGTTGGTTGTGATCTCTCCTCTTTCATTCTTGATTTTATTTATTTGGGTCCTTTCTTTTTTCTTTTTGATCAAACTGGCTAGTGGTTTATCAATTTTGTTAATTCTTTCAAAGAACCAACTTCTGGTTTCATTGATCTGTTCTGTTTTTTGTTTGTTTGTTTGTTTGTTTGTTTCAATAGCATTAATTTCTGCTCTAATCTTTATTATTTCCTGTCTTCTGCTGTTTTTGGGTTTTATTTGCTGTTATTTTTCCAGCTCCTTAAGGTGTAAGTTTAGGTTGTGTATCTGAGATCTTTCTTCCTTCTTTAGGAAGGCCTGGATTGCTATATACTTTCCTCTTATGACTGCCTTTTCTGCATCCCAGAGGTTTTGGGTTGTGGTGTTATCCTTTTCACTGACTTCCATATACTTTTTCTTTTCTTTAAAAAAAATTTTTTTTAATGTTTATTTATTAGTGAGTGAGAGAGAGACAGACAGACAGAGTGTGAGCAGGGGAGGGGCAGAGACAGAGGGAGACACAGAATCCAAAGCAGTCTCCAGGCTCTGAGCTGTCAGCATAGAGACTGACGTGGGGCTCGAACTCACAAACCGTGAGATCATGACCTGAGCCAAAGTCGGACGCTTAACCAACTGAGCCACCCAGGCACCCTGACTTTCATATACTTTTTAATTTCCTCTTTAACTTCTTGGTTAGCCCATTCATTCTTTAGTAGGATGTTCTTCAGTCTCCAAGTATTTGTTACCTTTCCAAATTTTTTCTTGTGGTTGATTTCGAGTTTCACAGCGTTGTGGTCTGAAAATATGCACGGTATGATCTCAATCTTTTTGTACTTACTTAGGGCTGATTTGTGTCCTAGTATATGGTCTATTCTGGAGAACGTTCCATGTGCCCTGGAGAAGAATGTATATTCTGCTGCTTTAGGATGAAATGTTCTGAATATATCTGTTAAGTCCATGTGGTCCAGTGTATCATTCAAAGCCATTGTTTCCTTGTTGATTTTTTTATCAGATGATCTGTCCATTGTTGTGAGTGGAGTGTTGAAGTCTCCTACTGTTATGGTATTACTATCAGTGAGTTTATGTTTGTGATTAATTGATTTATATATGTGGGTGTTCTCACATTTGGTGCATAAATGTTTACAATTGTTAGTTCTTCTTGGTGGATAGACCCCTTGATTATGATATAATGCCCTTCTGCATCTCTTGATACAGTCTTTATTTTAAAGTCTAGATTGTCTGACATAAGTAAGGTTACTCTGGCTTTCTTTGGCGACCATTATCATGATAGATGGTTCTCCATCCCCTTACTTTCAATCTGAAGGTGGCTTTAGGTCTAAAGTGGGTCTCTTGTAAACAGCATATAGATAGATCTTGTTTCCTTATCCATTCTGTTACCCTATGTCTTTTGATTGGAGCATTGAGTCCATTGATGTTTAGAGTGAGCACTAAAAGGTATGAATTTATTGTCATTATGTTGCGTGTAGAGTTGGAGTTTCTGGTGGTGTTCTCTGGTCCTTTCTAATCTTTGTTGCTTTTGGTATTTATTTATTTATTTCTATACACACACACACACACACACATATATATATATATATATATATATATTTTTTTTTTTTTTTTTTTTTTTTTTTTTTTTTTCCATCTTGTCTCTCCTCAGATAGTCCCCCTTAAAATTTCTTGCAGGGCTGGGTTAGTGGTCACAAACTCCTTTCATTTTTGTTTGTCTGGGAAACTTTTTATCTCTCCTTCTATTTTGAATGACAGCCTTGCTGGATAAAGAATTCTTGGCTGCATATTTTTCTGATTCAGCACACTGAATATATCCTGCCACTCCTTTCTGGCATGCCAAGTTTCTGTGGATAGGTCTGCTGCAAACGTGATCTGTCTTCCCTTGTCAGTTAGGGACTTTTTTTCCCTTGCTGCTTTCATGATTCTCTCCTTGCCTGAGTATTTTGTGAATTTGACTATGATATGCCTTGTTGATGGTCAGTTTTTGTTGAATCTAATGGGGGTCCTCTGTGCTTCCTGGATTTTGATATCTGTGTCTTTCCACAGGTTAGGAAAGTTTTCTGCTATGATTTGCTCACATAGCCCTTCTACCCCTGTTTCTGTCTCTTCCTCTTCTGGGACCCCTATGATTCTGATGTTGTTTCCTTTTAATGAGTCACTGATTTCTCTAATTCTTAAATCATGAATTCTTAAATTAATTCTAAGTTAATTCTAAATTAATTCTTAAATTAATTCTAATTCTTAAATTAAGAATTCTTAAATCTAAATCTTAAATCATAAGTTTGTCCTCTATATCGCTGATTCTCTGTTCTGCCTCCTCCATCCTTGCTGCCACTGCATCCATCCATGAATGCAACTCAGTTACAGCATTTTTAATTTCATTCTGGTTATTTTTTACTTCTTTTATCTCTGCGGAAAGGGACTCTAATCTATTTTCGACTCCAGCTAGTATTCTTATTCTCGTGATTCTAAATTCTGGTTCAGACATGTTGCTTGTATCTGTGTTAGTTAAATCCCTGGATGTCGTTTCTTCATGCTTTTTCTTTTGGGGTGAATTCCTTCATTTTGCCATTTTGAAGGGAGAAAAGGAATTAATGAGGCAGAAAAATTTAAATAAAAAAATTAAAATTAAAAAAATATTGAAATTAAAAAATTAAACACACATAGCAATCGAATAAATGATGCTAGATCTTAGGTGTGTTTGGTCTGGGTGTTGAAAGTGGTTTGACAGATTAGAGAAAAAAAAGGGGAGGGGGAGGAAATCGTTTGAGAATTTGAAAAAATGAATACACTGAAGTAGACTACAATGAGATGATGGAAGTAAAATAGAATTTGAAAAAATATACACAAAAGTAAAGAATATAGTAGCAAAAAATTAAAGAAAAATATTTTTAATAAAAATTAAAAATAAAAATGATTTTTTTCTATACTCAAGAAAAAAGAAATGAAAAAGAGAAAAAAGAAAAAAGAAAAAAGGAAATCATTTGAAAATATGAAAATGTGAATACACTGTAGTTGACTAAAATAAACTGATGGAAGTAAAATAGAATTTGAAAAAATTTACATAAAAGCAAAAAGTATAGTAAAAAAATTAAAGAAAAATATTTTTTAATAGAAGTTGAAAGTAAAAATGAAATTTTTCTTTCTGCAATCAAGAAAAAGAAACAAAAAAGAAAAAGAAAAAAAGGAAATCATTTGAAAATTTGAGAAGGTGAATACACTGAAGGAGACTAAAATAAAATGATGGAAGTAAAATAGAATTTGAAAAAATTTACACAAAGTTAAAAAATATAGTAATAAAAATTAAAGAAAAATATTTTTAATAAAAATTAAAAATAAAATTTTCTCTTTCTATATTCAAGAAAAAGAAGTGTAAAAGAGAAGAAAAAGAAAGAAAATTGAATACATGGACCTGCTAAGAGATTGAAGTAGGACTGAAATTATTTTGTTTTCCCCTAGAAGTCAGACTCTGAAGGGCTTTATAGTCCATAAACTAAGCCGGTGGTGAGACTTGTGTTCAAGGAGGGAGGTTGGCCCAGTTGGGCGGGGCTCAGTGTAACCACTCCGCCCTCCACTAGATGGCGCTGCTCGCCTTCTGGGGTGGAGTGTTGCGGCGCTCTTGGGTGCGTATGCGCATGCGCGGCAGAGGTGCAAATGGCGTCAGCCACCTACCCGGTCTGTTCTCCCAGGTCAGCAATCACTCACCCGTCTCCTGTCCTCCGTCTTCAGCTCTCGGCCATGCCCCGCTTTCTCACTGTCCGTGACCAGGCCCCGGGCAGTACCTTTCTCCGGAGTTCTGTCTCAGATGCGGCTGTTTTCCCTGGCCCCTTACTTCTGAAGGACCGCGGCTTTGACCCCTTCCGCCCTCTGCGGGAGGGTCTCAGCCAGCAATGGCCGAATGAGCAATGGCCGAGTGTCGGCCGCACCCAGGAACGCTTGCGGGACCCTGCTGCTGCCGGTGCCCGAGACTGCGGCCGGGTGCCAGCCGCCCCAGAAAAAGTTCGTGAGATGGTGTAGCAAGTGCTTTTCAGGGATTATGGAAAATCACAACACACATCTGGCACCAGGCTTCAGCCTTAAGGACCTTGTCCCCGCCCCAGCGAATGTGGCCGTTTTCTGGGGTCTGCCGGGACCAGGGGGCTTCAACCGTCTCCACCAAGTATCCTTCCAGCAGTGGAACCGCTTTTCCCCGTGTGGCCCGAGAACCTCCCGGACCCCACCCTGCTCCTGGGGATTCGCCCTTCCCATCAGAGCACCGCCAGGTAGGGAGCTGCGGAGTTGCAGCCTTTGCGTCCCCGTTGTTTACAGTCTTAATGGAATTGAAACCCTCTCCTTTCTCCTTTTTCCCTTTTTAGTTTAGTCCCTGCGGCTGTTTCCAATTTTCCACTTTCTCTCCAGCTGCTTTTGAGGAGGGGTGCTTTTCCTGTATTCTCCCCCCCGCCCCCAGTCTCTGTCCTCTCTCCGCTTGCGAAAGCACCTCCCTTCCTGTGCCTTCTCGCTCCCCAAATTCACCTCTCCGCGCCGCATACCTGCTGAATTCTGTGGTTCAGGTTGTGCAGATTGTTGTGTGAATCCTCCAATCAGTTTTCTAGGTGTGTAGGATGGGTTAGTGTTGGTCTGCCTGTGTTTCATGGATGCGAGACGCACAAAAAACTTGCATGCTGTTCCGCCATCTTGGCTCCTCCCCTGAAAACATTTTCAAATCAGTTAAAGCCTAAGTTCTCACAAGGATTTATGAGGTCATGCACGATGGCCTCCCCATGTCCTTACCTTCCTCCTCTGCCTCATTGGCCCCCTGGATGGAACATGCTTGGGGCAGTCAGGCCTCTGCACCTGCCAGGTCTCCGCCTGGAATGCCCCCACCCCCACCCCCACCCACACCCCAACGTCTACAGGGCTAGCTCACCCATTTCCTTTAGGGCTTGGCTCTATTGTCCCTTCTCTGTGATGAAGTAAACAAAAAAAAAGTTTCAAACAGAGGGAGGCAAACAATAAGAGACTCTTAAATACAGAGAACAAACTGACGGTTGATGGGGGGCGGGGGAGAGGGGGAAATGGGGGATGGGCCCTGAGGAGGGCGCTTGTTGGGATGAGCACTGGGTGTTGTATGTAAGTGATGAATCAAGGGAATCTACCCCCAAAACCAAGAGCACACTATACACACTGTATGTTAGCCAACTCGACAATAAGTTATATTAAAAAATAAAAAGACCTGCTGGTGGCTAAACTACTAAGAAGGAATGGAAAGTTGTAATAGAAACCACAAACTTAGAGTCCCCAGATTCGTAAAAGTGATAAACCGCCAGGCTACACCCTGATGTGTATCACAGCTCAAATTTTTCTGACACCAGTTTGCTTCAACTCACACATGGTTTTTAGCAGCTTTATTGAGATGTAATTCACAGACCGTGTTATAACATTCACCCCTTTCAAGTACACAGTTCAGTGGTTTGGCATAGAGTCACTAAATGGTATGGGGTACAACAGTCCCACTATCTGATTTGTTGAATTCCAGAGCAGTTTCATCATCCCCCAAAAAAATCCCGTACCCATGAGCCGTCACTGCCCATATCCGCCTTGCCTTTCCGCCTGCCAGCTGGGAATCTACTTTCTCTTTCTATAAATGGAATTAGACAATATGTGTAACTGTGAACGGCTTCTTCCACTTAGCATGTTTTCAAGGTTTGTCCACACTATAGATGGATATATTACCCGATATCTGTCTATTGTATGGATACATCCCATTTTTATCTACCCATTGGTCAGCTGAAGAACATTTAGGTCATTGCTACTTTTTGGCTACTCTTGTAACTAAACCAAGTGAGAGCTGTCCAGCTGATGAGCAGCTAGCTAATGGAAAAACTGACACAGCGCTTTGGTGGTGAAGCAAGATAGGCTCCTGGTGTGGCTCCAGCGAGGAGAACGGGGAGCTAATGCTCGAAGCTCTGAACTCCCGGAAGGCTAACAAACAGGTGATTTTAAAGGGTGAAAGTTCAGGGTAAGGGTCTCGGCCTCGGATCATGCTGACTGATGAGAGGTTAGGTCAGCTGTAGTATTTTCTTTCTCTGGTCATCTTGTTCCTTTGGGTGTGATTGTGGTGAGGGGGTCGTCCTGCTTCAGGGCCCTGGACCTGCAAAACATTCTTGGCCGACTGCACCAGTGATGTCATCTGTGGGCACAAGGGCCGAAGTGCTACATCCTGTGACTCTTACTAACCTGCAAACTGCCATTATGCTTTTCTCGCAAACTGCACATTGTGTTAACTTCAGGCGGAACAGCAGTCCACAGATTCTTGGGGAGGCAACTTTATATTGTTTCCTGACGCAATTTTACACGGTTCTTTAACCGTAACTAAGGCTGCATGACTCTGGCCAGAGGCAACACCGTAAACTTGTATTTTCCCTAAGTTTACTTTTAGACAGGACACTAGAAATAAATCGTACTTAAATCTCAGAGATATGTCCAGAAAAATCAGATGACCTGATTAAGTCAAAATAAATTAGAACTAACACACACTCTCACACACACACATACACTCACACACACACAATCCCCAAAAGTTAGGGTATAAAATGTTATATATAAAGTATTTCATTCTGGGAAGATATAATCATGTATGCAGGAAATAGATCTGGAGAGATAGATAGTAAATGTTACCAACGTTTTTCTCTTAGTGAGATTATTGTAGATTTTTGTTTATTTTATTCTCATTTTCTGTTTTTTGCTTCAATTAACTTGGGTTACTTGTGGAATTACAAGAATAGTACTTATGTAATAGAAAGAAATAACAACTGATAACGAATGATTACTTACTATTTTCCAGACAAAGTTTAAACACTTCCTATGTATTTTAAAATATAAGACATGGGAATGTATAACTCCTTTAAAAATTCTTAAGAGCCCTAGTAGATGAGGACTCTGATAATCCCCCATTTTACAGCTGAAGAAATTGAGGCAAGGAAAGGCCCCAGAAACAGCTGAAAAGTGAACAAAAATTACTAAAAGATGCACGGTGTCCACCAAGTTACTAAAGCATGAGAAAAATATCAGTTACTCGAAATATTGATTTTGACCAGTGTTTTATTTTAACAATTTGTTGTTGACAGACTCATCTGGAACTGGTGTATCTGGGGTGAGATAGGAGCATGTGAAGTGGAGAAACAGATTTTCTTGAGAAGGGATTGCTTGAACCAAATCTTCGAAGATGGCTAGATGCTCACCAAGTTGGCAGGCTGGGGGTACAGGATATGGGACCGGCGAAGGCATATCATAGATGAGATATAGAAGATATAAGGTTTTTTACATTTTTTAAGAGAAGCCAGAGTGATAGATTTTTATGCAAGCTCCTTTGATTTTTCATTGGCATCCACTAATTCAAATTTCTAGAACATTCTATGTTCTATACCAGCTATGTTGGCAGATGAAACATATCTGCAGGCTTTTGGATCTGACCTCTGGACTAGGCACCATGCCAAGTTACTGAGGCACCGAAGGCTTGGACTCATTCATTTTAGTGCCCTCAGCTGGGGATGGTCTTTAGTAGGTATCTACAAATGTCACTAATTGGATTCGAAGGTAGTTGTGTGCTGGGAATCAATGGCTCCTTGTAAAATCGTTTCCAGAAATTCTTCTGGTGCTGGAATGTGCCACTGCCAGCCACCATTTGCTTTTTGTGCTGGAACTAACTGGAAAGCCCAAAAGAGGAAAAGGAAGAGGCAGAGCTCGATTCTGCCCTCTCAGGTCAAAGCCTGGGGCGTCCCGGATTCCTAAACTCCATCGATTCTCCGTGACAGCTCCTTCCCCTCACCCCCAAAGCTACTTCATTTGGTAGTATCCACTGCCTACCAATAAGCATCTTCTCAGAGACAGAACAAAACAAGATATGTTTAAACGCCCTCCTTTTGGGACGTGGGACAGTCACTAGAATTTATTGAGCACAGAGAAGTGGAGTCCCCTGGAACCTTCAGCCCTGAAACTTGTGTAGGGATAAAAGGTGGAGAAAACAGGGCCAAAGGCCTGTGAGACCCTAAGGCCCTAAGCACCAGATGGGACAGGACCTCCCTGTGTGAGTCCCAAATGTAGAACCAGTTTTCTGGGGGAACTTCTGCCACCTATTGTCCATGAAGGGAGAGACACCATTCTGAGTTCTAAGGGCTGAAGACTCAGCCTATCTTTCTCCATATGGTACCTAGACTCTTGACCACAGGCTAGGAGAGCTGGGCTAGGAGAGTTGGGCCTTCCTGCTCTGAGGTTCCAGTTCCCCACCTCCTCGCCTCCTGCACTCTACTCTGAGGGAAGGGGCCGGTGTTGTCTACTTCTGAATCCTGGACGCCCAGGAGGGCACCTGGCCTTCAGAAAGACAACGAGAACGGGTTACTGTTAAGTGCTAAGTGGTTAATGATTCAAGAAGTTAGTTTCTGTAAACTGTTTAGTATCTGGCACATAGCAAGATCTCAGTGAATCGACGCTCTTCAGTTTTTTAAACAGGTCCAGTTGAGGTACAACTGATGAAGGTTAGGCTGCACACATTTAAAGTGTACATTTTGATGAGTTTTGACATATGTGCATGGCTGTGAAACCCTCACCACAATCAAAATAATAAATACATCCATTCCCTCTAAAAGTTTGCTTGTGCCCTTTTGGAATCCAACCTCTTCTCTTCTCCAAAAGATACTCCCCTGTCAAGCAACCAGTAATAGTCTTTCTGTCACTGTGGATTAATTCACATTTTCTAGAATTTTCTACAAAGGAAATCATACAGTGTGTACTGTTTTTGTCTTCTTTCCCTCAACGTAATTATTTTAAGAGCCATACATGTTGCTACGTGTATCAATATTTCATTATTTTTTAATGTTTATTTATTTTGAGAGAGAGAGAGAGAGAGAGAGGGAGGGAGGGAGAGAGAGAGGGAGGGAGGGAGAGAGAGAGAATGAGCAGGGGAGGGGCAGAGAGAGACGGAGAGAGAGAGAATCCCAAGCAGGTCCCGAGCTGTTAGCACAGAGCCTGACTCGTGCTTGAACTCCTGATATGTGAGATCATGACCTGAGCCCAAACCAAGAGTTGGATGCTACTTCTCATCCATGTCTGCACTTTTTAATTTTAGCCATTCTGGTGGGTAGAATAGTGGTGTCTCATCATGACTATAATTTGCATTTCCCTGATGACTAATGATGGTGAGCATATTTTCACGTGTTTATTTGCCATCTACGTATCTACTTTGGTGGCACGTCCAAACCTTTCGCCCATTTTTTTTTTTTTTTTTTTTTTAATTTTTTTTTTTCAACGTTTTTTATTTATTTTTGGGACAGAGAGAGACAGAGCATGAACGGGGGAGGGTCAGAGATAGAGGGAGACACAGAATCGGAAACAGGCTCCAGGCTCCGAGCCATCAGCCCAGAGCCTGACGCGGGGCTCGAACTCACGGACCGCGAGATCGTGACCTGGCTGAAGTCGGACGCTCAACCGACTGCGCCACCCAGGCGCCCCCCTTTCGCCCATTTTTGACTGGGTTTTTAGTCCTGTTACTAAATTGTAACAAGTATACCTTATCATTTTTATAAAGTCTTAAAAACAGTGTATTGAGGTGTAATTCATGTACCACACAAGTCATTCTTTGCAATGTACAATTAAATGACTTTCAGTTTATCCACAGAGTTGTGCAACGAACGCCACAATTAATTTTAGAACCTTTTCATCACAGCAAAAAGAAAGCCACAACCTTTAGCCGTCAACCCACATTCTCCCAATCCCTGCCCCCACCAGCCCGAGGCAACCACTAATCTGCTTCCTGTTGGGATAGACTTGCCGATTCTGGACATTTCATGTAAACGGAGTTATTTTCCCTTTTTGGTGCGTGTGACTGGCTTTTATCCCTCAGCATGTGTACAGGGTTCATCCATGTCATAGCATGCATTAGACATTCATTTTTTTTATTATGCAATATTATTCCAGCGTAGAGATAGATCACATTTACCCATTCATCAGCTGGTAGGCATTGCGCTGTCTCTACCTTTTGGCTGCTCTGAGGGATACTTCTATGAACATTTGTGGATGGTTTTTACGTGAGCACGAGTTTGCATTTCCCTCGGGTGTATACACGGGATGGGAATTGCTAGGTCATATGGCAACTGTATGTTTATTGAGCCTTTTGAAGAACTACAGGCTGTTTTCTGAGGCAGCCGTCCATCTTATATCTCAGCCTGCCTTGTGTTCTCCACATCCTCTTCCACGTGTATTATTATCTTTCTTTCTTTCTTTAAGTCTCTTTTAAGGTTATTTGTATTTATCTTGAGAGAGAGAGAGTGAGCATGAGCGGGAGAGGGCCTGAGAGAGAGGGGGAGAGAGAATCCCAAGCAGCTCCGCACTGTCAGCAAGAAGTCTGATGTGGGGCTCGATCCCACGAATCGCGAGATCGTGACCTGAGTTGAAATCCAGAGTTGGTCACTTAACCAACTGAGCCACCCAGGTACCCCTCTGTCTTTTTTATTATAGTCATCCTAGTGGATATGAAGCAGAATCTCACTGCGGTTATGAAGTATTTTTTGAAATAGAAAAAGTTTTTTATTTTGAAGAAGTCCAGTTTGTTAATTTTTTTCCCTTCATGGGTTGTGCTTTTTATGTTCTGTTTAAGAAATCCTTTTGGCAAACCCAATATTTTCTCTGATCTCCCCATAAATTTCAAATTTATGGTGATGGTTCATTTTGAGTTAATTTTTTAAAAGTTTATTTATGTTGAGAAAGAGAGAGAGAGAGCATGAGCAGGAGGGGCAGAGAGAGGGAGAGAGAGAGAATCCCAAGCAGGCTCTGCACTGCCAGCATAGCCCAAGTGGGGCTCAAACTCACGAATTGTCATATCGTGATCTGAGCCAAAACCAAAAGTCAGACATTTAACCAACTGAGCCACCCGGGTGCCCCAAGTTAATTTTTGTATACGCTGTGAGGTAAGGGTGGAAGTTAACTGCTGTGCGTGGAGCCATCCAGTTGTTCCCACACCATTTGTCAAAAAGATGATTCCTTCCCACCGTACTGTCTTGTGAAAATCAACTGAGGGTCTCTTTCAGGACTCTTACTTTTAAGCAGGCTTACTTAGGGATAATTTTGCCCCATGCTGAGGCAATAATATCCTTCTGAGTCTACTAAGTGTCTTTTATATTATAAGGTTTTTCCCTTCTGGTCTGGTATCGCCTGAACTAGTCTCAATCCTTTGTAAACTTGGGGGATTTTCCCATTTGTTCCTCTCAGGTGTCTTTTTCCCTGGTCTAGTGTAGTTTCTTCACATACAGACTCTGGGTAATACTCAGCCCAGGACTTGAGAGGAACCCTTGGTAGATTACTGGAGTGCTCGTGCTCTCTCTCTCTCTCTCTCTCTCTCTCTCTCTCTCTCTCTCTCTCTTTCACACACACACACACACACACACACACACACACACACACACACCACCTTGTACCTGCTGTCTTCTGTAAAGCTTTCTCTTTATACTAAATGTATGGGTCATCTGCCAGTCACTGTGGCTTACAATGGCCCAAAGCAGAAAGTGGGGAAAATCCTCCCTTACTTGGATGAAGGGGCTTCGTGGTTGGATATTTGTTTGTTTGTTTGTTTGTTTATGGATGAAAAACCTGGACTTAATTTGCCTGGGCTGCGTCTCGGACCGCTTTACCCTCTACTTTGTGACTTGAGGCGATATATTGAACCTTTCTAACCCTCCATTTACCCACTTGTAAAATGGAGTTTTGGAGGTAGTTTTGACAGTTGAAGGAGATACTCTGTGTAAAGGGCTTAGCACAACATCTGACACAGAAATATTGCTAAATGTGATGCTCATTCTTCAGTGCTCAAGTGTGGGCCAGTCATCTCTCTCTCGACTCGGTCTCACATCCAACAGGATTCTCCAAACTCACTGTCGTCTCAGTTTTTTCTAAAAAAGTTTATTTATTTATTTTGAGAGAGACAGAGTGCAAGCGGAGGAGGGGGAGCAGAGGAGGGAGAGAGGATCTGGAGCAGGCTCTATGTTGACAGCATAGAGCACGATACGGGTCTTGAACTCGTGAACCGTGAGACCATGACCTGAGGTGAAATGAGACACTTACCTGACTGAGCCACCCAGGTGCCCTCTTCTCAGCTTTCGTATCTTCTGAGTCTCTATGTTATTTTTTGTTATTTATGCTTCCTCTCTGGGAGACCTCATACAGCCTCAGGGCTTTAAACACCATTATAAGCAAATTATTCCGACGTTAAATCTCCAGCCTGGAACTTGACTTTGAACACTGGATGTGTACATGCCAGTGCTGATCTTTGCCAGTTTGTCTCTGGATCCATTCTCTGTCCGTCCTCTGCTCTGTGTCTTGGAGGGTGAGGGGTCTGATCCCTGCAGCCTGCATTTCTTAGGGTCCTCGGTCAGCCAGCGTCAGGTTGCATTTGACCCTAAGGAGGGACTAGTGGGAGACCGGAGGGCGGGAGCCAGGGAAAGCCGCAGGATGTGTGGTTCTCCTCTCTCGGCCGTGGAAGTGTCTCTGGCAGAGACTACTGCTCGACGCAGGAACCTCCGGTCTCTGGTACCACTGTCTTCCCCCGATAATGCCTCAGCCTTGCCTGCTGTCACTGGTCTCTGCGGGGCTTGTGCAAACCCTGTTTGGCTTCCTGGAAATTCCGCCACCTGTGTAACCATTTCTTCTGTTTGGGATCCCTAGAGTGAGTTCTGGTTGCCGGCAGAGCCTTGGCGGAGAGAATTCTCTAACGAGTGTCTCAAAATCAACACATCTAGAACAAACACTTGATTTTCCTCCCAAGCTGCTCTTCTCGGTGCTTCCTCCATTTGAATTCATGGCACTTTCTCCATTTGAATCTGAGTATTTTTCTCCACCTCCACTGCTCCCACTGCCCCAGTCCAAGCCATCATTAACTCTCGCTTGGACTATTGCAGTAGCCTTCCAATTTGTCTCCCTGTTTCCATAGTTGACCCTAGCCGACAGAGTGGTCTTTCTAAACTATAAACCAGAGTATGTTGCCTTTCTTTGGAAAACCTTCCACTGGCTTCTTCTCTAAAATTGTCCTGCAGGGCACCCAGCTACTTCTAAGACTTTGTGTTCTACCACTCTCTACTACCCCATTTGTTCTTCTTAGAACCCTTCAGGATATTCTGCCTCATGGCCTTTGCACGTGCTATTCTCTCACCCCAGAATGGTCTTTCTCCAATATCCACATGGTTCTTAGTCACCTTCCTGTTTGTGTTCAGTGGTCACTTCATCAGAGTCCTTTTCTGATTACCTTACATATAACATAGCATCTTCCTTTATTGTCTCTTTACTGTTTTATTGTTCTTTGTAGAACTTTCTAGTACTTTATATTATATATTTATTTATGGTGTCTCTTTCCGTTGGAATGTAAGCAGGAGAACAGGGACCTTATTTGGTTGGCGGCTACACTGCAGTGTCTTAATGGTTGGCAGTTTAGAAATAAAAATAAAATGTACAGCAAGATTGCTTTGCATCAGACACATTGTTTAGCGCTTTATACTGAACATATCATTTCTTTTCACTTAGAGAGCCCATAGCCTTATGGCAGGTGCAGAGGGTGCCAACCCTGCAGGAGCTCCTTTGGCAGGGCTCAGGCAGCCTCCGCTGTCTGATGATGTCCCTGGGCTACTGCTGGGTCTGGGAGGCGGGGCCTCCGCCCCGCTGGGGCCCGCCCACAGCGCATGCTCTGCGGGTCCGGATGCTCGGAAGCACAGGGCAGGGCGGGGTCTCTGCCGCACTTCCCGAAGGCCCGCGGCTCCGATTGGCTGTGCACAAAGCTTAAGCTGGGGAGGGGGGGAGCGCCTGCCCTCGCGTCTGGCCCTCCAGGTGCCCGGCTCCACGTGCTGGCACTGCGGCTCTGGACAGCTGCAGGGGAGGATCAGTGCAGGTGAGTGGGGCTCTGGCTGCGCCGCCAGGTGAGGTGCGGCAGCCCCTGCCTCCATGTGCGCCGCCGCACTCCCCCCGCCCCCCCCCCCCCCTTCTCGCCGTGAGCCTCTGCAGGCTGGCGGGACCCCCTGCTCTTGGCGCCTGGAGCATCCCACCTGGAGCACCTTGTCTGGAGCATCTGCGGGTGCCCCTTCTACGGGCGGCGCGGTCCAGGTTTCAGGGTGGGGGGTCCCCCTGAAGTTGCCCGCCCTTCTCCGGGAGCCCTTCGATTTCCTGGACGCGAGCGGCCGCCGATCAGCAAAGCCGTCCGGAACCCGCGGACTGCGGTGACAGTCGGGACTCCTGATTCCCAGCTACCCCCTTTCCCCTGGTCAAGCTTCCCTCTAAACCCGTTGCCACTTTGCTTCCGGTACGTAACCTAGGTGCAATCCCAGCCTCTCTCGAAAGAAGATTTAACGGTACCCCCCAGATTTGCGCAGAGTAGTTCACACAGGTCTGCAGCGCTGCCGGCGGTTGTCTGGCGCGTAGCGCAAGTTTAAATGGGAACCGAAATTATTGGTGGTGGTGGTGTCATTATTAGAAAGCAAAATGGAAGGCCGCTTTGCGGTTTTTCTTTTCTCCAGCCACTGAACTTTTGGACCACTCCCTATCCCGTATTCCAATCTGAACTGTGCATCCAATATTTGCCTGGCATCTCTTCAGGCCCTAGGGGTTCAAAGTTGAGTCAGACGCCAGCTTTGCACATGGGCTGGGGTGAAATGAGGGCCAGCCGAGCACATACTTGGATTGTTACAATGTAGAAAGACCCGAGATAAAAGTTGCTAAGAAAACCCAGGAAAGCACACAGAATCCAGCCTGGATGGGGGCTTTTTCTCCATTTAAGCTTCTCAATCATCAGCCTTCCGGGAATCCCTTGACTCCTAGGTTGAGAAGCTTGCTTAATGTTGTGTCGGAAGGAAAAATTACCTGGGTGATAGATCCTGTCGCCCTCCTGGAGCCTCTCCGTGGACAGCTGGCCCAGGTTCTGTAGGGCAGGACTGAGTGCAAACAGTCTGCTGCCAGATGATTCTTTGTTTTAAATTGTGGGCACAACTTTTCCGTTTCCTTTTCAATCTACACCCCATTCCCTAGTAAAAATGGATTTTGGGGAGGTTGAATTTATGGCTCGGGACGAGGCAGCCCTTCCCAACCACCACAAAGAAGTCTACACTTGTGAGTAAAGGCCAGTGAGTTTGCTTTGGCGGTGCAGATTCAAGGTAACATGACTTTTTTGTAGATGTTCAGGGGTCACTGCTGGTTGGATACTAAGTGCAGTGCTTGCTTTGGCAGAATTCACTATTTGTAATCTCCTGAGAACCAATGCCCTAAGATTTGTGGATTACTCAGTTAAGCACAAGTCTCAAAAACAGCCGTATTATTGACATACAATAACAAGACTTTTTTAAGTGAACAATTTAGAAATTTTGACATATGCATACACCTGCAAAACCATCGGTAAATTCAGTATAGTGAACCTGTCCATCACCCTTCTCGTGCATACCCCTTTGCAGTCTTTTCCTCCTTTCCCTTTTCTTCTCAGGCAGCCAGCCCTAGATCTGCTTGTAGAGTTTTCTATAAATAGACTCAGATGTATTTATTCTTCTTGTGTTTTGGTCTTGCTTTCATTCACCATAATTAGTTTGAGATTCATCCGTGTTACTGTGTGTTCATTCCTTTTTATTGCTGAGTAGTATGTATATATCATGTTCGTGTCCTATCCATAACCATTCACCCATTTTGGACATTTGCGCTTTTCGAGTTTTTGTTTATTACACACAAAGCTGTTTTAAACATTTTTATACAAGTCTTTGAATAGGTATACATGCATGCATCTTTTTTTTTTTTTTAAGTGATTATATTTTTAAAAATGTAGGATGCCTAGGCTGTAGTTCCTGCTTTGCTTCTAATCATCCAGGTTCCTTGGGGAGACTCACTTTACTTTGCCTTTAACATCCATCCCCGAGGTCTTTGCTGTGCTGGCAGAAGCTAGATCATCTTTGTTGGTGTTCTGGAGGGTCTCAGAAGGAGAAAGGGATGTTCTTCTATCCTGTTTCTCTTGCAGGCTTCCTTTTCATTTCAGCTTTTTCCTTGGATGACCTATTTGTTTTATTTATTTTTTAAAAATTTATTATTATTTTTTAACTGAAGTATGGTTGACACAATGGGCCATTCATTTCAGGTGTACAACATAGTGTTTCAACATCTTTGTGTGTTATGCTATGCTCACCATAAATGTAGCTACCGTCTGTCACCATGTAATTCTATTCCAGTACCCTTGAGGACATTCCCTACCCTGTACGTTTCATCCCTGTAATCTATTCATTCCATAACTGGAAGCCGGTATCTCCCTCTCCGCTTCACCCATTTTGCCTGACCTCCCACCTGACAGCCACTAGTTCTCTGTTTTTATGGGTTTGTTTCTGCTTTTTGTTTGTTTATTCATTTGTTTTTTAGATTGCACTTATACGTGGAATCATGTGGTTTTTGTCTTTCTCAATCTGGCTTATTTCACTTAGCAGAACATTTGGGTGACAAATTCGAATCCCGATGTGTAATTTTGGGCAAGAACGGAAATAAGTAGACAGTGGGAGGCATGCACTAATACTGCACTTAAAAATGAGAACTTAAAAATGTTAAATCATTATTAGAAGGGAAAAGGTGGGAGGTTAACCGGTTCTGAAATTTTGTGGATCTTCCCTTTTTTTTCAGCCTATTATCCTCTAAGTCCTCTTCTCTGTTATTTCTCTGGAACAATTTGTTGAACCTTGTGGTGAGAGGGTGAGTGGGTGTGCTGGGCTCCAAAGGTCACATGGTAACCTTGTGGAGGATGGCAGGTAGAGAGGTTTCTTAGTAAAAAAAATAATAATTCCTCACTTTTTTCTGTTTCCAGATAGGGCCGGAGTCCTTTGTCTCGTGTTTGCCCCTGAACCTGACTTTGACTTGCCCCTAAGCCTGGTTCAGAACTTTTTATGGGAGCATTAATCTACCAGCATAATTTGTGCAGTGAAATTCAGACAAATAACAATAGACTACTTTATACAGAATGAAAATGCAGCTCCTGGGGTTGGTGTTCTATTTGGTCCTTGGGACCTGGCAGTGCGAGGCGTTCAAAGGGAAGCTGGCAGCTGTGGATCCCGAAACAAATATGAATGTGGTAAGTTTCTCAAAATCTCAAATATGCTTCAACATTTTTTAAAAAGTTTTATTTATTTTGAGAGAGACAGAGACAGCATGAGTAGGAGAGGGGCAGAGAGAGACGGAGAGAGAAAATCACGAGCAGGCTCCACACTGTCAGCGCAGAGCCCGACGCAGGGCTCAAACTCACGAAACTGAGATCGTGACCTGTGCCAAAACCAAGAGTCCGACACTTAACTGACTGAGCCACCCAGGCGCCCCTGAAAGATGCTTTTAAAATGCATGTGACGGGGGGCGCCTGGGTGGCTCAGTCGGTTAAGCGTCCGACTTCAGCTCAGGTCACGATCTCGCGGTCCGTGAGTTAGAGCCCCGCGTCGGGCTCTGGGCTGATGGCTCGGAGCCTGGAGCCTGCTTCCGATTCTGTGTCCCCCTCTCTCTCTGCCCCTCCCCCGTTCATGCTCTGTCTCTCTCTGTCTCAAAAATAAAAATAAAACGTTAAAAAAAAATTAAAAAAAAAATAAAATGCATGTGACAAAGGTCAGTTATTTTCTGAGATTCGGTTAAGTGGGCCACATGAAGCCACCAACTCACCTCTTTGAAGGATGAAAACGTATTAAAACTTTGCAAGAATGCTACTCCCGAGTGCTGCTGTTACAACACAGTGAACAAGAAGTGTGATTAGCAGTGTCCAGGGAGCACAGTTCAATATAAAAATCAAAATGTCTGAAAAAAAAGTTTTGTTAGAACAAATAAGCAAAAACAATTTGTGGAGTAATTAATACTTCAAATTTGAAATTAACGTTTCAAGGTTATTAATCTTAAGGAAACAATAAAACCTGGAACTATCTCATTTAGGCCTAAAACATTGGGAAAATACAAATGACTAGAGACAGTGGCTACTTTAAAATAGATGAAGCAGAGACCCAGCTGAAGAATCAAGACACCACGGTTAGAAGCTAATAAATCCAAAGTGAGTCAAGAGAATGTAACTTGATCAGGGTCTTAGGGTCAAGTTTTAGTTCTTGTCCCCAATTTTTTCTTATTCCTCCCCTCCTTTAATTTTTTTTTTTCTGTAAAAATGAAAGAATTAAATTCTTTCAGATACTTGCAGAGGAAAGGATAGTGAGCATTTACTTACGTTAAATCTAGATAATTGAATTATCCATATTCTACTGAGCTCCTGGTTAAGAGTTTCTCCATGGACTGTTCCTTATGGAGAAGTGAATTTGATCACAATCTCCTGCTTTTCATCTTTTCTTGACCTCCAACTCCACCTTGCCATTCTGTATTTTACTAGTGTAATTTCATTAGTTCATTGATAAAAACAGATTAATGCTACGCTTTGTTTCCCAGGAAGGGACCTCTGAAAATAAGGATATTTTATGCGTGCAGATCACAATATTAGCTGGCATATTTAGAAAACAAATGAAGAATGTTTACTTGTACCTGGGAGCCAGGATGGAAACAAAGAGGCCCAACGTGGTGGTGAAATTAGACATGTGTGGTGTAGAACATGTTAGAATGTTGAAACCAAGGTTAATCAAACACCTGTGAGTAGAAGGTATGCATAAGACCAGTGGAGGATTTACTCTTGCGTGGGGGGTGCTACTAGGTTGAGCACACTAAAATGTCACTAATAACTACCTGATTTCTTAAAGCCTGGAGAATGCCTGCTGACATTTTGTCTTCTTTGCCTGTTAATGTGGGAGATCTTGTCAGATTCTGTGCACAGAAATTCCATTATTCTTTTTCTCTGTAGACTGAAATGATCTCTTACTGGGGATTCCCTAGTGAGGAACACTACGTTGAGACAAAAGACGGCTATATTCTCTGCCTTCACCGAATCCCTCATGGGAGGAAGAATCGTGCTGACAAAGGTATGGGTGTCTCCTGTGGTGAGGCAGGAAAGCTCTGGAAAGTACCTACACTGCTGGAATTTGGCTGGTTTTTGTGTCCGTAATCAAGTTGAGATTTAACCTGAAAACATTGAAATGGGGTTATTTTTAGGCTAAAGTACTGAACATGTTACATTTATGCAAGGCATATGAAAATACTGTCTTTGAAGAAGTAAAGACAGGTTATGTAATTTCACATTTTGCTTAACGATTTGAAGGTCAGTTTTGTTTGATGATATGTGAAATCTTTGCTTTCCTTGTTTTAAGGAAGCATCTTATTAGTGAAATGTCTTGAGCATTAAGTAAATCGCTTTTGCTGTTTGAATATTGATTTTTTTGAATGGGCAATATATTCACATAGTTCAAAACTTAGAGTAAAAAGACATATAGTGAAATACCTCCCTCCCTCCTCACCCTTCACCTCCCTAGTTTTGTGTGTATTCTTCCAAAATCTCTTTAATTTCTTTAGCTCTAAAACAAAATTTCTTTAGAAATGGATACAGACATAGGTGACTATTTTTCCCTGCTTCCGATTTAATACAAAAGGTGGTATATAGTGTCAATTCTTCTGTTACTTGAATTTTTTACTTAATATTATGCAGATAGTTCCATATAATGCATAGAATACTTCACCACTCAGGGCACCTGGGGGGCTCAGTCGGTTAAATGTCCAACTCTTCGTCTCGGCTCAGGTCATGCTCCCATGGTTCGTGAGCTTGAGCCCTGTGTCTGGCTCTGCACTGACAGTGTGGAGTCTGCTTGGGATTCTGTCTTTCCCTCTCTCTCTGCCCTCCCTTGCTCATGCTCTCCCTCCCTCCCTCCCCCCTCCTCAAATAAATAAATAAACTTAAAAAAAGAGAATACTTCACAGACACTTGGTATTCCGCATAGTTTTTCCATGATTTATTTTACAGGTGTCCTAGTAATGGGCATTTGGGGTATTTCTAGTCCTTTTGGTAGAAGGAAGATACTGCTGCTTAATACAACCTTGTACGTGTGCAAGTTTGTTTGTAAGATACATTTCCAGAGATAGAATTTTTGAGTCAGAGGATATGTACATTTATGATTTTGATAGATACTGTTAAATCTCTTTTCAGGCAATCTTGTTCCGGTAATTATTCTCACTAGCAAGATATGAAAGTTCTTATAGTTTTGGAGATACGTATGTCTATATCTTCCCATAGCGAAAGTGCCATTTCCATGAGATGAATGAATTTCTTTCTAGGCAGGCTATTTGAAATTGTGAAACATATGTCAGAATGAAGATTGATCCCAATGCAATCATCCCTCCCGATGTACCTTATTCTTTAACATTTTGTTTCTAAAGATTTTCCTTGGGGGCGCCTGGGTGGCTTGGTCGGTTAAGCGTCCGACTTTGGCTCAGGTCATGATCTCACGGTCCGTGAGTTCGAGCCCCACGTCGGGCTCTGTGCTGACAGCTCAGAGCCTGAAGCCTGTTTCAGATTCTGTGTCTCCCTCTCTCTCTGCTTCTCCCCTGTTCATGCTCTGTCTCTCTCTGTCTCAAAAATAAATAAACGCTAAAAAAAAAAAGATTTTCCTTGGACAACTAAGGTTGAGATTAAGGTAATTTGATGACTCAGTGTTCTTCAATTACAATTTTATATGAGCAGAAGGGCCTTTTTGCCTCAATTCCTTCCCAAATTATTCAAAGCAAACTTAAAAACCTGTGTTACATGACCTTTGTATCATTGTTTGTTTTTTTTCTTAATATAATCTGGTCTATTTTCCCCTGCCCCCCAGATTGTAACTATAATAAGGGATTTTATAACACTTAAGTGGCTGGGACAGCCAGTGCTGTTTTTGAAATTTCATTTCTCATTTTTTTTTAAATGTTTATTTATTTTGAGACAGAGTCGGGGAGGGGCAGAGAGAGAGAGAGAGAAAGAGGGAGAATCTCAAGCAGACTCTGTGTTGCCAGGGCAGATCCTGACATGGGGCTCAGTTCCATGAACTGTGAGATCATGACCTGAGCCGAAATCAAGAGTCAAGAAATCAAGATGACGTCAAGATGCTTAACTACCTGAGCCACCTAGGTGCCCCTCCTTTCTCATTCTTGAGGTTTTTATGATTTATAGATTCATGTTCATACTATTAAGCTTCCTTTTTATAAGTACGTTACAAAAATGTGTAGTGAGCTGAAGTGAGGGCTTACATTTCTTTTTCTGCTCAAAACACGCAAAATGTATATTTTATTCCAGAACAAACATATGATCTTAGTTTCCTTGTTTTTTTTTTTTTTTCTTTTTTGGTAAACCCTTTGATTTCAGATCCCATATAAAGAAGAATATGTACTGATCATTACTCTCTTAAAAGTGATTGGGTAACTAGTATAATTAATAATGCGAATCATTGTTAGAGCACCTGGGTGGCTCAGTTGGTTGAGTGTCTTGACTTCAGCTCAGGCCATGATCTTGTGGTTCACGGGTTCGAGCCCTGCATGGGGCTCTGTGCTGACAGCTCAGAGACTGGATCCTGTTTCGGATACTGTGTCTCCCTTTTTCTCTGCCCCTCCCCAACTCTCACTCTGTCTGTCTCTCAAAAATAAATAAGCATTAAAAAAAAAATGTTAATCGTCGTTAAAAGATGCAGGGAACCTCAGTGAAAACATGCTTGGGGAATGCTTCTCCTCTTTTCTCCATCGCCCACCCCTGGAATTCACGCCACAGTTAGAACAGATGGTGCCCCCACCCACGTGTGCGAGCACCAGCACTATGGTGCGGGGCTGTGCCCTGACAGGTGAGGAAGCGAACAGGAGCCTAGATGTGCTCCCCGGTGGCAGGAAGGAGTCAGGGCAGCTGAGCGTGAGATCTCTGTCAGCGGCGAGGTCCGTGTGGGCGTCCGCCTCCGTGCGCCTTGGAATCTCCGTCCGCAGGAACAGTTGATTGACTGTGATGGTCCCAGTGTTCCTCTTTGTCACTCTGGTTCCGTGGGTTATAGTCCACACTCTTTTTTTTTTTTTTGGCAGGGGTGCATGGTGTGCAGCAGGGGGTGGGTACTCGTGGACTTTGGAATGGGGAACACAGAGGGAAAGCATTCTCAGTGTGGCCACACCGCTAGGTCCACACCCTCTTCCTCTGTAGGCATCAGTGAGCGCTGCGTAGACCCTTCTCTGACGGTGTGCACACCCGTGGTCCAGAGCAGGGACTCCTCATTGTCCCCTCAGCATCCTCAGGAGCAGTCTCGTCAGTGGTGTTACTTCGGCTCATTTAAGCCAAATAGACAAAGAAAGAATTCCTAAGAGCCCTTCCCACCCAGCGTGGAACTTATCCTCTTATTCAGGCCACCCCCCTCCTGACCTCCTCCCCTATTCATAAGATCATCGTCCTCCTGCCCTGGAAATGCAGAATCCTTCTCGAGTCCGGTGCTCCGGTGGCCGACCCCACGTTACCTGGCTTCAGTCCATCCCTGTCTTCTCTTGGCCAGGCCACCACCCTCCGTGTGCTCTTGTGACCATTCAGCTGGGTGCCTGAGAGAAGCTCAGAACCCGAGGGAGGCTTTGCTTTCATTTTTGAGGCTTCCCGTGTATTAGAGGAAGGAAGAATTTCAAAACCAGTCTATGGAAACTGCTGATCTTTTAAGAAATTAATACTTTTAATACGTACAAAAATAACACCTGGCATCTGTACCAATTACAGGGCGTTGCAAGATGCATTAAAACAACATCTCTTCATTTATTGGGGATGAAGTGAGACCGTCCCTCTTGCCCTTTTCAGTGTGGTTTTTCTCCATTCTTGTGCTGTCCGGAAGTGCTGCACAAGTTGAGTGAGAGCTGTATGGGCAGCGTGTTCGGGTCCTGTTTGAGTGGCCCACCTGCAGATTTGTTGGGGGGGGGGGTGCTGTGTGATCACGTGGCCTGGCCACACCTCTCCTCTTCCTGCTAGCTGTGCTTGTCCATCTTGTGTAGTTTTGCAGGGTAAGAACCCAGCGGTTGTTGTATGGTACCGGCCATTCAGCAATCTTCAGGGACCTAATAAATGAAGCTATGTACCTTTCCTTGATATTCTTTCTCTCTGTTGTCTGTACCACTCATACAGCAGAGGAAATTGGAAGCTTCCCACGGGTATGTGCAGAGACCTTCGTGATTTGGCACATCAGTGATTACAGTTCTGAACTGTGGTGTCTGTGGTGTCAGTGTCTACTTAGAATGGGGTGGCATACCTCTTTCATGACGTTTATGAGGAGTGCTTAAGCACCATCCGGGTTTATTCGTCATCTAAGAAAAACATCCATCATTTTTTTTAAGTTGATTTATTTATTTTAAGAGAGAGAGAGAGTGTATGCACATGTGCGGAGGAGGGGCAGAGAGAGAGAGGGAAGGAGAGAATCCCAAGCAGGCTCTGCACTGACTTATTTGTGTACTTCTTCCTGCCCCCCCCCCCCCCCCCGCCCCATGCCCCTTTGCTCCCTGCAGCCGCTCCTTGAAGGCAGGGGCTGTGTCTCTGTCTTCTTTGTATCTCTCAGCACGGTGGGTGGCACTGTGTTCCCTGCATGGTCAGCCTGAGTGAGGGTTATATGAGGGCAGTCTTCAGGATTGGGGTTCTTAACTGGACTAAGACAATGCACCTTCTGTGTAGTGACATAAAATAGAGCCCTGTGTACACACAGATACTACATACATTTGTAGAGAGTTGATGGACCCACTAAGATGACCCTGTTTACACATTTACCTGTGTCGTCAAACTCCTACTAACTAGTCAGCTTGGAACACACATTTAGAAACAGACTGAGGGTTTTGAACAAACTGAGGGTTGACGGGTGTGGGAGGTCGGGGGGCGGGGTGGGGAAAATGGGTGATGGGCACTGAGGAGGGCGCCTGTTGGGGTGAACACTGGGTGTTCTAGCTGGTGAGGAATCACAGGAATCTACTCCCAAAGCCAAGAGCACACTATACACACTGTATGTGAGCTAAGTTGATAATAAATTATGTATATAAAAAAATAAAACTCTCATACAATCCAAAACAAAAACAAAAAAGAAAGAAAGCTCTTAGTGGCCTGGTGAGCATGTGTGTGATGCTTCCCAGTGTTAAGCAAACTTCTCCATCAAGTGTTGTACTTCCCCTGCTTTGCGCTAACTCCAAAAAGGAATTGAAAGTCATCCTGAATAGGGAAGTGATTCTGGTTTCGTGTGCTCAGCCGTATCTCCGACAGTCATGGGATGTTAGCACTAGAAGGATCTCAGAGTCCTTTCTGAGCCGGAGATTTGGAGAGTTTGCATGTGTAACATACTCCCTGGTGGATTCCAAAGTAAAGTCCTTGAGTTCTGGAACCTGTGTCTAGATGAGCACCCTCATTTTACTGGGTGAGACAGCCAGCTTGAGAGAGAAAGGGAAAGAGGTTGGCTTTAAGGCAAAAACTAGTGGCCTAGCCAGTCTGACTCCAGAGTCTGCGATTTGAACTAGAAGATGCAGTCTTATGTAATAAGCATTGACCAAGTTGTTCCCATGATGTTGATTTTATTTGACTAAAACAAGGAAATACATATTGTCTTGCCTAAAATACATCAAACAGCAATGGCTACAAGGCAGACTTCTTGCCAAATTGGGAAATAAATTGTTCAGTAAATCAGTTGTCAAATAAAGCAACAATAGTGGGTTGTTTCCGATATACATGCATGTCTATCCGTAAATATACGCATACACATACATGTATATGATATATAGGTATCTGTTGGCCTAATGAGGGCAGTGGTGTTCTGTGATCTGAGTAATGGTCTTCAGGCATTTTGAACTTCACCTTGGCAAAGACTCCAGGGCTTGCCCCTTAAGCTTTTTAAGTCATAATTGAAAATTCACAACCTGGCTTGGGAAGTAGGTCTTTGGACAGAAAGGCCGCTGGCCTGTGTTTTCCTTTGCTTATTTTAGGATTCTGATCATTTCTGGATTTTCCATTCTTTCCTTCTCTGCAGTTCCTAGAGGAGCTGTCTTTTTGAATAAATGCTGTGCTCTGACATGTCCCCAGAGGTCCCGTCGGGCTGAGATGCAGCTCCTTGCCTCCTGGTGGCATGGAGCAGGTGCAGGGTCATTCCTGGGTGCCGGACTTGACGGCACCAGCTGGCTGAACTCATGGCCAGGTTCATTTGGCTCTGATGGTGCATCAGGTGCAGGACTGTGTTCGGACCCTTGACCTAATGGAGAAGCACAAGCCAGTGTCAGCTGCACGCTGACTCCTGTGTGCAGGGTGGGGCTGGAGCCGAGAGTCAGGGTGGAAAGGACTAGGGTGTGCTGCCAGAACCTCTGTCTCCTGCGGTGCTCCCCGTTGTCCTCCCGGCTAGCCCATCTTACCCGCTGTCCGTTGTCATCCTCAGTGTCAGTTCTTCAGGGAGCATCCCCGGCCGCTCACCCTGGGCCAGCTCCTGCTGCATGTTCTCTTTGCTCTCTGGGTGTTTCCTTCCTAGCACTTAGGACGCTAAGGCTGAAGCTCCTCTTGATTATTCGATCATCACTCCAGCCAAGTCTCTCCAGGAGCTCCTCTGGGCCTGGGCCCTCCTGGGATGGGGTTGAGCAGAGCATCGACAGTCGGGGCCACACTGGTGAGGGATTCCGTACTCCTGAGCTCAGACAGCCGCAGACACGAGTGTAGGCCTTCCGGTGGTGGGTAGAATTAGGGGCATCTTGGGCAGAACCAGTGGAGCTGTGGCTTCTGTTTTCAATGAAAAAAAAAATCCTTCTGGATTCAATGGTAGTCTCTGATGTCTGCTTCCTCTGTACCCAGTCCTCCCTGATGGGGAAGGTGCTGTAGGCCGAATGTTTATATCCCCCCGGAATGCAGGTGTTGAGTCCTAACCCCCGTGTAGTGGCGTCTGCAGGTGGGGCCTTCGGGAGGTGACTCGGGCCTGAGGGCAGAGCCTTCCAGAATGGAATTAGTGCCCTTATCAGAAGGAGACCCCAGAGCTCCCTTGTCTGCCTTCTGCCAGGACACAGTGAACAGACAGCCGTCTGTGAACCAGGAGGTGCCTCACAAGGCACCAGGTCTGCCAACACCTTGATCTTGGACCTCGCAGCCTGCAGAAGCATGAGCTAGAGTTTCCTGTGTTCACAAAGCCATCCAGTCTGTGGTATTGATACAGCAGCCTGAATGGACGCACGCACAATGCATTCCGGAGAACAAGGACAGGAGAAGGATGTGTATTTCAGGATGTGTTTGCTGCGTGCAGGAGGTCCTTAAAGGAGAGCACGATAGAGAAAAGCGTATCTGGGGGTCAGAGTCAGCGTCTCTGGCCAGTTGCCCTCTGTTGTGCACTTGTCTCTCTGGGCCCCTCTGTTCCTTCTGTTAGTTGAGAATTTTGGACTACAGCTATGTACTTGCCCAGGGTCGGGCCAACTGTAAGGCTCCATGAACTGGAGCGTGGAGATACCACCGTGCGAAGCCTTTCGAAGGGCAGCCAGGGTAGCAGAGGCAGGGAGGGCAGAAGGCAGTTTGCGTGGAGGTGAGGCACACTTTGCCCTCACATGACCTGAGGTTGGTTCCTGGTTCCACCGCGTACTAATCGTGTGTCCTGTCCTGGGGCACTCATTCCTTCTCTCTAGGCCCCAGAGCCCCCATCCGTAAGGTGAGAAGAGTGACGTGTATGGCCCAGTGCCACCCTGGGCACGTAGAAAACTAATCAAGGTGGTGCCTGGGAGGTGCACATGGCGTGCGGGCACGTAGTAGGTTTTCTTTCTTTGCCTCGTTTATTCCTTCGTTATTGCATTTATTCATCAGATTTGTCACGAGTGAGGACCACAAGCCAGACTCCACATTGGGTGCTGGGGACGGGGTGGTGGGCAGGACCACCAGGTCTCTGGCTTCATGTTGCTCGGGGACCAGAGTGGCTGTGGCCGGTGTGTGTGTGTGTGTGTGTGTGGGGGGGGGGTTTGGTTCTCTTTCCTGTCTGTGATCTGAGGGCTGTTGTGTTCCCTCCTGCAGAGGCCACTCCTCTTCAGCAGGGAGGCTGAAATGTGAGCACGGCGACCTGGACCGTGGCAAGGGGTGTGCACCCTTCCAGGTGTGTCTTGGGGACGGGCTAGGTTCTCCTGTGGGTTCTCAAGCAAAGAGATCTCCTGCAGTGCGTACCTCTGTTACACATGAGGAAACCAGGAGTTATAGGGTTCGATGAATTTGCCTGTGGCAAAGACAGGATTGACGGGGCTTAGGGCCGAGTTTCTACCCACTGCGGTGATGTCCCCGATAAAGCCACAGTGGGGAGAGTGCTCTGTTTAGGTAAGCTGTGCAATAAATGCCTGGAGATAGGTGCCTCCTTCTTATTCTCTCCAGGGGCCATAAGTGTCGTGACTCCGGCTTCCCACGGATGTTATTTGCTCATCTTGCTTTGGGCTGTGTTTTGAGGCCAACTCTTCCAACCAGAATTAGACTACAGAAATTCACTCAGGAGCCCTTGCTTTGGATCAGTGGAGGTCTGCTCTTAATGATTCTTGGGAAGGAGGCCCTAGAACTCCCTCCAGGAGCCTGTCAGATGTCAAGCAGGGCTCTGCACACCTGGCCTGTCTCCAGGCTGGGCCGGCCTGGTAGAGCGATGGGCGGCACGTTCCCCTTCGGATGACTCCTCCTTGAACCCAGCTGTGGTTGGGCTCCTGAGAAGAGCTGATGTCAGACTGACCAAGAAGAGCTGAGGGAGCTTGTGGAAAATAAGTACTTCCAGGCTGTGCCCCTGGAGTTCTGGATCCCCTACCTCAGAAGTTGGGCCACAAATATGTGTGTTTTTTAAATGTTCCAGGTAGTTTTGATGTGCATGCATTCAGTTTGGGGAAATAGTGCGTGGCTTGCTTGGAAGGGGCTGGGTACAAAGGGAATACTGGAAAAAAATTTAAAAAAAATTTATTTATTTTTGACAGACAGACACAGAATGTGAGCAGGGCAGGGGCAGAGAGACAGGGAGACACAGAATCTGAAGCAGGTTCCAGGCTCTGAGCTGTCAGCACAGAGCCTGATGTGGGGCTTGAACTCACGAACTGGGAGATCAGGACCTGAGCCGAAGTCGGATGCTTAACTGACTGGGCCACCCAGGCGCCCTGAAAGGGAATACTTTCAAGCACATCTCTTCTCCCCTACCTCTTTAGTTATTAATGAAGGATTTTTTTGGAGTAGTGGTTAAAAGCAGGGGCTTTGGAATGAGACCAGGAAGGCCACCCAACCTGGAGGGATGTGCCCCCTATAAAGCCCTTCACGTCTGGGTCAGACAGGGCATTGACCTTCACCTGCTTTGTGTCTGCCTCCTGAGGGAGCCACCTGTGTGTGCCCCGTGGTCCTGTCTGGCTGCGGCCTGGGACAGTGTCACTTCTACAAATCCAGGGTCCCTTTTCTTCTCCAGAACCCTCTGTGGGGTGGTCTGTGTCTCACTCAGGAGCTGGCAAACACGTTCCTGCCCCTGGCCACGTCACTCTCTTTCCTGTGGGGTTCCCTGGGTGCTGATCGGGCTTTTTCACACTGGCCTAGAAGGTAACTGTGGGACTGTCTCCTGGGCTGGACTGGAGCCTCTTGGGGGCAGGGAGCGGGGCTTACCCTCCTTTGTGTCCCCCACAGCTGGCGCAGTGGCTGAAATATCATAGGTGCCGGGAAGGGTTTATACAAGATGTGGAGCCTGAGCACACGCTTCAGCGGGCCGTCGGCCTTTCTGGCTTCGAGCTCACCTCCTGAGAGAGTGCTAGCGGCTTCTCGATGCCTCTGGGAATCCAGGAGTTATTTACCGGTAGTGTTTAAAGAGTTTTCTGGTATGCCTTCAGTCTGCCATTCCCACATTTCTCCTCCAAAGCTCCTATAGGTTAGGGAGGGAAATACAATGCACAGAGACTTCAGGGGGATTTTAAACGCTCCCCACTTAAACGTTCCCCAGGGGTGCCTGGCTGGCTCAGTCAGTTAAACGTACGGCTCTTGATATAAGCTCAGGTCATATAAGCTCACGGTTTGTGGGTCTGAGCCCTGCATCCGGCTCTGGGCTGACAGCTCAGAGCCTGCATGGGATTCTCTCTCCCCCTCTTTCTGCCCCTCCCGTTAGCTATGTCTCTCTCAAAAATAAATAAAAATATTAAAAAAATGTTCCCCAGTGTAGAAAACCTGCCTGGTCCCCACAGGCTGACCCCTGCCACCCCTTCCAGCCTCAGTCCTGGCTGCCCTGCCCCCCCCCCCCCCCCCCCCCCCCCGCCCCCCAGCTCTGCCTTCCCATCTAGATCATTCCTGCCTTTCTCAGTGCTGGGCCCTGAGGAGTCAGCTAAGCAGACACAGGTTTTCCACCAGGTGTCTGAAGAAGCACAGGTTGGGGGAAACAGCAGGAGTTTGGCCACCTGCCATGCTTCTGGCCCCACCAGACCCTCTGTCCCCAGGGGAGACCGCTCCAGTGGCAGACCATGGTTATGTGTAATTGCCTCTCGGAGCACAGTGGTCCTGCCCGGCTCATGCCCGTGTGCTGTCAGACTCTTGCCTCCGTCAGCCTGACTTGCTGACTTCGCTTAAGGCCAAAAAGTCTTACTCCTCACAGCCCAGCCCCAAAGCACCTTCGATGGGAGAGAAGTGACCTAACGTGCGGAAGGGACTCGTCAGCACCCTGGTGTGGCTCCTGGGGGTCCCTCACACAGAGACTCAACAGTCACCGCGGAGCGATGACGCCTCTTGTCACCGTCTCCGCAAGGCAGCCTGCTTAGGAGCGGGTGTCATTTAAAACACATTTCATCAGCTACAACTTAATGATGAGTTGATCTCAGTAATCCTTATCACATCCCTGAGGTTTATGTGAACTTTTTATTTTTACGATGACTCTTATTTCCACAACTGGATTCTGATCTTCTTCACCAAAGGCGGGGAGCCAGTTCCGCAGATTCTGTACGTACCACACTGCCTTGTCCGAAGCACTTTCACAGTCAGTTAGCGTTGGTCACGTAGCACTAAAATGAACATTCGCAGGCAAGGAAGTACTCATAAGGCTGCCCCAATCCTGATCTGTTTCGCTCTTTTGTCTCCCCGCTGGTAGAAGGTCACCGATGTGGCCCTGGCAGTTCAGAGGGCTACTGTGTGTGATTAGAAAGTCACAGGAGTCGTTTCGGACCTTCACTTGATGGCTGTCCCACTGTCTTTACAAATAAGGGGAGCAGCACCCACCTGGCATGGCTCCAGGGGTACTGTTCATGCTGTAGAGAATTTGGACGGTGCCTCCTGGGGTTGTCTATACAGCCCACCTTGCATCATCAGACGGACAGCCACTTCAATTAAAAAAAATTTTTAATGTTTATCTTTGAGACAGAGAGAGACAGAGACTGAGCGTGAGTGGGGGAGGGGGCAGAGGGAGAGGGAGACACAGAATCCGCAGCAGGCTCCGAGCTGTCATCGCAGAGCCTGACGCGGGGCTCCAACCCATGAGTTGTGAGATCATGACCTGTGCTGAAGTGGGATGCTTTACTGTCTGAGCCACCCAGGAGCTCTGGGACAGCCATCTAAAAAGCAATTAGTTACCAAATCCGCATTAGGACATAAACAGAAGAAAAATTTGTCAGTTCACTTCCCATCTGTTTGGACGAATCTTACTTCCCATTTTTCCTTGATGTTTTACACTCCTCATTTGCCTGCATCATTGCTGCCTAGCTATGGGTCTAGTGTAGGTTATTGTCTTGTACTTTGCTTTCTTTCCACCCTTCAAGGCTGGGTTATAAATTTTTCTGGGATGCCACAGTCCTTGTCATTGGTGATGATTTAATTATTGCAATCAATTATTTGACGTCTCAACAGTTAGCTCTTTCCCTTAGCACTTCACTTTCTTTCTTTTTTTTTTACTCAATTAAAAAAATTTCTTTTTTGAGCGAGAGTGCGAGTGAGTGAAGGGCAGAGAGAGAGGGAGAGAGAGTGTGGAGCCTGAAGCAGGGCTTGAACTCACGTACTGTGAGATCATAACCTGAGCCAACGTCAGATGCTTAACCCACTGAGCCACCCAGGCACCCCCACGTTTCACTCTCATAACGAACAAGCAGAAGGCCAAAGGAGCTCTTACTTGTTTGTTGTGATCTATGTGTCTGTCATTATGCCAGACACTTAATTGCCTCATTTATTTCTATTAACAGTTACTGATGGAGCAGAGGCCCAGACTGGGTTAATGTTTATTGAACTCTCGCTGTGCTGGGAAGCACTTTGCGAAGAACTTTTCACGCAGTGTCTCCCAGTCGTTGCTCTTTATAAAGTGCCTGTTGCATTTCCCTGCTGCAGGTGATGATTCAGGTTGAAGGGATGTTGGAGGGATGTTGAAATATTTTTGCACCCAGTGGCACATTCGAGGTTGGAGAGGACAGACTCGAGCCCAAGTGCGTCTGTCTCTGACACTCGTGGTCAGTCTGACATCAGCTCCGTGAGGGTGAACCGTCTTCCTCCTGGTTCTGTTCTCTGCTGTGTCACCAGTGCCGAGAATGCCAGCACACAGTCGGTGTTCAATAAATGCTTGTTTAATGAATGACTAAATGGTCTTAACATGATGCAAGCAGCCAGAGGTTATGTTTCTTTGTCTCCCGAGTCTTTGTTTTTCCACAGCATCACTGTCCCAGGTATAGGTGAGTAGAAAATTTATTTGCATGTGTATACATAAAAGTAGAAATATATATGTAAATAAAGGAATATGTGTATATATATTTATAAATTTGCGTACATGTAATCTTTTCCTGTCTTTTGGTTTATTTTGTTAGGATACATTGTAAGAAATTCGATTATGGGAGCAAATACAGTATAGAAACATTTCATACAGTCTTAAGAATACGGTAAAAAGTTTTTTATGGTCACATCTACACGTCTTGTTATTAGATACACGAGATAGCCTGTTTTTGCTGCTACTTTGCCAGCACTGTTTAAAAAGATACTTTTCACTGATGTTCTGTTGGAGTGCATTGCTGCCTCGCTGTTCTTGCATCTGCTTTATGGCTGGGTGCTGCTGAGTCCTAAACATGGATGTTTTTCAGGTCCTAAGCCAGTTGTGTTCCTGCAGCATGGCCTGCTGGCCGATTCCAGTAACTGGGTCACAAACCTTCCCAACAACAGCCTGGGCTTCTTCCTGGCGGACACGGGCTTTGATGTGTGGATGGGGAACAGCAGGGGAAACACCTGGTCTCGGAGACACAAGACTTTATCCCCTTCTCAGGACGAATTCTGGGCTTTCAGGTAGATTGGAATTGATGGTGACGGGGGCCTACTTCCTTAGTACCCTTACCACAGACACACGGGGAGGCAGGTGGATGGGTAGCTCAAGGTTATCAGAGAGGGGAGACGGATGCCTGGGGAAAGGTTTTAAACCTTACGAGGAATTGGGTAAATCACAGTGAAGTACATTATAAGTAATGATTACATTTAAGAATTAGATTCAACTATGGACTTTTAGTTACTTTGGCATTCCGGGTCCTGTGGGAGTTGGTGGGCAAATTGCGTCCTGGAAACTTCTTCTTTCCCCCCATAAACATGCACACCGAATGTCTGCTTTTCCATTTCCAGAAATTGTCCTTTTTCTATCAATCCTGGCTGTACCTATTAATCCCCGCGTGACACTGGGCATGCTGCATAAGCCTTCTGTGTCTCAGTTTCCTTGTTGTAAAATGGGGTAATAACCGCCAATCTCCCGAGGCCATTGGGGGATCAAAGGAGAGGATACGAGGAGAGAGCCTGGCACGCTGCAGGCAGTGGTGACAGTCCGCTTACCCATTTCCTGATGACGAATGGCACACACACGTGTAACGTGTCCCGGGCTGTGTCCTGCTACCTGGCATGAGGGAAGGTCAGAGCTCTGGACTCCTTCAGGCTTGTGTCCCGTTTGTGAAACCACAGCTTACCTACACGCGTGAAATGCAAGAATGACAAATTTTACCAAAGGAATATACTTGTTGGGCCGCCACTGGTAATAGTGAAAAGCCAGAAACTACCAAATGCCCATCAGCCGCGAATGGACAGATGAAGTGCCGTGTATCTATACAGTGAACATCCCACGGCTCTGTGACAGCATTACTATTTGATCTCATTTATAGAAAGGTTCAAAAATGGGTATAACATAACTTATGGCATAAAAAATGAGGACAGGACCTTTGGGAGGGAGGCAGAATTAGAAAGGGGCCCGCGCAATCCTGTTGATGTTTTCTGCGCTCAGTTCTGTGCTGCTCTACGCAGCTGCGCTCAGCTTATGGTTATTCATCCCCCCGCACCCTTCTTGTTAGCGTGCGGTTATGTTTGTGTGCAGCGTCTTAATGAAAGGGTTCCTTTTCTGGATTACAGTTACGATGAGATGGCAAATTATGACCTATCAGCTTCCATTAACTTCATTCTGAATAAAACTGGCCAAGAACAAGTGTATTACGTGGGTCATTCTCAAGGCACCACAATAGGTACGTATGTCATAAAGCCTGGTGGTGGATACAGTGTCTTCTTACAGAGTTTTTGCCCGTTCTTGAAAGGGAAATAGTAACAAATCATGTTAGTGCAAACAGAGGTGTTTGTTTTTTGCTTTATTGCCAAGCAGAAGTGATGAATAGGGGAAGGGCAGGAAATTCGGGGTAATATTTCACGTTCTCTGAAAATTCAGACTTTCATGTAAATGGATACACATGGTGTATGGTTCCCTTGACCCAGAAGTAAGCCTCAGCCTGGTGCATATTTTCCTGGTTACAGCAGTATGGGGATGTGAGAAGGTAGAAAACAAGAGGTATTATAAGGGCAGAGGCTTTTAAACAGAAAACAAGAAAATACACTTTTTTTAAAAGTTTTTTTTCTTTTTTAAAAAAATTTATTTATTTTTGAGAGAGAGAGAGAGGGAGGGAGGGAGGGAGGGAGGGAGAGAGAGAGAGAGAGAGAGAGAGAGAGAGAGAGAGAGAGAATCCCAAGCAGGGACGCTCGATGCAGGGCTCAAACTCACGACTGTGAGATCATGACCTGAGCTGAAATCAAGAGTCAGATACTCAATCGACTGAGCCATCCAGGAACCCCAAAAATACAGTGAGTCTTAAAAGTTAAGTGGAATAAAACTAACTACAAAGATGGCATGTTATGCTTCATTTCTGAATAGTTTCTAAAAGCTCTATGCATTTTTTATTTATGCCGATTATAAAAAGAACGTGTGTTCACTGTATACAAAAGTAGAAAATTTGGCAGAGTTGAAGGAAAATAAAAATTGCGTGTAATTGTAGCGAACAACAGTTCCTCTGATGAGGAACTAGGGACCTGTCCCATAATTTATGCAGTTCCTCCTTTTTGTGTGTGCTCTCATCAGTAGCTGTGTTTAAGTCACACGGTCTCCTTAGAATACATTCCTAAGGAGGAGAATCACTCCTGAGCGATTCTTAAGTGTCTGGATGTACTATAGTTAAATGTCTGCGCTCTGCTTACTGCCAAACACTCTTAACCAGTTTGAGAGACGACACACAGAAAGTAGCATGTAACACAGATGCGTGTGCCATTCTCACGCGTCAAGAGAAGTGTTTTCGCTCATTTTTGGTCCTTCTCCCATGACTTGCCTGCTTGTGTCCTTTGCCCCAGTGCCTTCTAATGTGACACTTGGGGGGCCAAGTTCAAAGCAAGAAGTGACCTGAGAGAAAGCTAAAAGGTATTTTAAAGCTAGAACATTCTGCATGTGCAGGTTCCTCTGGAGCCCTTGGCGACTGATCTCAATGCCCCTGTAAACTGCTCCCAGGGGCCGGTGGACGGGCGCTGGGGCTGGGTGCTGGGGCTGGGTGCTGATGTGGGGCTGTTAGGGAGAGTCCTTCCTTTGCTCGGCTTCCAGGATGAGAGGAACAGGGGCATCTTCTGATTTCTGTAGGTTAAAAACTGAATCAAGCACTTAACAAGTACTTGACTGACTAGTTTAATCAGACTCCGTTTGCGCGGAGAAGCTTGGAGAAGCTCAGAGGCCCCCCCATGTGGTTGCCTCCTGGTGGTGGCGTTGCCTGCATGGCTCTCAGATCGCCACTAGAGGGTGCGATGTGCGACCGCCTTTGGTTTTTCAGAGAAAGTCCTAGAAGATGGAAACTCCTGTTAAACTTCTTTGTGTTTCTCCAGGTTTTATAGCATTTTCACGGATTCCCGAGCTGGCCAGAAAGATTAAAATGTTTCTTGCCCTGGCTCCTGTGACTTCAATCAAGTTCTCTACTAGCCCTCTAAATAAATTAGGAAGCTTTCCAGATTTTCTCTTCAAGGTACTTGAACTCTCCCCAACCCCCCTGGAGCCCCACCAACCACATTTCAGACCTGAAGAACTGGCCTTTAGAGGAGCATCTGTGCCTTCCTCCTCTGTGTTTCACTGTCAGTGGAACAGTGGCTCCTCTCCCCGCAGTGTTTCCTTCCCCCTTCACCCCTCCTTCCAGATCCTGGGGAGTCAGGGAAGGTGAATCACTAATTCTACCCGAGAACACCAACTTCTCATGTTCGGCATGTCAGTGCAGCTGTCCCCACACCACACAGAGGGAGCACAGGCGGTCCAGAGTTGCCCTGTACCCCACGCGGTAGCCTGTGCTTGGGCGTAGGCAGGAGACGGGACGCGGGAAGCGCGTCGCTCCCACACGCCTGACCGTGGCCACACCGAGGGCCACCGAAAGACACCGTTCCTGTGACATTTCATAATGTGGCCAGTAATATGGTTACAAGCCAGTGACCTCCCTGAGGCTCAACCCTAGAACTGTGTGACCCCCGCGGCCCTGGCTCTGTTCACAGAGGAGGCAGTTTTCATGAGGAGGAGTTGAGAGCCAGCTGAGGCCGGATGGCCCATTATGTGCGCTCTGTATGCGTTCCATGTGTGATACGTGTATACGCACACACGCAGTTCCACACAGGACGTAAAGTTAAAATGAGGTGTGACATATCCGCCATCTCAGAGACGTTCACAGGAGGTACAGACTGTATACCTCAGAATCCCGACCCACACCTCAGATGGATTCTCGGAACCAGTGACCAGACATGCAGACAAGACGTGGCCCCCTCTAAGCAATTTTAGCTCTAATGCCTTGGGTCATAGAAGCCTCCATTCTCACTATAGACAGTTCAGAGATTCCAAATAAAGTATCCCTCAGTTACCAAGGCCTCTCTTACTCCTTGCTCAGAATTAAAACAGTGCTCAGTGTGAGGTTTTCCTATACACCTTGTGTGTGAATTTAAATACGTACAAACGTCCTGAGAGAAATTTAGTGTTTCGTGTTAACGTAGATGGTGGCCCGCTATGTGTCTCGTTCTTCAGATGACACGTTTCGCTCTTGGTGAGCTGCCCCGTTAATACATACAACTCCCTCTGGTTCTAAACTGCTGTGTAGTAAGTATTCTGTTATCAGGAGCTACTGTCTGGTAGACGTTTAAGGTTGTTGCTGATTTGCCATTGCTGCCTCCCTGTGTCCTTAAAAAAAAAAATTTTTTATGTTTATTTATTTTTGAGACAGAGACAGAGCATGAGCAGGGGAGGGGCAGAGAGAGAGGGAGACCCAGAATCCGAAGCAGGCTCCGGGCTCCAGGCTCCAAGCTGCGAGCACAGAGGCCGATGAAGGGCTCGAACCCACAAACCGCGAGTCTGTTTGGACCTGAGCCAAAGTCGGATGCTTAACTGACCGAGTCACCCAGGCACCCCTCCTTGTGTCCTTTTTCATAAAGAACTGAAACGGCCATCATAGGGATGTTTTGGATTTAATTTAACCCTTGGAGATTGTGATCTGGTAGCTTTGTAAGGATACCAACTCCCACTCCCCACCTTGGAGATGGTGTCCTTTAAATCTGGGGTGGGGCCAGGAGCTGCGTTTCACAGAGCACCCTGTGGGGTTCTAAAGTAACTAACCAGACCGGTAGTTGAGAACCACTGTCCCAGACAGCGGTGTTTCCTAATATCCTGGGAGAATGACAAAGTGAAAAAATAAATGTCCATAAAGCCTTTGGATTAGCTGCCCTGGGAAATCAGTGCCGCTGCCATGAAAGTTTAGTACCCTCTCAGCCTGCAAAAATATAAATTCTAAAGTCATCAAGATTGATCTGGGCAGGCCTGTAAATGTGTAAGGTGAAGTTTTCTTTCTCCCTACGCGCCCTCCTGCTTTTACATGCTCTCGGTGAGCGCTCAGCTCTGAAGGACAAGGTCAACTCCACATTCTTTGTCGGCCGAAAGGAAAGCTTGGCTTCTCATGCTACGAGTCGGTGATACATTGTCCTCTTGTTTTTAGTAGAGAACCTCAGAAGTATATGCATTTATCTATCTATCACATGTGACCATTATGTAGACTCAAAGCCAGGAGCCTTTTCCTTCCCTGCGACCTTGTCTGCACGTGATACTTCTTGATTCTCCCCAGCTAATCTTACTGGGCTTCGTCTGCAGAAGAGGAGCATTTGAGGAGACCCGGTATCTGTCCGTAGATACTGGTTGGCTATCTTGTGGTAGGCAGATTTGATAGAGGTCACAGGCTGTGTGTATGTGGACAGCATTTGCCTGAAGAAGTGCCGAGTATGGCCCATACAGTTTTATGACTTCAAATTAGTTGCAGCCTTTAAGCAGCATATGTAATGTTGGAATCTTGATCACTGGTTGTTTGGAGGGTGTGGGGAGGGGGCGGGAAGGGGGGGTGGGAAGGGAGTGAGAAGGGCGCCGTGCACCACAAAGCAGTCACACCCGTAGGCTGAGCGTAAGCTTTCCAGTTCATCATGGTTCTTAACGCTCCCTAAACATCCCTGTGGGCAGGGTGGCATTTAACACTTGCCACTTTAGGGCGTGCCTGGGCGGCTCAGTCGGTTGAATGTTCGACTCTTGGTTTCGGCTCAGGTCATGATCTCACGGTTGGTGAGTTCGAGCCCCGAGTCGGGCTCTGCGCTGACAGTGTGGAGCCTGCCTGGGATCCTCTCTCCCCACCCCCTTTCTCTGCCCCTCCCTCCCTTTTATTTTATTTTATTTTATTTTATTTTATTTTATTTTATTTTATTAATTTTACTTTATTTTATTTTATTTTTATTTTTATTTTATTTTATTTTTTTAAATTTATTTTATTTTATTTTTTTATTTTATTTTACTTTATTTTATTTTACTTTATTTTTTAATTTTTTTTAAATTTATTTAATTTTATTTTATTTCCCTCCCTCCCTTTAAAAAACCCCGAAAGCGTTTGCCACTTTTACACATTTGCATTTTCGTGCTGCCTATGTTAGTTTGCTCCTATATTAGTTTGCTCCTCCCGTGAGGAGGAGGCTGCCCCCTGCCTCGCCCTGGCTTCTGGGGGCTTGCCTGCCATTCCTGGGTTGAGAGGAGCATCCCTTCACCTCCGGCCTTCACCTCCACACGTGTGCGTTCTCCCTGTGTGTCTGTCTCTGCTCACGTTTCCCTATTTCTAGAAGGACCCCGGTCCTGCAGAGCGCCCACCCTGCCCACCACATCCTCACTTGATTGCCTCTGAGAAGACCCTGTCCCCAAATGAGGTCACCTGCTGAGATAACTGGGAATTAAGACCCACCCCCGAGGTCTTGGTAGGCATTTGAATTTTTTCACTCCTGCTTGTCCCTCCAGAGGGTAGGCATCAGCAAAAGCGTAAATTATCGGCGGACAAATTTGGGTTCAATATAAGGAAGGTTGTTTTTCTGTTTCCCATTGCACAGGTGTGTGAATATCCTTGAGGGTGTAGTGACAGCCCCGGAAACACGTGCGCACGGCTTCGGTGGCCATTGGTCAGGGCTTGTGTAGATCAGGAGTCGGCAAGTTTTCTCCAGAGGTCCGTATGGTAAATCTCATTGTCTTTGCGGATCATATGGTCTCTGTTGCAACTGCTGAACCCTGCCGTTGTAGTGTGAAAACAGCCTGAGAGACAGCATAGAAAAATGAGCATGCCCGTGTTCCAATAAAACTTTATTTATAAGCATAGGTAGTGCTGGTGGAAGGAATGAGGAGTTACCATTTAAGGGGGAGAGTTTCAGCTTGAGATGTTGTAACAGCTCTGCAGATGGATAATGGTGCTGGTTGCACAATAATGTGAGTGTACTAATGCCACTGAGCTGAATACTTAAAAATGGTTAAAATGGTAAGTTTTGTGTTACGTGTGATCTATCACAGTAAAAAAGTATTAGAAGAAAAAGACAACGGGCTGGAACCGGCTCACTGACAGTAGAGTTGGATTGGATGTATGTGCCCTACATAGACGCATTGTTGACCAGTCTTGGTTTAGACTCTTTCTTGGAAGTCACTACCAATCTTCCAGCCAGTAAACTCTTTGGGGATGGTCCTGGGGCGAGTGATCATTAATTGCCCCTTCTTGCTGTGAAAAGTCTGCTGTGAACTTACTTGGTTTTCTGCCCTTTTCTTCACTGGAGACTTAACAAATTTTTTTTAATTTAAATTCAATTTAGTTAATGTACAGTGTAGTATTGGTTTCGGGAGTAGAACCCAGTGATTCATCTCTTACACAGGACGCCCAATGCTCATCCCAACAAGTGCCATCCTCAATGACCATCAGCCATTTAGCCCATCCCCCAGCCAACACCCCTCCAGCAGCTCTCAGTTTGTTCTGTGTTTAAGAGTCTCTTATGGTTTGCCTCCCTCTCTGTTTTTATCTTATTCTTCCTTCCCTTCCCCTATGTTCATCTGTTGTGTTTCTTAAATTCCACATATGAGTGAAGTCACATGATATCTTTCTCTGCCTGACAGTTTTGCTTAGCATAATACATTTTAGTTCCATCAGTGTTGTTGCAAATGGCAAGATTTCATTCTTTTTGATTGCTGAGTCGTATTCCATTGCACATATATTCCACATCTTTATCCATTCATCAGTTGGTGGACATCTGGGCTCTTTCCATACTTTGGCTATTGTTGATAGTGCTGCTATAAACATGGGGGTGCATGTGTCCCTTCGAATCAGCACTCTTGTATCCTTTGGATAAATTCCTAGTAGTGCTATTGCTGGGTCATAGAGTAGTTCTATTTTTAATTTTTTGAGGACCCTCCATACTGTTTTCCAGAGTGGCTGCACCGGCTTGCATTCCCACCAACAATGCAAAAGAGATCCTCTCTCTCCACATCCTCGCCGACATCTGTTGTTGCCTCAGTTGTTAATGTTTGACATTCTGACAGGTGTCCGGTGGTTTCTCATTATGGTTTTGATTTGCATTTCCCTGATGATGAGTGATGTTGAGCATTTTTCATGTGTCGGTTGGCCATCTGGATGTCTTCTTTGGAGAAGTGTCTATTTATGCCTTTTGCCCATTTCTTTACTGGATTTTTTGTTTTTTTGGGTGTTGAGTTTGATAAGTTCTTTATAGATTTTGGATAGTAACCCTTTATCCAATATGTCTTTTGCAAATATCTTCTCTTATTGCCTCAATTGCCCTTCCCTGGAGACTAAGTACACATCTGTAACATCCGCTTTTGCCTTAGTAAACACATCGTATAAATATCCTCGCATGAACGTCCACTGGTTCCCATTTCTTTTGAGTCGTATGTGGAGACACTGGGCATGTGTCTCTTCTTCTGACGCGGGTCATGGAATCTCATATTCCAGAATAAATGCTGAGATATTCTTGGTTTTCTTCTTTTTTTTTTTATAGCACTTATTTGGAGTCAGACAATTTCTTCCCCAAAATGAGGTTTTGAAGTGGCTGAGCACAGATGTTTGCAGTCATGTCATTCTGAAGGAACTCTGTGGAAATGCCCTTTTTGTTCTATGTGGATTTAATGAGAGAAACTTAAATATGGTATGTATGTTCATAATAAAACTTGCTTTAACTTTTAGCTAGTTTATTTTATCTGTGAATATGCTTATTTGTGCTGAAGGATGTGAGAAAAGCAGGAATGACCTCATCCGAGTGCTAACGGGTCTGACACTGAAGAGGTTCAATGTGGGCAAGTGCCTGGAATGTTCTCTGCTGCTTTCCTCAGGCTAGCAGCTTCCCACAGGGTGCCCGTGAGGAACTACTGAGTGAGGACATCTGTCATAATTTATGTCCCAATATTTATATTTATTCTAGTCATCTATTTCTTTTAAAAAACTACTGCGTGTATATTTAAATTTGGAACAGCAATTTCCGTGTGTGTGTGTTTGTGTGTACGTACACATTGATTTACTTATTTTTATTTCGTAAAATGTAAACCCTTGGCCGGTAAAATGCTGGTGTTTCTATGTATAGTTTGTAATGTTGCATCATGTGAAAACGGATTTTGAGATTCTCGAATGAAGGCTCTACTTTCTCGTTTCTGATATAGAAACAAGGTCTGATTATTATATGAAATTTTGGAAATTCAGAAAAGCTTGTAGCAGAAAATAAAAATGCCTAGTAACCTCAACCCATGCAGCCCTACGACTGCCATGTTGCTCTGTTTCCTCCATATGTATTCTGTGTGTGTGTGGCTGTGCAGTTTTTCTAGAACATATCTGTAGTTAGAGAATTTTTTTTCTTGTTCTTAATCTCCTATATATGAGATTATGGCTTTGAAGTGCAGAATTGATTTATTATCAATGCTTCCTTAACGCTGTACCCATCATTTATGTCAATTTATCTCTTTTGCAGTCTAGAGTGTCGGTGTATATAACACACTCTCCTGCTGGAACTTCTGTGCAAAACATATTACACTGGAGGCAGGTAGGCATTCTGGAGGGGCTGCTGGGGTTTGTATAAAATCAACGTCAGAGGGACCTGTGCCTTCCATGAAGGACTTGTCTGCGAGCCCTTTCCTTCTTGTCGCAGACCAGGCCGGTCGCTTACAAATCAGAGCTGGTTTCCTTCCCCTGAGTCCTGGGTTCCTGTCATTGTGTCATTGTACCCTGTGTGCGTTCACCAAACAGGCTATTGGGCTTGACTTTTTTCTCTCCCCTCCTGCCCCACCCCATCAGTTTCTCACCAAGTCCTAGATTTATTTTATTTCTGTGATGCTTCATCAAGCCAGATTTTTGAGCAGCTTTGAGATGGAAGCTAATGTCAGCATTAACCCGTGAGCACGGTAGGACTGAAGACACCAGTGCATAAACCAGAGCAAACCAGTCAGGAGAGTAAATGGGAGCCACTCACTTTTAAAATGCAGCTTTCATTGTTTTAGCACATACCACAAAAGTAATGCATGCCCATTCTAGAAAATTTAGAGATTATGTACTATAGGAAAAGGATAATAAAAATTGTCTTAGGGATAAAAAACAAAACTCTGCAATTGTCCGCAGAGATAGAAGATGTGTACCAGGAGATAGGAAATGTCTTTGCAGCCTACTGTATACCTCTTACTGCAGATCATTCCAGAAGGAAGTGGTTAAGGATGCAGATAGAAATATAGTTGCAAAAATAGATTAATTAAATTAATCAGGTGACTTTATTTTCGTCTACTTACTCTTTTAATAACTTGTCCCCCCCCCCCCCCCCCCCCGCCTAACAATATATCAGGGGCTTATATCTACCTCAGGACATATTTCTGTAGAAATTTCCTTCCTAACTTCTTTTTGAACATGAAATAACTCCCCATTTAAGCTCCAAACCAAGATGCTGTGGTCTTGGATAGCAGTTGCCAGGCACTGGGCAGTCACTGCCTGCAGCAGAATCACATGAGCTGCCTTTAACATTCCACCTTTTAATAAAATATTGTTTTAAAAAATGAGGGGAGTTGGATTCATAGTAGAGCTGTTGGATTGGCTATAATCTGGCTTCTAAAATATTTTTTTAAAAATGTTTTATGTATTTATTTTTGAGAGAGAGAGAGAGAGAGAGGCAGGCAGAGGCAGAGCACAAGCGGGGGAGGGACAGAGAGAGAGGGAGACACAGAACCTGAAGCAGGCTCCAGGCTCCAAGCTGTCCGCACAGAGCCTGACACGGGGCTCAAACTCACAAACTACGAGATCATGACCTGAGCTGAAGTCGGACGCTTAACCGACTGAGCCACCCAGGCACTCCTCCATTACCTAGAATTTTAAATTACTATTTTTTGCCTTTTCTTTTCCATAGTAAAACATCCTGGGACAGATGTTCTTGAATTAGAAGTGTATCCTTATACCCGAGGCACATTACTTTCTTAGGATACAGTCGTGGGAGTAGACTTCATGGTCAGAGAGATTGGCATAACTTGAAGACTTGCAATACATATTGTACTTTAGCGAGATTGAAACTGTACGTTTTCATTACCATTCAAGACCTAAGAATAACCTTCTGTCACTTAAAAAACCATCCATCCTAATACTTTAACCTTCTCCTCTGCCTCATTATCCATATACCATTATCACAGGAGTGTAACCACAGTGCATGTTCCATTTCATTTTCTGCCTGCTTCCCACTTAATAGTAGTTATGAACAGTTTTCTCTTTCTGTTGTATTATGTTTATTTGTGACGGGGCCACGCTGTTGTACGTATGGATGTAGCATAATGTATTTAACCAGATCCCTATCACTGGGCTTCAGCTGATTTCCGGATTGTTAGTGCGGTGTCCTTCACATCGTCCTCCTGCTGAAATGCCCTTTCCAGTGCGTGGCGTGAAGTCCTATGCCTCTTGAGCACAAAAGTCAACTTTGGAGTTCAGTCTGAGTTCCAGGCAGATTTTTCCTTTGTACCCCATACCGTCTCCCGTTGCTTTATACAAATGTTAAAAGACACATGTGAGAGAGTGAGAAACTGATGTCTGTCTACAGTGGTGGATTTTCACTGATAATTTGAGCTGAGAACAGGTGCCCTGATGGGTGCGGTGAGTCCAAATTTTATTCCGCTTGTTAAATTTGCTTCAGGTACCGGTGTCTGTCCTTTGCAAGGGCAAAGGCAGACGCTGAACATTTCTCCTGTAGAAGCAGCATTTTATGGCATTGCTAAGAACTGAAGCTTCGCACAAATTGAAAGCAGTCGAGATGAAGCAAGTCTAGGTTTTTGCTCTTTACTGGGCACCACCGACTGGCCCGAGCTGAACAGTTTCCGATTCATTCAGCTGGTCAATTTTGGATTTGATTCTTGGCAGTGTTTAATCTGGGGGATATAGAGGAGGTACGGATTGGTGTCATTTCAAAATTTTTGAAAAAGTGACTTTTTAAATGTTTTAATGTCACTATTCTAAATACGCATCCATTACAGTTTCACATACGGTATTATTCCATGGCTGTAGGTAGAATTGTGCTGGTGTGTGGTACGATTTGGTGATTATACTGGGCTATACTCAAGAGTAAGTGTTAAATAAAATCATTAAAGTATTGAGAAAACAATAAAAACAAGGGGTGCCCGGGTGGCTCAGTCGGTTAAGCATCCTATTCTTGATTTCAGCTCAGGTCATGATCTCAGGGTCATGAGATTGAGCCCCGCGTCAGGCTCCGCACTGAGCATGGACCCTGCCTTGGATTCTGTCTCCCTCCCCCTGTCCTTCCCCCCTGCTCACGTGCTCTCTCTCTCTCTAAAATAAAAAATAAAATAAAATATTGAATAGTTGAGTGGAGTGGATAGCTAGAAAACATGGGGATTATAAATAAATATATTAACTCATAGATTAATATAAGGATAATACAGGGGCACCTGGGTGGCTCAGTTGATTGGGCAACTGACTTCAGCTCAGGTCACGATCTCACGGCTCTTGAGTTTGAGCCCCGTGTGGGGCTCTATTCTCATAGTTCAGAGCCTGGAGCCTGCTTCAGATTCTGTGTCTCCCTCTCTCCCTGCCCCTCCTCTGCTCATGCTCTGTCTCTCTGTCTCTCTCTAAAATAAACATTAAATTTTTTTAAAATATAAGTATAATATAGCGTTTATATTATCCCACAGAGGTATGTTCATGCATAATCAATATTTTTACATACTAATCTGAATATATTATTCCACATCCATATGAATCCACCTATTAGCATTAATCCATATATTGTATGCAATACGTATTTCTTTCCCAAATAAGAGTGTTAACTCTTTGAAAAAGTTTAGGCTTCAAATCTCAGTAAAAAGCCATCACGAAGCTTATCTAACAAGTACAGTTGTCAGCTCAGTGTCCTTCGCGGCATGTGTGCGAAGCTGCTTTATTGGGTCGGACGGTAGCTCTATTCCGATCAGAATAACGTAACTTTGTCACTTAGATTCTCGGAGTACAGATGACACACAGTGTTGCACTGGTTTCAGGTGCACGACACAGTGATTTGACAAGTCACGTTGTGCTGTGCTTTCTGCCCACGTGGCCGCCATCAGTCACCACACAACTCCGTTACACTGCGAATGCCATTTTGTTTTTTCAAATTTTTTTGTGTGTTTATTTTTGAGAGAGAGACAGAGTGCAAATGGGGGAGGGGCAGAGAGAGAGGGAGACACAGAATCCGAAGCGGGCTCCAGGCTCCGAGCTGTCAGCCCAGAGCCCGACGCGGGGCTGGAACTCATGAACTGCGAGATCGTGACCTGAGTTGAAGTTGGACGCTCAACTGACTGAAGCCACCCAGGCGCCCCTGATGCCATTTTGTTTGAAATCACAGTTTGGAAATCAAGAATAAAACTGCAGACGATGTAAAATGGACTTCCGAGGATGTAGTTAACTCCTGCAGCCTGGGAGCCTTTCTTGAACTTCTGTGTCACTCAACTTTTTTCCCCCTTTTATCTTCTTTTTTAGGTTGTTAAATACCATAAGTTTCAAGCCTTTGACTGGGGAAGCCACGCCAAGAATTATTTCCATTACAATCAGGTAAAGGCTTCAAAAGTCTTTAGAATTAATGAACTGGGCTCTGAAAGCTCACCGGGGAAGCCACCTGAGTCACAGGGCTCTGGTGGGCTCGGTGCTCCCTGGCTCTGTCCCCATCACCGTCACACATCAGTCACAGTGGCCAGGAGCACAGACTTCAGAGTCAGACTAGCCTCGGCCTGTCACCTGGTCGCTGGCGGGCCTCAGCCACATTACATGGCCAAGATACACAAAGAAACGGACTGTGGTTTGAGTGCTACATGCTCTGCAGCCTGAGGCACTTTGCCCATGCTTGTCTTGTTTCGTTGTTTCCTACGACATCCGTGTGACGGGTGTGCTGGTTGTTATTATGGAAGGCGAGGAAACGGGCCTACGGAGGCCCCGTGGCACGTGTTACATGCGTGGGGGTACGACCCCAAAGCCAGTGCCCCACCACCTGGCTCCCGCGCTTTTCACATCCACTCCCCGGGAGCTCAGCGCCTTCGCGAGGGAACTTAACACTTGTTAGGGTACCCGGCGCGCGGTAACAGCCCGACCGCCGGCAGGTACCATAGTTAGGATTCTGTCACTGCGGCTCAGGTTTCTTCTCATTGTGGTCACGGTAACTTGAGCAAACGGAGACCGCTTTTCACCACGTGATCCTCGCTGGTAAATCTCACCAGGATTTAAGGAGGATCACGTCGACTGTGTGTGTTTTGTGAATTGAAACGAAGCCTCCGGTTGCTTTTATCCTAGACTTACCCTCCCCTTTACAACGTGAGAGACATGCTTGTGCCCACCGCCGTCTGGAGCGGGGGTCACGACTCGCTGGCGGACGTCAACGACATCAACATATTGTTGCTCCAGATCCCCAACTTGGTGTACAACAAGCTCATCCCCGATTGGGAGCATCTGGACTTCATCTGGGGCTTGGACGCCCCCTGGCAGCTGTATGACGACTTGGTGAAGCTGATGTTGAAACACCTGTGAGCCGCGCCGGCCAAGTTCACCATCACGCCGGGGATCGGACAGGTTAAAACGCGTTTGCTTAATTTCTCTAAAATAGTTGTCTGTCTTTCCCAGGATTTTTATATTTTTGTGTGCAATCAGATTATGCCATTGAAGGTGTTCGGGTCCAATCGTGTCTTATTTTCCCTTTTTTTTTTTTTTTTTTGTTTTTTTTTTGCTTTTTTTGTCCAGTCATGGTGTATTTGAGGCTAGTGCCTCTAACCTACCTTAGCCTTCTTAAGTTTTTTTCAAAATCCCACTGATTCATGAAAGATCCTAACCGTTGTGTAGAGCCTTACAATTTGAAACATACAAATACTGCTTTTTTTGCCTTCACACAGGACACACCGTGGGTGTGTCGGAGTTTTGAAGCCGGGTGGTTTGTTGGCAGATAACCTGACGCTGATTTGAAAAAGCTCAGTGTGTGAAGTATCTGGTTCTCGTCTCTTTGCCTTAAAGGGCTCTTCAGTCCGGTGGCTTTGTGGTCATTAGGGAGCCGAATGCCATATTCTTATGTCCTCATGCAGCAGGTGCAAAGTCAAATCCCGCGATGACCCTGTGGTGCCAGGTGTGAAGATTCTATGGTGAATGTTATCGAATCTAAAAATGTTTAAATTGCTCAGACCAAGCAGCATTGTTTGCCGGAGTCTACAGACAATAGATGGCACTCATTAAAAAAAGACTGACTCCTGTATTTTAAATAGCTTGAAGACTCATACCTGTAACCAAATGTCTTCCCGAGTTCGTAATTGTGTGGCAGGCGATCCCTCCACTCGTTTGAGAACAAGAGTGCTGTGTAGAGGCAATACCGCTCTCTTCCGTGAAATTACTGTATTCTCTTGGCCAGCTGTCGCATCAGCGCCGATGACCAGACGCAGGAGCCCAGAGGCTGCCCGGGGGGGGGGGGGGGGGGAGCATCCTAACTCATTTTCCCACAAGAGAAACAGGAGTGTGATTGTTTTGAGATCAGAGCTCAGGGAGTCTCTGTTTTCTAGTTTTCTGTGCGTCCATAGTTTTAATTCTAATTTCCGTGCCTGGTTCAGGACACCCGTATTCACCCGCTTTCCGCATTGCGCCGTTCCCTTGCGATACTGACAGATGGATGGAATGACAGTTGACGTGTTCTTCTGACACAGCTTCTTCAGCTGCAGTAATAAAGGAGATTTGGTGTTCACTGATAGATGCAGACAGCATCCTACTACTTTGTAACACTTAAAAAGCCTTGAACTTTTCAATAAAACTGAGTAGCCTCGTAGGCCTGAGGGATTGTGTGTGTATATGTGTGTTTTCTCCTTTACTTAATGGCCATCCTGTACTTCCCTTTCTCTTCTGGAGGGACTGACGCTTTTCTTCCTCATCTTCTCCCCTCCTCCTTACTCTGAGTAAGCTTCACTGACCCTGCCCTTCAACCTTTGATCCCTCACCGTGGTGAGGAGGGAGCAGTCTCAAACCTAAGGGAGGGCGGGGCATAGTTTGGAAACGCTGGCTGTCAACCTGATCTCACAGGGTTCACTGAGTGAAACTGAGTGGAAACTAAGGAGAGACCTGGGCGCCGGCTGCAGTGGGACCAGGGGTTCAAGGGGTTCAAGGACTGTCCATCCAGCGCCCTCCTCGAGCAAAAGAAGCAGCTGAAGCCGGCAGAGACGAGTCATGCTATAGGGTCCCTAAAACATAGATTTGTCGGGGGGGGGGGGGGGGGTCCTAAGGCGAGTTCTCCCACTACTCTGTGAGCTTGAGGGCAGATCTGTCTTACTTGTTTCTATGTATCCAGAATCGAACACAAACCCTGGAATATGGTGAGTCAATAAATCCACGTGGATTTATTGTGTGAAAAACGATACTTTGCCAGTCAGTCAAATGAATTTAGATGCACAAGTAACGTCTGAGAGGGTCGAAGGACTGGAGTGGAATCTGTGTTTTCCCATGGCACCCACAGAAAAGAGTCAGATTTGGGGCACCAGACGTCCAACTTCGGCTCAGGCTGTGATCTCATGGTTCGTGCGTTCAAGCCCCGTGCCTGCTTGGGATTCTCTCTTTCTGCCCCTCCCCCATGCTAGCGCGCGCGCGCGCGCGCGCGCGCTCTCTCTCTCTCTCTCTCTCTCTCTCTCAAAATAAGTGCACTTTAAAACAGAAAAGAAAAGAGATTGTACTGGGTGCAAAGGCTATACATGCACAGGAGGATACCACTCTGCTGGCTGGCTAGCTTTATGTCCCCCCCCCCCCCCCCCCAAACCCCTTCTCTGTCCTTTGACCAAGGCAAACTGGTGTGGCCAACCAAGATTCTTGGGTAGGGCTGGAAAGAAAGGGACAGTGGATAAGTGTTTTGTTTGTTGTTTTCCAGTGGGAGAGAGCTTACTGGAGCAGGAATGGCTTCAGTGCCATAGGTGACCTGGCTCTGCCCTGGGGGTTCCAGTAGAGTCCCTTGAGATGAGCAAGGCTTTCACACACCAGGTGATACAGATGAGCGGGGGTGGGGGGTGGGGGTGGGGGGGGGGTGGGGGGTTAGGGGGACGAGGTGGGGGAAGGGGGGTTGGTGCATTCTACAGAGTCCGCCTCTTACTGGCATGTGTTTCTCTTCCCCTCTTTCCAGACTTTTCTCTGTGGGACTTTTCTTGGGTGTGTGGGACAGTCCAGAGGTGGAGATGTTGCCTAGCTGTTCCTGACACAGTCCTGTCACCTTGCACATTTGCCTTTGTTACTGGCCTCTTGTTCCTGACACTGGTGCCTAGGCCCTTTGTGTCCTTATAGCCCTGGCTGGATTAATGTTTCATCATTGTTTTATTCTACTGTTGCACGAAACAGTCTTGCTTTATCTTTGGCTGAGTGCAGTGCAAGGTACGAGCTTGTGTCTCAAGACGTCCTGTAACAAGTTCGTAGGAGTTCTGACTCTCCTTTTCAAGTCGGTTTGACAAATATATTCTTTTGAGAAGGACACAAGGATGTCCACAGATCTCTAGGGCAAGAAGACTAGTTAATATTCTGCCAGCTTGGAACTCGACGATGCTGTGGTCACCCCGGGGAAAGCCACCACCAAATGAAGCTACAATGGAGAACAAAGTCATTTTTTTCATTCGCCACAAGAGGGCACTCTTGGCTTTGCTTCCAAACCTTTTCGTTCCATAAGCAGGCGTTCTCTCCTGTCTCTTCCCTGGGAAAGGCAGAGAATTTTGATTCATGGGCCAGTTGGTAATTTGAGGACTGGTGAGATCAACCATATCTCGGGTCATTTCCATCCAGGATTATGATCAATTCTTGCCTAATTCATAATAACTGAAAAATGTTGTCAAAGAATAGCTGTGCCCCAATGCGACCCGAAGATAAAATTTTGCCCAATGGGTAAAAGATAAAATTTTGCCCAATGGGTCAGACTTCAGATGTGGAAGAGGAGGTGGGGAAGGCTTTAACCTAGACCTCACGTTTATGAAGGACCACAATTTAGACTATTGACATTATCTCCAAATAATGACGGTTATTTTGTGTTTGTATTACAGATGTTCATGTGTTAAATGTGAACATTTAAAATATACTGTATTTGTAACCTTTTTCATTTTGTTTTTAAGAGAGGGAGATATTTTCAAACTGTGACCTCCCTGAAAGGCAACATTAGGTGACAATAATTATTATAATTATTCTGATTTATTGATTTATAATTTTGAGAGTGACAAAGACAGCATGAATGGGGCAGGGGCAGAGAGAGAGGGAGAAAGAGAATCCCAAGCAGGCCCCACACTGTCAGCGCAGAGCCCGATGTGGGGCTTAGACTCATGAAACCACGAGATCATGACCTGAACTGAAACCAAGAGTCGGACGCTTAACCGATTGAGCCACCCAGGGGCCCCAATAATTATTCTGATTTTGAAAAAGCATGTCACTAATTCATTCAAGGATATTTATTGAGTATCATATCGTGCTAGGTACAGATTTCGAGTTCAATTCCAAACTAAGCAACTAACACTCTTTCTGCCAATTTGTTTTAGTAGCACTGAAAAATACTTTGCATTTGACATCATGCCTTCCAATTTTTAAAACCTTCTCACAGGGCTTAATTCTTTTTTTTAATGTTTATTTATTTATTTATTTTTAAATTTTTTTTTAACATTTATTTATTTTTGAGACAGAGAGAGACAGAGCATGAACGGGGGAGGGTCAGAGAGAGGGAAACACAGAATCTGAAACAGGCTCCAGGCTCTGAGCTGTCAGCACAGAGCCCGACGTGGGGCTCGAACTCACGGACCGCGAGATCATGACCTGAGCCGAAGTCGGCCGCTTAACCGACTGAGTCACCCAGGCGCCCCTCACAGGGCTTAATTCTTACGACTTTTCATGGAGATGATTTTATATGCTTAACATATTTTATTTTTTAATATTTATTCATTTATGAGAGAGCGTGAGCAGAGGAGGGGCAGGCAGAGGGAGAAATAGAATTTGAAACAGGCTCCACACTCTGAGTTGTCAGCATACAGCCTGACATGGGGCTTGAACTCATGAGCTGTGAGATCATGACCTGAACTGAAGTCGGACGCTTAACTGACTGAGCCACCCAGGCACCCCTATGCTTTATGTATTTAAAGGGGTTGATGAGCATTCTGAAAATCTCAGTAGAAGCACACACTTATGTGGATGGATAAAAACAAAACATAAAGTGTTTAAAACTAAATATGCAGCAGCCTCAGTGTGAAATAGGGTGTCAGGGAGTCTCTTGGGGGATCTAACATCTCCCATATTCTTCAGCAGCATCGTCTACTGTTTTGGGGTGGTTAAGTAATGTTCTCTGCGGTTTTTGTAAACTTCACTATAAATGCGGCCCCAACACCAAAGTCCTTCTGTAGGACGACCTTGAAACTGACTCACGGTTCTGCTCTCACTTTGGCTAGGACTTTCTTTTTTTAAATTTTTTTATTAAAATTTTTTTTTCTAATGTTCATTCATTTTTGAAAGACAGAGACAGCATGAGTCGGGGAGGGGCAGAGAGAGAGGGAGACACAGAATTCGAAGCAGGCTCCAGGCTCTGAGCTGTCATCACAGAGCCCGACACGGGGCTCGAACCCACAAACCGTGAGATCATGACATAAAATGAAATCGGACGCTTAACCAACTGAGCCACCCAGGTGCCCCTGGCTGTGACTTTCTATTCAACTCTAACTAGTCCTGACTTTTCTGAGAAGAAGCCTTCATTTAAGAATTTTTTTAAATGTTTACTCATTTTTTTGAGAGAGAAACAGCATGCATTGGGGAAGGGCAGAGAGAGAGAGGGAGACACAGAATCCAAAGCAGGCTCTAGGTTCTGAGCCATCCGCACAGAGCCCGATGTGGGGGCTCGAACCATGAACCATGAGATCATGACCTGAGCTGAAGTCAGATGCTTAACGGAATGAGCCACCCAGGTGCCCCAAGCCTTCATTTTTACAACGAGTAAATTACATTTTAATCTTTGGGATTACTCTACTCTCTATGAGTCTTACATGTTACGGCTGTTGTAACACCGTTCTTATCTCTGATATTCGGCAATATTTGGTTTGGTTAGCTAGAGCAAAGAACATCTTACCCTAATTTGGGAAAGAAAAAAATCATAAAGGTCACATAGAAAAAGATGATGTCATTGGTAATAAATTTTGCCAACTACATGTTGTATTTGTGGAGAGTGGGGGCAGTATCCAAAGTCTTTTGGTGCTGAATAACTTCGAGACTGTGATTAAATATGCACAGACTTGATTGTTGCAGTCTGGTGAAAGTGATCTGATCTCTGGGGTAGCTGGAGAAGAAAGGAATCCTATCCTCTAACGCTGTCAGAAAGATGTTGCCAACATAAAAATGATATACAGGAACTCCAAATCAGCTGGAGAAGCGCAAGAAATAGTATGGCCAAAGTCCTAATACCGCCAGAAATCAGTTAAACCTCTCTCAGTACATAGGTTACCCTAAACCACACCAACCAGCGCTCTAGAAAAAAAAAAATTCTATTTTTAAGCCTTGATTTAGAGCTTTAAAAACGAGCACTGAATCCACAAATACATCTTGAACACTATGTGTAAGGTACAATGCTTGGCATTGTGGGAAAAAATCCTAAAAGATAGAATCTGTGCCCTAAAAAGATCTATTCGCCTAGCAAGCCGTTCAGTGTATTTTGTGCAAATGAAGTGTTCAAAGGCACACATTTGCCAGTGTGAGAAATGATGCTGCTTTAGTCCAAACTAATTAGTGTTTGATTCTATTCGGGTCCAGTAAGTGATGCTGGTTTTGGTCGCCCATAATGTGCTAACTTTTTTCCAGCACCCTCCATATGACATTGAGTGAACAGTGATGAGATTTTAACTGACTCCTTTTCCTGAGATGGTTGCATTTGTATATGGGACAAAAACTTCTGTCCTGGGCAGCTGATGGGCCGGAAAGGCAGACAAGACAGTGGCTATTTTTCAAAGTGCTGTGAGCAAGAAGGGGAGAGTCTGGGCCAAGCAGGGGGAAGCCGCGGCCTCTGGGTCTTGCTGCACAGGGCTTTACGCAACCAGCCCTTGGAGACTATTCTAACAGGCTTAGTAATAGAGGACAGAAAAACCAAAGAAGGCAAAGAATGGGCCGGTTGGTCCCGGGGCTCAAAGGAGGCAGTCCTGACGGCAATCTAATAGCTAAATCCAATTTAAAATAGCTAAGTCCCAATCTGTCGATGCCACCCACTTCAAAAAAATCCACGAGAGCACCCAAAGCATCCAAGCATGATAGCCAAAATCACAGGCAGAGGACAGCATGTTCTGGATGGAAATTTGAAGGTTGACTTAATTTCTTTCGAAGGCAAATCTGAGTGATACTTTACCTCTGAACACAATTCGTTCATAAGTCTGAGAGAGTGAGCCCTGATGGTACCTTTGGAGCACTGAGGGGTCCAAGAGGGAAGGAGATCAAGCCCTTCCTCTCCCCCCCCCACCCCCCCAGGTGCTGCTTGAGCCATACAAAGTTCAAGGGCAGGCCACGTCTACCAGGAATGGGAAAGAAGGAAGTCCCTGGGTTGCCCTCAAGGTGAATTAGAAATAGCATTGGAGGAGGGGAAGTTTGAAGAGAAGCCTGGATAGAACCCACAGGTTGTTAATGTGCAAGGAACTCCCCAGCAGGGGGCCGGGGGCCTGCAAGGTACCCATCTCTGATACCATCTAGCTCTCCAAGCAGTTAGAAAATCTGCCTCTTTCGTTGTGCACTGGCGATCATGAAGCTCAGAGCTGTTTCTGAACCTTTGTCTCATCAACACACAAGCAGAATATCATAATATTCTTGTGGCACATAGAAGTTTTAAAGAAAAAAGGCTGCAGGGCCCCTGGGTGGCTCAGTGGGTTGAGTGGCACACTCCTGATTGCGGCTCAGGTCATGATCTCATGGTTCCTGACTTCGAGTCCCATGTCCGGCTCTGCTCACTGTGTGGAGCCTGCTTCGGATCTCTTCTCTCCTTCTTTCTGGCCCTTCCCCACTAGCGCTGTCTCTCAGAAATAAGTAAACGTTAAAAGAAAATAAAAGCTGCATTTTCTCTCCTTTCTGGCCCTTCCCCACTAGCGCTCTCTCTCAAAAATAAGTAAACGTTAAAAGAAAATAAAAGCTGCATTTTCTCTCCTTTCTGGCCCTTCCCCACTAGCGCTCTCTCTCAAAAATAAGTAAATGTTAAAAAAAATAAAAGCTGCACGCAGTATGGCTGGATGCCGCAGAGAATGGGCCGTCTAGGGAATATGTGTTCCGTCTGTGACAGTGCAGGGACATACACCACTTCGGAGGTTGTGGATTATGAATTAGCTCATTATAGGGTGTGTGCATAATATCCAATACGTGATTAGATATTAACATATATATTACGAATTGGCTTATTCTGTATCATGTATGTATGCACACATCCTACATATTGCTGTATTTCTAGGTCGATACATTTATCTGTGTTTCTGTTGTGCTGATTCCTCCTAATATATGGCTTTCTGTCTCTCATTTCTCTTTATGTGGTTTTTTGTGAATTTAATTGTAAACTTCCTCAGTTCCTCTTCAGGTGAAGTGTGGCGTACAAATTTAAAATATCAAGTGTCTTACTGTGTCCGCGGTGTGGCGGGCACTCTTGCTTTTGCTTCTGTAAGGCTGGGATGGTTGTAGCATGATTCTTCCTGGCGGCATGGGGAGCCCAGCCCTTCTAAGGACTGGATGAAGTCACTTCAAGTGAAACACTTAGCTAATGTCTGGCAGACATTATATTATGGTTGTTTTCCCATTTTAATGCTTCAAATAACCTCATGAGATGGCTACTATTATTTTCCTTTGGCGGGGCGGGGGTGGGGAGTGGGGTGGATAGGGATGGGTGGAGGGTGTGGATTAGAAAATGCAAAGCTTTGGGGCGCCTGGGTGGCGCAGTCGGTTAAGCGTCCGACTTCAGCCAGGTCACGATCTCGCGGTCCGTGAGTTCGAGCCCCGCATCAGGCTCTGGGCTGATGGCTCGGAGCCTGGAGCCTGTTTCCGATTCTGTGTCTCCCTCTCTCTCTGCCCCTCCCCCGTTCATGCTCTGTCTCTCTCTGTCCCAAAAATAAAATAAAAAACGTTGAAAAAAAAAATTAAAAAAAAAAAAAAAAAGAAAAGAAAATGCAAAGCTTTAATGTTGATAGCAGCCCTCTCAACAATAGCCAAATGATGGAAAGAGCCTAAATGTCCATCAACTGATGAGTGGATAAAGAAGATGTGGTGTATATACACAATGGAGTACTACGTGGCAATGAGAAAGAATGAAATAGGGCCCTTTGTAGCAACGTGGATGGAACTGGAGAGTGTGATGCTAAGTGAAATAAGCCATACAGAGAAAGACAGATACCATATGGTTTCACTCTTAGGTGGATCCTGAGAAACTTAACAGAAACCCATGGGGGAGGGGAAGGAAAAAAAAAAAGAGGTTAGAGTGGGAGAGAGCCAAAGCATAAGAGACTGTTAAAAACTGAGAACAAACAGGGTTGATGGGGAGGGTGGGTGATGGGCATTGAGGAGGGCACCTTTTGGGATGAGCACTGGGTGTTGTATGGAAACCAATTTGACAATAAATTTCATATACTGGAAAAAAGAAAAAGAAAATGCAAAGCTTTGGGGGCTCTGGGGTGGCTCAGTGGGTTAAGTGTCTGACTCTTGATTCTGCTACAGTCAGGATCTCCCACTTTGTGAGTTTGAGTCCCGCATGGGGCTCTACACTGGTGGTGTGGATTTTTCCTGTTTTCCCGTGGATTCACACTGTTTGGGATTTTTTCTTTCTCTCCAAGTAAGTAAATGAAAGAGAGAAAGAAAGGAAGAAAGAAAGGAAGGAAGGAAGAGAGAGAGAGAAAGAGAAAGAGAAAGAGAAAGAGAAAGAAAGAGAGAAAGAGAAAGAGAAAGAAAAGAAAGGAAAGAAAGGAAAGAAAGAAGGAAAGGAAAGAAAGAAAGGAAAGGAAAGAAAGGAAAGAAAGAAAGAAAGGAAAGGAAAGAAAGGAAAGGAAAGAAAGGAAAGAAAGAGAAAGAAAGAAAGAAAAAAAGAAAAAGAAAAAAATGTAAAACTTGGGGAGGGAAGAGCCGGTCCCAACCTCATGGACCCTAGAAGAGGCAAAGCTAGCATTAGTTAGGAGTGGTCCCGCCTTCAAAGTGTTGGTCCCGAACTTCTGTCCTCTAGGGGTCTCTTGTGTCGCGCGCCGGCCACCCCGGGCAAGGCGTCTCCTACGCAGGTCCCGGGGTGGCCCCAGAGCTCTCCGGGTGCCGACCCCCTCCCGCTCCGTCCCCGGCCTGCCCACCCGGTGGCCCGCCGACAGCCGCGGGGGTGGGGCCGGCCTCTGGGCGCCCGGGCCGGTCCGCGGAGCGCGGGTTGAGGTCGAGCGGCGGGTTGGAGGCGCGGAGACCGCCGAGAGGACAGGGCAGGTGCGGCCTCATCCGCTGCCCGCACAGCCTCCCGCGGAGTCAGGTGCGCGCAAGAGTCAGCAACGCGGGTGGTTCGCTGCTTTCCCACCTCCATCCCGCGGCGACACCTAGCGGCTTTTTAGCCAGATCTGGGCACGCCCTGGAGGTTAACACCCCAACCCCCCACCATCCCTCTTTTTAAAAATGGAAATCTAACAGCCGCGTCCCCTGCGCTGTCGCCGCGCCTCCCCGTCCGGGTCGCGGGTCTGAGCCCCGCGCGCGCCGCGGTGAAACTATCCGCCGCCGGGAGTCCGCGCGCAGTGGGGTCGGGAGCTTGCGGCCAGCGTGGGGGAGAGCCCCTATCTCGGAGACTCTGGGACCGGGGAGGTTCTGGTCCCGCCCGCAGGGCGCCCTGACTTCTTGCGCTGGTGGCCGCTGCGCGCGCCCGGGGACTCCGCGGTTCCCAGCGACAGGTTACTCTGCTGCTTCGCGGCGCGTTAGACCCACGGGAGGCGTGCAGACGGAAAGGACCCGACATACAGAAGCTACGTCGCTTTAAAACGTTTTTTTTTTTTCTTTTTAAAGATACAATGATACTTCGCCTCTTGATGAAAGCACGCAGACGCAATTCTATGTATGCATTTAAAAAATGCAGATAATTCTGCACTGATTGCAAAGGCGCTCTTTATCGTGGTGACGGAAATAGTCCTTATCTCGTCCGGGGGTCACGACGACACGGAGGAATTAAGTGGTACGGTGTGTAAATTGTTGGTCAGTTGAAAAAAAAAATCGGAACATAAACGTGCACGCATGCGAAAAGTTACTCGGGAGCACTGCGCACGGCGCACGTAAGGGGGCCGAGCGGCGGGAGACGCGCGTCCGGGCCGCTAAAGCGCGGCTCGGCGCAGCTCTTTCTGCGGAGGGCCCGGCGCGGCGGGGAGAGCGGGCGCGAGGGCGGGCGCGAGGGCGGCTGACGTCACCGGGGGCGGGGCCGCGGCCGCCGAGAAAAGGCGGCGGGCGGCGCGAGCCGTCGCAGCTGCCGGGCACGGCCTCGCCATGAGCGGCCGCAACGCGTCCGACGAGCTCCGCGTCCTGTGTAGCCCCGGCCCGCTGTTCCTGCAGCCGCTCTGGGACGGCCTGCGGGCCCGGGAGGCGCTCCTGCAGTCGCCCTTCTTCCCGGCCGTCTTCTCCATCTGCACCTACCTGGGCTGCTGCCTGCCCTTCGTGCTGCTGGACGCGCTGTGCCCCTGGGTGCCCGCGCTGCGGCGCTACAAGATCCACCCGGACTTCGCGCCGTCGGCGCGGCAGCTGCTGCCCTGCCTGGCGCAGACCCTCTACCAGCACGCCGTGTTCGTGTTCCCCGTGACGCTGCTGGACTGGGCCCGCGGCCCGGCCCCCGTGCCCCCCGAAGCCCCCGAGCTGCTGCAGCTGGCGCGCCATGTCGGCTGCTGCCTGCTGCTCTTCGACGCCGAGTTCTTCGCGTGGCACGTGCTGCACCACCGGGTGCCCTGGCTGTACCGCACGTTCCACAAGGTGCACCACCAGAACGCGGCGTCGTTCGCGCTGGCCACGCAGTACATGAGCGTCTGGGAGCTGTTTTCCCTGGGCTTCTTCCACCTGCTGAACGTCACGCTGCTCGAGTGCCACCCGCTCACCGTGCTGGTTTTCCACGTGCTCAACATCTGGCTGTCGGTGGAGGACCACTCGGGCTACGACTTCCCCTGGTCCACGCACAGACTCGTGCCCTTCGGCTGCTACGGCGGCGTGGAGCACCACGACCTGCACCACTCGCAGTTCAACTGCAACTTCGCCCCCTACTTCACGCACTGGGACAAGCTGCTGGGGACCTTCCGGTCCCCGCACGCCAAGTGAGGCGCGCGCCCCCCGGCCGGCGCGGCGGGGTGGGTGCCCCTCGCACCCGGGACTGCTGGGCGCTTCGCCCTCGAATCAGGACAGACACACCCGAGCCTTTGTGTTGTTCTGTTTTTGTAAGTAATTTATTACCTGATGGAGATTTGTGGGTAAAATCTGACGTATTTTCACAGTCTGACCAAGTAATTTATATCGTTTTTGCGTGTTGAGGATTGTACTCGGAGTCTAATTCTAGCTCACTAAAGTGCCGTTGATTCCTGGATATGTATATATGATATATGTCTGTCACTGGTGTATTTAAATCATCTCTAAAACGTTTGTTTGTAGGACAAGGACTTTCTTATTTTTCAAAGTGTCACAGAAATAGGCTAAAAGAACATATTTTTATGGAAAATGTGAACAGTGAAACATACTCCTGCTGGGCAGTGATCACAGTTATTGTACTTTCCCCAATTTTTTCATATAACTGTATATTTATATTGAATGAAATGTTATTTGTGCTTTAAAAGTGAAAAAAAAAAAACCCCACCTAAATCAAACAAGTACTGGATGCTGTTTTTTTCTGGCATTTTGACTGATAAATACTAAAATTGGAAGAAGGGCTGGGGCAGGAGGTGTCCTTCAGAGTCTGCATCAGCCATAGAACGAGAGGAATCCGGTGGAGGGTATTTTGGGGGGATTGTAGGAGAGACAGTGGGGAGAAGGGGTCAGTTAGTCTGTTTTGCTCTAGTAACTTCACAGCGTGGGGGGGGCACTATTGTTCTGGATGCTTTTCAGTTTTTCAGCTGATTTCCACATAAGAAGCAAATCAAAGAATTACCTTCTAAAGTTTTAGAGAGATTAACGCTGTTCGACCATTTGATTATTTGGAGGAGAGTGGTGCTGGGCGGGTGTGCCTTGCTTTGCAAAACTAGTGAGTGAGGTGTGTGCATTAGAAGGGTGCAAAGATACAGAAAGAGATTCTGAGAAGCCCTCCTCTTCAGGAAGCCATCTGGTGTAAATGGCCATCACACACATAGCGTCTGAAATTGGGGATTTTTGCATACTCCCTTTCCTTAAGTAAAGACCTGCATGCAGATTGCATATCCCTTTCTCAAAGAGAGAAAAAGGGGAATTTGGCCCCAGGTCCCTGGTTCCTCAACTGTAAAGGGAGATGGCGTTCCAGATGTTCTCACAGATTACCTGAGATCACAGTGACAGTAAATGTCCCTGTTACTGGCCACACACCTGTTACCCATCACTACCCGAATTGGTTTCATGTTATCTTTGGAACAGAGTTAAGTAGGGTAAAATAAAACACCAAGGCAATTTAGACAGAAAGGTCTAAAGAGTGGCAACTTTGTATGTAGTTCTAGGCTCATTATGTATGAGCCAAGCTGTCTCCTTTAAAAGTGAAACGTTCTTCTCAAGACCCGGTATCCATAGCCTGCCGGATGAGACCTCCCGAGAAGTAGGTTCAGGCTCTCCCAATCTTTGGCAAGATGTAATCAGAATGCCCGGATGTTCTGCTGATTTCCACCCCACTCCCGATACGTGCGCTCTTTTGGTTTCTTCACCAAAGCTACCTCCTCCTCTGTCCGCAGCAGAAGGTCCATGCCGGGTCTCAAAGATTATATTGATATATGAAAGTGGGGTCGCCCCCGAACTGCCTGCGCATCTTGGATCAGGACAGTGTATCACAGCTCACTCAGAGGATTTTTTAAACGTCTCGTGTCGCCTCACCGTATAAGGGAATGTTGCATCTTGGGGAAACTTGTACCCACAGAAGTTATTTGGGTTTAGAAACACTTTCCCTAAACTGATGTTTTAATGCATTGGAAGGTGAAGTAGGGGAGCAGAGAGGATGAGCAGGTTTTCAGATAGTTTGAGAGCCTAATGATAATAATCCTAGTGAAGTCTTTCACATCTGCATGGCCTTTTCGCGCATCTCCCCACTGGTTCCTTACACTCCGAGGGAGATAGGACGGTTGCTGTGATTATCGTGATTACTCCCACCCCGTATCGGGGATGGAGAACTGGTACCTCCATGGAGAACTGGTTCCCCACAGGGGAAGCGACGTACGCCCGATTATAAAGCACGAGGAGCTAGAGCCTGTTGAACTCTGCTCTTCTGATGCCTGTGGTGCTCTCCACGGCTCCCGGGGAGACAGAAACCCTGCAACACCACCAGAGGGTCTCTCTCTGCTATTCCTCCTCGGCCACCGCCTCTCGAGCAAAATTCCCCCGCCTGGCCCCCTGCTTTGCTTGGACATCCCTGGATTCAAAGCCAGGGAGAGTGGGCGAGGCCAGCCTAAACTGGACCCGAGTCAAGGGCTCTGTTTTCTGTACCCCCCTCCCCCCCCACCATGTATCAGCAAGAGCACACACAGGGCAGCAAGACTACCCTGAGGGAGGCTTGACTCCGGGACTCACTAGCTGAGTGATGGTGGACAGATCACTTGACCTGTCTTTGCCTTGGCTTCCTCATCCGTGAAATGTGGATCATCACAGAGCCTGCCTCACGGGGCTTCTGGGTTATCCCTGCGTGTGCAGGGGTAGGAGGGCTGGAGGTCACGGACCGTTGGTTTGCTGCCGGGGACGCTTCACGATGTGAGCACTGAGACGGCCGCGCGGGGACAGGGATCTCCCGTCCACACACCTGAGCTCTCCCACCGCACGGGGGACCAAATCAAGCAAGCCCAGGTTTTGATCCCGCCTTTCCCTGGAAGCTGATTCTCTTGTCCTCCTTTCAAGGCTAAAAGACTTGGAAAGAGACAGAAGTCTGTGTTTGTCTGGTTCTACTTCCTTACCTCTGAGTCATGCAGCCCCCACCTCTTCCAGAAGCGTCCACACCCGGCTCCCTGCTCCCTTCCCAATGATCAAATCTAGTGACTTCTTCCTCTTGGGTTTTCATCTTTCCAGCATTTTTTTTCTTTTCAAAGGGTATTTGTTTTTGCTAACCCGCCTCTTCTTAGAATGATTTTAGTAAGGTTTCTCCAAACTGCTTTCCTTCCTAATTCTCTAGCTTCCTTCAGGGGGCCCACACTTTTCTCAGCTGGGAGGCAAGCCCCCAGGTGATGCTCTTCTTGTTGGAAAGTATCTGTTCTGCCTGCGACGAATGTCCTTCGTGCCAGCTTCTACCGCACTCTCCAAATCTCTGCTCTCATTGCATTCTGAAACACACACACAACATCTAATAACTGCATGTGCATATACACACTATGTGTATGGCCATACACAGACCATAGGTCCGCCCACTATTATATGTCCATAGGCATGCATTTGCACACATACAACACACCCCATATGAATATACACATACACACACAGACTCATATACATGTATGCACGGACATATATGCATTACATATGCACATTATACACACACACACAGTAGAGGTATGTACTCCCTCCCCTCTCTCTCCCTCCACACACACAAACACACACACACACACACACACACACACTACACATGTTCCCATTTCTGTCTTGCTTACCATTTATTTTTGCCCCTAGTACTATTCTCCTCCTGGATATGTACCGGTTCGGTGTTGCATGAATCCTGGAAGCAGTAGACACAGCTTTGCCGTTAGCCCTGTCTTCCTTCCTCCATTCCATCCCTCACTAGTCCAGGCCAGCTTCCTCACTAAGGTCATGCTCACGACTCATAATCTCTGTCCTACAACAGGTCACAGTCTGCTGAGAGAGACAATCGGGCCAGGAAATGCATCCAGTGTGATGCAGTCCGTGCCCCAATGGTGGGAAAATGGATCGGGGCGTCAAGAGAACCCAAGGGAAGGGGGCTCATTGGAGCAACAGAAACCACGAAGGATTTGTAGGCGTTTGCCAGGCAGGGCGAAGGGCATACCTGTCAGAAGCGACAGCCATGCAGAGCAGAGAGGAGTGGAGAAACTTGGCGTGCTTGAAACGAGGAGGGGAGGCACAGAGCACCGTGAGAACGAGGAAGGAATGTCCTGCCCCTTGACAGGCTGGAGGACCTGTTAGCTCCCCTGCCTGTGCGCAGGGGTTTGGGGAGACGTGTGTCAAATTGCTTCAAAGCCCGTGTTAGGGCTTGCTGTTATTTGTTGGTTTGTGATGAGTGCGTGGATGAATGCACTCAACACTGGGCTTGGAAATGACATTCTGAGAAGCTTAGGTTGTGTTCTCCAGTCACCTATCCCTCAGGGTGAGGGGAGGGCTCCCCAGATCTTAAGCAAAGGAGTGATGTGATCAGACCTGGTGGAAGAAGGTAACTGGCGGCAGAGAAGGGTGTGGGGGTTCCACCTAGGGGGCCGCTGGGTTCCAATCCTGGCTCTCCGGCTTAGGATGAACTCTGTGAGCTTCAACAAGTTCCTCCATCGAAGACTCAGTTTCCTCGCCCGTAAGAAGAGGGTGGTAGTACGTGCCTTTAGAATTATGGTGAGCAGGGGCACCTGGGGGGCACGGCCGGTGAAGCGTCCGACTCTTGGTTTTGGCTCAGGTCCTGATCCCACAGTTCGTGAGTTCGAGTCCCCCGTTGGGCTCCGTGCTGGTGGTGTGGAGCCTGCTTGGGATTCTCTCTCTCCCTCCCTCTCTTGGTGCCCTTCCCACATGCACTGTCTCTCTCAAAATAAATTAATTAATTAAAAAAAGAATTATGGGGAGCAGTAAGGAAGATGTTTAGAGAATTCAGCACTCTGCTTCCCATACAGCAAATGCTCTGTGAGTAGTGGTCGCTCTCCTGTGACAAGTTACGAAAGCCTTAGGACTGCAGGCAAGATAGAACCCGCTTGCTCCCGAACAAGTGGGGATAAGGTGGAGAGGAAGAAACGGGTCTCTCTTTCGTCATAACAGCAACACAGGCTCATGGAAAAATTTCGACCGCTAGGGAACAGCGTGAAGTAAAGAGTACCTTCCGCCCCCATTGGATGAACTGATTCCCGCTGCAGATACAACCAGCGTCAGCCCTTTTTTGGGTACCAGACCAAAAAGCCAGTCATTCAGCGTTTCTGTCCTCTCCCTCTCCTTTGCAGCTAGGATTGCATTAAATGCATCAAAAGTTAAAAAAAGAAAAAAAAAAAAAGCAAGTTGATGTGAACGAAAATTTTTAGATAAAAGCCCAAGGGCATTTCCTCCCTCTAAATATCCTTCGCTTATTTCCTTTTTCTGTACTGTTTGATCACGACTCACAACAAGAAGAGAAACTGAACTTGTCTGCCTTCCCCGCCGTCCGTGGAAGCCGTGCCTGGGGCGCGGCAGAAAGGGCAGGTCACAGGAAGAGCGAGCTTCTCCTGCTCCCTGCGGCTGGGAGTCTCCCTGTCCCCTCTCTCTCATGCCCAGACCCCTTTCCCATCTGGGGGAGATCACTCGAGTGCCCGTGGACATCAGTTTCCCTCTCTGTGAAATGGGTGGAGGTCGGGGTGGACGGGAAGGAGGTGGCTTCCGACTGGGGAGGTAGCCCGGGGTACGATGCTGAGGTAGGAGTGAGTGCTGTGTGAGCATGACACGGGGTCGTGGGTGTGCTAGGAAGGCACTGAGGCGCTAAGGCTCCTGTCCCCCTCCTCTCCGCCATGGCGATACTGCCTCACAGATGCCCCCAACAGTCCTGCCTCCAGGGCCCGTGCCAGCGTCCCTTCCTTGAATTGTCTCCTCCGCGCGCCCTGGTCCCTGCCTGTCTGCTAAGTGTCAGGAGAGCACAGGAGGGGAGGGAGCTCTGCAGACACCAGAGAGAGAGGGGGAGAGAGAGAGAGAGAGGGAGAGAGAGGAGATCGGAAGCGGAGTTTGCAGAAGGAGCTGAACGCAGGTGCCGCCAGAAGTGGTGTTGCTCTCAGATGCTCCAGGAGAGGGCCCTGCCTGCTTTCCGTGACCAGGACGACCCCCAGCCACATAAGTAGCATGAGGCAGGGCGGGGCTATTGAAAGAAGAAACCTGGGGCGGGTCGGACACTAAGTGGAGAAAAGCCACCCCCTCCTCGGCTCTTTGAGTTCCAGTTAAATGGACAAGAGTGGCTCATCGTGGCGGTGGGTTTGATCTGCCCGAGACCCAAGAGCCGGGGGAAGACGGCTGTCGAGCTGACACTGTCGAGCTAGGTTCTCCGAATGCTAAGGCTGAGACACCACTATTCAGTTTCCCTATTTTAGGAATAAGAAAAGTGAGGCTCAGAGATGGGAAGTGATTTTTCCTGGGTCACACGGCTGGGCTAGAACTGAGGATCCGGACTCCCCCTGCCTCCCTGCTGATTCCCTTCCACCCCCTGGGGCCTCAGAGCCATTGCAGACTGCCTCGTGCCTGGTTGCAGAAACATGGTCATTTAAAATGTTTTTAATTTAATTTTAATTTTTTTCATGTTTATTATTTTTGAAAGAGAGAGAGAGCAAGAGAGAAAGAGACAGACAGACAGACAGAATCAGAAGCAGGCTCCAGGCTCTGAGCACAGAGGGAGACACGGAATCTGAAGCAGGATCTAGGCTCTGAGCTGTGGGCACAGAGCCTGATGTGGGGCTCGAACTCACAAACTGAGAGATCATGACCTGAACCGAAGTCAGAGGCTTAACCAACTGAGCCACCCAGGGGCCCCTAAGTTTTATTATATTTATATATATATATATATATATATATATATATATATATATATATAGAGAGAGAGAGAGAGAGAGAGAGAGAGAGAGAGAGAGAGAGAGAGGAGGGGCAGAGGGAGAGAGAGAGTCTTAAGCAGGCTCTATGCTCAGCATGGAGCCCAACGCTGGGCTTGAGCCCATGACCGTGGGGTCATGACCTGAGCCAAAACTCAAGAGTCAGACGCTCAGCCAACTGAGCACTCCCAGAAATGTGGTTATAAGACTGCCTTGAAATTGTTGCAATCCATATTCTTTGTTAATCATTTGCGTAAAAACAACCTTAACAGCTCTGCTGATTTTTAGCAACTTGAGTGAAGTGCTTATTCCACACTTGGTTAAGATTGATCCTGCCACACACTGTTGTGGGTAATTGATGGAAACTTTTATTGTATTCCCATGAAGTCGGAAAATCTCTGTTTACAGAGTGATTAAGAGAGCATCCATATAACAGAATACAATCAACTCAGCAATTGACGGGGAAGGGAATGCTTCGTACATGCAACAACAAGGAAGGGTCTGAAAAGAATTATGATAAGTAAGGGAAGCCAGACAAAAAAAGTGTGTGCGCTATGGTTCGATTTATGTGAACTAGTGTGTCCACTAAATGATTCTGCTGACATAAAGCTCCAGGAAACGCAAGTGAGTCATGAGTCCACTGTGACAGAAGGTATGGACACGTTCACTGTCTTGACTGTAGTTCTATCTTGATTGTAGTTTTCATATGTCAAAATTTATCAAACTGTGTGATTTAAACATGTTTAGTTGATTGTAGATCAACTATACTGAATAATGATGAGGATGATGACAATGATGGTTAATCATTTATGAATTTTAGCTTTGAAGCCAATTTGCCATGAAAAAAATATGTCGGGGGTCTCCATGATAACATCGTAAACACACACACATACACACAGAGTCTAAGATCTATCCTTTGCCCATCTGTACTCCTGACCTATCAGAAGGAAAAAGACCCATTTCAAAGTGGGTCTAATGAATTAGACCCACTAGGGTCTAGGGCTAGACATCACTCCTTTGCTTAAGATCTGGGGAGCCCTCCCCTCACCCTGAGGGATAGGTGACTAGAGAACACAACCTAAGCTTCTCAGAATGTCATTTCCAAGCCCAGTGTTGAGTGCATTCATCCACGCACTCATCACAAACCAACAATATCTAGCCCTAGCCTACAAAATCCAGACCCCTTTCTCTGAGGACCTCCTCCCCACCCCCACATACACACAGACAGGGTAGGCTCCTGCAGCCACGTTGTGCTGTACGATCCCACTGTTGTGGCCACAGCTTTGTGGACCTGGGTTGGAAATCTGTTCCACAGAGGAATAAATAGCCCATCTCCCAGGAATTCAGGTTATGTAAACAAGGGAGTGGACACGACCATGTGGAGGCCACCATCTTGTGCCATGTGAATGTCGATACAACAGAAACTCGTCTGCAGATCAAAGGAAGGATGGGCAGATTTTCAGGGAGGAGGGATGAGCCACACATCCCTGGAAAGAGAGTGAAAACAAGGAGAGTAAAGGGAGAAGGCAGATGCTCTCGTTCCTGAGGGATCTACAGGCTGGGTTCTGGGTATTAAGTCTGCCGTAGTTACTGCCTTTGTATTCTGTGACTTTCCGTCAGATTTCTCTGCTTGGATGTTTAGATGCCATTCTGGTTCTTGTATGCAAAGAGCACCTTGGTTAAAACACAAGGGTTCTGTGATGTTCTTCTGCCTTTAGGTGGAAGGAGGAAATCCCTTTGGTGCAAACCGGTCTAGGAGTCATGGGTGGTTGTCACCAATGGACGCAAATTGGTACATCCCAAGCGATGGCCAGAGGCTGTATGGATGGAATCACATAATGTGTGGCCTTTTTAGTCTGGCTTCTTTCAAGTAAAATAATGTGTTCAAGGTTCATTCATGTTGTAGCATGCTACAACGGTACCTCTTCCTTTTTATTGTCAAATAATATTTCATTGTATGAATATACTACATTTTATCTATCCATTCATCAGTTGATGGGCATTTGGGCTGTTTCCACCATTTGGCTGCTATTGGGAACAGTGCTTCCCTGAACATTCATTAATTTTTTTTTGTGGGGACATATATTTTCATTGCTCTTGGGTATAACCAGGAGTGGAATTGCTGGGCCATATGGTAACTATGTTTAACACTATTGAGAAACCATTACACTGTTTTCAAAATAAATGCATCATTTCTCATTCCCACGAGAGATGATGCATGAGTGTACAATTTCTTCACATCCTCCCAATATGTGTTGTTTTCATTTCTTAAACGTTTATTTATTTTTGAGAGAGGGAGTGCACGAGCGAGGGAGAGGCAGAGAGAGAGAGACAGAGAGAGAGAGAGAGAGACAGAGAGAGAGAGAGAGACAGAGAGAGAGAGAGAATCCCAAGCAGCCTTCATGCTGTCAGCACAGAGCCTGACGCAGGGCTTGATCTCGTGAACTGTAAGATCAGGACCTGAGCCGAAATCAAGAGTCAGACGCTTAACTGACTGAGTGACCCAGGTGCCCCTCATTAAAAAAATTATAGACATTCTCATGGGTGTAAGGTGGTCTTTCACTGTGGTTTGATTTGTGTTTCCTTAACGACTGATGATGTCAAGCATTTGCTCTTGTGCTTACTGGTTATTTGTATACCTTCCTTGAAGAAATACCTACTAAAGTCATTTGCTCCTTTAACAATATTATTTTTGGTCTTTTGTTATTGAGTTGTAAGAGTTCTTCATATATTCTGCATACTAGACCCTTATCAGATATGTGATATATAAATATTTTCTTCCATTTTGTAGATTGTCTTTCTTTTTCCTCTTCAAGTTTGAGCTGCTCTAGTGAATTTTTTTATTTTAGTAGTTTAGTATTTGTGCTCTTTAAAGCCAGAATTTCTATTTGGTTCTGTTTACAATTTCTTTCTCTTAGAAATATAATGATAGTGTTCTCATGATTTCCTTTGATTCTTGGTCTATGTTTTTTATTTTTTTTGTTTTGTTTTGTTTTTGTTTGTTTGTTTTTAGCTTTCAGAGCATATTTGAGACAGTTGATTTAAAGTCTTTGTCTACTGGGAGCCTGAGTGGCTCAGTTGGTTGAGCGTCCAATTTCAGCTTGGGTTATGATTCCACAGTTCGTGGGTTCGAGGCCCGCATAGAGCTCTGTGCTGACGGCTCGGAGCCTGGAGCCTGCTTCGGATCCTGTGTCTCCCTCTTTCTCTACCCCTTTCCTGCTTATGCTCTGCCTTGCAAAAATAAATAAACATTAAAAAAATGGTTTTTTTAAAGTCTTTGTCCACTAAGTCCACAACGTGTGCTTCCTTTGGGACAGTGTCTCTTAGTTGCTTTTCCCTCCTGTGAACAAGCCATACTTGACTGTTTCTTTCATGGCTTGTAGTTTTTGTGAAAAGCAGACATTTCACATATTATGCCGTGGCAACTCTATAAACGATGCTTTTGCTCTCCGCAGGTTTCATTGTTCCTGCTGATTGTGCTTGTTGAGTTTGGGTGGTAAGTGACTTTTCCAGAGCCTGCATGCCTGGAACCAAAAAAATACCCCAGTCATTGCCAAGTGGACTCTCTATGTGTGTTTGGAACGCTTCCAACTTTCAGCCTGGCAGTTTACAGCTCTGTCTTCACCTTTATTTCCTGCCTGCCCAGAGCCTGAAGGTCGGTCAGAGGTGAACGCGTAGGGCCTTTTCAAGTCATTCTTGAGCATACACAAGGCGTGGGCTGATGTATGACCTTTAGAGTCCCAGGAATATTTTGGAACTTTTCAGAGTCTTGATTCCCCAAAGCATCTTTCTTTTCCTACCAAGCTTTTGCTTAGTTGATCACCTGTTGAACTGCCGGCCATTGTCCTGAGCGGCTGTGACTGATACGTTTCCCTGTAAATGTTATGGACAAATTCCACCCACTGGGAAGTTGGCTCAGCACTGGGGGAGCTCCAAATTTGACTTGATAAACGCAAGTATTTGGGGCCTATCTTCAAGGGATACACAAGACTGGTCAAAACAAACAACCGTGGTTCTCTGTGAGTCAAGTCCATTCTTCTTCTGCCTTGGACCTTGATCTGTACTGGGAACGTGGGCTGTTTCTTCAAGGCCACTGCTGAGCTCCGGAGGAGGAGTTGAGACTAAAGTAAGTTAAAATGATATAAACTCTCTGTTCTTATCAAGATTCAGTCATTTTTTTTCTTGGTTAAGCATTTTTCTGCTTCTTGCAAACTTTTGGTTAGTTCCCAAAGTTTCAAAAAAATAGTTTCTGATGGTTTTTCCCATGCCTTACGGATGGATGGATACATTTTCATCGATGACATCCACTTTGTACGTTTTGAATTCCTCTCTCGCCCAGGATGGGGTCCATCTTGGCAAATGTTTCGTGTGTGCTCATATTAGGCAGCTTGGGCTACTCTAACAAAATACCATAGACTTTGTGGCTTCAGTGACAGACATTTGTTTCTGGAGGCCAAGCAGTCCAAGATCAAGGGCCTGGTGGATTCAGCTCCTGATGAGGGCCCCCTTTCTGGCTTGCAGATGGCCACCTTCTTCTTATGTCTTCACATGGTAGAGAGAGAAGAAGCTCTGGTCTCTCTTCCTCTTAGGGACATTAATCTCATCACGGGAGCCCACCCTCATGACCTCATTTAAGCCCAATTAACTTGCAAAGGTCCTACCTCCAAAGACCAACACTTTGGGGGTTAGGACTTCAACATAAAAATTGGGGGCTGTGTTTGGGGGGGGCGGCGCCAACATTCAATGTATATGTATTCTATTGGGTGGAGTGTCTGTAATGATCAATGACAGCAAGTTGATTAAAGTGCTATCCAAGACCCCTATATCTTTATTTTCCTTCTACTTGCTCTATTAATCATTAAAAATTGGTTTTGAGGTCTCTACTTTATAATTGCAGGTACATCTGTTTCTTCTTTTAGCTCTACCAGTTTTTGCCTTGTGTATCTTGAACTCTGTTACATGAGGCATAGAAACGTCTAGGATTGTTACGCACTCCTAATTTACTGAGCACCCACTGAGCCGCGATCTCAGTTTTAGAGAGAGAAAGAAAGCTCATGCACAAAGTGATGAGGAAACCCACCCAAAGTTGTAGCCAGCAGGAGAAAAAAAGCCCAAGCACTTGGAGGCCAAAGTCCTCAGTTTCCACTGGTGTGTTAATTTAAGTGTGGAGGAGGGAGTCCAGCTTTGGGCAAGGCCAGGGGAAGGAATTGGAAGGTCCCTTGAAAATTCGGCCTTTTGTTGTGGTTGAACGGGTTCCAATTTTGGCACATCACACACGCCTATTATCAGATGCAAAGACAACACACACTTCCCGGCAAAATAGAAGTACTTAAGGTTGGAGCCAATTTTTAAATTCCACATTTCTGTTTTTCCCTTCTAGTGATGTGTGTGGCCTGACAACTGGTCTCTCTCTTCTTGCCCCTGGGTTGCACAAAAGCAATCCCAAGGTGGCTGATGAGAAGAAAAGGAAGCATCTTAAATAGATGTTAGTGAGTTCATAAAACCCTCTGCCAAAGCAGCTCAGCGGCTAACCGTACTTTGCCAGTTCACCTTCCTTCAAGTGCTTCCCCTAAACCTGTTTGTTTCTTGAGGAATCACTCAGAGGTAGGGCGTCGACCTTTTAATCAAAAGCAGGGATTTGAGTTTTGGCTTTTCACTTCCTGATTTTGTTTCATTGGGAAAGTGACTTAAATCATCTATAAAATGGGTCTACTAATAGTGCCTAACAAAAAAGGCTACTTTTTAAATATTTGAGTTCTAATTCATTATTGGTTCTAAGTATATTATTTATTATTGTTAGCATTCTTTATTATCTCCTTTTATATTTTTTTGAGTATTTTGTTGTTTTTCTTTTTTTTTTTCTATTCCTTTAAATTTTTTTTTTTAATTTTATTTAAATCTAAGTTGGTTAACATATAGTGTAGTAATTGCTTCCGGAGTAGAATTCAGTGATTCCACACTTACATAGAACACCCAGTGCTCATACCAACAAGTGCCTTTCTTAATGCCCATCCCCCTACCCAACACCCTTCTAGCAACCTTCAGTTTGTTCTCTGTATTTAAGAGTCTCTTATTGTGTGCCTCTCTTTCTGTTTTTATCTTATTTTTTTCTTCCCTTCCCTTAAGTTCACCTGTTGTATTTCTTAAATTCCACATATGAATTAAATCATAGGATATTTGTCTTTCTCTGACTTATTTCGCTTAGCATAATACACTTTACTTCCATCCACATTGTTGCAAGTGACAATATTTCATTCTTTTTGATTGCTGAGTAATAATCCATTGTGTGTGTGTGTGTGTGTGTGCGCGCGCGCGCGTATCACATCTTTTTTTTTTAATATTTAATTCCTTTTATTTTTCATTAAAATATTTAACCGTCACACTTCACTGGTGTAAAAACAATCAGTGGGAAAGGAGACAAATACTGATGCAAACTTGAATACTACAGTACAGAAAATAAAAGGCCATGCTTTTTGATGAGGAAATGGAATGGAGTATATATTTTTACTGTAACAACAAATTAAAACTTCCTTAAAATTTAAGGGAGATGAAAGAGCCAAAGTTATGCAGCGAAGGTAGCATTAACTATTTTCCTAGTTGTCCCAAGTACTTGTATTTACCTTAAAAACATTACATTAACTTATTTAATACATGTTATTAAAGCCAAATTATTGATCTGGTTAAAACAAAATAGATTTACTTTTGTGAATTATTTTAAAAGCAATTTAAAAGTAACCATATTAAATTAAAAATTAATCTATGAAAATTTGCAATAGGCTAATGAGTTCATATTAGGCCATCAAAGTGGTTTGGAAATGTATCTTCATTTCTCTGAATCCATTTATTTGACAAATAACTTAATAGGTGAAAATAGAACTCTCTAAGACAACATCATCTAACATAAAAAACAAAACAAAACAAAACAAAAAAAACAAATGTAAGGTCTCCACAATGGAAAACAAAGTGAGAGATATCCAGATCCTTAACTATAGAGGACAAATTGATGGGTACCAGTGGAGGGGTGGCAGGGGAGGTGGGTTAAATAGGTAATCACATCTTCTTTATCCATTTGTCAGTCGATGGACATTTGGGCTCTTTCTATAATTTGGCTATTGTTGATAATGCCGCTATAAACTTTGGGGTGCATGTGCCCTTTGGAATCAGCACTCTTGTATCCTTTGGATAAATACCTAGTAGTGCATTGCTGGGTTGTAGGGTAGTTCTATTTTTAATTTTTTGAGGAACCTCCATACTGTTTTCCAGAGTGGCTGCACCAGTTTGCATTCCCACCAACACTGCAAAAGGGTTCCCCTTTCTCCTCATTTTTGCCAACATCTGTTGTTTCCTGAGTTGCTATTTTTAGCCATTCTGACAGGTGTGAGGTGGTATCTCATTGCGGTTTTGATTTGCATTTCCCTGACGATCAGTGGTGTTGAGCATCTTTTCATGTGTCTGTTAGCCATCTGGATGTCTGCTTTGGAAAAGTGTCTGTTCGTGTCTTTTGCCCATTTCTTTACTGGATTATTTGATAGTAATATGTAAAATACTACTTCAGTATGAGGTATTATTCTAATTATCTCTATAAATAAAAGAAAACTGCTTCCTTCAGTGTCTGCTTGGCAGTGGGAGTCAATAGTGGTAATTGTCATTTCTAGGTCCTTCCGTGGATCAGGCACTCTTATCTACAAGTTCTCACATGGCCCTCATTTAACCCATCAACCTTGTAGGATCTTTTTCATTGCCACCTTTTTACAGAGGGGGAGATTGAGACTCTGAGAGGTTACATGACTTGCCCATAAGCATGCCCAAAGTGTATATGGAAACCAGGATACAAAGTCAATTTTGAGCCAAGTCTCTTTCTTCTACATACTTCCCCTCTACTCCATCCCTGCATGATGGAGAGGCTCTCCTGGGCATGCCATGCCCAGCCATGCAGGTTGCACATCGAACAACTCCAGGGAGTGTCATTTTCAGAGGTATCACTCAAACGGCGCCCCCTGGAGGTGTGCAGTGCATAGTCGCAGACACGCATGAGGAAGGTCTGGAGCAATTAATGGGTCTTGTTCAGAGAGCAGAGAAGACTTTGCCACACCATCTTCAACCCCGTGCTCCTTGCAATTGTTCTTGGAGGGAACTTTCTATGCTTTTTAAATTCGGAGTAAATGACCTGAAGGGGCCTGACCACACTACATCTTACCATGTGGTGTGACTTTCTCAAGGTGATCGTGATGGACACGCCTGTGTTCGTAGTATTCTTTGGGTACATACCTTCCACCTGTGCCTACATGCCTGCCACCATCCAAAAAGTTGCTGGGAAAGAATTGCCTCCCTGGATTTGGCGTATGATGCCAGAACATGGGCAAAAGTGACCCTCTTTTCTTTGAGATCATCTGGGAAGATTCCTTCAGGCACTTGTTTTACTCAAACCACTAAAAGTCTTAGAGGCAGACTTCTGTGGAATAAACTCCCTCATGTCTCATTCTAGAAAATGTGGCTTAGTGCTGCTAAGCCTTTGGCTGTGAGAAGTGCCTTTATTCATACTTGAGAGGAAATGTGAATTTAGGGGTAAGTTAGAAGACATGAATAGCTTTCATTTGGGTGTGTTTCCTTTTTCTCTAACCCAACTTCCTAGATGCTCTGGCAACCAAGCTTTGATAATGCCATTTGCCTGCAGAGGAGGTAGTAGAAACACTAATTTTCAGCGGATCTGAGCAAGGCCTGTGGTCTGGGCTGGGAATATTTCACGATTTTATTTAATTACCTCAGTAATCGTTACAAAAAGATTACTCCACTTCCCTTACAGGTATATAGGGTTTTATGGAATGCTTTCACGGTCAAGAGCTTCGATCTGCATTATGACCTTGTGAAGTTGGACGGATAGATAATTCTATGTCTTGCAAAAGAGAAATCTGGAATATGGGGCTAGAGATGTCCAGCATGATGTCCAAATTCACAAAGCAAATAAGAATTTGGACCATGCTTCAGCTTTCCTTCCCAGGATTCCCATGGCAATCACTGCATCTATTTGGAAGTGGTGGAGATTTAAATCCTTTCTTTTCTTTTTTTAATTTTAAAAAAAATTTTGAGAGAGAGAGAGAGTTCATGAGCACAAGTGGGGGAGGGGCAGAGAGAGAGGGAGACACTGAATCCGAAGCAGAGAATCTGAAGCAGGCTCCAGGCTCTGAGCTGTCAGCACAGAGCCCGACTCAGAAGCTTGAACTCATGAACCTTGAGATCATGACTGAGCCGAAGTCGGAAGCTCAACCAACTGAGCCACCCAGGCGCCCCAATCCTTTGCTTTGTTTCCATTCCTAAGTGAAAAGATTCACCACGACAATGTGCAGAACATTCAAAACCTCCCCAAATGATTACAGTGATGTTAAGCTAGGTCCAGTGCGCATCCCAGAAGGATAAACCCATGTCTTTGTAAGCTACCTCATCCAGAACCAGCCCTTGCTGTGATTCCCTATCTCATCTACATGAGTCAACATCAACACTAAGGGGCACAACTCCAGCTGTCGTCTCTTAAGAACTGCTTTAACAAGAACTACCCCAAGACCAGGCAGGTGTTTGTAACCTGATGTGAGTTCGTGGCTCCTGTGACCCACAGGGAGGTAGAGCAAAACCAGCCCAGCCTGTCGATTGTCACTCAGCCAGATTGTGCTGCTCTGTTCATTCTCAGAGACTTGGCAATAACTTTATCCTTTCAGAAACCTGTGCTTACCCCCCGCCGAGTGGTCCCCTCTCGTAATTCTGTCTTAAAATGTGGTCTCCGGAGGGGGGCACCAGTCCTTTGTATCCAGATGTGTATGTTGAGAGAACCATATGCACTGACGCACATTGTTAACTGATGACAAAGGGACCCTTCTTGTTCTCTTTCGACATCTGAGTTCTTGTGAGCAGCTGAACAAACTTAAGGGTAGGCTCTTGATGTGAAAAGCAAATATTATTTTTGAAAATAGGTATGTTGTTTTTACAAATTTTTACTTAAACTCAAGTTAGTTAACATATAGTGTAATAATGGTTTCAGGAGTCGAACCCAGTGATTCATCACTTACGTATGACACCCAGTGCTCCTCCCAACAAGTGCCCTCCTTCATGCCCATCCCCCATCTTGCCCATCCCCCACCCAACACCCCTCCAGCAACCCTCAGTTTCTTCACTGTATTTAAGAGTCTCTTACTGTATGCCTCCCTCTCTGTTTTTATCTTATGTTTTTCTTCCCTCCCCCACCCCCTTCATCTGTTGTGTTTCTTAAATTCCACATGTGGGTGAAATCATATGATATTTGTCTCTCTCTGACTTATTTTGCTTAGCATAATACATTCTAGTTCCATCCATATTGTTGCAAAAGGCAAGATTTTGTTCTTTTTGATCGCCAAGTACCATTCCATTGTGTGTGTGTGTGTGTGTGGTCAATCAATGGACATTTGGGCTCTTTCCATGGTTCGGTTATTGTTGATAGTGCTGCATTGGGGGTGCATGTGCCCATTTGAATCTGTATTGTTGTATCCTTTGGATAAATACCTATTAGTGCAATTTATCCTTTGGCTAAAAACCTATTAGCAAATAGGGTAGCTCTAGTTTTAATATTTTGAGGAACCTCCCTACTGGTTTCCAGAGTTTGCTGCCCCAGCAGTGCAAAAGGATTCCCCTTTCTCCACATCCTCGCCAACATCTGTTGTTTCCTGAGTTGTTAATTTCAGCCGTTCTGACCGGTGTGAGGTGGTATCTCATTGTGGTTTTGATTTGTATTTCCCTGGTGATGAGCGGTGTTGAGCATCTTTTCATGTGTCTGTTAGCCATCTGGATGTCTTCTTTAGAAACATTTCTGTTCATGCCTTTTGCCCATTTCTTTACTGGATTATTTGTTTTTTGAATGTTGAGTTCGATAAGTTCTTTATAGATTTTGGATACTAGCCCTTTATCCGATATGTCATTTGCAAATATCTTCTCCCATTCTGTCGGTTGCCTTTTAGTTTTGTTGATTGTTTCCTCTGCTGTGCAGAAGTTTTTATCTTGGTGAGGTCCCAATAGTTCATTTTTTATTTTGTTTCCCTTCTGTCCAGGAAAATAGATATGTCTTTTAATTCAGTGGAGGCTGGGGTTGACCCACAGCTCAAGGAGTAGTTGAGCACAGATCAGACGAGGGCAGGTTGGGATAAAAGAGAGAATTCAGGAAATGTAGAGTTAAGGTTTGAGGTTTCCAAGTTCCTCATATGGCTTGACATGGTTCCCAAAACTTCTTCCAAGTGAAATACAAATGCAGTAGTTCCACTGAAAATCAGTGTTTCTAGCTGCCTCCAGCTCCCTTGAGGATACACGCCTTTAATAAAATCTTAGCTAGTGGGAAAAGAGTTTACAACATGTAGGTGCCAATTTGATGTGTTCCCTCCCTCGGGTTAACCAGAAACATCAAAAGACATGAAGGGGACAGTGGGAGATAACATTGGAAACTCTTTGTTGGAGAAAAATACTTGAAAATATATCTGTTCTAGGGCGATGTTTTACAGCCTTTCTTTCTTGTCTTAATTGAAATTTCCTGCAGACATGGTGTAAAAAAATAAATAGGACAGCTGGAGCTGTTGTTGGTTGACTAGGAGGTGCCGACACAGAGCCTTGATTTGTCACCCATACATCCTCTGGGGAACACTCGAGGCACTTGAAGAGCTGGAAGGGACACAGTGAAAACCCAGTGGACTAGGGAATTTCTAGAATTTCGTTCTGGAGAATGAGGTGTTTATTCTTTAACAATTGTCAGAGGAAGAGAGGATTGGAGTGTGAACTCTTGATGGGAAGGGTTCGAACTTATTTATTTCTGTGTAGTTGGTGACGAGCACAAGACCTGGTTCTTGGCAGGTGCTAACTAATTCAGCAATTTGTTAAATAAATGCCTGTATTTTTAAAACCTGCATCTGAGGGACAAAAATACTTAAAACCAGGGGACCACAGGCAAGTAAGTATATTAAGGAGAATGACTAGTGGGCCTTATGTGACTTGATGTCCTCATAATTGCCTACCTGGAGAAAATGAGGTCATTTCCCTGTGAATTTGATCCATATGAGGAATGAAATAGGTTAACATTACTGAATTTTCCAGTTAATGAAGCTCTACCTTGATATATTGTCAGGTTTCGTTCATATATACCCTTGAGGCTGGCTGTAAGAACCTGTAAAACTCCAGTTTTCAAATTGTAGAGTGCATTAAGAATCACTCCAGGAAGTGGTAAACAGCATACATTTTGGGTTGTACCCTGAAGGTTCTGGTTCAGCTGGTCTAAGGTAGGAACTGGGAGTCCTTGTTCAAATGATTCACAGGCCATAAACTGACAAAGCCTGATTGCCATGGGCGAAAGGCACAGGAGATCAGCGGTAACCGTGTGTTCTTGAGGGTGACCACTATACTTCTAGATTCTGTGAATTCTGGGCAGACCAAGAATCTTTGCACCAACTTTGAAGGCAGACCCCAAAGCACCCCTGTTCCTCCAGAGGATCTCAGAATGGGATCCAGCCTTCAGGCTTCCGGCTCATGCCCTGCTGTGGGGCTTGCTGGGCAGAGGCCTTGGGAAGTTGACCCCAATTGCGACCGTCGCCTGGATTTGCTTTCTTGACACATTTTGATTGGCCCTGGGTAGCCCCAAAAGTAGTAGTTGGAATGTGTTCAAAAGAGACAGTGACAGAGGCTGCAGTGCAAATCTCTGTAACCAACACTCTTTCAAAGAAAGCCATTTTATTAGCAGTCCGTTGAAATCTACCAGCGGGACGGAATGGAAAAAGCAAATTCCTGTGTGATTATGATATTTTCCTACTAGCTAAATATTATGACTATATAGGCATGACCTTTAGATGGTCATGAAAACTGAGATTTGTATAATACGCATTTACAAAGGGCTCTTCTAATCGATTAGTCCACAAAGAAACCTTGAGAGGCAGGTATAGCAGATTTGATTCTTTGAATATCAGGTCATTTTCTTTTATTTTAATTCCAGTGTAGCTAATATGCTGCGTTATATTAGTTTCAGGTGTACAGTAGAGTGATCCAACATTCTATACGTTTCTCAGTGCTCATGATGATATGTGTATGCAATCCCCGTCACCTGTTTTACCCATCCCCCCAACCCCCTCCCCTCTGGTAACCATCAGTTTGTTCTCTATAGTTAAGAGTCTGTTTCTTGGTTTGTTTCCTTCTTCCTTTGTTTTTTTTTTTTTTTTTAATTTTGTTTCTTAAATTCCACATATGAGTGAACTCTAGAATATTAGGTAATTTTCGAAACAAAGAAACATCATCTTAAATGACATTGGTCCCAATGTCAAAAATTCTTTTTAGTACCTTAGAGGATGGTTGCAATAATACGTAGCAGGCAAAAGTCTCTGAAGGCAGGTTAGAAAGGGAATTCCCCTCCCCCCACCACCTCCAGAATGTTCTGAGCAATGGTGGCATCTCTACGGGAGGTGTGAATCAGTCACACCATGTCTCGTCAAAATGGATCACTTGTGGTAGCTCTTGTTTCCACAAGATACTGAACAACCAGTCTTTTTTTAAAAGGAGTTTTTAGAAAATTTATCTATGTATTTTGAAAGAGTCAGAGAGTGAGTGGGGGAGGGGCAGAGAGCGAGGGAGACACAGAATCCGAAGCAGGCTCCAGAATCTGAGCTGACAGCACAGAGCCTGACGAGGGGCTCTCGAACTCACAAACCGTGAGATCGTGACCTGAGCCGAAGTTGGACGCTTAACTGACTGGCCACCAGGTGCCCTGACACTTAGAGTTCTTTCACTGAAACACTGTTTTTCATCTTTTGGGAACATTTATCTCCCTTTTAACTAACACTAAAAATCTCAAATTCTATCTTTGATGCCTCCCTGCTTTCTTCCTTTGAGAATCACTAAATTTCATGGTTGAAATCTTCTTTGAACAGGGTTCTTAGAAATAATCTTCTGCAAGCGGGGAATAGAATAAAGCTGGGTGATGAAGGCCTCTAGAGTAGAAGTTAAAAAAAAAAATGTTGAGTTTTATTCACCCCATGACCCTTACCCCATCAAATACAGCCTTGTACAACCTCCCTCCCTCTTTGGTCTCTGGTGTGTGTTCTGACATTTTTCATTGAAGAACCACAATCTCTTATTTCCTTCCAGCTCCGACATATTTTGTTTCACCATGAGAAATACAACAGAGTTATAAATTGTGATCACGACTGATGGGAAATGTAAAGTAGCTGGCTTCTTTCCCAGTCAGATCATTTTCTCCGGTGGGACTCTGGAGAGCAAGAACACTGTATGGGAACGAGGGGGAAAATGTATCAAGAGTCAGATCAGTGCTAGTCTATTATGCAGAAAAGCTCTAGCCCAGAAACGTGGATGCCAGCGTCTATATCTAGATAGAGATAGAGCCACATTAGTCCAAGGGGGAAACCACTATTCCCCTCCCCAGAAGCCTGAGCTCTGCTCAGATTACTGCTGTGAATAACTTCATCCGTGACAGAAGATCTACTGTAAAGGGAAGGGTCTGGAAGCATTTTCTCTCCTTGGCACGTAGGTTGAGGCAGTTTGTGGCCGTACCCCGGGCAGAAAACACACGCGCTGCGTTCTGACAAGCATCGAGTACCTCTTGCCCTCTAGATTGCCGGCTGGCCTGCTATCCTGCAGCTGGCTGATGTGCTAAACTAGAATCAAGCAAGGAGAGTATCAACTGAGGGCTCCGTGGAGGCTGAAAAATGGCGGCAAGAGTCACAGGGCTGGAAGTTCCTTCTAGACAAGTGTTGGCATTTGTATGGAATTTGGCCTTGACGGATACCTGCCTTCCGATGCTTAAATGCCCTACGGGTAAAACAACACTTAAAATCGTTACACTAGGACATCACTGGGAAACCAATTATTTTCCTCACCAAAGAATCACCACACGTGTGTTTACCACTAAAATTATATACAAGCGTCTGTGACATTTGTAGATACTTAAAAAAATGTAGTTTGTAGTATGTCAAGTCAAAAAAATATACACCTAAGTTTTTAAAGAGGAAATCTGGAGGATAAGATTACAATTGCTTTTTATTCCTATGCTTTACAAAAAAAAATTTTTTTTTTTAATTTGAGAGAGAGAGAGAGAGTGCGAGTCGGGGAGAGGGGCAGAGGGATGTCTATCATCTATCTATCATCTATCGGGAGAAAGAGAATCCAGGCTGAGCCTGGAGCCAAACAGGCTTGATCCTATGACTCTGGGATTATGACCTGAGCCAAAATCAAGAGTCGGATGGATGCTCAACCAACTGAGCCACCCCCGGCGCCCTTCATATATATACAGAGAGAGAAAGAGAGAGAGAGAGAGAGAGATTTATTTTAAGGAATTGCCTCATGTGACTATGACAAGTGGGCCAGCTGGAGACCCAGAAGGGTCAGGAGGGAGTTCCAAAATACTCTTTAACTTCCAATTTTTCAAAACATAAGCATATATTATTTCCAGGTTAAGAGAAATGTAAATGTTACTCAAAAACAATATAATGATACTTCTTCACAATTTTGGAGACCTTTTCCTGTGCAGGGTTCTGGGCTCTAAACTTTGCGTGCATTGTCTGTTTTAATTACCTTTGAGAGTGGAACTTGCATTATTCACATTTAACCAACGTAGAAGCAGCCTTATCAAGGTGCGGTGACTTATCCAAGGTCGCTCGTGGTAAGTACATGCAAAGCCAGGATTTGTACCCGGGTGTTTTGAGACTGGGATCTTAGGACTAAACTCATTAATAAAATCAGGACACTTCTTCGTTTTTCCATTGCTACCAAACCCTAAAGCTCTCAATGGTATCTAATCACTAAAACAATCCTAACACGGCAAATCCTGGAGTTTCAGCTCAACAATCAGATTTTTTCTTCACTTTTTACCACTTTACCTTCTCTCTCTCTCTCTGTCGTTTTTAACCTGGAACCCCAGGAGGGACTTAGCATTTTGAACAAATCACAAGAGACATAATTCTGAAACTCAGTCTTGTTTGTTAGGATCCTAGATGACCTAGGACATTGGCTGAGAATTCACAGATGTCAGGATATTAGTTACTTTAATAAAATCTTAATTTTTGTTGTGAGTTGTCTCTGTCTCTGTCTCTGTTTCTCTCTCCCTCCCTCCCCCCCCACCCCTGCCTTTTTTTTTTTTAAAGGAGACTGCTCACAATTTTGATCGCATCGAAGTTTGTCGGGTGAGTTGTGGTTAAGGGAGGACTTATTTTATTTCCTGGAGGGAAGCCCAGACACCAACCAGTCATTTTGGTAGACTTCTGTGCTCTGGAGGCTCCTGCCTGCCTCTCAGCTAATAAATAAGTCTAGAAGATAAGTCTAGAAGGATGAGTGAGGGGAGAACAGAGCAGCCAAGGTTCTGGAGGACACTCAGCCTGCAGGGCTACTAGCTGTTTACTAGAGGACATGGGAACACTGTTGATTGTCCTTATTTGGGGCAGTCGTGGGCCGTAAGGTTGCCGTGAACTCTGAATTAGCCGATACTGAACCATGGCTCCTCGGGGAAATACAAAGTTAGGTCCCAGGAGCCTCTGGTCAAAACATTTTGTCAGCCGATCCGTAGATAACCTTGGTTTATGCGTGTTCCTGCTCAAAGATACCTTATTTAATATGCGTTATTGATTCATTCACACCGCTCGTGGCCAGCTGCACGGTAGCTCAGCCCTGAACGAAGCTTGCTTGCTCCATGAGGCACATCACAGCCTTTCTGAGCTCAGGATCGCCAGCACTCGAGCCCTATGGCTGGCTGAAACCACCCACAAAACCCACAAAAATGGAAACAGTGTAGCACTGCATAGACCTCGAAAGGGACACTTGTGTGCAGCGTGCGCGCCGAGACAGGAAGGCCACACGTCACCTTGGTCAACCTCAGCCGGGGACGTGAGTGTCAGTTGACTGAAAAATTTTTTCTGCTCTGCACGGGCCCACAAATAACTCTTTTTTTTTTTTTTAACGTTTATTTATTTTTGGGACAGAGAGAGACAGAGCATGAACGGGGGAGGGGCAGAGAGAGAGGGAGACACAGAATCCGAAACAGGCTCCAGGCTCCGAGCCATCAGCCCAGAGCCCGACGCGGGGCTCGAACTCACGGACCGCGAGATCGTGACCTGAGCTGAAGTCGGATGCTTAACCGACTGAGCCACCCAGGCGGCCCACAAATAACTCTTAAAAGGCCAGGAGAATTGATTTTGGGGTTAAAAGTAAATTTTGGCAAGGAGGCAAATTTGCAAATACAGAATCTGTGAATAATGGGGACCGATTGTATTGCAATATTTTTATGTATGGTGAGGCCATACTCGTGCATGGAGCTGAACCGTGGCAATGGTGCATGATCCCATGGCCTGGGGCAACGTGACCTTGACCTGTGAGGCTGACCTCCATACTTCGCTTCCGTGCCTCTGCCCTGGCTACTTCTTCGGTTTTGGCAAATTACCACTTCCTTTTCCCAATTTTACCATTTTCTGCAGGACTTTTCCATTCCTATAAGCCTGTCAAATATTCGACCTCTTCCGTAAGGTCACCCTGATAATCTTGGGCAGTGTTAGCCTCTCCACTCCACCGACTGTCGATAAATATCAGTTATTGATGATCGCTTGCTTCTTAACACTAGGGCTCTTTCTTCTAAAAGTTTTTTAATGTTTATTTACTTTTGAGAGGGAGAGAGACAGAGGGCAAGCGGGGGAGGGGCAGAGAGAGGGGAGACACAGAATCCGAAGCGGGTTCCAGGCTCTGAGCTGTCAGCATAGAGCCCGATGTGGGGCTCGAGCTCACGAGCCATGAGATCATGACCTGAGCTGAAGTCGGACGCTTAACCGGCTGAGCCACCCAGGTGCCTCTGGGGCTCTTTCTTCTACAGCCACCTCAGGGTTACTCAACAGAGTGGCCCCTTGGGGACTGTGGTCTGTCCCCTGCAGGTCTCTCCTTCCCATCCTCCTATTAAACTTAATTTCACAGAGTTTAATGAAGTTGATTTTCATCCAGTCATGGAACGCAAAAGCTCTTAGAGAACCACTGGATGAAAAGTTATACACGTGGATTAAAATTTCATTTACTTGACCGAGCTTAAGTTTTTGACCCTTAAGTCCTGTTCCTAACAGATCCTCAATTCAGTGTCAGTATAGACTGCACAGCTACCTCAAGATTGGACTTTTGAAGTTGTTCAGTGCTGCATTTTTATTTATTTATTTTCTTCTTTGCTTTTTTATAGAGTAAGTCTAACATGTAACATTGCATAACTTTAGGTGTATAGCATGTAATTTTGATATGTTTATAGAGCCTAAGATGATTGTCAAAGCAGCGATATTTATCACGTTACACAATTATTGCGCAATATTATTGTCTCCATTCATTATATTGTGCATAGTTCTCTGTGGCTTATTTATTACTCATTGCGAGTTTGTACCATTAAACACCATCACTCTCACCCCTGCCTCCCAACGTCACCTGGTAACCACCGTTTTACTCTGTTTTTTACAGCTTTGACTTATTAGAGTCCACATATAAATGACATCATACAGTACTTGTTTTTCTCTGTCTGGCTTACCTTGCTTAGCATGACGTGCTCAAGCTCCATCCGTGTTGTCGCAAATGGAAAGCCGTCCTCCTTTCTCATGGCCCAATAGTATTCCATTGTATACATGTACCACACTTTTAATCCATTCATCCAGTGATGGGCACTTGAATGGTTCTCACGCCTTGGCCATTGTGAATAATGTGGTGGTGGACATGGGAGTTCTTGTATCTCAGATCAGCTCAACCCTCATTAATCAAATCCAAGCCTGCTTTCCTTGGCACAAAGTGGCTGTTCACCATATTCTTAGCCTTCTCAACCTGCTTTGGACTGTCCCCTTCCCCTTCTCTGCCCTCTGTCATGGCACCTGTCACACGTTGTCTTGTGTCACAGTGATTAGAGTGCATTTATCACCTCTTCAGAACCATGAACACCTCAAAGGCAGGGATTGTGTTTCAGGGGACTTTTGCTTCCCACTCTAGCCCTCAGTACCTAGCAAATATGTGAGTATATGTTCATCGGTTTATTAATTCATTCACCAAATGAACACCTACCTTGTGTCAGAGACTGTTGGAAGCACGGGGATCGAGCTGTGAGGAAGCAAACATCCCAGCCCGCACGGACCTTACATCACAGTGGGGAGACAGACAATAACCAGGGTGAACAGGGAAAGTGCACGGTGTGTTGGAGATTTCTGAGTGCTGAGGGGAAGATTCAAGCCGGGAAAGACCAGAGGACACGCTGGCTGGGAGGGTGGCAGGAGTTGTCACAATTTTATGTAGAGTAGCCAGGGGAGGCTTCGCTAAGAAGGTGACATTTGCGTAACAGCCGAGGGAAGTGAGGGAGCCGTGGACCTAGCTGAGGGGAATCCCAGTTCGAGGGACTCCCAGGGGTAATGGCTTGAGGAGGACATGTGCCTAGAGTTTGTGAGGAACAGAAAGGCTCCAGTGGAGTGAGTGACTGGGAGGGTGTACAGGAGGGAGTCAGAGAGATCATGGAGATCCTGGTAGGCTATCGTGAGGACCCTGGGCTCCACGGGAAGCCACGGGAGAGGTTTGCACAAAGGAGTGTTGTGTTCTGACTGTTCAATGTGCTCGCTTTGGCTGCCACGTGGAGAACAGGTGACAGAAGCAAATCTGAAATTGAGTGGAGAGTTGGGAGAAGGCGGTGGCTTTGACCAGAGTGGAGCAGTGAGATGGCAAAGAGCACTGGATTCTGGTGGAGTTTTGAGGGTGGAGGAGGCAGGATTTTATTAAGATGGGTACATTTATGGAAGCAGCAGGATTTGGGATAAGGGAGAGGTAGACACTCAGTGTTGGACGTATTAAGTTTAAAATGTCCATAGAACAACACGCATTGGTGACGATATAGGGAAAAAGGAACACTTGTGCACTGATGGTGGGAATGCAAACTGGTGCGGCCGCCACAGAAAACAGTGTAGAGGTTCCTTAAAAAATTAAAAATAGAATTGCCATATGATCCAGTAATTCCACTACTGGGTATTTACCCAAAGGAAACAAAAACACTAACTTGGAAAGATACGTGCACCCTTAAGTTTACTGCAGCATTATCTACAATAGCCAAATTTTGGAGGCAGCCCAGCTGTCCTCAATAGATGAATGGATAAAGAAAATGTGGGTATATACGTGCAATGGAATATTACTCAGCCATAAAAAAGAATGAAATATTGCCATTTGCCACAACATGAATGGATCTAGACAGTATAACCCTAAACAAAGTAAGTCAGAGAAAGACAAATATCATGATTTCACTCATATGTGGAATTTAAGAAACAAAACAAGCAAACAGGAAAAAGAAGAGAGAGAGGCAAACCAAGAAAGACTCTTAACGATAGAGAACAAGCTGATGGATACCAGAGGGGAGGTGGGTGGGGGGATGGGTGAAGTAGGTGAAGGGGATTAAGAGGACGCTCATCTCGATGAGCACTGAGTAATGTATGAAATTGTCGAATCGCTATGTTGTACACCCGAAACTAATGTAACACTGTATGTCAAATATACTGGGATTAAAATGAAACACTTCAAAAGTTAAATAAATGTCCATAGAAATCTAGATGGAGACGCCATTTCAACAGACTGTACATGAATCTAGGGCTCAAGGAAGAAATGTGGGCTAGAAATAAAAATTTGAAAGTGATCAGCATCTAGAAAGCACTAAAATCTTTGAAACTCAGTGATATTCACAGAGAGAAGGGTGTAGACAGAAAAGAGAAGACATGTCTCCCATATTTAGCATGAGGCACGAACAAGGTAGAGTGAACAGGAGACGATAGAGGAATAAGAGCAGGCAAGCATAGTGTCTCCACAGCCAAGGGAAGGGATACTAGCTAGAAAGAGGAAGGAGGTACTGCGTCAAATACAGCTGATGGTTCAAGCCAGGAGACCGGGGAGCACTGGCCACCAGATTTTGCAATGTACAAAGATTGGGGATCTTGGCAAGAGACATTTTGGTTGAGTGGTCAGAGAGGAAGTCTGATGGGAGTGCGTCCAACAGAAAAAAGGAAGAGAGAAATGAGGGGCAGTGAGTTTAGGTACATCTCTCATAGAACTTAAAGAAAAGAGAGAATGAGGAAAGTAGGGTCAAGAATTTTTACAAGTTAAGTGAAGTGACAGCAGATTAAATGGCTGTCGGGATTAGCGAGGGAAGAAAGCAGAGAGGATCTGGAGTGGTATCCCTGAGGATGTCAGAGGGGATGGGATCCAGAGTCTTCAGGGAGGTTCTGGCCTTCGTTGGAAGCACAAGAAGTTCTTTTCCACACCAACGGGGAGAAGGCGGTCATGCGGGCATTCATGCTGACGTGTAGGTAGACACAGTGGTGGTAGCTTGTGGAGGTTTCCTTATGACTGCTTCTATTTTCTCAGTGAAGTACAAGTCAAGATTGTTATCAGAGAGAGAAGATGTGGGAAGACAGGCTGGAAGTTTGAGGGAAGAGGAGGGGGAATAAAACAACTATCCAAGAGAGTGGAGAAGTGATTAGACTAGGGGAAAATAACGCGATTGCCGAGAAACATTAAGTTCCTGTTTGGAGTTAGTGGCTCTGAATTTAACGTGGCCATCCACATGATTTTCCTCAAGTCCAAATAGCTGCGTGGGAGCAGTCATAAAGTAGCTGGAGATTCCGATAGAAGAAAGCTTGGGGTTTTGCCAAGCAACTATGTCAAACAGTAGAAGGTAAAGAAGATGAGGAGAAAGCAAGGGAAAGGTTATAATAATTGACAATGGCATTTAGCCTGGGGAAGGAGAGTGAAGACATGACCGAGTGGGGCTCCTGAAAAGTGAGAAGAGCCTATGGATTATGGGTCTCGGTGGGTGTCAAAGGACTCATAGATGTGGGCTTTTAGGGAGAGTCAGGTGCAAAGATAGGCGGTGGGGTGCTTGAAAGGAACGGCTGACATTAGATTCCGGTGGGAAAGCAGCTATTGGTAATAACAACATCTAGGTCATGACTCTGGAAGTGAGTGACTAAGGTAGTGTTGTGGGCAAGATCACTATAGAACGGGAGGTCATGAAATCCAGAAATCAGGGAATTGGAAAGGTGAGTTTTTTGGTAGAGATTTGGAAAGAATGACAGTGATCCAGGAGTTAAATCTTTAAGGAATGAGAAGGAGTGTCCCTGGGATCTTTAGAAGACTCCAGGTGGAGTGAGACAGAGAGGATAGAGGATGGTACGGTGTAATCTGGTGATGTAGGACTCAAAGTTAGGGGATTTTGAGGGGAGCGAGGGAGAATGGCTGCAAGTTGTATTAAAGGGCAAGAAAGGCATCTGGTCACCCATCTTCAGATCCAGCCTATAGGGTTGGGAGGGTGGCCTTTAAGAGGGCTGTGGGAGAAGCAGTAGTCTCAGGAGACAGCCAGTTTTCAGTTAGGACATGGAGGTGAATGGAATCCTCACAAAGAAAGGATGTGGATAAAGGACACTTTGCTGACAATGAATAATAAGTCCAAGGGCTGATTTTATTTCAGGTTGTAGGGAATGGGGAAGGGTAGGAGATGGGGCGAAAATTGGTGGTAAAATTTAAATTTTTTTTAATGTTTATTTTTGAGAGAGAAAGAGCGTGAGCGGGGAAGGGGCAGAGAGAGAGAGAGAGAGAGAGAGAGAGACAGATTCCGAAGCAGGCTCCAGGCTCTGAGCTGTCAGCACAGAGCCCGACGCGGAGCTCCAACTCATGAACTGTGAGATCGCGACCTGAGCCGACGTCAGACGCTCAACCGACTGAGCCACCCAGGTACCCCAAGGTGGTAAAATTTAGAGCACAGCATCCTGAAGCTGAATATCTTGCCTCTTTTTGGATCATCCCTTAAATTCTCCTTCTTGCAACAGAGCCATTTGGTCCTGTTTGATTCAAAGTCTCCTGCTCCCCATTTAGTACACAAAACTAGAACCTCATTCTCCGCGTGAATAATGTAGCCATCAGAAACAGCATGAGGGATTCAAGAACCAGGGGTTCTCTAATGAGCAGGAGAAGAAAGGAATTGGTAGGCGTTGCATATGTGTGCCAAATGCAAACCTCACTTGTCACAATTTTCTTGTAAAAATTACATATAAGATAATGATGAGACTCTGAAAATTTCTGGAAAACGTCGCCCCTCCACAGAGTGAATCATGGGTTACGAAGCAGCTAAAGAAAAATGGTTTCCTAACCAAGTGGTGTCAGAGTCATAGAAATGCCAGATAAGACTGGCCTGTCTCCAGACCTTCTGCTGTTTGTTGTGAAATGCTTTTAAAAGGTTTCCCCAAGAGCATAGGCTAGATTGTGACGATGGATTGCAGACAGCTCCTTCCCTTCTCCCTGTGTAGCCAAGGGCCTTGAGAAGGCGTGAGTAGCGTTTGGGTTTGGGTCTTTCCATCACCCTGTAGGTGCCCACTCCGTGGGTGTCTCGTTGGGTGAGCCTCGCTCCCAGAACAACTTAGTTGGACCTGGTTACATGAGCGGGGCTCTCCGCCCCCACCAAGAGCGCCCTCTGTTGAGGAATTTAAATATGTCCTCGGCCAGGGCAACTTGGAGAAGGTGTCATGCAGCTCTCACATTAGGTCTGCTTCCAAATGCCCTCAGCCCACTTGCTTGTGCTCTCATCTGAGGTCTCCTCTCTGAGATTTGAGGTTACTTCTTCTGACTGTTCAGATTCACCCTCTTGCTTCCATGGCTCCTCTGCCCCCTTCCCCTCCAGCCGATCTTGGGGTGTGTGCGTGTGTGCGTGTGTATGTGCTCTATCTAGCCCGAAGGTTGGGGGCAAAGTGCTGAAATTTACCCCATGGCCTCTTCATGTTCTTCCCCAATGGAAGAAACAAATGGACCAAATCCATAAATGAGCCCAAACCAGGACCCACAATTCCTCCCTTCGAATGGCAGTATCTCGGTCCCTTCACGCTACGGTAACTAAATCCCACAGACTGGGTGGCTTACAGACAGCAGAAACTTATTCTCACAGTTCTGGAGGCTGACAAGGCCAAGATCAGGGCACCAACATGGTTGGATGGGAGACCAATTGGCAGTCTGTGCCTTTTCACTGTGTCTGGTCGTGGTGGAAGGGGCTAGAAGTCTCTGTAACGTCTCTTTTAAGAGAACACAAATCCTTGACTGATTTATTTCCCTTAGCATAATACACTAGTGCCCCCCACATTGTCACAAATGGCGATTTCATTCTTTTTCATTGGTGAGTAATACTCCATCGTGTATATACACCACACCTTTATCCATGCAGCAGGTGATGGACATTTGGGCTCTTTCCATGCTTTGTCGATTGTGCTGCTATAAACATTGGGGTGCATATGATTTCACTCATACATGGAATTTAGGCAACAGAAGAACATAGGGGAAGGGAAGCAAAAATAAGACAGAAACAGAGAGGGAGACAAACCACAAGAGACTCATAAATACAGGGAAGAAGCTGAGGGTTGCTGGCCGGGGAGTTGGGTCGGGGGATGGGCTAAATGCATGATGGGCATTAAGGAGGACACTTGTTGGGATGAGCGCTGGTGTTCTATGTAAGTGATGAACCACTAAATTCTATTCCTGGAACCATTATTATATTATATGTTAACTAACTTGGATTTAAAAATTTTTTAATGTGAAAAAATAAAAAAAAAATAAGAAAAATAAAAAATAAGAAAATAAATAAAGTAGTTGAAGAAAATGAAAAAAAGAGAGAACACGAATCCCATTCATGAGGGCTTATGACCCAAGAACCTCTCAAAGACTCTACCTCCTAGTACCACCATCTGCAGTGAGTTAGGGTTTCAACTTATAAATTTTGGGGGTGCGCAAACATTCAGACCGCAGCAGGCAGCATGTGATCTGAAGTTTTCTGGAATGCTAATGTTTGTCCTTGGAGTAGAGCTGAGGCCGTGGTCCAGAGGCTAGCTACTCTTCCTCTGCATCCTTTGCCCCAGGGGAGCAAGTCTTCTTAGGGACGTGAAAAAAATGAGCTTGGAGTGTCACGATGGGGGCAGTAGCTCACTCATTTTGTGTGACTTCTCAGGGGTGATTGCTCTTCAAGGCAGGAAATTTATCCTGGCAACTCCAGGTGTTAGTGGAAGAAATAGTGAAAGGCATCGTAGGTTTACTCAAGATAGCCCATCCTGAGTTGGAGACCAAGATTCTTCTCTTCCCAGTACTTCCCCATGAATAGAATCAGAAGCCACACTTCTCTTGCTGAATACAGGAAGGATGACAATGAATGTGGCAGAATCACCAAAACTGATTTGCTTTCTTTTAGCCCCATTTTAAAGGAAAGGCATGTACAGAAAATAGTTCCCAATACATAGAAATATAAGAGAGAATTTCTTGCCTCCAAGTCTTCTTTGACTCTTGTTGAAAAATTTGAGTGGGTGTTTTCATGGATCCTGCACGAAACTTTCATTCCGGTGCCCCTTTCATGAATCTGCTTTTCCGGTTGATTACTGTTCTGCCAGGTACACCCCCCAGAACGCAGTTATCACGAACAAGGCACGGACCCCAGGTGTACAATGCGAACACACTTGGCACACATTCTTCAGGAGAATGCACGAAGGCAAAGTCTGCATTACGTTTCGTTAATGAAGTTACTGTGGTTTTTATTCTTCCGGAAATCGTTCCAGCTGGATTCTGCATGAAGGTCAGGGGTTGGATTATCTGGCTTCCAAAAGCTCCTGATATCTTTTGAGAACTAATAAAAATAGCTAACGTTAATTCAGCACCCACTGAACACAAGGCAGGATGCCAAGCACTTTGTGGAGCGTGTTATACTATTTAATCCTCTCAAGTGTTAGGGAAGTTACTGCTAATATCATCCTCGATTTGCAAGTGGAGAAAACTAACCTTGTGAATGTTACTTTGCTCCCTCAGGGCCACGTGGCTTTAAGGGGCAAGGACTGTGGTTCAAATCCACATATACCACATTCCAGCCCACTCACCTGTAGTCCCTATTGCTGCTGTGTAGTTTGCTGTTTTTGTCTGCAGTTACCTTTAACATAGCCCGAGATGGGTGGATTTGGGAGACAAAATAGCTATACGCCAGAGGAAATATTCCTTCCTACCAGGTCATACGTAGAAAAAGAAATCTCACCTTTAACTTTCTTTTTTTCTTAGTGTTTATTTATTTTTGAAAGAGAGAGAGACAGAGAGACAGAGCATGAGCAGGGGAGGAGTAGAGAGAGAAGGAGGCACAGAATCTGAAGCAGGATCCAGGCTCTGAGCTGTCAGCACAGTGCCTGGCATGGGGCTCGAACTCACGAGCCGTGCGATCATGCCCTGGGCCGAAGTCGGACGCTTAACCGACTGAGCCACCCAGGCGCCCCTCACCTCTGGCTTTCAAAGTGACATCTGCCAGATTTCCTTTACTGAGGAAAAACTACTCTGTAGCCGGGTTTTGTGTTTATGATCATGTGTGAGTGGAGGACAGGTAAACCATAAAAGGTCATTGTTTCCCTTTCGTATGTGTATGATGTGGGGTGTGTGTGTGTGTGTGTGTGTGTGTGTGTGTGTGTGTGTGAGTGGTAGGTGTGGTGCGGGGTCTGTGTGTGGTGTTGTGACAGGAGGTGATTATGAGGTTGTGTTTGAGTGTGTTTGGCACATGTACGCATGTTTCCGTGCCCGTGTGTAGTGCGTGCATGTTGTGTGGGTGTGCAAGTGTGTGCTCGGGCATATGGGCACACTCACGTGACCTTGCACATTGGAGACCATGCTGCGGGTAGCGGTGTGCAGCTATCCTACTGAATAACCTTGGCCCTTACCTTCTTCTCGGCCTGCAGACTAGACTTCCATTTTTAACAGGACATGTGTCGTCAGTAACAGAGAAAGCCGGAAGTGTCTTCAAGGAAACTGTCATCACAAAAGAATTTAAGGAAACATGTGTGACTAAAACTTAACCAGCTTTTCAGAGAAAGCAAAGAGTCACATAGATTCCAAGGAAATCTTAGCTTAGAAGGAATGTTCTGGGGTGAAAATTATCTTTCGCTTGTGTGCCTGATCAGAGAGAAGTCTGATGTCACTTCTGCTGGTAAAGCGCCCGTGGAGTGACCTCTGTGGCCCCATTTGACTCATTTGGTGGGTATTCGGTGGTAGGTGATCCTGAATTGTGAGGGTGGTAAGCTCGATTGTGCATAGGGCTGGATGACAGACTGTGCATGGGAAATGGACCTTCGCCCAGCACCCCACCCCAGACGCGAATAATCCATCACACAATTCCTTCCTGCCAAGTTGGGAGCTGCCTGCCAATTTCTGCATACTTGGCTCCTTTGCCTTCTGTGTCAGCCTCTGGACTTTCAGATTTGCTTGTTCTTCACTATATATCCTGGCAGGTGGACAATGGCCACCTCATTTTTCCCTTTTGTCTTAAGTATCTCCTGTTTTCTGACGTGGGAAGTTTGTGCTCTGACACAAGAGCATCATAGAGCATCACAGGCTTTTTGGTTGGCATCAGTTTGGGTCGACCCCAGCTTTGGCAATCTTTGGAGACGTGGTGGCTCATCATATATTAGTTTAGTTACATCTCATCCGCCCATCCACATGGGTAAGTCTGTAAGGGGGGCATGAAGCTTCATGCTGCGTTGATTTCCCAACAGGTTCAGCCAGTCGGGATCCTGTCTTTCAGGGATTCCTGACCCTCGAAGTGACTGGAACAGGAATCAGCACATACGCTCATCTGCAGATACCTCTATGCAGAAACTCAGCAGCTGCCCAATAAACATTAGATCCCTTCTCGTTTCCTGGATGGTACTCTCACCATCTGGACCAGCTTTCCTTGTTCGAAACATATATGCATCTTTATTCTCCTCCTTTATATCTATCTATCTATCTATCTATCTATCTATCTATCTATCTATCTCCGTGTGTATAAAGATAGATATCTATCTATCTGTGTGTACATCTTTATTCATGTGTGTGTGTGTGTGTGTGTGTGTGTGTGTGTGTGTGTGTCTATAAAGGAAGCAGGAGGGGGACCTTATTGTAGTCGGTGTTAAATAGTTTTGAACCATACAAATGTAATATTGATTCAGAAATTGAATTAAAAAGCAAAATGCAATACATTTAATAGAAACACACTGAAAGTAATCTTAGGATATGGAAAAAAAGAAAAAACATTTCTTAAACTCACCATTCTAATAATAACCGATTTTAATTCTTCACTGTATTTTCTTTCTCTTTCTCATTAGGAATGGGATTTTTAACACAAACTCCCTTAAGATAAACTGTGAATGGAGGGTAGTGAGTAGGCCAGGAGAGATTTTTCTTAGGTCAACACTTAGACCTAGGAATATTTTTGTTTTTATGGAATCTCAGGACTGGAAGACACCATTGGGGTACATGTCACCCAATACCTACTCCTTTCCCTTGTAAGTCTTCCTTAAGGATCAAGCACTTTCCACTTAGGATTTTCATGTATCCCCTTAAATTTATCTCAGCAAAAGTTAGATAAAGATACAAATTAATTTTTTCCCTAGGTGCCTAAACAACCACTTTCTCAGTGTTATTAGCACCATGTTTGTTCTATGGGCTTTGATCAGAAGTCCAGGTCCAGCGTCTGCCCGGTGCTAAGTGTCTATCTCTGCATTTGCACTTTTTTTTTTTTTTTTTTTTTTTTTTTATTTATTTTTGGGACAGAGAGAGACAGAGCATGAACGGGGGAGGGGCAGAGAGAGAGAGGGAGACACAGAATCGGAAACAGGCTCCAGGCTCTGAGCCATCAGCCCAGAGCCTGACGCGGGGCTCGAACTCACGGACCGCGAGATCGTGACCTGGCTGAAGTCGGACGCTTAACCGACTGCGCCACCCAGGCGCCCCGTCTGCATTTGCACTTTTGATAAATTGTGCCCAACTGCTTCCCACAGTGGCTGGACCAACTTGAACTTCCACGAGTGATATATGGAAATATTAGTGTCCCCTATGGCCTTTATAACCCTATTATATTTTTCCAGCCTGAGGGGTAAAAGCTGGCATTTCGGTATGGTTTTCATGTATTGTCTTGTCATGAAGAAGCTGATGCATTCTTCCATTTATATTTCTTTTTTCATAATCTGTTGATATTCTTTATCCATGTTTCTCGTGTGTTGTTCTATTCCTTAACAATTTCTGTGAGTTCTATAAACGTTAGAGAGTTTAGTCTTTTGCTGTGATGGATTGCCAATGGTTTTCCCAGTTTGTCCCAGCTTTGTTCATAGTGAATTTTACCTGAGCAGAGTTATTTTTAAAATATTTTTATGGAGGGGCACCTGGGTGGCTCAGTCATTTGAGCGTCGGGCTTCAGCTCAGGTCATGATGATCTCACAGTTCGTGGGTCTGAGCCCCCTGGCGGGCTCCGTGCTGACAGCTCAGAGCCTGGAGCCTGCTTCGGATTCTGTGTCTCCTTCTCTCTGCCCTTCCCCCTCCCTCTCAAAAATAAACGTCTCAATTTTTTTAATGGTTTCTTCATTTTGAGTCGAGCAATAAAGGCTTTCCCCCACTATTGTAGGATTGGAAAGAATTCTTGTTTCTTGAGTTTGTTTCTGGTATACTATTATAGAAACTGGTATAATATCATATATATATATGTGTGTGTGTGTGTGTGTGTGTGTGTGTGTGTGTGTGTGTGTATATGATATTATGAAGTATGAAGACAATTTTATGTTTTTCCAGATAGCAATGCAGTTGTCCTGAGTCCGTTTGAGGTCGTTGTTCATATTTGTTGAAGTCATTGTTCTTATTTGTTGAAGTCATTTTTCACTATTTCTTTTATTTGCCTGTCAGCCTGTTTAGTACCTGCTGGTTTTTGTAACTCTGTAGTGTTTTAATATCTGGGAGAGCTGGTCACCTCTCATTGCTACTTTTTCCTCAAAAAATCATTTAACCATTCTTGTTTATTTCTCTCTTAGAACCTTCAGATCATCTGTTCTGGGTCCCTGTAACCTCCCCCAAACCCTGTTGACATTTATTGCTACCACAATAAATTTATAATGTAGCTAATTAGAAGGGATATATTTACTATGTTGAATCTTTCTGTCCAAGAACATGGCCCATTTTTCCAGTTCTTCGTCATTGTGTCTCGCCTGCGTTTTACTTCTTTCTTTCTATAAAAACATACACAATTTTTGGTAATCTTATTCCTAACTATTTTGCCCTTTCTGTTGCTATTGTTAGTATTTTCCCCACTCTTTGTATATCTTTTTATGTGGTCTTATTTGGGCTGATGGAAGATACTTATTTGTAAATAAATACAGACACACTATTGTGCCAACTTCTCTTATTGCATACATGCTTTTTCAGTTTATTCTCTTCAGTTTTTATATTTACAATAATATTATTTGCAAATAATAATTTGTTCCTTTGTTCCAATTTTGCTTGTAATTTATGCCTTGTATAATAGACTTGCTAGGACCTCTGAGACAATGTTAAATAATAGAGATGAGAGGAGCCATTCTTGTCCACTCCCTGGCTTTGGTAGGACCCTCTCCGGTGTTTCCCTTATGATATTTGTTTGGGGGCTGAGGTTTTGTTTTTTTATCATATTGAAGAATGATTCATCTTTTTCCATTTTACTATTATTATTTTTTTTACCTTTTTTCATGTTTATATATATTTTTTGATAGAGAGTGCAAGCAGGGGAGGGGCAGAGAGAGAGGGAGACAGAGGATCCATAGCAGGCTCCGTGCAGACAGCAGAGAGCCTGATGTGGGGCTTGAACCCACCAACTGTGAGATCATGACTTGAGCCAAAGGGGAAACTTAACAGCTGAGCCACCCAGGTGCCCTTACTATTATTATTTTTAATTAAGGATGATTATTGGGCACCTGGGTGGCTCAGTCAGTTGAGCATCCAACTCTTGATTTCAGCTCAGGTCATGGGTTCAGGGCCCGAGTTGGGCTCTATGCTGACCCTGTGGAGCCTGCTTGGGATTCTCTCTCTCCTTCTCTCTCTTCCCCTCCCCAGTTCGTGTGTGCTCTTTCCCTCTCTCTCAAAACAAATAAACTTAAAAAAAAAAAAGAATGGTTATTGAGTTTACCAAATGTCTTTTGGTGTCTACAGAGATGGTACAACCTGTTGATGTCATCTATTTAAAACCTTTCATTACTGTGATCTCTTGAGCTAATAAATTAAATTACTAGATTTCATGATATTGAACTATTCTTATGTGGCTGGAATTAAGAATGTTTGGTATAAAGTATTATTCTTTCCACAGGCTGATGGAATTTGGTTTGCCAGTATTGTGTTTAAGATTTTCCCTCAATAGTTATCACCGAGTTCGGTGTGTGTGTATGGTGTGTGTGTGTAAGAATGGGGGTGGGGGGTGGGGAGAAAGTATAAGAGAGAGAGAGGTTAAGTTTTGCTGTTGATGTTATTTAGGTTCATGTCATTAAAAGAAGATGAGAGATTTCCTTCTTTCTCTTTGCTCTGAAACACATTACAGTGGGAACCTCTGTCCCTTACAATCGTTGACCCTGGCGTATCTTGTGACAGAAGGCGTGCCAATTCTCTGCTTGTTTTTTATTTTTTTTTAAATCACATCCAAATTAGTTAGCATATAGTGCACCAATGATTTCAGGAGGAGATTCCTTAATGCCCCTTACCCATTTAGCCCATCCCCCTTCCAACAACCCCTCCGGTAACCCTCTGTTTGTTCTCTATATTTATGAGTCTCTTCTGTTTTGTCCCCCTCCCTGTTTTTATATTATTTTTGTTTCCCTTCCCTTGTGTTCATCTGTTTAGTATCTTAAATTCCTCATGTGAGTGAATTCATATGATACTTGTCTTTCTCTGACTAATTTCCTTAGCATAATACCCTCCAGTTCCATCCACGTAGTTAAATGGCAAGGTTTCGTTCTTTTTGATTGCCGAGTAATACTCCGTTGTATATATATACCGCTTCTTCTTTATCCATTCATCTATCGATGGACATTTGGGCTCTTTCCGTACTTTGGCTATTGTTGATAGTGCTTCTATATACATGGGGGTGCACGTGTCCCTTCGAAACAGCACACCTGTATCCCTTGGATAAATGCCTAGTAGCGCAATTGCTGGGTTGTAGGGTAGTTCTATTTTTAGTTTTTTGAGGACCCTCCATACTGTTTTCCAGAGTGGCTGCACCAGCTTGCATTCCCACCAGCAGTGCAAAAGAGATCCTCTTTCTCCGCATCCTCGCCAACATCCGTTGTTGCCTGAGTTGTTAATGTGAGCCATTCTGACAGGTGTGAGGTGGTATCTCATTGTGGTTTTGATTTGTTTTTCCCTGATGATGAGTGATGTTGAGCATTTTTAATTCTCTGCTTGTTTTATGCATACCTATTAGCTTCCTAAATTGTATTTTAAATTATATTTAAATTATACTTTTCCCAGAAAATTACCCATTTTTTAAATTCATTTTTTAATCTCTATATATATTTGAGAGAGAGAGAGCAAACAAATGCGAGTGGGGGAGGGGCAGAGGGGGAGAGAGAGAGAATCCCAGGCAGGCCCCATGCCCAACTCAGAGTCCAATGCAGGGTTCAATCCCACAACCGTGAGATCATGACCTGCCCTGAAATCAAGAATCAGATGGTTAACCGACTGAGCCACCCAGGTACAAAATTTACGCATTTTATGTTTTCCTAGAAGATTACTCATTTCAGCCATGTTTGCAAATTTATTTGAATTCAGTTCAGCAAGATAGTCTCTTCTGATTGTTTTATTGTTTCTGTGTTTATTTTCCTCTTATTCTTTCTTATTTTGTGTATTGAACACCCCTGGCTACCCTCACTTTTGTTGATTAGATTAGCTTCCGGTTTACAGGGGGTGCCTGGGTGGCTCAGTTGGTTGGGTGTCTGACTTCGGCTCAGGTCATGATCTCACTGCTTATGAGTTTGAGCCCCGTGTCCGGCTTAGTGCTGACAGCTCAGAGGCTGGAGCCCGCTTCAGATTCTGTCTCCATCTCTCTCTTCCCCTCCTCTGCTCGCTCTCTGTCTCTCTCTCTGTCAAATATAAAAAATAAAACTTAAAAATAATTAGGTTAGCTTCTGGTTTATTTATTTTACTCTTTTTATTTTTTTAATCTTCTTAAAATCAATAAATTATGTATTTATTATGTCTACTCTTTTTCTGGTTTCCTAATTCATAAATTTCTTGTTTTATCTTAATTTTTTTTCTTCCTCTGCTTTCCTTTGATTTATTGTGTTGCCATTTTTCTAAACTTTTGAGACAGAAGCTTATTTTTATTTTATTCTTTACTAATAAAATTAGTATGTAATTAGTGGCATAAAATTAGTATGTAAGTTGTGGCATATTCATGCAATGTATTATTGTACAGCAATAAAAACGAACAGGCAATAGCTACGTGCGAAAACACGTGTGGGTCTCACAACGGTGAGCAGAAGAGTAAATATAAACTCCATTTATATAAATTTCAAAAACAGTCAAAACAACTATATTATATAGGGAGGCATGCATAGTGGCAAAGACATTAAAAACAAAGAAAGGAGAATAAAAATCAGGATAACGTCTCCTTCTAGGGAAAAGGAAGCTCGTCTGGCCTAAAGTAAGGTTTTCGAAACTTAACGTTTTCAATTTCTAGGGCCTGATTGATGGTTCTATGTGGGTTCACTTTTAGCTTTAAAGCAGTTGTTTATTCGTTTTTTTACATTCTTTTCCGCCTACATGCTGAGTGTGTAAAATACATGTAAAATGAAAACATTTCCCTCCCTCTTACCCCGGCCTCCTGCCCCTCTGTGCCCTCCCCAGACATAATCCTTAGCCTTATTTTGCAGTACACCTGCCCGCCTTAGGTATTTCTAATTCTCATTTTTTGAAATGTTTATTTATTTTCGAGACAGGAGCAGAGCGTGAGTGGGGGAGGGGCAGAGAGAGAGGGAGACACAGAATCCAAAGCAGGCTCCGGGCTCTGAGCTGTCAGCACCGAGCCCCACACGGGGCTCGAACTCAAGAACTGTGAGATCATGACCTGAGCCCAAGGTGGAAGCTTAACTGTCTGTGCCACCCAGGCGCCCCTCTAATTCTCATTTTAAATTACTGGGTGTTTTTTTTTTTCCAGTGCGAGTACTTTTGTTTTCACTAACATAGGTTGGCCAGTTGGGTGCTTCCTTTTGAGGGAGCCCCCTGCCTGGTGCTCTCTCCTGTGCACCTGAGCCCAGGTCAACTATGTGGGTAGCTGGCTGGGGCGGGGCCTGAGTCCCAGGCTTCTCATCCAGGGGCAGTGTCACACCCTGGGGGACATGTGGCTGTGTCTAGAGGAGGCATCCCCCCTTCTCCCTCCTCTCCCCCTTCTCCCTCCTCTCCCCCTTCTCCCTCCTCCCCCCTCTCCCTCCTCCCCCTCTCTCCCTCCTCCCCCTCTCTCCCTCCTCCCCCTCTCTTCCTTCTTCCCCCCTTCTCCCTCCTCCCTCCTCCCCCTCTCTTCCTTCTTCCCCCTCCATCATTCCCCCCTTCTCCCTCCTCCCCCTTCTCCCTCCTCCCCCTCTCTTCCTCCTCCCCTCTCTTCCTTCTTCCCCCTCCCTCATTCCCCCCTTCTCCCTCCTCCCCCTTCTCCCTCCTCCCCCTCTCTTCCTCCTCCCCTCTCTTCCTTCTCCCCCCTCCCTCCTTCCCCCCTTCTCCCTCCTCCCTCCTCCCCCTCTCTTCCTTCTTCCCCCTCCCTCATTACCCCCTTCTCCCTCCTCCCCCTTCTCCCTCCTCCCCCTCTCTCCCTCCTCCCCCTCTCTTCCTTCTTCCCCCCTTCTCCCTCCTCCCTCCTCCCCCTCTCTTCCTTCTTCCCCCTCCCTCATTCCCCCCTTCTCCCTCCTCCCCCTTCTCCCTCCTCCCCCTCTCTTCCTCCTCCCCTCTCTTCCTTCTTCCCCCTCCCTCATTCCCCCCTTCTCCCTCCTCCCCCTTCTCCCTCCTCCCCCTCTCTTCCTCCTCCCCTCTCTTCCTTCTCCCCCCTCCCTCCTTCCCCCCTTCTCCCTCCTCCCTCCTCCCCCTCTCTTCCTTCTTCCCCCTCCCTCATTCCCCCCTTCTCCCTCCTCCCCCTTCTCCCTCCTCCCCCTCTCTTCCTCCTCCCCTCTCTTCCTTCTCCCCCCTCCCTCCTTCCCCCCTTCTCCCTCCTCCCTCCTCCCCCTCTCTTCCTTCTTCCCCCTCCCTCATTCCCCCCTTCTCCCTCCTCCCCCTTCTCCCTCCTCCCCCTCTCTTCCTCCTCCCCCTCTCTTCCTTCTCCCCCCTCCCTCCTTCCCCCCTTCCCCTCCTCCCTCCTCCCCTCTCTTCCTTCTCCCCCCTCCCTCATTCCCCCCTTCTTCCTCTTCCCCCCTTCTCCCTCCTCCCTCCTCCCCTCTCTTCCTTCTTCCCCCTCCCTCATTCCCCCTTTCCCTCCTTCCCCCCTTCTCCCTCCTCCCTCCTCCCCCTCTCTTCCTTCTCCCCCCTCCCTCCTTCCCCTCTTCTCCCTCCTCCCCCCTTCTCCCTCCCCCTCCTTCCCTTTCTTCCCCCTTCCTCCCCCTCCTCCTCCTCCTCCTTCATCTTCTTCCTCTTCCCCTTCCCTACCCACTCCTCCTCCTCCCCCTCCAACTCCTTCTCCTCTGCTGGTTCCTTTTCTTCCTCCTCCACTCTCCTCTCTCTTCCTCGCCTTCTTCTCCTTCTCCTCTTCATCCTCTGTAATCCCTGAAGTCTATCTATCCTTTTATAGTCTCCTTGGGTCTCATTTCGCGGAGGGAGCCAACGTCCGGTGGTGCTCCACCATCTTGGCCGGCGTCCTGGACATTGTGGTGACCCCAGCGACTAGTCTGGCTATTTTGCAGGCTCTTTATTTTAACAATCAGTCTCTCAAAGATCAGCAGACTTGCAGTCAGTATCCCCTTAAACAGTGAAAACACAACTTTTGTTCTGTGTTTCTGGTTTACTTTCATTTTTCTGACTGAGTTTCTGAGGTATCATTGGCTTCGTTTGCAACTGTTGCTGAGAAATATAAAACAATAACTTAGCCACATGCTTTAGTTAAGTCACACAAAACACCTGGGTTTCTTTAAGAGGCAGTAATAATTGGGGCGGCTGGATGGCTCAGTCGGTTGAGCGTCCGACTTCGGCTCAGGTCATGATCTCACGGCTCGTGAGTTCGAGCCCCGCGTCGGGCTCTGCGCTGACAGCTCAAGCCTGGAGCCTGCTTCGGATTCCGTGTCTCCCTCTCTCTCTGCCCTCCACCGCTCATGCTCTGTCTCTCTCTCTCTCTCTCTCTCAAAAATAAACATTAAAAAAATAAAATAAAAAAAGAGGCAGTGATGATTAATTTTATATGTCAACTTGGTTAGGCTGTGGTGCCCCATCATTTGGTCAAACACAACTGGAATAGACATTGCTGTCAAGGTGTTTTGTAGGTGTGATTATTATGATGAGCTGACTTTGAGTAAAGGAGATGTCCGTTGATAATGGGAGCGGGCCTCATCCAAGCAGTTGAAGGCTTCAAGAGCAAAAATGGAGTCTTTCAGAGAAAGAATTCTGCCTCAAGACTGTAACATAGAACTCCTTCCTGAGTTTCCACAGCCAGCCTGCCTTATAGATTAAAGATGGGACACATCCACAGTCACGTGACCCAGTTTCCTACAATAAATGTCTCTCTCTCTAAATATATACGTATCCTATATCGGGTCTGTTTCTTTGGAGAGCCCTGACGGATAGAGAGGCTATTTTGTACCACATCTTCTCTTGAAAGTGAAAAAGACTTTTTATTTTTTTTAATTGTTTTTTTCAACTTTTTTTTATTTATTTTTGGGACAGAGAGAGAGACAGAGCATGAACGGGGGAGGGGCAGAGAGAGAGGGAGACACAGAATCGGAAACAGGCTCCAGGCTCCGAGCCATCAGCCCAGAGCCTGACGCGGGGCTCGAACTCACGGACTGCGAGATCGTGACCTGGCTGAAGTCGGACGCTTAACTGACTGTGCCACCCAGGCGCCCCGAAAAAGACTTTTTAAATCAAAGTTGTTTAGAGGAGACTCTCGGGGTCAGTTTACCAGGACAGAGAAGAAGCAGGTGTGGCTGGTGCTTGATCAGACCTGCTTCATCAAACAGAGGCACAATAGAATAGCTTCTTCCAGAGAACTCAAAACCAAGTTTCCCCAAGGTAAACTGACACGTGGGTGAGAAATAGTGAGCTAAGAGGTAATCAGGTGCTTTTCCCCTAGAATGATACGTATAGTTCTTGTCAAAGCTAAGTGCACACCTCTTGAAGCGTAGCCGGCAGCTCTAGACGCCCTGCCCCTCCGTAGCTGCATTCGCTAATTCCTACATTCATGCATTCATTCAGCCAACATTTATCAAAGAGGACAAGGACTCTCTCTGTCCTGGTCACCACGACCACCAGCGTATAACGCAGTGCGAACGCTCACTGAGTATTTGTTGAATGAAGGATATATGTCTTTTTAAAAATATTTATTTATTTTTTAAATGTTTATTTATTTATTGAGAAAGAAAGAGATGGAGTGCAAGAGAGAGAGGGAGGCACAGCATCTGAAGCAGGCTCCAGGCTCCGAGCTGTCTGGGCAGAGCCTGACGTGGGGCTAGAACTCACGAACCGCGAGATCATGACCTGAGCTGAAGTCGGATGCTTAACTGACCGAACCACCCAGGCTGCCCCAAGAATATACGTCTTCAATTGCCTCTTTATGCATCAGTTGAATAAAAGAGTAAGCTAGAATATCTGCAGAGGGTTTTCATCTCCTTGGCTTGCTCCAACGTTACCTTCTGGTGTAGGTAGTTAGGATGCTTTGCCTCGTTCCTTGCTCCCACATGAGAAACCCTGCAAGTGCAAGGCACTCACGTCCTATCTGCAGACCAATCCTGACTCCAGGTTTGGGACCAGCGCTGTTCTTGAAGGGTGGAATTTAAAAAGCTTTAACTCCACACTTGTTCTCAGGCATGCTCTGCCCTTGGACTTTGGGGTCTGTGAGCGGGCACTCACCTTTCACCTGGTTACTTCTTGCCACTGATGATTAAGGCAATGGGAGATTCTTCTGCTCCAAGAAGGCAGTGTGGTGCAGTATAATGGTCACAGGCTGTGGCTTCCCTTAGACCTGTGTTCACGTTTAAATCACCCCTTTTATCGGCATGGTTTCCTCATCTAAAGAAATGCACCTAAGTACAAAGGGATGATGTAAACTTTGATCCTGAGAAGCACCCAGGGGCCTCTCTATACATGTTGACTCCTTCTTCCTCCATCTGGGACTCCGGTCTGTCTGACTTTTCCTTGTGCTTACAGTGAATGCTACCACCTGGGCAAGCCGGTTTGCCTCCTGGGGCAAATGTTTTCCCACCTATACAAAACAAGGTTGAAGCTGGATATGATATTCCAAACTGTATCATAGGAAACAGCAGATGCCTCTCCAACGATTTATTTACAAACACTTACTGAGTGTTCAGTTTGTGCCAGACACAAATGTATCTGGAATTCAGTGATGAACAGGAAGAAAAATTGATGCTTGCATGGAGCTCACGGAACGTGCAGAAAATGAAAATTGGTCACTAAAAGATGACAGAGAGGGCTGATGGCTGGTTTAACTCCTGTGATTGGAAAAGTTTCTCTGGAAAGGTGCATTTGAGCTCAGAACCTCATAACAAGAAGGTGGCGGTCACGTGATGATTAGGAGGAACAGGATTCCAGGCAGAGGGAGTGGCTCATTCAAAATCCTAAGACTTGTTGGTATGGCTGCAGGGCTGAAAGAGTTTTGTCCTGGGTAAAGTCCAGCCCTTGATTAATGCACGCTTGTGAAATGTGTTTGCAGTGTTTCCCAAGCCTGCTGGACCAGAGAACGCTCCTTGCATAAGGGATCCATTAACATCACTTGGCAAATAATATTCCGACACCGGTTTTTGATTTATTTCTGTTCCCAGACCTCCCTGCCCTTGATCCGGCTATGGTTCCACATTGGAGGGAAGTCATGCCACGTCAGGCATCGAACAGATTGTCCGCCTTTCTCTATGTGCAGGTGCTAGCCTCAGTTCCCCTAACTGAGTTCTGAGGCTCTGGTTCTGGTCCAGTCCGAAGTCGTCAGAGGCTCGTCCCTCAAGGTCAATGATAACGCGTCCTTTCTTTCAGTGACAGCAACCTGCCAGGTCTTTCCTTCCAAGATTGTCTAGATGGCCGGACACATTTGGACACCTGTGCTTAATTTGAGGGCTGGGTGAGGGAGGCCCCTGGGCTGAGACGCGTTCTCGTGGGTCTCCGGCCGTGGTAGTCCGGCTCCCTCCCTCAACCCCATGCAACCGTCCGGGCTCATTCTCACCGTGAATTGTCCTAATGGAGAAGAAGCCTTACTGCTGTTCCTCTGTAAGTCAGATGGCTACTTCAAGTGAGGTATGAGGTACTTCCAGATGAAGAAATCCTCAACCAGAGCTATAATGCCGTAGTTAGTAACGGCAGAGCCGGGCCTTGAGCCAGGACTTGCAATGCCAAAGTTTATTTTCCTTTATGCTACGCTCTGCTAGTTTCCTGAAACTTAAGCATCCCTTCACCAGTCAGACTCACGGTCTGTTTTTACTTCGCAAACTCTTTTGCATGCCTCCACGGTTTTGCTGTGTCCGACACGTACCCAGCAGCGACTTTTTATTTTCATTTGACTACCTTCGTTATGCAAAATAAAGGCTGAAGCCATGCTTTCACGCTTTCATGTTTGTTCCAGGGAGAGTAAGTGCCTACCGGGAATCCCTGGTGAATCCACTGCTATATTCCATCCCTGACACCTGAATGAAGAGATGTTTGAAGACAGGGGACACTGAGGTTCTTTAAATCAACACCAAGGGAAGCTGCTCTTCCCCCTCCACCCCCCATCTCACCCACCGCACGAGCCTCTCATTGCCTCATCACGCAGGGCCTTGTCTAACATATTTCCTCCAATCTCTTCTTGAACCAACTTACTTTTTCTCCTGTGCCACAGTTTAGGGCTCCACATTTATTACCTGACCTGTAAAAGGGCTCTCTGAGGTAGGACACAGCAGTCTGGCTTCTCATGACTGCCTTCTGATGGGTCATCAGTGCCCTGGAAAGTTCAGCCACGTGGACCATCGTTCGGGGTCTGGAAAAAAGGGCTGGTATCGTAAGGTTGCCGGGGAGGGAAGATGGACTGCTCGTGAGGAAATCCTACAGCACAGAACTGGATCACAAGCTCGCTTGACCACACGGTCTTTGTCTAGCTCATCCCTCCGCTCTCAGAATCTGGCAGGACGCTGGATACCTGGAGCCCCCTACTTACCAAAGAGGGACATCCCTCGTCCAGGATGCGTGATTTCTGGTATTTAGTACCTAGGAAGCTGAGCTAGGCGCCAGCTGGCTGCTCGATGAATACTGAGCCACCTTAGCCACCTGCTGAGTCACCCTGGCCTCACCTGTTCTTCTCCCACCTGCACTTCTCTGAGTCCCCACATCAGCGGCTGCATCCGGGCTCTACTGGAATTGTCACCCCTCGTCCACCTAGACGGCCATTCCTTCTGATGCACTTATTCTGTGGGCTTAGCACATTTTCTTCCTCCTCATCCTGTAAATGAAGTTCACCCCCAAAGGGCACTTTAATTCCCTTCTTTTCTATGCCCCCGGAGAAAACTGGACTGTTGCGTTCACGTATCTCCAAAATCACCCTGAAGAAAGTACCGAGATTCCTCATTTTTGGCGAAGTAAGAGTCTTTTCTTACACGGTTTGTTTCTTGGGTTCATAATGGTGGTGGCCTTTGGTTATTCATTACGGTAATTGTTCTCAGAATGTTCCCCCCCCCCCCCCCCCAGGATTTGAGGTCTAGATTCTGAGTGTCCTTCATGCTTATAAGAAAGCGTTCCTCAGTCTATGAGACTCACGAATGAGGATGGGGCCTGTTGCTTTTTCTTCTGAGTCATCTTGACCATGTTGTGTTGGAACAGCCTGAAGATATTTGGGGAAAATGAAAGAGGCCATTTAATCTGTTTGAGGCATTCAGGCACTGACTTCATGTTAGTTGTCCTATTAATTCGAACTCAAGCTCAGTTACCCAACACCATTGAGTTATGCTTGGCTAAGGGTTCATGATACATACAAATTAGTGTAAAACATCAAAAATACAATTTTCACTATTTTTATTTTTAGTGTTTTATTTATTTATTTTAAACTTATTATATTTTTTATTTTTTTAAAAAACTTACATCTCAATTAGTTAGCATAGAGTGCAACAATGATTTCAGGAGGAGATTCTTTAGTGCCCCTGACCCATTTAGCCCATCCCCCCTCCCACACCCCCTCTAGTAACCCTCTGTTTGTTCTCCATATCTGTGAGTCTCTTATGTTTGGTCCCCCTCCCTGTTTTTATATTATTTTTATTTCCCTTCCCTTATGTTCATCTGTTTTGCCTCTAAAGTCCTCATATGAGTGGAGTCATATGATTTTTGTCTTTCTCTGACTGACTAATTTCACTTCGCATAATACCCTCCAGTTCCATCCACGTAGTTGCAAATGGCAAGATTTCGTTCTTTTTGATTGCCGAGTAATGCTCCATTGTATATGTGCACACCACATCTTTATCCATTCATCCATCGATGGACACTTGGGCTCTTTCCATACTTTGGCTATTGTCGATAGTGCTGCTATAAACATGGGGGTGCATGTGTCCCTTCAAAACAGCACTCCTGTATCCCTTGGATAAATGCCTAGTAGTGCAATTTCGGGGTCATAGGGTAGTTCTATTTTTCATTTTTTGAGGAACCTCCACACTGGTTTCCACAGTGGCTGCACCAGCTTGCATTCCCACAGAAATACAATTTTCAATTTAAATTAAGCAAATAGAAATGTAAAGCTTCTTCTGTATGTTCCAAAGTATACATGTAAATGGAGGACCAGGAAGCGTGTCAATCTAGGTGTGATGTTTATCTCTACACACTTGGGTTGCCTGAACGGGGTGTGGGAGCTTCCACTGACTCTTGTCTCGCATCCCTTAGACGTGACCTTTTCCTCCAACTCACAAGGGTATCTTTGGATTCTATTCCATTTGCCTTTTGTCTCCTGCACATTTTGAAATGCAGGTTCTTTCTGGCTGCATTTGAGTCATTGGAGGAAAAAGTAGAAAACAGGACAGCATTGAGGACCCATCTCCCAGTTCTGTTACCATTGGCAGAACAGCTGTTCCCTTCCCGGCTTGTTCTTAAATCCCAAATACCTGTAGGGAGAAATAAGGAAAATAAACCCTCTGTGCAACCGAGAGGGAGAGAAGGAACGAATATTTATTGAGTGCCTGCTACGTTCTAGAAGCCAACTGGCCCGGATGCTTTATGTTAATTGTATGTTATCTTGTTTAATCTTCATTACACCCCAACGAGAAAGGTGTTATTATGGCTCCTTTCCACGTAGGGAAACTGAGGCTCCAGGAAATGCAAATAATTTTCCAAAAGGCACTTGGCGGGTAAGCGAGGGACCTAGGATTCAAACTCAGGCGACCAGGTGCCACGCCGGTCCTCTTTATTCTCTCTCTAGATCCTTTAGTTTCTTCCCTTTCAATTCTCAAGCTCTCGTTCTCAGATTCTTCTCAGGGTGCGGAGCGCTGCCTGGACTCGGCAGGGGAGAGTGGAGGCCTAAGGATCAGGTAGCTCACATGGACAGACTCCGGGAAGACTTCCCAAGTGGCCCCATCAGGCCTCCATGTGGTTGCCACCGCTCCTGATGCGGGTTCTGCTGAGCAGGACCCGGAAGTGCTTGAGAGCCTCCTCACGGCTCGGTACTTCTTTTTTTGAGGGACAAGCCTCGTGTCTGTCATGGTGCTCTGTGAGGCAGGGTTCCCTCCTGCTTCCCTTCTTTATGGCAGTTTTCCCTCCTCTTTCTTCTCTCTCTACCCTTCTCCTCGTCGCCCCTTCCCCTGCCAACCTCTCCCATTCTTCCTTCTGGCTCTTCTTCACATTTTTTTTTTTACTTGCCCTTGTATCCTTGGCTTTGATGTTTCCAGAGGTGTCATCACTGCTTCTTGGTTTATCCAGCTCGTATTTCTGAGGTGCTCAGTGTGCACCAGGCCTCGAGCTCGGTGCCAGGAGTGTGGCAGCGAGGAGGGCTCAGCCCCGCCCTGATCAATTTTTCACGGTTGTGGGAAGAGGGACAAGAAGGCCGATGCTTCCATATCATGTGGCGAGGGTGACGGGGGTAAGAGGGAGGCACACCGGCACACACAGTCTTCCCAGATCCGCTGGTGCTTGTGCTGAGACCTGAAAGTAGTGTAGGCATATCCTCCGCGCGCGGAGAACCTCATGCTCACCGTCAGCTCTGAGGATGTGGCTTCTCCTCTTCTCTCACTCTTGTCTCAGGTTCGATAGCTTCAGCCTTCTCAGACTCTTGATGTCTTATTGGATTTCCTCTAATGCAGCCAGAACTTCATCCTCTCCAATGAGGCAAAGTTCAGAGAAGCACTCCTCTGTCCACTTCACCATTTCCTTGAACACAACACCCAGCTTGCAGGGTTGCCAACAGCTACTTCCGACTTCTCCCCTGGCATCTTACCACCTGCTTTGTTTCAAGTGGTCAAATTTTAGAATTATTCTCTCTTTTACATTTTTGCCATCTTTCCTAGCCCAGCGCCAGCCTCAGATGTGGGTAGCAAGTCTCTGTGTTGACATTCAAGACGATGGCTGAAAATATTGAACAGGAAAGGGTTGATGATGATAATGCATCCATCATTCAGCATAAATCTACTCACATGTACTACATCGCTCAAAACGTAGGAACTCTTATCATCCTCTGCTTACCATGGAAGTCATTGTCAAAAAGCATAAAATCCTTGAGCTGAAAAATCTTTTAGGAGACTTTGAATCCGACCTTTATCCAGTGTTCTAGCCATCTAGCCTCTTCTGATGACAAGGACTTGGCATTTCATGAGGCCACTCCTCTACGGTTGGTCACTCAGTGTGGTACCGATTTTAGGCTCTTGAAACTACATAGAAACGTTCATTCGTTTGGTCAGTCTGTCAACAAATATTTCCTGAGTATCTACTATGTTCCCAGACAGTATTTTAGGCCCTGGGATGAAAGCCGTACATTAAAAAGAAAAAAAAAAAAATCCCTGTCCTCGTGTTTATTTTTGAGTGGAGGAGACAGATAATACATAAGAAGAATGAGTAAAATGCATAATATATTAAATAGTATTAAGGGCTAAGAAAAAAAAAACAAAGCAGATAAAGGGGAGACAGAAGTTAGGGAGATCGAAACTGATTTAATCCTTCTATTTGACAGCATTTGAAATATTTTGAGGTAGCTCTTGTTTCTCAAGGAACCACAGAGTCCACTGTGGGGCTAGATCTCACGAACCGGAGATCATGACCTGAACGAAAATCAAGAGTCGGACACTGAACTGACTGAGCCACGCCGGCACCCGTCCTTTCCTATTTTCTACCTGCCCTCTAAAAATCACGACACAGTAAAGAGCTCCTTATATGACCCCAGATGTTTCTTTAGCTATCTTTTCTCTCTTTCTCACGTGACTTTGTTGTCTAAATTCCTTTAGTAATGTTTTATCTTCCTAGACTATTTTACATTTTAGGTTCTCAGATCACGAAATCTCCCTATCTTCTCTTACCACTTTTTAATTTTTTTTTACAGTCTTTATTTTTTTAGCATAGGTTTATTTGGTTCACAATGAAGTTGAGAGAAAAGTATAGACAATGCACACATCTCCTGGTCCCTCTCCTAGTTTCTCCCTCTGTCAACATTCTTATTGGAGGGTACATTTGTTATAATCAACGAATCAACACTGACACATGACATGACATGACATGACATGACATGACATGACATGACATGAATGTCACCCAAATTCCATAGTTTACGGTTCACTATTGGTGTTGTACATCCTATGGGTTTTGGCCCATGTATGACATGTATCCACCATCATAACATCATATGAAATAGTTCCACTGCTCTGAAAATCCTCTCTGATCTGCCTATTTATTCCTCCTTCCCCATAATCCCCACTAATCACCGATCCTTTTATGGCCTCCATAGTTTTGGGTCTTTCACAATATAATAGAGTTTGACTCATACAGTATGGAGCCCTTTGGATTGGCTTCTCCTGCTGAGCAATATGAAATTAAGCTTCCTCCCAGTCTTTTCGTGGCTTATTTCTTTTTAGCGCTGAATAACATTCTATTGTCTGGATAGACCACAGTTCACTTATCCGTTCACCTCCTGAAGGAGATCTTAGCGCTTCCAAGTTTGGGCAATTATGAACAAAGCTGCTGTAAACATCCGTGTGCAGATATCTGTGTGGACAGTTTTCAACTATTTGGGGAAGCACAAAGGAGCGTGGTTGCTGAATTGTACGGCGACAGTATCTTTAGTTTCGGATCTTCCGAAGCGGCTGCACCCTTTTGTATTCCCACCAGCAACTAGCTTCTGTTGCCCCACATCCTCGTCAGCAATGGATAGTGTCAGGGTTTTGGATTTTGACCCCTGTTGTTCTATTTGCACTTCCCCAGTGACATCTGACATTCAACATCTTTTCGTATGTTTCCTTGCCATCTGTATAAATTCTTTGGCAAGGTGTCCATTCAGATCTTTTGCTTCTTCTTCTTTTTTTTTTATGTTTATTTTTGAGAAAGAGAGAGACAGACAGAGCACGAGCGGGGGAGGGGCAGAGAGAGAGGGAGACACAGAATCTGAAACAGGCTGTAGGCTCCGAGCTGTCAGCACAGAGCCCGACACGGGGCCCGAACTCACGGACCGCGAGATCACGACCTGAGCCGAAGTCGGACGCTTAACCGACTGAGCCACCCAGGTGCCCCAAAAAAGTTCTTAAATTTTAATGAAGTTCAGCTAACCAAGATTTCTTGCACGGATTGTGCCTTTGGTGTCCTACTAAAATGGCATTCCACGCCCAAAGGTATATAGATTTTCCACTCTCAAATCTAGGAGTTTTATAGTTTTGCCTTTCACATTTACGTCTTTAGATCTATGAGCAATTCTGGGTGAATGTTCGTGAAGGGTATAAAGTCTGCATCTAGATTCATTACTTTTTGCTCCAGCACCAACTGTTGAAAACATGACCTTTTCTTCACCGTATTGCCTTTGCTACTTTGTCGAAGATTCGTTGATGTTACTGATGTGGGCCTATTTGTTCTTTGCGGATGATAATTTGACCTGGGGATAGTTTTCCTTCTTTTTGCTTACACTTTCTTTAAAGCCACCTTTCTCAAAACTAAGGTCACAAATGTCTTCAGTTCTCTACTTCTAGCTAATTTAACCAGAAGTACAGAAAGAGGGTTTTGCTATGGCCACTATATTTCACTCTGTTCCAGTCTATCAATCTTTGTCAGAGCGAGAATTGTAGAATTTACTCCCTTATCACTATTTTTATACTTTTCCCATTTTCTTTAATTCCTCACCCTTAGATCTATGCATTCTATTTATGTATACAAACATTTATAATCTATCTTAATATCAGTGTCAACTCTTTCAGAGGTTGAGAGAGGCCCCAGTCATCTAAAAAATTTTGAGGTCTGAGGATTGTTTAAAAAGGGTAAAAATCTGGGGCACCTGGGTGGTTCAGTCAGTTGAGCATCTGACTCTTGATTTCAGCTTAGGTCTTTGTCCCACAGTTTGTGGGATTGAGCCCCACGCTGTCAGTGGGGAGCCTGCTTGGGATTCTCTCTCTCCCTTGCTCTCTGCCTCTCCCCCGCCCAGGCACATGGGCTTTCTCTCAAAATAAATAAATTTAAAAAAATAAAAAGGTAAAAATCCAAAATATGGTACTAAAAACCATGATATATTTTAACTGATTATGATTTTTGAAATATGATTTTTCATATACAGAAAATTACCTAGTAATCAAATTGCAATTTTGGTAATTACAGAATTAAAAAAAAATTAATTCCTATGGTGATACTAAGTTTGTCTGCCCAGTACCCTTCTTCTCCTTTCCGAACAAACTAATGTTGTTTCAGAGCAGAGGGGAGAGCAGCTGAACGGTTCGATTTCTCTGGCAGTGACGGGGTGGTCTGTGACAATGCTCTGTTCCATGGAGGCAGCAGATGTCCTTGGGGCAGGGAGGCCCTTTTTGAATCAAACAAAAAGCAAACTTGGCTCTCTGCCCATCACCACTCTGTGTCTTCCTATCTGAAATGCGCACATGAGGGCTCCGGTTGCAATGGTCATTTTGTCAAGTACAGAGAAACGGAAGAAGAGGAAGAATCTGGCAGACCTACAAAATCCTCCGTCGTTAGAACCTCTGTTTGTTCATTTTTTGTATTTGTGGCCAAACCCATTCCTCGATGGAACACGTGCGCTGGTCACGCGGTGACGGTCTGCTCTTGGTCCTCCCGGCATCTCCTGACGCTGTTCATGTGAAGTCATTTCAGAGACTCTGGCCCAATGGCCGTCTAACCACCAGCCACCGAGTCAATCTCCACACGTGCCACCTGGCTGGCGTAGGCGCCCCGCCCTCGGCCTCCCGCACCACCTGAGATGCCTCCCCGAGAGCCACCGGCAGCTGCTTGTCCTATCTGGTCTCCATGAGTAACCATGCTGCCTCCTCTCCAGCCTAGACAAGATTGACTTTTTTCCTTTTCCTTAAAACTCTGTACAAGGCAGGCTCTGCAGACTGTATCATTCCCAGAGAAATTAGAAGGCTCCTGATACCACAGTTACTGGAAGAACCACGTATAGAAATTGCAATCAAGAACTCGCTGCTAGATGACCTGAGGTCAAAACTTAACGTTGCTACCAATTCCAATTCGAGCCTGTCTCGTGAAAGGGCAATTGCGTAAGCGGTGACTCTTAACAGAGCCATACTGAGACATGGTATCTGGCAAGTAGCCTCTTCTGTTGGGTTGCAAGTTTCAGTTTCCTGACGGGTCTTGTTGTGTAGCTCATCTGGTAAAAAGGTACATCGGGGAGCCAGGGCAGAGGCAGAAAGCCTGCAAATACAGAAAAAAGGAACTCATCTCGCAGGTGATGTTCTTTGGGACACCCACTCACCGTTTCCCTGCCGAATCTGCGTTATAATCTATTTGTCACTGGCGAGTTGACCACTAGCCCGGTTGGAATTTGACCCATTTGCAAAGAGTAGGTCTTGATCACTTGCTGCGGGGATGATGAGTCTCTATTTTAGCTTCCCAGGGACGTGCACAAAGTTTGTCTTGCTTAGTACCCTGGTACACGACCCTGTTCCACTTTCACTGAGATCATACTCGCTAGAAAGCATGGGAGCAGTTCTTGAGAAATGCCAGGCTGAGACTCACGTACCACACCCCACCCAGGGCCGGTCATGCCTCCACCGCCAGCAATAAGGATACCAAGCCTCTGATTTAGGTCATGCATCTTCGATCTTCAGTCCGTTACATTTGGGCTCAATTTCTTCATCTGTAAAATGGGAATGATACTGTCCATTTTGCAAGAGTGTTCTGCAAACGAAATCATTTCAAGGCACACATGAGATGTACAACAGCCGTTCTGCTCATTATTCATGGAATATTTATTGAGCATCTATAGTGAGCCCGATACTGTGCTAGGGACAGAGTCTCTGCTCCTACTTATGGTTTATCTAGGGAGGATACAAAGATTTTACAGGTAATCTTAAAATTAGAATGAAACTTAAGAAAGTAAACAGGGCGCTATGTGAGTTCCTGCCACCACTTAACTCTAGGCATGATGGCATCATATTGGAAATTCCAAGTACTGTAATGGGAAGCAAGTAACAAAACCTTTTGGCATTCATTTCTTGGCAGAAAATCAGAGCCCTTACATAATGGGTTTTACGATCTCCATAGAAAAGTGGAAAGAGTTGTCTAGCGGGGAACAATTTGTTTTGCCTTAATCTTCTCAAAAAAGAAAATGGAAATCAATCTTATCCAAGCCAAACAAAGCAAGCCAACTAATTCCAGAGCAAATCAGCCACCATCCAAACATAAAATGATTAAGCAGAAAGAGACAATGATGGCAGTGACACTTATTTCAAAATCAAATAACGAGATTAGCCAATATGTATTATGTTCTCTTCAGGTCCCAATCCTGTGCTAAGTGCTTCTTCCCTGGATGTCTCCATTTGTTCTCCACAGGTCTTCTGCACATGCAGCATAATATCTACATTTTACAGATGTGATAACCTGCCAAGAGTCACTAGACACAAAAGGACAGAGTTGGGCTTCGGGGAAAGATCTCTGGGACTGAATGCCCCTGTGCTGTCAACCACCATACAGTAAAGCATTTATCTCAAAATTAGATTATTTATGAACCAATTTTAGAAAGAATTACATTCCCAGACCATCCATGAATAAATTCCAGGTGCGTAAAATCTCAAAACATCAAATGTGAAACTACATGAAAAGATACAATGCCAGAGAAATATTTTTATATCATTAAGGGTGGAGAAGCCCTTCCTACATGTGACACACAGCCCATGAATTATAAAAGAAAGTGATGACTGATAGGAATAATTTAGAAAGTTCTTAGGGCAAAGGAAACCACAGATGAAATAAAAGGGAAATGGAAACAGAAAAAATTTGAAATCGAGGAAACAAAGAGCCAAGATCTATAATATGTAAAGAAACCAATGAAGCAATAAGGAAAACAAATAAACAAATGGAGAAATAGATGAATAATGTGAATATAACTGTCATGGTAAGATTCATCTTATTGACAATTAAATGACAAATCAAAACCATAATTCTTATTTCTGAAATAGATTTTCCAATTTAGAAAACCTTAATGTCAAATGTCAAACACACACGAATACTCATAAATTATCAAATGTTAAAGCAGCAATTATCATTTTAAATGTCTCATTTGTTGGTCCCTTCTATTTCTGGAATGTCTCCTAACAAGTATTTTCACACCTGTGCAAAAATTCATGTATGAGGATTCAATATTATACTTTATGAAATAGTGAAAAATAGAAATTTCATATAATTTAGCAGAAAGAGGTTCTCCAGGAAGAAGGCAGGTATTATCATCTGACAGACATTGCAGTTATTAAAAAAGGGGGTTGACTTCTATGTTCTGATAATAAGGGTGCGGTTTGCTATAAAGTAAAAAAGCACATTGTTGAACAGAACTATTTTATTTGGAGTCTAAAACCATACTTCTTTAAAAAAATGTTTTTTAAATGTTTATTTATTTTTGAGAGAGACAGAGCACAAGTTGGGGAGGGCCAGAGAGAGAGGGAGACACAGAATCAGAAGCAGGCTCCAGGCTCTGAGCTGTCAGCACAGAGCCCAATATGGGGCTCGAACTCATGGACTATGAGATCATGACCTGAGCCGAAGTTGGACACTTAACAGACTGAGCCACCCAGGTGCCCCTAAAACCATACTTCTGTATACACAGACAAAAAGTCTTGAAACATAAGTACTTCAGTATTAGTAATAGTAAAAAGAAAAATCAATGTTAGTAATAGTTTACTTCTAGGGAACGGAAAGACTAGAGGGGACTTTAATATTTACTTTCGTATTGTTTAAATTTTCAACACATGCACACACACACACACACACACACACACACACACACACACACGGATGTATTTCTCCCTAAGTTTTAGAGACAAGTCAGAAATAAAACATTTAATTATTTCATAAGATTAAACAAGGTTATTTATTTAAGATCCAATTGACCAAAATCTGCTTTGATGCTATGGATGATTGGATGTTCCTGTTCATTCTGCTGTAACTACTCTGGGAATCTCTCCAGATGGCTCTCTTATTCTTTCTGAAGGTTTCAAAAGTTCTATCTGGATTTTTTTCCCTAAAAAAAAAAAAAGGGAAGACTACAATTCCATCTGGCGATGTGGACCCATCTATTGGCCCAGAGAGTTGTGTCTGTAACTAAGAGCCTTGCTCACACTGCAAACACAACTAGCCACCCTCAGTGCTGAGGCTGCTGTTTGCACAAATGACCGCGTCTCTAATTCGCCTTCATCTTCATTACCTCCCAAAGAATATTCTAGTTCTTGTTAGCAGCTCTCAACCTTTAATTGCCAAGCCTGTGACAGAAGAGTTGTGCTTTTTGAGGTGGATAAGGTTGGCAGCTCTTTCTGCCCACGGGTCCTGTCCCTGTGCTTTAATAAAATCACCTTTTGGAAAAAAATGAAGTAGATGATGTTGCTCATTCGAAGGCGACGGAATTTGATCAACTTTGCCCTGGATGTTTGTCAGCTGGGACATGAGATTCTGATCCTAGAGGCGCTGTCATCCACACTGGCCGTAGGAGCGTGCAGGAAAATTCCTAAACGGAAGTCACTTAAAAATATCTCATCATTCTGGTCAAGGTGTTAAAAATAGAAACAGGAAGAAGTTGGCATGAATGGAGAAGGGAGACGATTGATACAGAGATCAATGCCAAATTGGAGTGAGGTCTCTAATACATGCTAAGCCACCAGGTTCTATTTGTGGTTCAACCCTCTTTTAGTCAACATTTTAGAAAAGCCCGTATGAATTATGATGATCAAGCTCATGCATGACATGAAACTCAGAAGAATGTCAAGCCCCTTGGTGGAAACAATACTGAAAAACCTCTTAATTGTCTGACACGATGGAAAAGGCAACTAAGCTCCAAATAAAATGTGCTCTGGAATCCAAAAAGGCGTATGTGTGAATTCAGAGTGCAGGAATGTGCGATTTAAAAACAGTATCTGGGACAAAGCATTATGATCGATGTTCTTCAAAAGTACGTTGTGGCTACCAAGATAGTTGATGCTGTTGTGGGGTGCACGGAGACACATATAGACGTGTATGTTTTCAACTTAGACACACATTTGAACCACTTAGAAGCTTTCACCAAAGTCTGGTTAAATTGGTCTGGGTAGAGCCTGGGCGTGGGACTTCTTAGGAGTTCTGTAATTTTACAAAGTAATTCAGTTGTCTTTATTAGAAGGAAAAACATATTGATATTTGCAGGTTGTTCCTTTTCTTCTCAAAAACAAAGTTGGTGGAACTGTAGCAGCCTTTGGTACTTTGGGTCTTAACTACTGTATCTACAATTCAGTGAAAACAGGTCATCCAGGAAGAATGCGGGGATCGTTTAGTAATTAGTAAAGCACTTACAGCATGCTGAGGAGACCCATGAGCGAGGGAGGCAGACTCCCAGATTCCCAGAAGTAGCCTGTTGTTCCATTCCAGTAAGAAGTAGGAAAGAGAGACACTGGCATCATGCGGCTTAGTTCAAATCTCAATTTTGCAACTTATTGGCCGTGTGACTCTGGGACTTGTTTATCCTCTCTTAGGCTTTATCTTCAACTTTATGATTAATTTAATTCTGGGGCACCTGGGTGGCTCAGTCAGTTAAGGCTCCAACTTTGGCTCAGGTCATGATCTCACAGTTTGTGAGTTCGAGCCCGTGTGGGGCTCTGTGCTAACAGCTCAGAGCCTGGAGCCTGCTTCAGATTCTGTGTCTCCCTCTCTCTGCTCCTCCCCCACTCATGCTCTGTCTCTTTCTCTCTCAAAAATAAACACTTAAAAGTTAAAAAAAAAAAAAGATGAATCTAGTTCTAAAATCTACTCACAGAATAGTGATGATTAAATAATATAATGTATAGGAGTGCCCAGGTGCCTGACTTCGGCTCAGGTCATGATCTCGCTGTTCGAGAGAGTATAGAGCCCATTTCGGATCCTCTGTCCCCCCCCTCTCTGCTCCTCCCCTGTCTGTGCTTGCTCTCTCTCAAAAATAAAATGAACATTAAAAAATAAAAAATGTGTAATGTATAGAAAGTACGCGGTACACTGAAAATTTTAATTTTTATTAATACTTCTGATTATCTCTGGATTGAATCACTTTGATGGCATGATCAGTGGGCTATAGGCCACGACAAGTTGAGATCACCATAGAGTTCATTCCTACCTATTCCTAAACCATCTTTTATCTGTCTCATTTCTAGCTGGCCTTCCTTTTTTCCTTTCTTTTATCCCTCCCTGGCTTCCTTTTGTCCTCCACGAAACAACTCGCGTGAACATTGGCATCTTACTGCATATATGGAAAATGGCCGTAACTATATAATAATGTATTCAGACCTGTTCAGGTTGGGCCATGTCATTTTGAAATCCTCTCCACACTTCCCTGAAATCCCCTTGTTCAGATCTTCTAAAAATGTTCTTAGCAGGGTTAATATCTTCTGACTGATCAGTAGAACTGGGTCTTTCTCATCGCAAGGGGTGCCCACAGTCCTAATGATTGGTTTTCCCTGAAGCCACGTGACGCCAAAATCTGTGTGTCATTGGTCCCATTCCTGCTCAAATTAGAAAAGTCCGACTTGCTGAGATGCCAGAGTAGCATGCTCTCTGTCTGGTTCATTTCCCTATTAAACATGTGTGGTTTGGGGAATAGCAATGAAAACCACGTGCTTTACGTGTTTGGTTTCCTTGCTTTGCAGGCTCAAGAATCAGCCTTTCCACTTTCTTCTGTTTTTCATCCCACAGAAGATCAACCTGTTTCCAGTAAATAGACCCATGTCCCTAAGAGTATGGCAAAAAAGGTTCAATGTTGATGCAGCCAGTAAGATGTGGGAAATATTAAAGGGGGAAATGAATGTAGTCAGGTTAGTATCTATTTTAATTTTGAAGCAAAAATGAGTAAAATATTAAAATATATAAAAGTAAAAATCCTTCTTCCTAGAGTGAGTAAATGTATCTTCAACTTTCCTTTCCTTATTAATGTCTTCATTAAACTGTTATCAACAGGATTTTCCCTGAGATTAGAAACATGGAGCCTTACTAGCTATTAGACTAATTCTTAGACTCAAATCTTAAAAAATAAGACAATAAAATGATTTGGATTCTGGCATTGCTTAATCCTAATCTGTGTGAGGAAAAAACAATTTTTTTAAAAGTAGGCTCCACACCCAATGTGGGGCTTGAACTCATGACCCTAGATCAAGAGTCACACGCTCTACTGACAGCCAGCTGGACACCTTAGGAAAAAACAATTTTTAAACATAGGTCTTTTGCTATCCAAATATTCCTTTATTATCATTGAGGTGATCATTGTTACTTTAACTAAATAACACTTTTAAGCCCTTTGTTTAAAGAAGAAATACAATAGTCCTAGATTTGATTTGATTTTTAACTTCTAGCAGTGTGAGAAGGAAGGGGATTTCTAAATAAGGGTCTCACTTAACAAAGGAAACTCAAAGTACTTGTTCTTTTCAAGGAACAGAGATACTAATTTAAATATTATTATCAGGACATAGTATCACTAAATAGGGCGACCAATCAAGACTCTTGAGAGGTTAGTGTTACTTTCACAGGACATAGAAATAATCTTTGAAGTCTGTTTATCTTATAGGACTAGTTATCAGAGAGAGAGACAGAGAGACAGAGACAGAGACAGAGAGACAGAGATTCACAGAGAGATAATCTGAGAGGATCTGAGCTTACACTCAGATGTACATAATGTTTACATAATGTTTGCATCGACGTCACCCACCCCTAAAATTTGCCAAAGATCCATGAAACAAAGACATATCTTTCAACATATTACTGTCACATTCTCAAGAATTATCAACTTCTACACCTGGTAACAAATACAGAACTAAATACTGTTTGAGAAAAGTTCCTTAAGGGTGAGCTTTAAATTAATTCCATGAAATGACGTCACTCGCTTTGCACCAAAATGTTAGTGTGTCACTGGCCAACATTTTTCCTTTGTACAGGGATGGCCCTCTAACTCCAAAAGGACAGTCATGGCTGACCAGTAACCTCTTCTCCCGCCAGCCCAGTCCTCACCCTCCTCTATCTTCCTTCTGTGACACCTTCTCTGCTTCTCATCTGATGACCTTTTCACTGGTTTCACCCAGGGGAAAGAAGCAACAGGAACCGAGTTTTCCTGCAACTCCACCGCCCCGTGGCTCCACCCGCCTGCTTTAGATTTCGCTTTCCCTCCTTGTGAAGGTGACCTGTGTACATCTCCATTTAAGGCTGACCTCGCTTCTCTCCTGGGTCCCATCTTTTTTCTCCCGCTTGAAGATATGGCTCTTGCCATTGTGTCCCCTTTGTTCAGTATCACTCTTTTTTACCCTCTTCTTACTGGATCATTCCAAGCAGCTTCCAAACATGCTTTGATAGCACCCATCTTCATAAAAACAAAATGGTTCCTTGATTCCCTCCCTCCACCCCCTGCCCAGAGTTCAGTTCCCTCATTTCTGTATCTGGCAGCACGATTCCTTGACTGTGTTGTCTAAACTCACTGTCTCCAATTCTTTTCCTCCCTTCTCCCTCGAGTCCACTCAACAGAGCTTTTATCCCTACACCTTTGCCAAAGCAGTGCTTTTCAAGGCCACTGAAAATCTCTACATGACCGCATTCAACCATCAGTTCTCAGGCTCCATCTTACCCTACGTACTTGGAAGTACCAAGTCATTTCCTTTTTCCAGAAACACATCCATCCTTTGGCTTCTACAACATGCTCTCTTATAGGTCTCTCTTTCCCCTCCTTTGTGTTCCTCATCCCCCTGGACTCTAAATGCTGAAGTGCCTCAGAGTCCCAGGCTCAAATCTCTTCACTTCTCCCTCAACTCTTGACTCTTGAGGTAAATGCATCTAATCCCATGGCAGATAAGTCCCAAATTTGTATCTCCAACGTGGACCTCCCATCTGACTTACGCTCGTGTGCTTACGTACCCAGTCGGCATCTTTACATTGATGTCCAATAGTTATTTCCCACCACGATGCCCCCCAAACTGGACTCCTCCCTACCTTTTCCCACTCAAGTCCACTGCTCTCCATGGACACTCTCATTTCAGTGAATGGAACGTCTATTTTTCCACTCACTCGGTTTAGAAAACAAATCACTGACTCTTCTCTTTCCTTCATACCAGATCTAATCCATCAGGAAATTCTATCAGCTCTTTCTTCCACACCTATCCAGAATCTGGCTCCTCCCCTGACACTACCTTAGTCTAGCTTGATATTATCTGCCATGTGGGCTCTTAGCAAGTGCCTCCTAACTCGTCCCCTTTTTTCCCCACTATGCCTGAAATACCTCAAAACCCTCTCATTTCATTCACAGGTAGATTCTAGTCCTTTCCACACCACACAGGCTCTACATTCCCCTGCCACGTGTTCCTCTCAGAACCATTTTCTACGGGTCCTCTTTACACTGTCCTCCAGCCATGCCTGCGTTGTTGCTGTTCCGAGAAAAGGCCGAAAGACACACTCCTGCCTCAAAGCCTTTCATCCTCTGGATGTTCTCATGGGTCTTTCTCTAATTTCCTTCATGTCTCTGCTCAGATGATGCCTCATCAGATGGCATCTTCCCTGATTACCTGCTACATCCTGGCACCTCTGTACTCCCTATCACCCTCTTTCCTTCTTTGATATTCTTCATTATACTTATTTTTTTTAAGATTTTATTTTTAAGTAATCTCTCCACCCAACATAGGACTTGAACTCACAACCTGAGATCAAGAGTTGCATGCTCCATCAACTGAGCCAGCCAGACCCCCATCTTCACTATACTTATTATGTCTCGACAGAGTATATATTTGTTTCTCTGTTTATTGCCTGTCTTCTCCCATTATGATATAAATTCCTTGAATTTAGAGATTATATTGTGTGGAATGCTATATCCTTAGTCCTATAATAGATACTCAGTAAATCAATACTGTATTGAGTAAGTGAATCACAGCTACCAGTTCTTGAGTGCTTGCTATATTACAGATGCTATACTATATGTTATCTCATTTAATCCTTTTGACAAATTCCTGTTATCATTCCCAAATTATAGTTGAGGAAACTGAGGTTTAGGAAGATTAGGAAAGGTACCCAGGTCGTGAATGGGATCTGTTAGGCTGTAAAGCCTGTGCTTTACCTGGACTTCTTTGTATCGACCATCCATTAGAACACATTTTCACACACATCACCTTATTTTTACTTGCATCCTTAAGTGAACTCCATGCAAGAGGCAGGAAATATATTACTATCCTTGTCTCAACAGTGAGAAAATTGTGGCTCAGAAGGCTAAGATATTTACCTAGAGTCTCAGAACTGAGACATATCAAGGTTGGGATTTTAATGATTGCATCCCAGTACAACAGAGAAGTTATTTCAAATTCAGGAATTTGTTTTATGGGATAGCTGCAACAATTTAAAAATTGTTTACATGAAACCAATTACTTTTATTGATAAGAATGCAATTTTATTTAAAAAAAAAACTGACAAAGAATCTAGGAGGTATGGACTGTGTATTTATTCCCTAAGCCTTGTCTAGAGCTTTGTGGGTTTTTTTTTTCACATTTTTATTTAAATTCTAATTAGTTAACATACAGTGAAATATTAGTCTCAGGTGTACAATACAGTGACTCCACACTTCCATACATCACCCAGTGCTCATCACAAGTGCCCTCCTTAATCCCCATTACCTGTTTCACCCATGCCCCCACCCACTTCCCCTCTGGTGATCAACAGTATGTTCTCTATATTTAAAAGTCTATTTCTTGGTTTCTCTCTCTCTTTTTTCCCCTATGGTTGTTTTTTTTTTTTTTTTTTGTCTCTTAAATTCTACTTGAGTGAAATCATATGGTATTTGTCTTTCTCTGACCGAATTATTTCACTTGGCATAATGCTTTCTGGCTCCATCTACGTCATTGCAAATGGCAAGATTTAGTTCTTTTTTATGGCTGAATAGTATTCCATTGCATGTATGTATGTATGTATGTATGTATCTATACCACTTCTTTATCCATTCACCAGTCGATGGACACTCGGGCTATTTTATTTCCATTATTATTTCCATACTTTGGCTATTGCCGATACTGTTGCTGTAAATATCTGGGTGCATAAACCCCTTTGAATCTGTATTTTTTTTATCCTTTGGGTAAATACCTAGTAGTGCAATTGCTGGATCATAGGGTAGTTCCATTTAAAAATTTTTGAGGAACCTCCATACAGATTTCCAGATTGGCCGCACCAGTTTGCATTCCCGCCAACAGTGCAAGAAAGGTTTCCCTTTCTCCACATCCTCACCAACATCTGTTGTTTCCTGAGTTGTTAATCTTAGCCATTCTGAGAGGTGTGAGGTGGTATCTCATTGTGGTTTTGATTTGTATTTTCCTGGTGATGAGAGATGTTGAGCATCTTTTCATGTGTCTGTCGGCCATCTGTAGGTCTTCTTTGGAAAAATATCTACTCATGTCTTCTTAGAGCCTTGTGTTAGTAAATGCTTGTTAAATATAACTTCTTAATTTTTTGTTCTTGTTGTTTACAGCCCCAGCCCTCTATTACAAAGCTTCTGGAATCCATTGATGGGTGATAATGTGTTCAATATTAAGAGATTATTTTACACAGTGTTAGCCCCCTGAAAAATGACCAGGCAAAAGAGAGTTGGCTTATGACTTTCCCTTCCTCTTCTTTCTTTGTATTTTTAAGGGCTGTCTACCCCCAGGTTCCCAGGTCTTCTCACACTGTCCCGGGAAGTTCCAGTTTACTCTTATTCTAGTCTCTGCCAGGGACAACCAGGTCCACACCTCACCCATCTCTGCCTTCCTCTTCTCCCTCCCAATTCTTTCCCTCATGTCATCATAGACGAAGTGGAAAAGGAGGTGAAAGAGTCTCTTCAGTCCCTCCTTCCTCCTTCTTTGGCAACTCTTGTCCCTCTTAGGGTGCCGAGGGACCAGATGGTCTTTTCCCCTAGAATGGGGAAGATATAATGGTGGGGGCTTCACTGAACCACCTATCAGGTGGAGTCTTGGCGATAATTTAAACTCTTTGTGTTTCAATTTCTTTGCCCATGAAACGGTGATAAAAATAGCACCTCCCTCCTAACATGTCAGCACTTTGAGCGAGGAGTGACAGGAAATCTAGGGGATGCAATCGAATGAATCACCAACAACTCACAAGTGGTTGTATCATTTATTATAAATGGCAGGTGATCAACTAAAATGTGTGATAAGCCCTATGGAGAATATATTATTATGGGTTAATGTATCTGGACCTCCCTTTTTAAAATTACATAATCCTGTGTGATACGATGAGACAAGCAGATGAACCAGAGCCATTTGGCAAATAGGTAAGTGCTGGGAGAGATCACGTACTATTATTCTCGGCTAGTAATTTTACATGAACAGATAGGCATCAGCCTGAACTCTTGAAACACCATAAAGCTACTTTCCTAACAATGACATTTACAAGAAGTACAAATATATTCACTAAGATAGTGGGAGGAATTTTATCCTAAGGTTTGCAAAAAGGAAGAGAAAAGATAATCAATTGGGCTACATGGTACAAAGAAACAAGAAAAGGGAACCTGGGTGACTCAGTCGGTCGAGCGTCCCATTCTTGGTTTCGGCTCAGGTCGTGAGCTCACCGTTCGTGAGTTTGAGCTCCGCATCTTGCTCTGCATCTGGCAGCGTGGAGCCTGCTTAGGATTCTCTCTCCATCTCCCTCTCTCTCTACCTCTGCCCCACTCGTGCTGTTTCTGTTTCTCTCAAAATGAATAAATCAAGTTCAAAAGAAACAGGAAAAGACTAGCATTTATTTTATTTGCTAGGGGGGGTTGAAATGAAAATAATTTGAAAGCCATGGATCCAGCTGAGATCTGTCCTCATTTTATATTTGAGGAAAATGAGATCCAAAAAAGAAAGCGAGTTGATTCAATTCACTTGGCTAAATAGAGATGAGGCGGGGAGAATGGACACTTAGCCCAGGACCCTCTGTGCTACAACACCAAATCTAAGTTAAATCAGTGAGCCCCAGAGAATAGGCCTAACGCTGACCTACCTGGGAAGAATTACTTATCTAGTCCTTTCCCTCTCTTGGGCTTTACAGATAGATCTCACTCAGCTAACCCAGTCTGAGAACCCAACAGGATTAGATTTAAAAGTGTTAACAGATTAATGCATCATCAACCCACAACCTTCTCTATTTCAGGATTTCCTGAAACACACAGATATGCAAAGCAAGGTCATTGGTCTGAGTTGTACCATTCCTAGATGAGGTACATGGGGCTGTGGAATCAGAGTCTGGGAGGTTAGTATGTGTAGTGTAGCCACTTCTGAATGGATGAATTTGTTTATGTACATAATTCTCTTTAGTTCCTTTTATAAACTTATGAAGGTATCCCACATAATAGTTTTTATGGATATCTGAACACACAAGCGCATATTTATAAATGTATATATTCATTACATTGTAAGTATCTATCCTTACACTAGTGTTTCCTTCTCTAAATCACACACAGGTCGGAAGGCTCCCTGAATTCTCCACCACAGATACAGAGCGTCAGAGGTGTGTGTGAGGCAGGGGCAGAGCCTTGCGCAGGGCACAGAGATTCCCTTGGTGGTCCATGGACTGGAGGGAGAAAAACAGCAGTTGTGAACTTGAATTCCTTCTGAAGTAGAACCCAGGCTTTGGATTAGACAGATCTGTGTTCAGTTCCTACTCACCCTGCTTATTTGCTGCGTGGCATTGGCAGATTACTTGATATTGCTAAATCTCATTCTCACCATCTAGAACCACCTAAGCTCTTTCTGGCAGCATCCCTGGGCGACTTGGATGAGATGATACATGTAATGTGCCAATTCCAGGGTTTGGGGCCCACAGGGCACACTTAATAAAAGAGATACAATTATTAGCTCTGTCACCTTTCAGAACTTCAAAGTCATTTTACCCCAAAAGAAGTCATTAAACTCAAAAGCTAAGTGCTCATAAACAAAATCAAATTAACTATTGCTTATGGAACACTTTGCATGTATCCTACACGTAGTGGGCTCCAGAGCGTGGCCAGGAGAGGATGGCTGTGGTGTTCACTTGGCCACCAGCTGCCGACGAGGACGTTTGGGGTTAACAGTCTTGCCTCATAGTTTCCCTCATACTTTCGAATCACTTTTTAATAAAGTGTGTGCTTGGTTCTTCTCTCAGTCTTGCCATGAGAATTAATTCTCCCTGGGGGGGGTTATTAGCATTTTTTTTGGTGACTCATGTGGCAAAGTGTTTGAAACTCACCCAAAGGACTCATCTTACAGCAACTTCATTCGTTTCTAGCTCCCTCTTGCCTAATGAGATCAGATGCATCTGTTTTCTTTGTTTCTTTGTTTCCGCCACCACCCCTCCCCCCCCCCACAACCAGTTGAACGCACCCAATTGAAATCCTTGCTTAGACTTGCAAGAAAATATCTGAGGTGTGTTTGGAACACACACGTGATCCCAGTGATGTTTCCTTAATGTTTTCTTGAACCACCTCTCCCACCCTGGGTATCTGTCTTCACAACTCCCTATTTCCTTTTTCCCGTTGCTCTCTAATCTTTCCAGATCTTCAGTGCACACGTTTTCCTGTCTGCTGTCAGTCTGTCTGCTGGCCTGTCTTCTTTCCCTCCTTCACTACAAAACATCAGTTTCACTTTCCTTTTTATTATGTGATTAATGCATACATAGTTCACACGATAAAAATTCAAATGATTCAGATAATCAAAATGGCCCCCGGAAAACTGACCCCTGGTCCCATTTGCATTCCCAGAGACAACCACTGTTATTAATTAATATGTATCTTTCCACATCTTTTCCTCTACAATTAGTAGATTGGAACATATAAAAGTGTTGCTTTTGGGGGGCACCTGGGTGGCTCAGTTGGTTAAGCCTTCGACTCTTGATTTCGGCTTAGGTCATGATCTCACAGTTAATGAGTTCGAGCCCCACGTCGGGCTCTGCACCGACAGTGCAGAGCCTGCTTTGGATTCTCTCTCTTTCCCTCTGTCTCAAAATAAAGAAATAAACACTAAAAAAAATTTTTGGTTTTGTAGGCCACAAATGATCAAAATCAGCAATGTCACCTGACTTAACCTACTATCTCTATACACACACAGAGATATATGTAGATATACAGATCTATCTATCTATCTATCTATATATATATACAAACACACATACATAGAAGTGTAGAGTGCCATTTTGTGGATTTAAAAAAACACAAACGGGTGCCTGGGTGGCTCAATCGGTTAAGCATCTGACTCTTGATTTTGGCTCAGGTCATGATCTCATGGTTTGTAAGTTCGAGCCCCTCATCGGGCTCATGCTGACAGTGTGGAGCCTGCTTGGGATTCTCCCTCTCTCTCTCTCTGTCTCTCTCTCTGTCTCTCTCTCTGTCTCTCTCCTCTCTCTCTCTCATTGTTATTACAAATTCTACAGTATATGTACATGTCTCTTTGTTTCCATGAGAATATTAAACATTTATGTTCTAAAGCAAAGGCTTATGTAAAGAAACACATTAGAAATACATTGGTTCTTATTACCCACAGAACTGACCCATAGCATGGGCTGAGAGTGGTTAATTTGGGGTCCACTCCTTTGTTTTTCCAACTGGATGTGAAATGGAAGCTTGAGGTAGTGGTAAAGCGAGTGACACTTTCTAATTCTCTTTGCCTAAAGGTGTCTTACCTGAGTTCGACATTTTTGGGGGGCTGGCTTTGAGGGTCTTCCCCTTCTGTGTGTCTCCTTTGCTATCTGGTCTTTAGAAAGTTCTCCTTGAGGTTGTGGGTGGCTGTCCTTTTTACAGTAAACACAGAGACAAAACCCCAACAGCCGGATTCTGTGTGTCTTCATTTCCTAATCTGTCCCATTATGCCACGGAGTATAAATGACTGAACGGCACGACTCCAAACTTTCCTATCACCAGGATCGCCTCCCCTTCCCTCCCTTTATTTATCCTTACTGTAAACACCTCAGAATTTGAAGGATTTCTTTTTTGGCTACCAAATGGCATTCATTAATCAATACATTTGACTCGACAAGTATTTATCACAGACAGAGAAGTAAGTCAATCATTTTCACAAGCTTGTGGTTCACTGAGTTACTACGAGTCCAGCTCAGAGTGAGGAAATGTAACATTTGAGTCCACCTTAGACCGTTTTTGAAGGCTCGTGTGTCATTTCATCAGGCTCTTTGAGACATTGAAGAGAGCTTTGGGCCTCTGTACTACTCATTATAGTCAATAAAAGCCGGGGCTTCACATAGTGTAACACAGTCTCATCCTAAGAAACGGTCTGTTAAATGAAAGCAACTTGAAGCATTTCAAATGTTTATTAGAATCGCCTGTGAAATGTCTGTGAGGACCCAACCTGTAGTCCATGGTCAAGCTCTCATTTCCCATTCCTTTACAAATTTCTTGTTTCTCACTTCCCTTGTTCCCCAGATCTCTCTTAACCCATCGCTGCCGCGATGATTCTTTCTTCACGTCTCAATTTCGCCTCAGTACAAACTTCCTCTGAACCCCGCTCTGCCTGGTTCTTGCCTCTCTTGTCCATCATCTCTCTATTTCGTGTATTTTTTCCCCCTAAACGGTGCCCTCCATCTCCTGTTACATGATGATCTCAGATTTGTAAGGTAAGAAACCCCGATTTGGAAGATTCTCAGGAAGACAGGAAGATCGGCCTGTCCCTACCTGTAGGGAGCAGAGGGAAGGATGGATCCTCTTTCCCCCGGAAGCCACTGTGTTGGCAGGAGACGGACCTGAGGTGTGTGAAGCTCTAGTGATTACTCAGCTATTACTACTTGACGATAACGTGTGTGCAATATACTTTTGGCCATTTTCTTGGCACTGTGGAAGAAACAAGCAATAACATAGAATTCTACGTGTACATGATTTTCCTCCTTCCCGATTTCCCAAAGAAGAAATACTGCATGCTTCCGTGGAGTTCAGGGTCCGCTCCTTCTGCAAAGGCTTCTGGGGTCCTTATTGGGGGCAGGTGGGAAGAGAGGGAAAGGACTGGAAGCCTGAGCTTCCAGATGAGGAGCTGAATGGCGGTTTGGGGTCACTGACTCTACTTCTCCTAACCCGGCCTCTTCTCCCTCCAAAGTCCCAGGAAAGAACTGTTGGAACATGAGAAAGTAATTAGAACTTTTATTCTCACTTACTTTTTAATCTCATGCTTTTTAGTTTCTGTTTGGGCATATGTTTTCTGGCGTACATAATATACATTAATAAAATAGTATACAGATATAATAACTAGATACGTGAATATGCATATATTCGGGGTGCTGGCCCAAATCTTTTTACCCACACAGGCATACTGTCAAAAAGTGCATTTATCTATTCATTCATGTATCCTCATTGGATTCCCGCTATGTGTCAGTATTTTGTAGGTGATGGGGACGTGACAGTGAGCAAAGTTGGACAATTCTCACTCCACATGAATGGTTCAACCACCCTTCATTCAGCAACATTGGTTTATAGTTAATAATCAGTAACTAATGAGACCCTTGTTTCAACTACTTTTGTTTTTTAAAATTTTTTAATATTTATTTATTCTTGAGAGGTGGGGAGGGGCAGAGAGAGAGGGAAACACAGAATCTGAAGCAGGCTCCAGGCTCTGAGCCGTCAGCACAGAGCCCGATGCGGGGCTTGAACTCACGGACCGTGAGATCATGACCTGAGCCGAAGTCGGCCGCCCAACCGACTGAGCCACCCAGGCACCCCTCAACTACTTTTGTTTTTTAAAATTTTTTAATATTTATTTATTCTTGAGAGGTGGGGAGGGGCAGAGAGAAAGGGAAACACAGAATCCGAAGCAGGATCCAGGCTCTGAGCCGTCAGCACAGGGCCCGACGCGGGGCTCGAACCCATGAACCGTGAGATCATGACCTGAGCCGAAGTCAGACGCTTAACCGCCTGAGCCACCCAGGTGTCCCTCAATGACTTTTGATTTATGGGCTAGAGACAGAATCAGCCACAAACTTCTTGAAAGCTGTTGGAAAATGTGAGCATATTCTCCATGAGGCAAGCGTCTGGATCTAAACATCTGGATTTGAATGGTGTACACGGATGATCGCTTACTTCTCTTCTCAGAAGAAGAGCCTAGGAGTAAGTGAGAAGAAGAAATGCTCAGAGATCGTCAAAGGATACAAGCTTTGGGGCTGCCAAGGTGGGGGGGAGGACGGTCTTCCTCCTAAATCTCCTGTGGCATCAACATCAAAGCGTAGAGCGAATTTCAATGAATCATTCTGCCAAATGGACGTGTGGGGTAGGCATCCCGGGCGAGGGAAACAGTGTCAAGCTTTTTGTATACATCATCTCACTCCCACGGAGATATTACCATTCCTGTTCTCTACAGCAACGCACTGAGATTCAGTGAAATAAATTTCCCGCAATTGGACCCACCAGAGGCTGGATCACACCCACGTGTGACGCCCAGTTTGTGCCCTCACCCATCATGTGCCGTGTCGCCTGAGGGTCAGGGAAAGCAGGACGGGCTAGGGCAGAGGTGGAGGTGAAAATTCAGAAGAGGCAAAGTCAAGTATGGTGATTGGTCTTCCTCCCACCATGGTCTCTCATCTCAGGTCTTCTCTATTTTGTTCTCGGTCCTTACAGGGACACACTGCAGCACAGCGTTCAAAGACTACTTAGGCACAGTCATGTGAAGTTCAGGGTTAGCGTGTCATAAAAATCCGCAAGGGGGGGGGGGGCGCCTGGGTGGCTCAGTCCGTTAAGCGTCGACTTGGGTTCAGGTCATGGTCTCGCGGTTCATGAGTTGGAGCCCCGCGTCGGGCTCTGTGCTGACGGCTCAGAGCCTAGAGCCTGCTTCGGATACTGTGTCTCCCTCTCTCTCTGCCCCTCCCCTGCTTGTGCTCTCTTTCTCAGAAATAAAATAAAAAAATGTAAAAAAATCTGCAAGGGAGACTGTGTGGGCATGGGGAAGGGGGCACCTGTGGGACGCTGGGGGTGCAGATAATGGGATCCTGGGAGTTAGGCTTGAATTGGGGACCTCATTCTGCTACTTTCTGAACGGAGGAGCTTCAGTCAGTTCTCCACCATAATCTGAGTTAGAGCTAACTCCACCTAGCTCCCAGCGTGAGGGCCAGGGGTGCTGGGTGCAAAGGGCTCACATGGTGACAAGGCGCAGAGGAGGCTCTGCTGTGTCTCCTCAAGGAGGCCGATCCACCTGCTTTACCGCGGGGATGAAGGAGCGGCCAGCAGCCCTGCACATAAGGTCTGGTCTTACCGCCGTCAGAACCCTCTTCCAGCTCGTGAGCGTGCCGTCGTGTGCACCTTACCTTCACGCTGGTGCCCACCTTCCGGAGCAGTGCTGCCCTCCCCTTCCAGAGAGGAAGAAAGTGGCACTCAGTGGGGAGAGCCAGGAGCTGTGGTCCCTGTCCACGGGTCCCCGTCCCGTGGCCGCGGTGACAGGAGGATGCAAGGACGCTTCCTCCTAACTGTCTGGCCGGAGAAAAGAAGCACGTGTGTTTCCTGAAAATTCTGAGCTAGGCCTTGTTTGTATGGGAGCCACAGAGTGTGACCAGCCCTGGCTCCGCGGCTCATTCTGTGGGAAGAATCTTCCAGAGCCGCTTGTGGAAGCAGAGGGAGGAGGGGGTGACCCGAGAGGATGAAGCGGGAACTGTACACATTTCCCTTTCCGCTCTGATTCAGGGTCCCTGAAATAGGACCATTTGGGAACCGCCATGCCTCAGGCCAGATGTCAAGCTGACAGTGCCCTACTAGGGGACCGTGTTTGAACACGTCTTGTTGGAGAAGACAGGGCTGCTCGGGAGGACAGTGCAGAATGTTCCCAGACACGTCAAATGGAAGCTGAAGAGTTAAGGTGACTATGGAAAATAGAGGCAGAATACGATAGAATATGATACTGATTAATAGGAAAACATTTGGCATCAGACCTAACAGCCTTCAATTCACAGCTTTGCAATTTCTTAGCTTTCCATCCCGATCATAGGTTCCTTCCGCTGTAAAATAGGATCATACGTGCATCCAGTGATGATTGAGCGACAGCTACATGCCATGTCCTCTTCTTTGCACAGGGGGTGTAGGGGGAATAAGGAAACAGAAGCCTTTGCCTCATGGAGCTTATTTTCAAGGGCAGGGGACAGAAATAAGTAAGAAATATAAATAAAAATATAGCATGTATGAATGCTAAGAAGAAAAGGTTGGAAGACAAGATATGAATCATTCAGTGGAGGACTTGTGATCTTAGGACACGCAGGCAGGCCTCGCGGGGAGTGTGGCTTTCTGAGTAAAAGACGAAGGGAGCCAGGGATCCAGCCATACAGATTGCTGTGGGTGGCAGGGAGGAGGCTGCCTGTGTGGGTTCATTGTTTAGGAGAAAAGTTCCAGGCTAGAGATATAATTGAGAAGTCATCACTTAACAGATGATAGGAAGATTAAAGCCCTCGGATGGAATGAGGTCACCGCAAAGCAAGTGATTTTTTTTTTTTTTTCTGTTAAATACCTACCATGAGGATCTTGTTAGGTCCTGCGCGTGGATCATCACCCTTTAAGATAGCCTGCTTGTCGTTTCCACTTACAAAGGAGCAAACTGGGGTGCGGCATGTTCGATATCCTGCTTTTAGAGCAAGGATTCCCAAACTTGAGCGTGCCGGGAAATCAGCTGGGGATCTTGTGAGAATGCAGGTTTCAATACGGTCGGTCTGGGCTGGGTCTTGAGATTTTGCATTTCTTTCTTTCTTTATATATTTTTTAATGTTTATCTTTGAGGTAGAAAGAGACAGAGTGCTAGCAGGGGAAGGGCAGAGAGAGAGGGAGACACAGAATCCGAAGCAGGCTCCAGGCTCTGAGCTGTGAGCACAGAGCCCGACGCTGGGCTCGAACATATGAGCCACGAGATCATGACCTGAGCCCAAGTCGGATGCTTAACCGACTGAGCCACCCAGGCACCCAGAGATTCTGCATTTGCAACATGCCCCTTGGGTGATGCCAGTGAGGTTTGCCATAGAACTGCACGGTGAGTAACAAGGGTCCAGAAGAATCTTGAGGGTAGTACCGAATTCCTGGCTGGGATGGTGAAAAGCCCAAGTTCTTTCTACCATGGCATGTGTTCTACCATGTTGTTGGCTGGGCCACAGGTTAAAACATGAAAGAGAAAGAGAAACCCCAAAAGCAATGGGGGTGGGGAACCAACCATCTCTTCCGCTCTCTTGCAAGAAGAAACCCACGGAAGGTGAGCCAAGGCACGTCTGCAGCACAAAGCATATGCCTATCAGCCCATCTCTAACACCAAGATTCTCCCACGGAACCTCCTCGGTGTCTGGGCAAGACATACTTTCCCGGTCATGATTAATTGTTGGCTTGTCCCAATTCATTTCATTCTCGAGGTTATGAGGCGGAAGTGCTCTCTGCTGCTTAAAGACGTGGGTCCAATTAATTCTCATTTGCCTCACGGTGGTCCCTGCCTCTGTGGTACGACACGTCCCGGTTAGTCCCCACCTGCAGGCTCAGAATGGAAAAGTAGCTGCCGTTATAGTTCAGCCTGAAAACTTGCTCCTTGCTTCAGTGAGGTGGGTGCGAGAGGAAGCGTCCAGATTTGGGGGTTACGTACAGTTGGGTTTAACCGCTGGTCCTGCTGTAGATTAAATGTGTGATCTGAGCACATTTTGAACCTGTGACCTTATCACTGAAACCGAGATAATGCTCTCCGGTCTGCAGGGAGACAGTACTGCATCACAGTTAATGGTGTGGCCATTAGAAAGATGAATGACTTCACATCTTCATGCCATGATTTCCTAGTTGCGTGCTTAACTCCTCAGAGCCTCAGTGTTTCTTGTCTGGAAAATGGGAGAACGGTACGCCTACCTCATATGATTGGTGTAAAAATCAAAAGAGATGAAGTCCACGTAGAGGTGAAGAAATGTTGGCTCTTATTATTGATAATAATGGTACCATTACCATTGGGCTTTCGTGAGGATTGATGGAGACACAGATGTGAAGGTACACAGAACAGTCTTTGACATGGAGGAAGCATTCCAAACGCCTTTGTTTTCCTTTCTCCCTAGCTAACAAAGCAAGCCAGCACTCTGGAGTTACTTGATGAAGTGTGCTGATGGAGAATTCAAGAGAGAGAGAGACAGAGAGAGAGAGAGAGAGACAGACAGACAGACACAGAGAGAGAAACACTGTAAGTATCAGGACTTAGCAACATCATTTAGGCGAGGCATAGCTGAAGAATAAAAGGAACCACAGAAAAAAAATATATGGACTATATTCCTTATGCCTTTTATTGCCATGACTTATTCCTTCCAAAACTAGGGGTTTGCATCTCTCACTACCCTTCGCCAACTTTGTCCCGTTCCCGCCTTGGCAACCGTCAGTCTGTTCTCTGTATTTGTAGGTCTGATTCTGCTTATTGTTTGTTTATTCATTTGTGTTTGTTTTTAGTTTCCACATATGAGTGGAATCATAAGGTGTTTGTCTTTCTCAGTCTGACTCATTTCACTTAGCACAGTACCCTCTAGGACCATCCATGTTGTCTCCATGGCACAATCTCATCCATTTTTCTGGCTGTGTAATATTCCACTGTGTGTGTGTGTGTGTGTGTGTGTGTGTGTGTGTGTGTGTGTGTGTGTGTGTACACACACACATCTTGGTTATCCATTCATCTGTGATGGACACTTAGGTGGCTTCTATCTCTTGGCTGTTGTAAATCATGCTGCAATAAACATAGGGGGGCCATATATCTTTTCAAATTAGTGTTTTCATTTTATTTGGGTAAATACCCAATAGTAGTGGAATTATTGAACCACATAGTTTTTTTATTTTTAATTTTTTGAGGCAACCTCACCACATTGGACTGGAACTCCCATTATATATTGTTTTTTGTCTACCTTCTTTCACATAGTGTATTGTTGAGACCCATCTCTGTTGTTTATATCAGTAGCTAGTTCATTTTTATTGCCGAGAAGAATTCCACGGTGTGGAAATATCAGAGCTATTTTTGTTCATTAAAAAATTGGTAAACATTTGGGTTATTTCCAGTTTGGGACTATTATGAATAAAGCTACTATGAAAATTCATATATAGTTCTTATGTGATGATATGTTTTTAAAAAATTTTTTAAGCTTTATTTATTTTTGAGAGAGAGAGAGAGAGAGAGAGAGAGGGCATGAGTAGGGGAGGAGCAGAGAGAGGGAGACACAGAATCCAAAGCAGGCTCCAGGCTCTGAGCTGTCAGCACAGAGCCCGACCTGGGGCTTGAACCCACAAACTGTGAGATCGTGACCTGAGTCTAAGTCAGACGCCTAACCGACTGAGCCATCCAGGCACCCCTGTGACGATATGGTTTTATTTCTCTTGGGTAATTGCCTAGGAGTTGAATTGCTGGGTTATATGGTAAGTGTGTTTTTAAAATTAATTTCATCACTATACTTTCAATCAGTAGGGATATTAATATTTCATATACTTTTTAAAACATACACATATGACATCAATAATATGGAGCTAACTGATAAAAGTAAGTGTGTGTTTACTTTTATAACATGTCTTAACTGTTTTCCAAAATGCTTGTACCATTTTGCATATCCAAAATGTATGAGACATCCAAATCCTCACTAAAACTTTGAATTACCCGTCTTTTTAATCCTAACTATTCTATGGGCATGTGGTACTATCTCATTGTGCTTTCAGAATAAAAATTTTTCAAGACTAATTATGTTGAGAATCTTTTTGTGTCCTATGACTTTCCTAGATGTTCTTTTGTGAAATGTCTACTTATTTACAATTTTTTGTATATTTATCATTGGTCTTCTTATCATTGAGTTGTGAAGATTCTTTTTATAATAACACACTTTTTATAATAAATATTTTCTACTTATCTGTAACTTGCTTTTTTATTTTGTCAACAGTCTCCATGAAGCAGAAGGTTTGCATTTCGACGAAGTCTGTTTGGTCAATATTTTCTTTTATGGTTCACATTGATTGGAAAACCTACCAAAGAAAACCTATCCCAGATTTGCAAAGATGTTCTATTATTTTTATTTGGAAGCTTTATGTTTATAGAAGCTTGAGTTAACTACCGTGCATGGGGGGAGGTAAGGGTTGATGTTCATTGTTTTTCACGCAGATACTCAATGTTTCCAGCACCACTGTGGGAAAGACTGTCCTTCCTTCATGTCTCCATTCTCCCATTTGCCTACAGCCAATCGACTGTATACATGTGTGGGTCTATTTCTGGACTTTCTATTTTGTTCCACTGATCTGTTTGTCTGTCCTGACACCAAGACCATACTGTCTTTATGACTGTAGCTTTATAGGAAAGTTTTTAATCAGGGAACATGAATCTTCCCACCTCGTCCTTTTTCTCAACTGGTTTGTCTCTTCCAGGCTTCTTGAATTGCCATATACGTTTTAGAATCAGCTTGTCAATTGCCACAGGTATCATGTACATGTACATTTGCATTTATTTCTAGGCTGTATCTATTCTGTCTCATTGATACTTTTATTTTTTTTCTTGTGCTAATAATATACTGTGTTAACTATTACAACTTTATAATAATTAAGGGTATCCAGTAAGAACCATCACACCTCCTTGGTTTTGATTTTAAGAGTCTTTTGATGACCACTCTTAGCACCTTTATTTTTCACATTACTTTGTCAATTTCTACCAAAAAAAAAGAGAGAGAGAGATGAAGACCATTGATATTCTGATTTTAATCACTGCATCCTTAGATGAATTTGGGGAGAATGAACACCATTATGACATCAAATCTTTTAATCCACTGAGCCTGTTTTCTTTCTTCACTTATTTAATTTTGTTTCATGATTTTGAATAAAAATTTTAACTTTTCTCCATAAATACCTTACACACATTTAGTAGATTTATTATCCCCTAGCCCCTAAATACTTTGGGGAGTTATTGCAAATGGATTTTTTTCTTAAAATCCCTGTGTTGTACAGAAACGCAAATAATTTATTATTTTGATTTTATATTCAGCTCAACTCTTATAGGTCAAATAATTTTGAAGATCCTTTTGGGTTTTCTAAGATTATTTTATCATGTATTTAAAGAGATTTTATTTCATCTTCTCTAGTCTATGCCTTCTTATATTCTTATTTCATTGGCTAGCACTTCTGATACAATGTCAAAAGGGCACCCTTATCTTGTGTGATCAGCATTTTACTAGTCAATATGTTTACATACCCTTAGTGAGGTACTGATCTCAGCCTATTTGGTTATGATCCAAGCCTATTTGGTTATTTACAAGTGGTAGAACATGTTATGTAAGTTGTTTTGAATCTGCTTGTAAATAAATATTTGGTTAATAAGTGTCTGTAATCGTGGTGAAATTTGCTCTGAGACCTGCCTTTCTTTCTTTTTTTAAATGTCTATTTATTTATCTTGAGAGAGAGAGAGACAGAGAGAGAGAGACTGAGTGGGGAAGGGGCAGAGAGAGAGGGAGAAAGAGAATCCCAAGCAGGCTTCATGCTGTCAGCACAGAGCCCGATGTGGGGCTCGATCCCACAAACCGCGAGATCATGACGTGAGCCGAAATCAAGAGTTGGCTGCCCGACTGACTGAGCCACTCAAGTGCCCCTGAGACCTGCCTTTCTTTGAATGGATATTGATTTTTTCCAGAACTCTTTCTTTTACACTTAAATATATACCAAATTTTAATTAATAGGACATTGTGCTATTAAAAAAATGCCACGTTACAAGATGTACTCACACATACTACCACATTTTTACTTCAGAATAGCAGAATGGGAATACAAAAGGAATGGGACCAGCATGCTGATCCCTTTACAAATGTGGGTTTCTATCTTTTCTTTTTTAAATTTAAATCCAAGTTAGTTAACATATAGTGTAATAATGATTTTAGGAATAGAATTTAGTGATTCATCACTTACATGCAACACCCAGTGCTCATCCCAGCAAGTGCCCTCCTTAATGCCCGTCACCCATTTAGTCCAAACTTCCAGCAACTCTCCGTTTGTTCTCTGTATTTAAGAGTCTCTTATGGTTTGTCTCCCTCTCTGTTTTTATCTTATTTTTGCTTCCCTTCCCTTATGTTCATCTGTTTTGTATCTTAAATTCCACATATGAGTGAAATCATATGATATTTGTCTTTCTCTGACTAATTTCGCTTAGCATAATACCCTCCAGTTCCATCCATGTTGTTGCAAATGGCAAGATTTCATTCCTTCTGATCGCCGAGTAACATTCCTAAATGGATATTGATTTTTATCAAATGGTGTTTCACATGTTCTGATCAGATGATTTTTCTCTTTTAATCTATTAACGTGATGAATTACACTAATTGCTATTTTAATATTAATTTGATTTTATATTCTTGGGAAAACCAAACTTGGTCATTACATGTTACTTGTTATACATTACTATATTCAGTTAGATGAGAGCTTGTTTAGGATTTTTACCTCTGTCTTCACGAGGGACATTGGCCTTTCTAATGCTGCCTTTCCGAAATGTCAAAATCTGACTCCTCCAACATTGCCAACATATCCTGTTGATGAGGCAAAGCTGACAATTTGATGAGACAATTGCTTACAGCCACACGAGAGTACCAGCTGTGCAGGGCTTTGGCAGTGTCCACGAGAAGGGGGAGGCGAGGTCAGGACTGACTGAATTGAAAGTTTTACAGAGCAGTTTTTCATTTGAATGAAGTCCAGCTATCAATGATTTCTTTCATGGATCATGCCTTTGGCGTCATACGTAAAGAGTCATCCCCACACCCAAGGTCATCTGGATTTTCTCTTGTGTTATCTTTCCAGGGGTTTTACAGTTTTGCATTTTGCATTTATGTCTATGGTTCATTTTGAGTTAATTTTTGTGAAGAGTGGAAGATCTATGCCCAGCATCAATTCGCTTTTTTGTACACGAATATCCAATTGTTCTAGCACCGTCTGTCCTATTTTAAGTTGAGCTGTATATTTAAAAGGATGTTGGATTTGTTCTGTGATCTAGGTATTTTACAGTGGGAGATTTTTCAGTGTATCTTTTCTATCATGATGTCAGAAAAGGAAGTGCCTTATAAAAGTTTGTTGAAATGAATGAATCACATGACTGGGGAAGTAATGGAAGATTGAGTCTGTTGGGAAAGTAGGAAGTTCAGCAGTTTGTTACTTTTCTATATGATTTGATTCCAAGATCTCATCAGCATATATTCTGTTTGACATGAAACCACAGACTTGGTGTGGTATTACTTAACCTTAGCCAGTGGCATGATTTTCCTGGGTCAGATCTTAGCCCAACATCCGTGGTGAGTTCAGACCCTGTTTGTGACTCATCTGAGGCAGGTTGCAGGGGTGGTGTGGGGTCAGGACGTGGTGGCCATTTAGCCCAAAACAGAGAATGCAAACGAAAAAGACCCGCCATGTTGTTCTTAGGAGAGATTTCTCACTGTTAAAAGTTAATTTAATTTAATTTAATTTTTTTATTGAAATTTTTTTATTTTTGGGAGAGAGAGAGAGTGAGAGAGAGAGACAGAGCATGAGTCGGGGAGGGGCAGAGAGCAAGGGAGACTGAATCCGAAGTAGGTTCCAGGCTCTGAGCTGTCAGCCCAGAGCCCAATGCGGGACTCAAACCCAGGAACTGTGAGCCAAAGTTGGATGCTTAACCAACTGAGCCACCCAGGCACCCCAAAAGTTAATTTTTTTAAATATAATTTATTGTCAAATTGGTTTCCATACAACCCAGTGCTCATCCCAAGTGCCCTCCTCCCAGAAGCTATGACTCTTATAAAAATGGAAGAGTGTGCATGTGTTAAATATTTTATTTAACTCATGTGAGGGAACCACACTGACATTATTACTGGTTCAAAGGAGAAATCACAAAAGTACAGATTAATGTGAAATAGAGGAAGGTGGAAATGAATGTACGTGGGGCGACACCACTAGCCTCTTCCAAGTCAGGGAGAGAAGTCACCTAAACTTCTCCTGGACAGGACAGAATTTGCACGCCCACAGACAGAGCATTCATTTCCGTCAGTTGCCTATAATTTTCAGGGTTGGAAAATAGCTTCTACAGGATTCCAGTAAGATAGTCTGGAAAGGTGATCGATAGACAATGCTTAGTCGTCCGTTGAAGCATGGATTTTCCCTGCACCACCATGTCTCAGACTTAGATCAGACTTGAATTTTCCCTGCACCACCATGTCTCAGACAAAGGATCTTTGTCTTGGGACAGTTTGTCAATCCAGGAAATGAGGGTAATTTACTTAAAAAGTTAGCTTCTTGGGGCGCCTGGGTGGCTCGGTTGGTTGGGCGTCCGACTTCGGCTCAGGTCATGATCTCACGGTCCGTGAGTTCGAGCCCCGCATCGGGCTCTGTGCTGACAGCTCAGAGCCTGGAGCCTGTTTCGGATTCTGTGTCTCCCTCTCTCTCTGCTCCTCCCCAGTTCATGCTCTGTCTCTCTCCGTCTCAAAAATGAATAAACGTTAAAAAAAAAAAAGTTAGCTTCTTCTGTTTCTGAAATTCTAAATTCCTAAAGTATGACCGATCCAAATGGAGAAGGGCATGAGAACATTGCCCCATCTACATGTTTCTCCTGCTGCTTCTGTCTGCCAGGACTCTTGACCACAGCGTCTCATACACCCAACTCAATACTCATCAAATGTTTTGGGCCACAACACAGAGTAAGTGTATTTTACATGGTAACACAGAGCAAGCCCACACATTCACACCCAAAACGGAAACAGAAGTTTTCCTGAAACAAATCCTACCTTTGTTATGCAGAATACCCTCTTGTATTTTTGTTTGCATTCCATTCCTTTTGTAAAATGCTGGCTGTGACTCCTGAAGTTGATGGTAAGACCCCTAATAAAGTAGTTTGCAACTTTACACATTCCTATCACTCTATGAGTTTTCAGAAATACTGATGCCTGGAGGGGCACTTCCAAAGACTGATAGAAATGGGCTGGTCTGTGGCCTGGGCATCTGTGTTATTAAAAATCCCTCAGGTTGGGGTGCCTGAGTGGCTCAATCGGTTTAACGTCCGACTTTGGCTCAGGTCATGATCTCATGGCTCATGGTCTGTATGGGATAATGCTAATTATCGGAATTTTAGGCATATAACTACCCAAGGCAACCAAAACAAAACCACTTCTTAGTATTTTTTTTTTCAAAATTGAAGAATTATTTTTTAATGTTTATTTACTTATTATTTTTTTTTTTTGAGAGAGAGAGACAGCATGCATGGGAAAGGGGCAGAGAGAGGGAGAGAGAGAATCCCAAGCAGGCTCCGTACTGTCAGCGCAGAGCCCAACACGGGCCTCAAGCTCATGAACAGTGAGATCATGACCTGAGCCATAATCAAGAGTCAGACGCTTGACTGACTGAGCCACCCAGGTGCCCAGAATTCATTTTTTTTAAAGCCAACCCTTTTACGCCTGCAACCTCTGTGACCCGTCAGATACTAAAATGATGCTATATTTGCCTTCCTAAATACCCCAACTCTACATCATGATTAGCCTCCTCAAGTTTACATTCAGTTTCTTTGTGACTTTGTGACTTTGGGGCAAACACTTAACCTCTTCGTGTCTCAGTTTTTTTTTCATACGAGAAACCATCTGGGGAGCCTGGGTGGCTCAGTCAGTTAAGCGTCCGATTTCGGCTCAGGTCATGATCTCATGGTTCGTGGGTTCGAGCCCCACATCGGGCTCTGTGCTCACAGCTCAGAGCCTGGAGCCTGTTTCGGATTCTGTGTCTCCCTCTCTCTCTGCCCCTCTCCTGCTCCCTCTCTGTGTCTCTCTCTCAAAAATAAACACTTTTAAAAAATTAAAAAAAAAAGAAAAACCATTTTAATCATTTTGCCTCATTGCTCTCAGGGGATTGTTGGGTAAGACTTTTAAATTATAACAAGACATAAAACTGGTACCCAGACACTCAACCCTCTCTGGAGCTTTCTCCTACAATTTCACACATCCAGGTGGTACACCTTTATGGAACGTCGACTCTGCTTCAGTCATTATTTTAGGAACTTGAATACACAGGTACATGGGACACTGCCCTCACCTCCACGTTGCTCATGGAACAGTAGATAGGAAACAATGGCAATATAAGATGGGATCTGCCAGACTAGAGCCTTGTTTCTGGCGCCAGGATGCTGAGGAGATGTTGCCCAAGCTTCCTCGGGAGCATCCCTGACGTTTGCTCGGGAAGCCTGCTGGGAGGTGGTCAAGACCAATCTGATCATTTTAGCCATTCTGACTAACATAAGGTGATATCTCAGTGTGGTTTTGATTTGTATTTCCCTGATGAGGAGTGACGTTGATCATCTTTTCACGTGTCTGTTGGCCATCTGGATGTCTTCTTTAGAGAAGTGTCTATTCATGTCTTCTGCCCATTTCTTCACTGGATTATTTGTTTTTCGGGTGTGGCATTTGGTGAGTCCTTTATAGATTTTGGATACTAGCCCTTTATCCGATATGTTATTTGCCAATGTCTTTTCCCATTCTGCCGGTTGCCTTTTAGTTTTGTTGATTGTTTCCTTTGCAGTGCGGAAGTTTTTTACCTTGATGAGGTCCCAATAGTTCATTTTTGTTTTTAATTCCTTTGCCTTTGGAGATGTGTCAAGTAAGAAATTGCTGTGGCTGAGGTCAGAGAGGTTTTTTCCTGCTTTCTCCTCTAGTGTTTTAATGGTTAACATGGATGGAACGGGAGGGTATTATGCTAAGTGAAATAAGTCAGGCAGAGAAAGACAGATACCGTATATTTTCATTCATATGTGGATCCTGAGAAACTTAACAGAAAACCATGGGGGAAGGGAAGGGGAAAAAAGTTACAGAGAGGGAAGGAAGCAAACCATAAGAGACTCTCAAAAACTGAGAATAAACTGAGGGTTGATAGGGGGTGGGAGGGAGGGGAAAGTGGGTGGGCATTGAGGAGAGCACCTGTTGGGATGAGCACTGGGTGTTGTATGGAAACCAATTTGACAATAGATTATATTATATATATATAATTTATGTATAATTATATAAATATAATCTGATCACACATGCTGGTTTGAAGATGTGCCTGAGTGCTAGAGCCCAGCGGTGGTCAGGAGAATTTTCTTCTTTCTCATTACCTTTCTCTGTCTGCTGGTGGGGACTTCTTTCCAGCCACTGTGTTTTCATCGGAACCACACTTGTAGCTCCAAACCACCATCTGAGAGTTCCGAGCCACTGTCTTTTTTATTTGAGTATGGTTGACACACACTGTCACATTAGTTTCGGGGGTACAACGTAGTGATTCGGCTTCTCTATAGATTGAGTCTTTCGATCTTTGATGCTCTAAACAAACTCGAAATGCCTTTGCTGACAAGCATAATGACCTCCTAAAGCAGGGGACTAGGGTGCGTGATCAAAATGCCACTTCTTGTGAGGCTGCTATATAGCAGATGTTGTCTTTTGGTTTGTTGCCCAGTCTAGGAGTGGGAGTGAATCAAGCCAGATGTGCTTCCCCATAATAGATAACCAGATTAAGTGTGGCAGACCAAATAGTAACAAAGTTTGTCTAGACAGGACTTTTATTTAAAGACGTAAGCAGTGACGGAGACAATTTTTAAGTATGCACAGAACGTAGATCAATTCCCCTCAGAGTACCTACGTTAGGCGTGAAGAAGTTGGTTTCAGAAAACTCATCTTTTCAGTATTGATTTGAGATTGGGGAACACGGGGTGTCATTTGACCAGAGGCCTCAGGTATAACTAAATCTTACTAAGTAGTGGAGATTAAATTACAGCTGAGGCCCAAGGACAAGAAAAGGACAGATAACACTTTTATTATGAATTTGATTTCTATAAAGGATGTACAGCATACAATTTACAATAAAATAAAATAAAATGTGCAGTACTCTTTATTGTGAATTCCATATAACTGATTATCCAAGAGTGCCATCACTGATTTTGGCCAGCCTGTGTGTCTCCGGTCAATCTGTGCCTTCATTGACTGAGAAGTGTAGTTCTGATAGGAATGCTTACTGATCTTTTCCTAAACGTTAATGAATAAGTTGAAAGTAAAACAACAAAGATACGCTGGGACCTCACTCATTCATCAGTTACACGAGTGCTATTGCTGAATTGGATAATGGTTTTAGAGTACTAGAAGGATAATTTTCAAATTTGGTACTTCTCACAGCAGATACAAGATACTTTTTCATTTTCAGAGAGAGATTAAGAGACAGAGAGAGAGAGAGATGGGGGAGAGAGAAGGAGAGAATCCCGAGCAGGCTCTGTGCTGTCAGCACAGGGCTCCATGAGGGGCTCGATCTCACAACGGTGAGATTCATGATCTGAGCAGAAATCAAGAGTTGGATGCTCAGCCGCCTGAGCCAGCCAGGTGCCCCAAGTTACGACACACTTTTAAGTTTCATCTGCATGTAAACATCTCTCCGTTGTCTTCCTTAAGTCTAGACCAAGGGTTGTGAAATTACAACCAAATCTATTCTACTGCTCCAGTCCACTTTGATTTTATAACAACAAAATGTTTTACTGAAACCCAAGCATACCGGTAGATTTCCTTCCATGTTGTGTTTGGCTGCTTTTAAGCTACAGCTAGAACTGAGTAGTTGTGATAGGGATGGCTTGAAGTCTCAGATATTTACAATCCCCTCTTTACAGAAAAAACTTCCTGACCTCTGATCTAGACAATCAGTAACAAAACAATAAATTATATCCTGGTAGGTAGCACTTGCCAATTTCCATGTTGTAAATCCTTCGTGGCTCCTTTCAAGCTAACAACGTGCCATCACCGAATGTGAAGCTGGGAAAAGACACAGGGTCACACGCGATTGTATTATCTTCACACCAGATTGGTGGAATTGGCCTAAAGGATCGCAAGCGCATGGGTAATAGTAAAATATGGCAAAATAATTAGGAAGTGATGAGTTTTAAGTATTTATTACCTTTAGTTTCAATATGGTTTATTTAATTTGAAGTCTATGCAATTTACTTTACTCAGGTTTAACAGCCGGCTCACAAAAGTCCTGAACATTTTATAATCGGCCCTCAGGGTCTGGCGTAAGATGCCTCCGGCACACCCTTATGCGCGAGGACTGCTTGTGCCGGGAGGTGGGAGGTGACTGGTGTTGTGGTATGTTCTACATTTGTCTTGCTAGTGAGGAGGAAAGACTTCAAAAGGGGGAAGGTGGACTGGGGGTTCCTTGAAGCATGAGGAGGAGTTTGAATAAATCATTTTTATTAACATTTGCTGAGAACCTGCAGGTGTTAGCTTAGAGCTGGAGATACAGAGATGAGTAAGACAGAAGCCTTGTCCATAGAGTTCACAATGGTTGGAAGAGGCGCCATTCGTTCATTCATTCATTCGATAATTTTTTGCCCCATGCCGCAGATTTAATAGTCAACGAGATATCACAAATAAACAATTATGATGCAGAGTGTTAAATGCCACATGGAGATACGGGGGGTGGGGGGAGGAAATGTTATAAGAACATAGGGATTAATCCATCTGGGGATAGGAGCCTTTAGGGTACATTCCGCATTTGTATAACACGGATTTCTTCCAAACTCATTGTCTCACTGCTTCTGAAAATGCATGGGCTTCTTACTAGACCATGGAATCCTTGACACTATGAACTAAATGTTGTTTCTGTCCCTCGTGCCTGGCACTAATTGGCTTCCATTATATATTCGTTAAAAGAAGTATTGAGTCAGCTCTCTGTTACTATTATGAAATAATTTAGAAATGTCATTACTTCTCACTGCGATAAGATAAATCAATGGACATTCTTCCGTCCGCTTGACCCAAATCACAACGTAAAATTGATAACTTCAGAAGAAAACTTAAAAAAAAAAGGAATGTAAAAGGAGAAGTGAAATTAAGCACTCAGTGGATTTTTTAACATGATCCAATTCCTTCCTGTGGTCATTCATTTTAGATACGTCTGTACAGCTTCCTAGAGTCTCCGTATACTTCGGTTTTCCACTCGCTGGGGGTCTTGTCCTTTTTTATTTCTATTGATTCCACTTCATTTATTGTCTCTCTGCTGAAAAATAATGCCAACATAACGATTCATCCATTAGGTTCACGCCTCCCATCTGCAAATGTTGGATTTCCAAGAAAACACTGGTGAAATGTAAGTAGAGAACACAAAATAATAATACTTGACTTTCATGGAAGACAGAGAGAGAGAGAGAGAGGAACAGAAACAGAGACAGAGACAGAGACAGAGAAATAGATATTTATGCCTATGGGAATTCCCAGGCAGAGACCAATCTGAATTGCCTGTGGTGAGGGATTAGAGGCAAGGACATGCGCCCTGGAGTCACAGTCTTCTTTCTATGCTAGTGCCTTCGACTGATATGCGCATCAGAAACACAAAGAGAGGGGCACCCGGGTGGCGCAGCTGGTTGGGCGGCAGACTCTTGATTTCAGCTCGGTTCGTGATCTCACAGTTTGTGGGTTTAAGCCCCATGTCAGGCTCAAAGCTCACAGCCTACTTGGGATTCTTGCACTCTCTCTTTCTGTCTCTAAATAAATAAATACACTTAAAAAACACAAAGATATACCAAGAGCAGTTATTATCAGGAGTGAAGACTTTTATAGGTTCCTGCATACCATTTTTACGCAGGCATCAACTTTTAAAAGCCTACAGTGAGTTACTGATTCAGGGCTAGCGTTAAGTCATAGTACCACAGGGGGTAGGCAGGACTGTCCCCGCCAAAGTGCTTACATTCTATGCCCAGCACTTATAAATATATTACCTTTCATGGAAAAAGGGATCCTACAGATGTGATAAAGTTAAGGAGGGCACAGGAGGGCATTCTGCATTATCCAGGCGAGCCCAGGGTAATCACAAAGGGTTTTAAATGATAGAACAGAGGGGCGCCTGGCTGCCTCTGTCGGCTGAACTTCCGACTTCTGATTTGGGCTCAGGTCACGATCTCAGGGTTCGTGAGATGGAGGTCCACGCCGGGCCGTGCGCTGACAGGGTGGAGGCTGCTTGGGATTCTTTTTCTCTCTCTTTCTGCTCCTCCCCAACTTGCACACAGTCTCTCTCTCTCTCTCTCTCTCAATAAACAAACATAAAAAAAAAAATAGGCAAAAAGGTTCAGAGTGGTGTGTTTCCCGACTTCAAGGGCAGAAGACAGGCCGAGGAAGGTGGGAAGTCCCAGGAAGCTGGAAAAGGCAAGAAACAGATTCCTCCCTAGAGCCTTCAGAAAGAACACAGGGCTGCCTAAACTTTGATTTTAGCTTAGTGTGACTCATTGTGGATTACTAATTTCTAGAACAATAAGATAATAACTATTATTTATATTTTTAGGCCACCGGGTTTGTGGTAATTTGTTACAGGAAAGTGCTACACCACACCTTTGTCCTCCCCGGTGAATTACGATGGTTATTGCGGCCTTACCTCCCAAGTACCCACCCCTCTGCCTGGTCTCCCACAGCCTCTGCCATCTGACTCTACTTCTCTGTAAGAGCCTCAGCACTATTTATTTCTTCCAGTCAAACTGACGCCATCACTATCCCTCTAAAACCTCCAGAACGCAACACGGGAACACACACACACGTACACACCCATGCACACACACCATTCCAGAATAGTCAATTTCCTTCTCTCCACACATCCGCATAACCGAATTCTACCAATTTTTCCAGCCTCATAGCCATTTGATATTTGATAGCACAATGTACGTGAGGGGATAAGACACACATCTTATTTTTCTCTTGCAACTCCTTTGCTACAGAGCTAGATAAATAATCAAACTAAAACAAAACAAAACAAAACAAAACAAAACAAAACAAAACACACCAGTTGCCTTAATCATTCTGACCGTGCTGAGCTGTCAAACTTTGGTACTCAGTTCCTCGTTGAGCCTCAGATCCTATTAAACTGTTACAATTTCAAGTGTTAGAAAGCGAAGTATTGTGGTTTCCAAATTTATCAGGTCACAAAACTAAGTACTGTATATGGTGTCTAAAGAGATTTGATTTTTGTGTATGATTCTGAGTCCTGGGTGGTGGGTTTCTGGCTGACCGTAGACCTATACCCAGCATGGCCGTGGTGTTGGCTTGGTATCGTGGAAATCCAAGCCATGCACCAATTCTGTACAGACTGTGTTACCAAAAATATTTGTTCTCTGTTCTGTCTGAGTTGATTGCACCAGCTTGGCTAGCTCCCTAAAGTTGACTGGTAATCCCAGGCTCGTTTAGTGTTGCAAAACATCACCGACAAATTTTACTTCTATAAGTAGCACTTTCCTTATTCGGAATGATGTTTTTTGAATACACTGCCCAGCTGGAGTTTCTCTCTCTGTCTCTGTTTCTGTTTCCTTCTCTCTCTCTCTCTCCCTGTCTTCCATGCACGTCAAGTATGATTGTTTTGTGTTCTCTACTTACATCTCACCAGTGTTTTCTTGGAAATCCAACATTTGTAGATAGGAGGCACGAACCTAATAGGTGAATCCTTATATTAGCGTTACTTTCCAGCAGACTGAAAATAGATGAAGAGGAATCAATAACAACACTCTCCCTGCTGACTACCGCAGAACTATTACAGTAACCACTTCCTGCCTGTGACTTGCAGAGCCTCTTTGCCCGACTTCAGCCATCACCATTTGGGATCCTACTGTCTCTTAAAGGGAAAGTAACTTTCCATCAATTTGCTTCTTACGATGGAACGAAACTCGGGCTCGATTAGATCACGCACTTTCCCAAAGCGTATACAAAGGGAACCAGATTTTAGTTAAAACGATTCTGACCTCTTTAGAAGACACCAGATGTAGCAGTTGATTCAAAACAAGTCCTGTGTTTTAAAAGGGGAGGGGGTGGAAAGAAAGTGAGAAAATGAGCCGTCCAACCATAGGAAGATGGCATGAGTCAAAGGCGTCTCATTTATTCATCAGCTGGGGACAGCAGAGCTCTCAGAGACAGCAGAGTGAATATGTCTGCGTCATTGGATTTGAGGGTGGAAGGAAGGGGCAATTTGGGGATTTACAAGGAATTTTATTAAGCCTCTTGCTCATAAGGTGACAGAAACTCGGTTCAAACTGGGATCAAGAAACTCAGTTCAAACTGGGTGGCTCTGTGGGTTGAGCATCTGACTCTTGATTTTGGCTCAGGTCACGATCTCACGGTCATGAGTCTGCTTGGAATTCTGTCTCTCGCTCTCCCTCTGCCCCCCCTCGCTGTGTACCCACTCACTCTCTCTGTCTCAATAAAAACAAACAAACAAACAAACAAACAAACAAACAAACAAACAAGGTTTAAGAAAAATAATATTCAAAAGATTTATTGGGTATATTAGTCTAAAAAATCAAGGGTGGGACTGATCAGATACACCTAAATATAGACACTCAAAGATAGCACTGAAAAGTATCTCTACCGCTCGTCTCTGCTTCCTTATTAGGTGGCTTCATTCTCAAGCGGGCTCTCTCCTCATGCTGACAAAATGGCCTCTCACTGAAAACTAGTTGCCCTTGTTCCTGTCTTTACAGTTCAGCAGCCCTAGTGCAAAGAGAGCTTCTCTTTGTCAAAAGTTCCAGTGACGTTCTAGGATTCGGTCCCACTGAACGAGCGTGGCTCCTGTGTCAATATCAGAACCGCTCACTATATGCAGGGGGTGAAATAAGCTTATTTCATTTATTATTACTTTTCACGCTGGGTCATCCCGAATCTTAGCTGAGGCCAATTGAGGGTAGAAAGCAGGCAAGTGTATCTGGGCCTGTTCGGCCGAGAGGGATCAGAGGTTCAGGTGCCCTGGCAGTCCTGGGCTCAGTCCTTCCCAAATCTCTCTCTCTCCTTCCTAGATACACATTCTAGTTACAGTTTTTAGCATCCCTAACAGTGGGATGTATCCATGTGACTGAGTTTTAGCCAATGGAATGTGAAAAGTAGTTATGCGTCCCTTGTTAAGCCCATCAAAACCTCCCAGACCCAATGTTGGAGACCATGAATATAAGATGGCGGGGACACAAAATGGGAGGTATCTGGGTCCCTACATCTTTACCACTGGGAAGAAAGCTGCCCATCAAACAGCTAGCTCAGTGTGGATACTCCCTCTTTATGTTGTTTTTTAAAATCTCTCCTTTTCAAATTGAGACATATTTGACACACATTAGTTGTGTACATTAGTTCAGGCGTACAACATGATTGGGTGTTAGTATATATTGCAAAATGATCACCACAGGGAGTCTAGTTAACATCCATGACCACGGACAGTTGCACATGTTTTTCTTACGATGGGAGCTTTTTAAGATTTACTCGCTTAGCAACTTTCAAATATAGAAAGCTGTATTACTAATTAGAGTCACCACACTATACATGACATCCTCGGGACTTCCGGGTTACTGACTGGATGTCTGAATCTTTTGACCACCTTCACCCGTTTCACCTACCTCCGCTCATCACCTCTGGAAACCGCCAATCGGTTCTTGTATTTGTGAATTCATTTTTTTTTGTTGTTCGCTTGCTTCCTTTTCTGATTCCACATGTAAGTAAAATCATATGGTATTTGTCCTTCTTTGTCTGATTTTTCACTTAACACAATACACTCAATGTCATCCACATTGTCACAAATGGCAAGATTTCTTTCCTTTTTACGGCTGAATCATATTTCAGTGTGTGTGTGTGTGTGTGTGTGTGTGTGTGTGTGTGTGTGTACATACACATATATACACATATACTGCATTTTCCTTGTATATTCATCCACCAGTGGACACGTAGGCTGTTTCTATGGCTTTGTTATTATAAGTAATGCTGCAATAAATGTGGGTGTTGTATGTATCTTTTAGAGTTAGTGCTTTTGTTTTCTTTGGATAAATGTCAAAAAGCGGTATTGCTGACTGATATAGTAATCTATTTTTAGTTTTTTGAGGAATCACCATACTGTTTCCACAGTGGCTGTACTAGGCCTCCCTTTTCTCCACATCCTCACCAATTCTTGTTATTTCTTGTCGTTTTGATAACAGTTATTCTAACAGGTGTTAGGTGATAGCTCCTTGTGGTTTTGATTTCTAATTTCCTGATAATTAGTGGTGTTGAGCACCTTTCATGTCTCTGTTGGCCACCTGTATGTCTTCTTTGGAAAAATGTTTGTTCATAGCCTCTGCCCATTTTTTAAATCAGATCGCTTGTTTTTTTTTTCTTTTGCTATTGTTTTGAGTTCTTTATATATTTTGGATATTAACCCCTTATCAGATGTATCATTTGCAAATATTTTCCCTTATTTGGCAGGTTGCCTTCTCATTTTGTTGATGGTTTTCTCTGCTGTGCAGAAGCTTTTTAGTTGGAGGCAGTCCCATGAATTTATTTTTGCTTTTGTTGCCTTTGCTTTTGGTATCAAATCCAAAAAAAAAAAAAAAAATCATCACTAAGACTGATGTCAAGGAGGTAACTGCCTATCTTCATTTTAGGAGTTTTATGGTTTCAGTTCTATGCAGGTCTCTAATCCATTTTGAGTTAATTTTTGTATATGGCGTAAGTTGGGGGTCTACTTTATACCCGTGGCTGTCCAGTTTTCCCAACACCTTTTACTGAAGAGACTCTTTTTTCCCCATTGTATATTCTTGGCTCCTTTGTTATAAATTAATTGACTCTCTATTCTGTTCCTTTGATCTATGTGTCTGTTTTTATGCCAATACCGTACTGTCTTGATGGTTACAGCTTCATAATATAATTTGAAATCAGGAAGCATGATGCTTCTGCCTTCGTTTTCTTTCTTAAGATCCCTTTGGCTATTTGGGATCTTTTGTGGTTCCATACAAATTTTAGGATTATTCCATTTCTGTGAGAAATGCCATTGGAATTTTGATGAGAATGGCATTGAATCTGCAGATTGCTTTAGGTAGATCGCATTTTAATAATATCAATTCTTCTAATCTATGAACGTGGAATATTTTTTCATTTATTTTTATCTTCTTCACTTTCATCAATATTTTATAGTTTTCAGTGGGCTTGATTTTAAATATTCCAGCAAAAAAAAAAAATTAGATGGAGGACCAGATAAAAATAAAGCATCAGAAAGTTAATAAATTTTGGATCTTGGCGATGGGTACATAAAGTTTCATTTTATTAGTCTCCCCGCTTTGGAAATCTCTGAACTTTTCTATGATTAAAAAGTTTTCTTTGACAAAAAGGTTTTTGGAAAGGTTTTTGGAAAGCTCTCAGAGCTTTCTGCTAGATTTGTTTTTTGTTCTTTTTTTGAATCCATCTACATTCTCTGCCTAGATAACTTCAATCATTCAGTCATATCCTCAGCTTCTACTGTTTGGTTCAATTCCTGCCTGGATTATCCTAAGTTTCTCAGCTTGTCTCTCTGTTTTCAATCTGTATAATTTCTTTTCTGTGGCCAGAAAAATTTTTCCTAAGATGCAAATCATCTCATGCATGCATTCAATTCATCCGAAACATTGATCTGGATATATGATCACAGTCATATCAAGTCCATATATTTAGGTTTAATTTTCCATCCCCCGACTCACATTATAAGGCAATACTTGTGTGCCAGCTCCTGGAACACACAGTCTTGCTAATTATTGCATTTGGTGTGGCTGTTTCCAGCTTTCTGGACACTCATCTTTTCTTTGGATATAGCCTTTGTTTGGATCCCAGGAATTCTCTCTTATCCCGAGTGCTACTCTCCTCAAATCAAAATTCAGCCTAAATTCTTCCTAATACTTGTTTCTGACTCACTTTCCTTTTCCTCTGACTCCAGACATTTGAGTTCCTTTACCCTTCACACCCATTGTTCTTTATTCTTTTGGGGGACATTAAAATTATTTCCTTTTAGTCTTGACATGACTTTTTATTCCCAAGTCCAGAAGATTTCAAGTTATGCTATTATGCTACTATATATGTGGTTATATGTGGTTAGCAATATGTTTACTTATCTGTCTTCCCCACTACATGAACCAGTTTCCTCGAGGTCAGGAGATGGGCTTTCCTCTCTCCTATCTTCAGGGTCCTGGCACAGGAGGAAGAGTTAATTAGATGAATACCTTTCATAAGTATTCAGACACAGTCAACACAGATCTACTTGTCAGATCTCTAAAAACTTGGTGAAATACATTTAGTGGAAAAAATAATGAAATCTTAATATGGTTACATTAGGGTTCAGTTAGGTCGTGGTACTTATTTCCCAGAATGCTTTTGTGTGCATTATCCCTTAACACCTGGATTGTTATTCTGACAGTTCCTCTCCAAATATCATCCATTTCTTCAACACTTAGCTCAAATGCACCTCGGTTCTTCCTTAATCACCCCAATTACGGATGATCTCTCCCACTTTTTTGAACTCTCCTTGCCCCTTGTACTACTTTTGTGATAATTTGCAACCTGTCAATGAATCGAACATATGTCCTGGATTCCTGCAATTGGTGAACCCATTTTATTATAAACTCAAGATCGCAAACTCCTGGTATAGCACATAGATCCATTTAATTCACTTTTGTACCCTGCGTCTGTCCAAACAGAGAGCATCAGTCTAGGGTAGTGATGACTAAACATTCGCCGGATAAATATCATCTAGACAGGCAATTGCAGCTATCACGCTGCGTCCAAACGACAAGCAGTGTTGAATCTGAAGACTGCTTCCATTAATTCTTATTCTTTCATTTTGTGAAGATAATAATGTATTGTGACCGAGGGTTCTTCATCTCTTGAAAAGCCTATTTTATTTTCTCATGTAGGACTTCTGTCACAGTCAGTTGGGGATCCATTAACCAAAGTTCTATAGTCCAACTGGAGATTTAGACAATGTCTCCTTAATGCTTGGCAGTCTAACTGAAGGCGGAGTGTCTGATGAGTAGCTAAATGCCTTCCAATGTGCCTTACTGGTTTTCTAATGTTTATGCCAATGTTTTGGTGAATACACAGGCTTGGTGGCCAGACCCACGCTTCCATGAAGCTAGCTTTTACCTGGCTACTAAAAGCTAGAATGTTAGCTTGGGGAAGGGAAGACCCAGTTGTCTAGATTAAGAACACACATTCTGGAGCTAGAGAGATTCTGCTGTGCCCCTTACTAGCTGTGTGACCATGGGTAAATGACAAATCTCTACGGGCTTCAAGTTTTTCATCTCTAAAATAGAAATAACCTTATACTCGTTTCGTGGAGTTTTGGTGAGGATTTAATGAGCTAGTTTAGGCAAAGAGCACTGTGTTCAAGTGCAATAATTATCTGCCATGATCTTAGCCAATTTTAGGCAGGGCAGAGGGTTAAGAGTGAAAGTTAATGAATGTCTATCACATTCCAGCCTCTGCACCAGGCACATGCATAAATTACTTCATTTGAATTTTCATTTTCATTTCCTACAAGTTTTCATAAAAGTTATCCCCTTCAGGAATTAAAAGTTCTATGCCGTTGAAATTACATTTTTTTGAACAAAAGTGCTCTCTTCCATTGAAGGTTGCGTCCCTTTGGTACCCTCAACTGACTTCCTGCTTGAGAATAATATTTTCAATTAAAACAAATTTAAATCAGAATACGTTGGCACTGACATCAAAAGATTTCTTTCCCTTTCTGTAACTGCAATACACAAAAGAGAATTCTCTCTTAGGACAAAGGCACATGACTCATACCAGTTTCCCTTTCGAATTTCAAGATCAGTTCTCACGTGTATGGTATGTATTCGCTTGTATTTAGAAATATTTTTCCTTAAAAGTTTCAAAGTTTTACAGCTTGGGGATTTAAAAACTTGACAGACTTTGTCCGGCACCAGCAGGAAAAAGGAACCAAAAGAAACAAAGTGTGACTCTTTTGTACAGGAAAGAAAGGGGAGTAGTGAGCCTGCTAATTGTCCCAAGCAGTTCGGTGTGGAAAACAGAAGGGAAATAGGAGTGCACTATCCTGTTCTGAGAAACAACCCACCTCATCAACGTAACAAATGCAAACCACAGCACAGGATACTTTCATGACGGTAACTAGCCTACATTAACCAACTTGTGTGTGTGTGTGTGTGTGTGTGTGTGTGTGTGTGTGTATGCACGTGTTAGAAATAAAACACAACTTCTCTTTTGGGAAAACCACAATGACTTAAATTCAATGACTTTGTTACTGATACCGGTTTTCTAATTATTTTCAATTCAGAAGAACCGACAAAGAAGCATCAACAAAAACGGGCATGATTTTGTGGCAGGTGTTATACAAGGTTGAGGGTACAAAGTTGAGTAAGACATAAGCATTACTCCATGAAAGCTTGCAGTCTGGGGGGTATGAGGGTCCTGTTCTCCCAGGGTTAGAGGGATAATCATTTTCATAAGATATACAGAAAAATTTATATCCTAAAGATATATGCAAAATGCCCCATGACTACAGGGAAATCTTTTAGGGAAGGACTTGAAACTCCCCAATGACAGAAAAAGGTGTGCTATTCATCTTTGTATCTTCTATTGGTGAATTCCTGCAAAATGGTCCTCGGACTAAAGTGGACTTTGGGAGTGAAGAAGGGGAAGTTAGAGGTTTAGGTGCTAAAGTTTAAGATTAAAGTAAGGTTTGGGTGGATCCTTCCACTTGGCCCTCTTCCCCATTGGTCCTTGTCAGCAAAATTGAATGAAAGTGCGACTGTGTTAATCGCTTGATAACCATCTTGTCCACAGCTCTGTGAATACATGTTTTCAGCTCTATTTTAAAGAATAGGAGGGGCGCCCATCTGGCTCAGCTGATGGCGTGTGTGACTCTTGATCTCGGGGTTGTGAGTTTGAGCCCCATGTTGGGTGCAAAGATTACTTAAAAACAAAATCTTTTATAACAATCGAAGAATAGGAAAATGGGTCCCAGAGAAGGGAATAAAATGGTTATTAAGATCAGGCTTTCCATCACCTCCCACTCCTACAAACTTAATTTACTCTCCTTCCTGACTCCAACTACCGCTGAACCATTACAGACCTTATATTAGAATCAACGCTCTTGTTGCCTCAGACTGCATATATACGTGAACAGTTCAAGTAGAGTTCAATTTAGGTTTTTAAAAATTGAGATCTAATTGACAGTAACATTGCATTAGTCTCAGCTGTCCCACAGCTCTCCGACATAATGACTTGATGTTTGCATACATTGTGAAATGGTCACACAGTAGATCCAGTTAATATCCGTCACAACACATAGATACCATTTTTTTTCCTCTTGTGATGAGAACTTGTAAAATCTACTGTCCTGGTGACTTTCAAATATACAATACAGTATGATTGGGTAGAGCTGCCACACTGAATATTCCATCCCCGAAACTTATTTATTTTACAGCTGGCAGTTGACAACTTTTGACCAGCTTTAGTTTAGCTTTGTTTTCAGTTCCAATAAGATTTTACTTTTTAATTTCTTATTCATTACTTTACTCTTTGATTTCTTATTTTTAACCTTATTATTTTCAAGTTTATTTATTTATTTTGAGAGAGAGAGAGTGCGTGCATGCAAGTGGGGAGGGGCAGAGGGAGAGGGAGAGAGAGGATCCCAGGTAGGCTCCGTGCTGTCATCGCTGAGCCCAGTGCAGGGCCTGAGCTCACAAACCGTGAGATCATGACCTGAGCCAAAATTAAGAGTCGGACGCTTAACCGACTGAGCCACCCAGGTGCCCCATTCTTATTTTTAACTCTGAAACGTTTAACCATAAACAGAAAATAATATAATATGCACTCACTGAGTTCAAATCTTTCTCCTTTCCAAACATATTCATTCATCGCTCTTTTAGCAAGTGTATGTGAGTGATAAAACTCAGTCTTTGAGAATGTCTATAGCTTTCCTTCACTCTACGATAGATAGTTTGGATGGTATTGAAGTCATGGGTCACATTTATTAGGTCCTCTCAAAATGAAAGTGGCCTTGCAAGTATCTTGACTCACTTCCTCAAGCATGAGGACAGCATTTCAAAACATTGGGGTCGGAGTGTTTATTTATGGAGGTATTTAAATTAATTTATAAACCACATTGTGTCCTTGCTCCATTGAGTCATTTACCTAAAACACTTGTTACAGTGTTCTGTCTCATGTTTTCTTTATTTTCTCCAACTCTGATGAGACTGACTCATGAACATTCATAAATGGAATGATTTGTTTTAGACACAAACAGTCCCCCCGCCCCCCACTTAGTGAAATGTCAAAACAAAATTTCCAATTAAGTCTTTGTGAGAAGGGAGAATGATATGGCAGAAAGGACACCAGGCTGGGCCCAGGAAGGCACCTGTTCTGATATTTACAAGTCATGTCAACATCAACAAGTCATTTCCTCTCTCTGGATGCGAGTTCCTATGGCCGTGAGACAAGCAATTATGCTAAATGATTCTGTGTTATATGTTTCTAGGTGGAGGTTAAAATCTAACAAATGTCAACTTCCGCAGTAAGGAAGAAGAATTGGAAAGTCCGCAGATCATGGTTCTGTGTACATTTTTATAGCAACTGGTCCTTGGTGTGTTCTCTGAGCTTAAGCTGCTGAGAGAAGATGCACAGCCTCCCTCTTGCACACGTGTACGTCCGTGTGCATTTGGGACACGAAGCCTTCAGGAGCCTGGGCTGGTCAAGGTCTAAGGACTGAAGGGGCTTTAGATTCTATGCACTGCATCCAGCCAAGACTGGACCCACCTCAGAAGCACGAGTATGTGTTGGAGAAAATGGTGTATGTAAATGTGAACTGAAAGAGCTCTCTTGCCAAGTTCTGGAGCGCTCCGGTCTCAAGACTGCTTTGCTGTGGGATTCCACATGAATGAGTACTAAAGTGGAGGTGTGGAGCTGAAGGGAAGTGAGAGCCATCTAAAGGGCATGGCTGCCTAAAGGAATCAGCAAAGACCTATAACGATGCCAGAATCAGCATGAAGCTTGATCAGACTTGTGTACATCTCTCTTTATCTTGGCACCTGAGCTGGGAGCTGCTGGCAGCGGTGAAGGCAGCTTTCTGGCTACATCAATAGCTGTGGGAGACAACAACGGCCACTCCAAGTGGCTGACCCTACCACAGCCTACGCTTCACGGGCTGCCTTGGCTTCCAAGGTCTCCAGCCTCGGGCACCAAGGATACCTCTGACCTTATCCAGAGAGTAGCACATATTAACTTCAGATGATACCTCAACGTATATAGGCAGCTTTTAAGACACCCAGAGTATTTGAGGGGATGGGCCAACTATAAAGATGTGGATTTGCTACAAGCCAAGCCAGGAATGGCCGGGAGAGTAACTCTTTGGGGTCATGATGTAAATGTCTTCTCATTTATTTTAACAAGCAGGTCCCCCCACCGGGATGTAAGTGTTACACTTCTGTGGTCTCCTGTAGTTATTTTTCAATCCACTGAGGTCAGTTCTATGTCCCTCTCAAATAGCTACATGTACAGATCCTAGAGTCTAAATGTTGTAAATTATCGAGATAGGTTTATAAATACATTCCTACACCATCATCATCACAGTCCTGCCCCCTCTTCCCCCCGTCAACCTCTATCCTCACCTTCCTGCTTTGGCTAACTTCCAGAGTTGTGCAGAAGGTCTGGTCAGCCATATAAACATGAAGCCCATTGAATGGAATCCCTGTCCCTGGCCGGGGAGGTATGAAGTGCCCATGAGGGTAGTTTCCCACAGCCTCCTCTTCGACTTTCCATACCCAAGGAAGAACAACAACGACACGGTTTTATTAGTATGATGGGGCATATATCTGCTCCCCATAATCATTCTCACCCCTTCCCCAGCAGTAGGATTGAAGGTGAACCTATCCCTGCCCGGTAACAGTAAATTTCCCAGGCTTTGCAAAGGAGTGTGGCCATGTCATTAAATTCCTGCCAACGGAATGGGAACAGAATTGAGGGGCTACACCTTACCTCCCTTACACTGTTTTCCACTTTCCACTGACAGAAACCCATTACAACTGCACCTTGACCATGAACATGATGGTAATGTCTGTCTAGGGGATGAAAGGAACCTGGTCTTCGAATGACAAGTTGGGGCAGAACCAGTCTTTTCTGTGTGAGAGATATAAAGTCCACCTTCTGGCAATCTTATTGGGTCTTTCGTTAAAGTTGCTTAGCAGTACCCAAAATACTACAGTTGTTGCTGTTTCCGTGGGAAATTCCATTCTTACTTTAAGCTTCTGAATTCATCTGACTTCTTCCGTCAAGAGCCTCCAAGCTCTTGGCTGGCGTTTGTGCCACGATTTTGCTGCTACTTGCCTTTCTGTTCTGGTGTAAAGTTATGACCTCAGCCAACAATAAGCCATCTTAAACTGTGAGATACGCAAGAAAAAAATTTACGGTTAAGGTAGAAATTTGGATTGTGGTCTACATTCTGGAGACAACAAAAAATTTCCACAGAAGCAGCCCAGGCTGTCTGGATTAGGTGAAACAGAGCATTCACCGCATGTGGTGGTCCTTAGAAGAGTTAACAGCTTGGAACTAAGTTCTGGTAACTGAGAGCTGACTGCACACCACGCTGATCTATAGCACAGTTAATTCTTTGCAAAGGTTGGAGTTACTTCTTAGTTTAATTAAACATTCATCTCCTAGTTTCAGAATTGAAACAAAATGCAGATTCGTTTTTTTCTGAGTAGGAGTTGCACAAAAAATGTAGACTTCCCAGGAATTATTAAGCCAAAAGATGAAATGTAATTTTGTTATAAGCTAACTGTTGTTGGGAAGGTCTAGGATCTCTAAAATGGGATTTCTGTAGGTTGACGGGGAACAGATGTTTCCACGGTCTTCAAGAATGACCCAAAAGATTGTTTATTAATTACAAAGGTAAACATGTATCTTTACAAGGGAGAGCTCTGGGGACCCGACCTTAGCTGAGTGTTCAAACTTAGCATTCCCAAAGGTGAGACCATCTGCCGTAAAGTGCCTTCTGAAATACCTAATATTTCTGCCAGAAAAGTTTAACTCGAATATAATCATGAGGAACAGCCAGAGAAACACAGGATGTGGGACATTCTGTATGTAAGTTGGTATGGGTTCTTAAAAACAACAAAAATCCATATCATGAAAAAAATAGCTGGGGCAAATTATTAGATTAAAGAGACATAATAAATAAGAAGCATGAACTCTGACTGGATCTTAAACTTAAAATTCAAAGCAATAAAGTTATAAATTTGGGAGGAGGCAATTCTGGGTTTAAAATTAGAATATTAGGGGCCCCTGGGTGGCTTATTTAGTTCAGCATCTGACTCTTGATTTCAGCTCATGTCACGATCCCAGGGTTGTGGGATCAAGCCCTGCATTGGGCTCTGTGCTGAGCGTAGAGCCTACTTGGGATTCTCTCTCTCTCTCTCTCTCTCTCTCTCTCTCTCTCTCTCTCTCTCCCTCTGCCTCTCTTCCCCAGTCATGCTCTCTCCTTAATATATATTAAAATTTTTTGTTAAATAGAATATTAGGTGATATTAAATTAATATTAATTTTCCTGAGTGAGATAATGATGCTGTGGTTATATAGGACAATGTCCTTCTTCTTAAGGAGGTATATGTAAACATTTTAATGGTAAATGTATCCAAAGTTGGTATCCAAAGCTTCCAAGCTGTTGAACAACAGAGAAGTGTGTGTGCACATGTGTGTGTATAGAGAGGGAGAGATTGAGAGAGAAAGAGGAAATGTGGCAAAATGTTAATGCTTGTTGAATCTAGGTAAAGTGCATATGGGAGTTTATCCCATTTTTTAATTTTTTTAAAATTAAAAGTTGGTGGAAGCTTGCCAGAATCTGGACATTGGTCCTCCCCACTCTTTGCAAAAGCTCAAGTGCCCCCAGAGGTACACAGTTGCTCTGCCATCCACACTTCTGACTCCTTGCCTTTTGCCTTTCTTAAATATTTTTTAATGCCTATTTTTGAGAGAGAGAGAGAGAGAGAGAGAGAGAGAGAGAGCAAGCAGGGGAGGGGCAGAGAGAGAGAGAGAGAGAGAGAAACACACACAAAATTGGAAACTGAGCTGCCAGCACAGAACCTGACATGGAACTTGAACTCACGAACTGTGAGAGCACGACCTGAGCCGAACTCAGATGCTTAACAGACCGAGCCACCTGCCTTTGCCTTTCTAATGCCCTGATGACTGAGCTCTTTTCCTCTTGCTCCCAAGACACTTAGAATTTACTTTCTGCTCACACGAATGTTTGCAGACCCAGTTCCTGGAGAGAACGGAGGAGGGGTGCCTAGGAAACAGGGCAGTTTGCTCTTGAAAACATGTTACCAGAAAGTGAATGGAGGCATCTGGCAAATGAGTTTGAACCTAAAAGAGCAGCTTTAGCAAAGAGGTATAGACGGTGAATTCCTGGTCTCTACATTCCAAACATTTTCTCCTGCTCTAGCATTCTCTCAGCAGATATTCTCGTTTCATTTATTTTTATTTCACAGCACTCTTCCTGAGCCTTCACCATGCCCCGGGCAGCATGCCGGCTCTATGAGAATAAATGCGGTGACCCCTGTACTCCAGCCATAACCTGACCTATTCTGAGTTTCCCATCACACTGCGTAGAAGAAATAAGGTCAAACTTCTTGAGATGACCCTCTGAGGTCAGGTAGAGACGGGTGGAAGTTAGTTCTAAGGAGTAATTCCAGTGGCATCATTTGAGGCATTGGTGTGGGGTGGGGTGGGGAGAGGCTGGGGAGAACAGAGCTCAGAGAGCTTTCTCATCACACAATGGCCACTCTTTCCTCTTATAATCGAGACGAGATCATCAGGCAAAGATAATTGACCCCAGTGTCCCAATAATTCATATAAGGAAGAGACCAGCAGCTCTGGGGAGAAAGGTATCTCTTTGGAGAACAGAAGGAAGTTCCATATAAAGAAAAGTCTTTGGACCCAAAGACTGAGTGCATGGTTTCAGGCCTGCCAGGAAGATGGCCATGAGCTCCCAAGCCAGCTGGCAGGGAAGCCATCATGCCAAATTCCTGATGTGCCCTTGTATTTCATGGAATGGAGAAGAATAGGAGGGCAGCCTGACTTCAACCATTACTGACCTTGGGGGAGACTGTGTTTATATGAGTCATGTGGATGCAAGCCAAGAACATGAAATTAGAGTTTCCAGCTAAAAACTAAGCTTGTTCCAGAGATAAGGACCGTTATATATTATTAAGTGCTCATTGTGTGCCAGGCATAAATACTAAATATTTTATTCACTTTCTCCATAAAGTAAGCGTAAGTGGGTATTATTATCCCATTCTACAGAAGATCAGAGCTTAGGGAGGTGAAGTAAATTTTCCATATCGAACACCCAGAAAATTACACAACTTATATGAACCCACATGGTAGTCCCAACACCAATGGTATTCTGTCAGTTGACCATTTATTTGCTCAGCATCGGGTTACCATTTAGTTGTGAGAGCACAAAAATTATTAACTGACAAACGTTCCAAGATATCACCATACCCTCCTCCAACTTACCCACTAAAGGGTTTTGCCTCTTCAGTTGCTTCCCCTCAGGTCCAGAGACATGCAGAGTGAAGAGAGGCACATTCTTACTTGGATTTGGGAGAAAGAGTTCTAAGAGTTTAGAGGAAGGGACACAGGAGGTCTGTGGTATGAGGGGGAGCTGGATGTGGGAGGAAGTGAGAATCATCACCAGGGTATTTGAAGGTCATTTATATCCACTAGAGTTCCTGTGGAAGCTGGAGAGAACAGATGGGCCAGCAACCACTCCTCCCTAGGAGAGAAACCTCTGGAGTGGGATACTGGAAACACATCCCAGGGCTATGCGTAGCGGGAGGGTCTCCCCAAAAGAAATGCGGCCCCCACGAACATTCATGAAATCAGAAAATCATAATATGCTTGGTGAGATTGGATTTCTGATAGAAAATGGCAAAATGACAATTTATGTCCAGATCAGAAGTGCCCAGGCCTCATGTCAACACAGAAACAAAGGGCGATGAGTAAATTAGATGCAAAAATGTATAGATGTCATTAGGAGGGTGCCAGGTGAACATGGGTTAAGACATTGCGGGTTGGAGTCAAAGCTAGGGGAGGCCTCACATGGTAACCTCGGTTATATTTTGGAATCACAACTGATATTTAAATGGAGGTGCACTTGCTTGCCACACCTCTGATGGCAGCAGCTCATCACCTGGAACTCAGCCAGCAGTACACGTCCATGGTGACAAGGAAACTGTTGGACATTAGTACTTGTGCGGCCATGATGGTCTTCAGAATGGTGTGGAGCTTCCAGGGGGCCAATTAGGACAATGAGCCAAACTGAAAGTGACAGTCGAGCCTCCCATCTCTTCCTGTAACAGCACCAGCAAGAGTCCCCAAAGACAAGCACCAGCTCCCTCCCCTGTGTTCCATGTTTTTTCCCCATGGAACAGCCTTGGGTGGGGATCAGATGACAGGACACCCAGTGTAGGTGGGAAAAGTCATTTCAGTGCTGACATATCCCAAACTAAGGGCTCCTGCCTCTTTACAGACTGAGGAATCAGAAGTGGGAAAAGGAGGAAGGGCTATGAGCAAGAAAATACCGAGTCAGAGTGGAAAAAAGCACCTTAGTCAGGATCCCAGGCCAAGGAGGTTTCGGTAACACTTAAGCAGTGCCTCAACTGAGGCCCCGTGAGGAGGTCCTAGGCTGGGATGCAGGTGTGAGTATAAGCGTGGATGTCCTGAGGGTGAGGGGCACAGCCTGAATCCTTCACTGCAATTCCCTTCAGAAAACTGCAGCGCACTAGTCTGATGTGGTGTGGGGAGTCCTGCTCTCCAAAACCTTGTAGTCACCCATGGTTTGGCCTGAAGGATCCCATGTGGGACTTTTGCCCATAGCTGGACTCCCCTAATACTACACCGGTGTTGGACAGAAGTTATAGAAACTCCTCTGCATTAGACAGTACAGCCCTTGGGGGGAAGCACCATTCAAGAGTTGAGGCTCTCGATAGAGACTGAGGTGTATGCAGCTTCACATGAGGGTAATAAGAATGTCTTAGCAATTCTTAAGAGAAAGGGTGTAGACGTTGACATTCATCATGACCTTCACGTACAAACCTATTATTCAGGACCTGGGATCTTTCTTGATTGGGGGCAGATACACTTGTGTTGGTCCATGGCCTTTATGCTTTGCCTGCCAAAGTAGAAAATACTGGCAGCTGGTGAATGATAAGGAGAGAATGATCAATGATTCTTTGGAATTCGTCAAGACTACATGTCGTCAGAAATCATAGACACTTGGGGCATTGTAACTCCTGATCCCAAAGGGAATGATTTGGGGTTGTGTTTAAGACAGGTCCCAGACTTGCCAGGGATATGTCTTAGTTTGCTTGAACAGTCCTTAGGGCAGGCTCAGAGATAAGGACTTGGGTGTAAATATCCTTTGGAGGTGATTCCAGAAAGCATACCAACAGAATGGAAAGTGAGACAGGGGAGGGAGAAAAGCCAATATAGGGTGACTTAAAAGCAGGTGACTGCTAAGGGTACCTGGGGTTCCTTCCCACTGGGGACCCTTTGAGAAACTGTACTTTGAGAAAGTACCCTTTGAGAAACACACTTCGGAGTTGTCCAAAGAGAGGCAAGAAACCTCTTCTCCCTCAATAGTCGACTATCATTGCTGAGACCTTACTCCCGGCACTTGCTGCCTTTCCCAGGCACAGGCCGAGTATAAGGTACATGGGCTCGTGGATGGAGAGCTGCAGGAAGCCACTGAACCGTCTACAAGTGTCATCGTGGTGAGCAATGTTAGGGCAGCATCTTCTCCAGAGCACCTGGCCTCAAAGATGGAAAAACAAAGGCGGTCAATTACTCCATGCCTTGTAGAGTCAGGTCGGAAGAATTACAAATCATCATAAAGGTGTCAATGGCTGTGACTTTCCGGAGAAAAGCTGGTAGCACTTCAGAGGTTGTCAATGATGTATATAGCTACTGGGATTTGCGTGTCCGGTGGCCAGCCACACATCCACAGGAGAGGGAAAGACTTTCATACAATTCTCAAGACTTGCACCAAGAAATGTACCACAAGGGATTGTGGTGTGCAGTTTGGGAGATGAGACCCGATGGGCCTTGAAATGATCAAGTGAGCATTTCATCTTCCGTGTTCCCATGGATTTCACTGTGAATAAAAATAATTCAAGGGGGAAAAGAGAAGTGAAAGGAAGCAATATCAGAGGACAAGACCAAAGAGGGAAGTGAGGTTCGGAGATGTCAATCCAATCCAAGATCTGAAGCTCGTGTAGGTATGACTCAGCTCCTCGAGTTAGAGGACCCCACCAACAGGTGGTAGACATACGAGATGATCACCCCACTTCTGGTCATGGACTCTCTCGAACAAGCAGGAGCTAATGTCTTTTAATTTGCTTCCAAATGTAATTTAAATTAAATGTGGCCGGAGAGACAGAGGAACAGGAGCACACAGTACAGCCCGTATGTTTTGTGGGGACATAGGACACAGGTTTTAAAAACAAAAAGGATAACAGGTGCCTGGGTGGCTCGGTAGGTTAAGCATCAGACTCTTGATTTTGGCTCAGGTCATGGTCTCACAGTTCATGGGATCAAGCCCCATGTCGGGCTCTGTGCTGACAGTGTGGAGCCTGCTTGGGACTCTCTCTCTCTCTCTCTCTCTCTCTCTCTCTCTCTCTCTCCCCCTCTCTCTCTCTGCCCCTTCCCTGCTTGCATGCACATTCTCTCTCTCTCAAAATAAATAAATAAATAAATATATTTTTTTTTTTAGAAGGACAAATAAAAAGTACTCCGTGAGGCAGAAACACTTACCCATCTCTTCCGGTTGTTAAAGGGACTAGCTTTTGAAGCAGGTTGTATATGTGGAGGAAACTCTTTTGTCCCTCACAAAAAGATGATTATGAAATGCTCTAGGTGCTGGAGGGGCAGGCCGCGGCAGCCCCACAAGAGGAGCCGGGGTGGAAGGACCCCCCAGTAAATGTTGCTTCTTCCCAGACAGGAGGTCAGTGACCTGGGGCAGAGCCTTGGCTTTGAGGGTACCAGAAACGTGGCAGAAGAAATTCAACCTTTCTTTTTAGATCACTTGGAAACTGATTCTTCCACAACAGATGCCTATGCTCCCCTCAAGCCCCTGCCTCTTGTTTTGTTTTTAAAATTTTTTTATTTATTTTGGGGAGAGAGAGAGAGAAAGAGAGAGAGACAGAGACAGAGACAGAGACAGAGAGAGACAGAGAATGAGCGGGGAGGGGCAGGGAGAAAGGGAGACACAGAATCTGAATCAAGCTCCAGGCTCCGAGCTGTCAGCACAGAGCCCCACACGGGGCTCGAACTTGCCAAACCGTGAGATCATGACCTGAGCTGAAGTCGGACGTTTCACCGACTGAGCCACCCAGGCGAAGCCCCCACCCTTTGTGTGGCTAGGTTAGAATGGTGGCAGTCCAGTCTAGGGGGCAGAGGAGATACTGTCCCCACATCCAAGCTACCAGGCTGAGTAAGAAAACCCCTCCAAAGTCTTTGCAGGCACAGAAGCCCCAGAGTATTTCTGTTTTAAATTAGTAATTGCTTTCAGAGATGGGTAGACTGGAAGCTTACGTCTTTAGGATCTCCCAGATTTATGGTTGGCAGTTTTTCTCCCAAGCGTGTCTCATGTATGAGGCATCACCAAGCCTGTCGGATCTCAAATACCTGAATTACGCAAGAGGGTGAGGGTAGAATACTTTCAGGCTGAGAAGAAGTTTTCTGCCAACCTGGCTCTTTCCCTTGGATCACTCACAAAATTCACCTCCTTAGGTTTCACACACAAACGTGAGTCAGAAAGATCCATATAAAGAATTCGTTGGATATTGTTGGTATTATTTCCTGTGTGTTCTTCTTTCCAGACAGGAAGTTAGAGATTGGTCTCCAGCTTTGTGTGAGTGATGAAAGGTGTCTCCAGATGTGGGCAAATGTTTCTATAAACAGCCCCAATTCCTTGGGAGAAATGTATCCAAATGATCTGTATTTGGTTGGAAAATCATTTGTTCCGTTCTTTTTTCTTTAATTTTTAAGTGTATTTATTTATGTGGAGACAGAGAGAGAGAGAGAGAGACAGACAGAACACAAGCAGGTGAGGGGCAGAGAGGAGGAGAAACAGAATCCCAAGCAGGCTCCACGCCATCAACACAGAGCCCGATATGGGGCTCAAACTCACAAACTGTGAGGTCATGACCTGAGCCGAGATCAAGAGTTGGACACTTAACCGACTGCACCACCCAGAAGCCCCATGTTCCGTTCTCGATAATTAAGGTGAAAGTTCATGTTTTCTTGATTAAACAACAAAGAAAATTCTCAGTACAGAGGAAATTGGTACTAAGAAAGTGTTTTGTTCCACTTTTTCTAGTCTATTTTTTCCTAGAACTGGAGACTTAAAGGTCCTGTAACCAGGAAACTAAATATCAAACTAACTGTACCAATACATGAACCCAAATCAAGGCACCAAATGGAGTGTTAGACTTTTAGAAATGGAATCATTTTCACCTGGCCGTGGTTTCTCTTTCAGAAATTTTTTCTTTTTTTAATCTCATGTATTTTTAAAAAGTGGTTACATTGGTTTCAGGTACACGATATAATGATTCTACAACTCTGTACATTTCTCAGTGCTCAACATGGTAAGCATACTCCTGATGGTGTTTATCTATCGCAGCCAACCCCCCACCCACCTGCCTTCTGGCAACCACTTGTTTCTTGTATTTAAGAGTCTGGATTTTTTTGTTTGTTTGTTGATTTGTTCTGTCTCTTAAATTCCATGAATATGTGAAGTCTTCTGGTGTTTGTCTTTCTCTGTTTGATTCATTTCACTTAACCTTATACTCTCTAGATCCATCCACATCGCTGCAAATGGCAAGATGTCGTTCTTTTTGATGGCGGAGTAAATTCCGTTGTCCATATACCACATCTTCTTAATCCGTTCATCAGATGATGGACACTTGAGTTGGGTTTTTTTTTTTTTAATCTCTTCCCATTTTGTCATTTAGTCACATACTCAACAAGTCTTTATTAATAACCTGCTATAAGCCCCACTCCTTCTAGAAACGAGGAGTAGAGTGGAGCCAGTCCAGCTCATCCAGAGTTGGTTGTCATGTGACTTCTTTAAAGCTCTGTGACTATCGCCAGTTGCCTAGACAACACATTCCTTATTCAGATGCCCCCATGTCGCCCCCATCAGTTTCCTGTCCACATGTCCACATGTTTACTTCTCACTTTACAGAATGCCTGCTCCTCGCCTCGCCCTTCAACCTCTGCCATGACTTCCAGACCCCATTTTGGTTTCATTCCCCACACGAAGTCTTCTTCTTCAACCCCACAGTCCTGTGTTGACGCTTCCCCCCCTTGACCACTCACAGACAGCTCCTGCTTCAGCACATGCTTCAGCCATTACAGTTGTCCGAGGGAGGATGCCCATGTGATTTTCTATTAATTTTCTTATTGTTCACTTGTTTTTCAGAGAGACAGAGACAGAGCATGAGCAGGGGAGGGGCAGAAAGACACAGAGACACAGAATCTGAAGCAGGCTCCAGGGTCCGAGCTGTCAGCACAGAGCCCAACGTGGCGCTCGGACTCATGAACCGTGAGATCGTGACCCGAACCAAAGTCGGACACTCAACCCACTGAGCCACCCAGGGGCCCCTCCATCTGGCACTTTGATGTTATGGAGACGGCTTCTTCCTTTAAACCTCACTAACCAACCTCTGCTAGCTTCCTCACCTCTTTCCACCTTCGTGGAATTGAAGAGAGTTAGGGCCTTGCTCTGGGTTAGGCTTTGACTGAAGGCAATGCTGTGGCTGGTTTGATCTTCTATGCAGACTACTGACACTTTCCCTCCATCAGCAATAAAGCTGTTCCGCTTTCTTATCATCAGTGTGTTCATGGAGTAGCACTTTTAATTTCCTTCCAGAACTTCTCTTTTGCATTCACAATGTGGCTCACTGTTTGGTGCAAGAGGTCTAGATTTTGGCCCTGTCTTGGCTTTCATCACGCCTTCCCCACGAAGACGAATCTTTTCTAGCTTTTGACTTAAAGTGACAGACACGCGACCCTTCCTTTTCCTTGAACACTTGGAGGCCGTTGTAGGGGTATGAACTGGCCTGATTTCGATATTGTTTGTCTCAGGGAATAGGGAAGCCCGAGGAGAGGGAGAGAGACGGGAAAACGTCAGTAATGAAAACATCAGGACACACACAACAGTTATCGATTAAGTTCACCCTCTTATATGGGTGTGTATCCTGGTGCCCCCAAACAATTACAACAGGAACATCGAAGATCACTGATCACAGATCATCGTAACAAATATAATGTAATGAAAAAGCTTGAAATAGTGTGCAAATCACCAAAATGAGTCACAGAGACACGGAGTGAGCAAATACCGTTGGAAACATGCTGATAGACTCCTTCAACGCAAGGTTGCCACAAACTCTCAATTTGTAGAAAATGCAAGTGTCTGCATGGCGTAAGAAGGTGAGAGCAGTAAGATGATTCACACCTCTACAAATGTTTACCGAATGAATCCGTGGACTCAACTGGAGTAACATTACCATAAACACACATACACAGACGTAAGCGTCTTATCTATGATGGCTCTTGGGTAGATACTAGTTTCAAAGAGCAGTTGCCAAACTTTTCTGTGCATTTAGAATCATCTTCATCTGGAAATGCCCAAGTCAAGCCCTGTATCAATTAAGGCAACAACGTCTGGGAATGGCAAAGAAAAATTTGCATTTTTTAAAGATTCCCAAGTGATGCCACTGTGCAGCAAAATTTTGAGAACTACTGTCCTAGCAGATGTTAAGCACGATTAATGAGTACCCAGAGGATAAGAAGTCGGTATCTTTGTCACATACACTATAAAGTAGATACAGTGCTTGGATTTCTAAAGGACTTCTAAAGTTCATGCACACACTTTAAGGAACCAGTCCTATCTCTCTCTGTATTTGTACTGAGTTGATTTTATAGGTGTGAAGGGTAATTCCTAACAAGTGACAGATTCAAAAGCCACTGGGTGTGCAGTATGCATTTGACCATGACATGATACCTGCCATTCTTACGAGGGGTTCCAGAGGCTAGGATTCCAAAGAGGTTATCTGCCCATGGCAAACCCCATCAAACCACGGGAAGTGAGGTCCAGAATGATGCAAGGAAGTGGAAATCCACCTAGAAAAAGGTTACCAGTTGAAAGACCATAAAAATCAACTCGTAGGAGAAAAATTATGCGTTTTAGCTAATTAATTAAATTAATTCCTAACTAAATTAGGAATTTAATAGTAGAATATAAGGTGACAGGTTATGTTTTGCACTGTCGCAGAAACCCCAGGCCATGGTACTTATAGAAGCGCAAAAAAAAAAAAAAAAAAAAAAAAAAAGAAGAGAGTCGTGGGAGGGTGACAGGTGGACCTAGTACCCGGTCACCTGCTGTCACTCCTCAGGCATCCTCCGCACATTTTCATGATTCATCTTGCCATCCGCTCTGGAAAGTAGGTATTATCGTTTCCGTTCGCCGGATGAAGAAATGGAGGCGCAGAAAGTTTCATTTCCCCAGGTCATAAGACGACCAGCGGGAGAGCCAGGATTCCAGTTGAGATCCGGGTCTGAGATGCGCACGTTGGGCATCGCCCAGAACTGGGGAAGCCGGTCCCTCCCATCCCTGGAGCTCCTCTGGCTGTAGAGTGTGTGTGCCCTGCGGCCTCACTCTGTGTGTTTAAGAGACCGGGGTTACCAGCTCCCGAGTTAACACCAGCACAACCCACAGCATCTGCGAGGCTGGGTAGCTGGGTGGAGACAGGGAGAGATTTGATCTCCTACGTTTGAGGAAGCTGGAAACGCTTAGTGAGCTGGCACTGATTTGAATGTCAACGACTGGAGAAAACAAGAGCCTCTGACATCAGCATCTCGCAACGGGAAGCAACGGAGCCCTAGAATGTTCCTCTGGAGGCCAAAGGAGATGTCTGGGCCCATGTTTACAGAAACACTGCGGGAGAGAGGAGGCATGCCGTCCCAAGTAGGTGTCTCTGCGACGGGCTCCCAGGGCCTTTTTAGGGCTTCCGCCAGCTGCGGCTGGGGGACAGCTGCTGTCAAATGCTCGCATGACTCACGGCCATGCCCTGGCTGTCCCCGCCCGCATCCCTGTTTGCATCACCAGCTTTCCCCCAACGACGTTGGAAGGGTTCCCAGAGCCACCCGCCCTCCGCGCTCCGCACACCGCGTCACGCCGGCGGCTCCTGGGCGAGGCGGCGTCTCTCCGGGTCAAGTCCGTCGTGCCTCCTGGTGCCAGCAGGTGCCGTGGGGCAGAGGCCTGTCTGCGGTGGGGACGTGACGCGCCGGCCGTGGGATTTCTCAAGCGGCCCCTCACCCACTTCGCAGCGATTCCTTGATACTCTCAACGGTAGTGGCCTCTGTTCCCAGTTTGTTCCACGAACCTGTGGCCGTTGCTGACCCTCGTGCCAACGGGGACATGTTGCAATGGCAGGAACTAGTCTGCCGCTCTGATCGCAGCCTCCTCTCCCTCCAGCTCCCTGACTCACACCACATCACTCGAACTGTCTCTTCTCCGCAGCTGTTACCCCTCTCCTGGTTGACTTCTCTGGGTCACAGGCCATCCCCATACCGTGTCATTTCCCCCTCCGGACCCTCATGTCAGAGTGGCCACCCTGCCACGCTCTTTCCCCACCTAAGCACCTGCAGGCGTCAAACCTCAGCATCATCCAGCCGCCTCCTTCTCTTACAGCCTCTTATTGGAGTGCACACACATACACACACACACACACACACACACCATTACTTATACCTGATCTGAGCTGGATATTCAACACCACTTACCTTAATCCTTTTATATGAGCAATAGCTGTATGCTAGGCATTCTATTACTACTCTGGAATTTGATGGCATTTATTTGAGAATCACGTCTCCTTTGTCATTGCCTTCAGATTCTCCCATAACCCATGCTCGTAGCTTCACGGTCTTGTCTTTCTCCTCCTGTAACTTAAATATCTCCCAAAGCACTGTTTTTATTTTTATTATTTATTTATTTTTTTTCAATATATGAAATTTATTGTCAAATTGGTTTCCATACAACACCCAGTGGTCATCCCAAAAAGATGCCCTCCTCAATTCCCATCACCCACCCTCCCCTCCCACCCACCCCCCCTAAACCCTCAGTTTGTTCTCAGTTTTTAAGAGTCTTTTATGCTTTGGCTCCCTCCCTCTCTAACCTCTTTTTTTTTCTTCCCATCCCCCATGGTCTTCTGTTAAGTTTCTCAGGATCCACGTAAGAGTGAAACCATATGGTATCCGTCTTTCTCTGTATGGCTTATTTCACTTAGCATCACGCTCTCCACTTCCATCCATGTTGCTACAAAGGGCCCTATTTCATTCTTTCTCATTGCCACGTAGTATTCCATTGTGTATATAAACCACAATTTCTTTATCCATTCATCAGTTGATGGGCATTTAGGCTCTTTCCATCATTTGGCCATTGTTGAGAGTGCTGCTATCAACATTGGGGCACAAGTGCCCCTGTGCATCAGTACTCCTGTATCCCTTGGGTAAATTCCTAGCAGTGCTATTGCTGGGTCATAGGGTAGGTCTATTTTTAATTTTTTGAGGAACCTCCACACTGTTTTCCAGAGCGGCTGCACCAGTTTGCATTCCCACCAGCAGCCAAAGCAGTGTTTTTAATTCTCTCCACCTTTACTTTGTTCGTTGTCTTGGGCACCCATAGTAGCTGATATCATCCATCTGTGGCTGCGGCTCTGTTTTAATCTCGGCGTTAGGCCTCGGTGGCATCTTGAGTTAGAGTCTTGGATGAGACTGCCCTCCTGACTGGGAAAATGAAGGAAATGATACTATTCACCTCACAGGTGCCCGGGGATGTTGGCAAGGTTGAAGGAGATGGCTTGTCCAAAATGCAGCTGAAGGGCTTGACAAATGGAAATTATCGCTACTGTTCCGCATGTTAGATTCCCAGATTTTCCTTAATAGAGACAACAGAGCCTTCATGGTGTGATGCGGGAGACAGCTGAAGTGGGCAGTGACAGGCCTCCGCCTACTAATTGGTCCCCGATTCTGGCCCCAAATGGGAAAATCTGAAGTTCGAGGTCCGGTACGCAAGCAGTTCAAGCCTCGTATCACGCCATTGGAAGAGCGAAAAGGCGTGCCTACTGTCTCCTTAATTTCTGGATAATGCTTAGCCCACATTTTAACTATGGATAGACAAGGCGTTAGGAAACACTGACAGTTGTACCCAGATTTTAAAAATGTGGGTTCCAAATGCTTCAAATGATCGCAAAGTCGTGATATTTAGCCATGGTGTTCATATCAGGTGCACAGTCACTGAAGTTAAAGTGGCAACGTTCACACCTCGCTAGGTCCTAGGCACGAAGTTTTATATAAGCCGTTTTTCTCACTGTGTCTCACTATGAACTTGCTGTTGTAAGTGGATAGGCAACATCTTTGGCCACAAAAAGACTTATGTGAAAATATAAATCTAAAGGAGTGTCCGCTGCGAATCTCTTCTCTCTTCTCAGACAAACAGAGGCCCGATGGGGCCATGAACTCTGGCTGGGATGTGATTTTATGGAAGCAGGAGTTGGTGATCATTTATCAAAAGGAGCGATCTGAAACGTTGCATCTCAATGGGGTGATAGAAAACAGTGTGGCAGAAATCCATTTCTCTTATCAGGGAGCCCCGAAAGATGCTTCCAAGAATTCATGAGCATTTATATCAGCATTCTTCTACAATCACAGTAAGTTGGAAATAGCCAAATACCCAAGAATAGGACATAGACTCAGTAACTTGTACAGTCACATGACTGAACAAGATTTGCAACTCAGTGTGCTCAAATGCTTGTGCGATTCTCAATGTTTTCTTGGCGGGGAAAGTAAAGTCTAGGTTTGTTTAAGCATCTGGATAATTGAGCGCACTATTGATCCCCATCCCATTGATAGTCACAATTATTTTTTAAATTTTTTTAAAGTTTATTCATTTTTGAGACAGAGAGAGTGAGACTGAGGGAGGGGCAGAGAGAGAGGGAGACACAGAATCTGAAGCAGGCTCCAGGCTCTGAGCTGTCGGCACGCAGCCTGACGCGGGGCTTGAACTCACGAACTTCGAGACCATGACCTGAGCAGAAGTCGGATGCTTAACCTACTGAGCCACCCAGATGCCCTGATAGTCACAATTGTTGATTGTTCTGTCCCTTTTTACCACTATAGGCGTACCTTGTTTTATTGTGTTTCACTGAATTGTTCTTTGCAGATATTGCCTTTTTTTTTTTTTTTTTTTTTACAAATTGAAGGTTTGTGGCAAACCTGTGGGAAGCAAGCCTATTGGTTCCATATTTGCAACAGCATTTGCTCATTTCATGTCTCTGCATCAATATTTTTATTTTATTTATTTGTTTCTTTTTAAGGTTTATTTATTTATTTATTTTGAGAGAGGGAGAGCATGAAAAGGGGAGGAGCACAGAGAGAGGGAGAGAGAGAGAGAATCCCAAGCAGGCTCTGCACTGTCAGTGTGGAGCCGGACGTGGGGCTTGCACCCACAAAATCAAGAGCCACGCAGGTGCCCTAATAAAGTATTTTTAAATTAAGATACGTAGATTGTTTTTTAGACATACTGATATTGTACACTTAATAGACTACAATATAGCGTAACCACAACTTTTATGTGCACTGGGAAGCCAAAAGATTCATGTGACTCGCTTTACTGAGATACTCGCCTTGCTGAAGCGGTCCGGAACCAAGCCTGCAGTACTTCTGAGGTATGCCTGTATTTCAAATTACAGTCGGGAACTGACAAAAAGGGACGCAAGCTGACGAAGAGCCTTCTCTTAATGATTACAGGGTGTCTAGTGTGCCCTAGGGAGGAAGGGGAGAAGACAGGAGCTCAGAGGCTCATCAAGTGGGAAAGCGAACTGAATGCAGAATTCTTCCCATAGCGAGTCGTGTTATCCACGCAAGTAAGTGAAGGGGTTTTCTACCTGTGTCCACACTTTCTCCATACTGCCAAAATCTGCCGTTTTGTGTCAGGGCGTAAGAATCTGAACCCGTGCTGGGTGTTCCCAAGCCCGTTCTCAGATGTTCACCCTTCTGGCTCTGCACCTGAGCATCGGGCATCTCTGTATCCCTTCATGCAGCGGATTGGTTCTTGGCCCTGATATTGGATTGTCCACTTTCAGCCTTTCCCTCACCCCATCTTAGTTTCCCTTTTTGCTTTCAATGCCCCAGCTTCTTGATCTTGGATGTCCTCTCTTGGTTCAATAATTTTGTGAACAACCCTGTCAATAATGCCTTTTGTTTGCTTGCTTGTTACACAGGCAGCCCCATGGACAAGGGCGAGGCCCTACAGTGGTTACAACGGCCGACAGCACAGTGGGTCCAGACACACCACAGATCATTGCCAGCCCTGCGCGGGCAGCTACTTGGCCATGTTCCTGGCCTTGAACCACACCGATGAGCTGACCTTCACATGTTAGCTATTGTTTTCCAGAGAAAACTGGGCCTATGCATGTTGTACAGACAACACGGATTTATGTCTGGTTTTGGAAAAAATAAGTTCTAGCAAGCACTCTACTGAAAATGGGCCGGTTGCCGGAGCTTCAGGTCTTTTCACTGTTGTTCTGTGAAAAACCGGAGCAAATGAGAAGTTCTCAACTCTTCTGCTATGGGCCAAAAATGGAAGATGTCTATAAAAGCGCCTCCCCGATATAAGGAAGTGACGCTGGTTCTAGGAAGAAGAGAAGACGGGCTTCCTAGAGGTTTCAGATGTGCTAACTGCCACGTGCACACAGGAGACCTTAACCTCTGTAGTTTTCAGCCAGAGGCAGCAACTATCCACAGCACGTAGTAATCAGAGATAATAGTAAGCTAGAGAGAATCACTCCGCCTTGCAGTCTGGCCCTTTCCACAGTCTGAGCAACAGAAGGTATGGTCTTCCAGGCCACGAGCCGATTCTTTCTTGTTCAGTTGTACGCTGGGCCCCCAACACCGCGTTTGACATGATGCATGCTTGCCGGAAGAGAAATGAATGAATCTGAGTGTTTTGCTTACTTATCGCTATATAACTCTCATCTGCTAATAAATGGTGTGTTGTGAAAGTGGCCATGGGATGAGAGATCACACTTGACAAAGCCAATTAGCTTTTGTTGCAAAACTGCCCAGGAAATTGAAGCCACTCCATGGGAATGTCATAGTGTAGGAAGTCGACATTTAGACTCTCTATTTTTAGGCTGTATTTATGAATTTGTCATAATTCATTCAAGAATTTTTTTTTTCCTCTGGGTGCTTCCTTCGTGATAGGTATGATGCTAGAAAGTGGGGAGACAGTGCTGAGGCCATTGATGGTCTGTTACATTCTAAGATGGTCTGTTACATTCTAAGCCACCGGGGTGGCTCAGTCGGTTAAGCATCTGACTTGTGATTTCGGCTCATGTCATGATCTCACGGTTCATGAGTTTGAGCCCCACCTCAGGCTCTGCACTGACAGCATGGAGGCTGCTTGCTTTTCTCTCTCTCCCTCTCTCTCTGCCCCTCCCCCACCCCTCTCTTGCTCTAGCTCTCTCACACACACACACTCTCTCTCTCTCTCTCTAAATAAATAAATAAATAAACTTAATTAAAAATTTTTACAATTAAAAATGAAAAGAATCCCTTTTCATTGTGTTTAATGAATTAATACTATAATTGGCCCTTAAGCCAGAGCAAAAACCAGGGGTCCAAATGAAACAGGATTGTTTTCTACATTATTTTTCTTTGGAATGATTTCTTGTCCTCCTGGTCTTTCTCAGTTGAGTGCTCAGGGGACTTTTCCTCAAACTATCGAAAGAGCAGGCACGCCCACTGGGCTATATATCCTCACGAAGAGGCCTTCCTGCCTTTGACCCTGTCTTTTGACGCGGTCTCAGGAACAGCCACCTTCCGCGGCGTCCTTCACCTGAACCCTTGAGGCAATCCAGGATCCCCCAGTGCTTTATAGTAAGGTTAGCTTCTTCTCTTGTTTTGAACTAAAGATAAACAAGCTGATTTGCTCTCCTTAAGTCTCTGTTCTAACCCCAAACAACCAGAAGCAATCCAGGCTATTCTATTAAACAAATAACAGTCTATGTAAACAAGATACAACAGTGACTGAAATGGCAGCTTCTTGCCATTTTGGGCAATCCTCATGACTAGGTCCTTGGGTGTAACCACTATGAAAGCAGACATCAGAGGCTGAAACCACTCTTTCCAATGGAGAATGGGAAACAGCAAAGGTCTTTAATTTCTACCCAGTTTTAGGTATGACGCAAACCAGAAGTTGCCATTTTAACAAAAATCAAGAGCTTACGTACAAGTCTACACATGGCCACTTTGAAATATGGGTTATACAGATGACCGGTTTAATTTCTCAGAGTGTCGTGGAAGCAGAGGAAATGTTCCTAAAGCTTAGCATTGCTTGGAGCTCTGTGGTAGCCAGACACTGGGTATGCAAGTGCTTCATTTAGCATCTGTGGCCTTGTTGAAATCCCAGCTGACAGCTTTGGTGCATAGACACTGTCCTGAGCCTCAACCCCTTCCGTCACTCTGCTATTTGCAGCCCCCACCCATGACCCTTCCCAGCCTGTCCTCACAGTGCAGGGTCTCAAGAGATTACGTCCAGGACTGGGCTTTAGTCCTGTGGCCCATATCAGCTTGTTGCTAAAGCTGTACTGTTTGTAAAATGTATTTAAATATCATTCCTGAAAGGGATTACTCTAATGCCGATGGCTTGACCAAAAAATAATGTAGAAGATACCCAGAGGATTGGAAGGAAGGGAGAAGCAAAATTATTATAGATGAAAATAGGATCATTTCCCACTCGTGAGGTAAGATGATGAAACAGGCCCAAGGCTCAACCATATATTATTTGAAGTCTCTTAAAAATATTACCTAGAGGGGCACCTGGTTGGCTCAGTCGGTGGAGTAGTGTGACTCTTGATTTCTGGGTTGTGAGTTCGAGCCCCACGTTAGGTGTGGAGCTTACTTGAAAATAAAATCTTTTTAAAAAAATCTTACCTAGATTCCTGGAATAAACTTATAACTGGCCTCACTCCAGAGTATGTCAGTCTGTTCACCACTGGCTCCACAGTGCCCAGGACAGGGCACGGTCTCGCCACCTATTTGTTGAGTACATGAGTGATTTCACATGCATCCTTACGAAGGGTGATCTCTTAGGGTTCTTTGTACTCTGAGAGAATGAGAACACATTTAATAACCCAGATGAGATCCGTATTTACTCAGTTAATCTATTTGAGAAGAATTGGGGGCACCTGGGCGGTTCACTTGGTTAAACGTCGACTTTGGCTCAGGTCGTGATCTTGCAGTTTGTGGGTTCGAGCCCCACATCGGGCTCTCTGCTGTCAGCACAGAGCCCACTTCGGGTCCTCTGTCCCCCCACCCCTCTCAGGCCCTCTCCTGCTCATTCTCCTTCTCTCTCTCTCTCAAAACACGACAACAATAACAACAAAACAACCCACAACCGCAACAAAAAGAAGGATTTATCATTTTACTATAGGCTAAGTGTGGAGACTACAATAATGTGAGGCAATTTTTATTCGTCCATTTTACAGACGACTTGCTCAGCGGCAAGTCAGAAAATAGATCCAGAGCCCCAGTCTTCAGTGTTAGAGACTTTGTTAAGCAGTGTCTGTATTTATAGTTTTGGCTGTGCCATGGCTGTTCACGTATGTGTGTTATACTTCATTTGCCAAGATGGCAAATCCATCCTATATGGATACGTGATACACTTTGAATGCTTTCTTGTCGGTTTGCTCGTTTGACTCTAGATGTACACAACTGTAGTCAACACGTGTGTTTCCGGTAAGTGCATTATAAACAGAAGTTTTCTAAATTGAATCATGCTTTTAGTGTACCAAAAAAAAAATAAAGCCATTTTGGGAAAGGTATTGTGTCTTGTTTATCTTTTGATCCTTGGAACCTAGGACAGTGCCCAACATGAAGGTGCTCCATAAGCAAGTCCATCAATGGATATAGGCTTCCGTGAGTCAGTTAGGACTCCAAAGAAGCCTTCCTTGCGTGCTTTTGACTGCTGTTTTTGGGGATGATATACTCGGGTGGTGAGAAGTGGAGGGGGGAGGTATCAGGCTGTGGATCTAAGCCCTTGCGGCTGATATGCTAGGGGTTCCCATTCAACGTTCACGGCAGCTCACCCAGCACCTTGGGCAGAGCAGGAAGCGCAAATATGGCGTAGACTGGACTCTCCCCTCGAAGAGTGTGTATTTGGATGTTGTGTGCGGACTGAACTTGTGGTGTCCTAGTACTCAAAGAAAATAATAGAATTCCATGGTTTTCAACACCTCAGAGATCCTACCCCCTTACAAGAACTTTGCCTCAGATTCTCTTCAGGTAGAAAGAGCTTCATTCAGATTTCTCTAGGATGAGGGAAATGCGATAAATATAACGTAAGGACTCCTGAAAGAGGATATGCTTGTCCTGCTCTCTTCCAAACCACAACCATTATACGCAAATTCCATTTTGCAGCCAGCCTGGTCCTTGTCCCAACCTTATTTCTGACCGATCGGTAGTGTGATCAAGTCAAACTTTATTTCCTAGAGGCAAGGTGAGCTCTTTCCCTGGTCCTGTCCCCAGTCAGCCCTTCCCGGATCTACTCTGGCCTCCTGAACCTTACAATGCCATGATTCTTAGCAAACTTCTGAGGAATAAAAACTCTGATGGCTTAACAATCCTTTCCTAAATTAAACAACACGTATGAATGCGATAAAGTCATGCTCCAAATAATTCATTCTCTAGTTTAAAAACTTCACACTGCATTTCTTAAAATGAGTCACACCTTGTGAATAAAAGAGCTTATTACGTGTTATTTGTACTTCGGCACTCCATATTCTGGCCCAGAGTTAGAGAGTGATCAAGAACTCCACTCTTTCTCTCTCTCTCTCTGTCTTTCTCTCTCTCTCTTTCTTTCCTTGGAGAATTCAACGACACACTGTTATGGCTCTGTCGGTACCATCGGCTGATTATCTGAACACCAGCTGTGGCTTCCTTTGTGACTATTTGGACGTAACGAGCAAGCATGGGTCCAAATCAAATTACCTTTCTCTGCTGTTTCCTGTCCTCTGACCACATGTTCTGACCACAAGTTTAGTTTAGAAGAGAGAGACTGCTCCTTCATCCTTTAACAACTTGTTTTTGCTGGAAGCATAACAAGTGTTCCCAAGGCCTGGAGTGCCGGGACAGTTTGCCAGATGTCACATGGAGAGTCATTACTTCATTTCCAGGGATGTGATGTGAGCTCGGCCCTCGAGTCGTGGATCGTGTTTAAACCAATATTTTAAAATATAGGGAGATAGATGAAAGGGTGCATGTCATTTCAGTAAATGCTCTTTTTTTTTTTCTCAGGCCAAAACCAATAACTTAGTCTGGGAGTTCCAGGCCAAAATTTTTTACCCTTGAAAGCCTCCGTGTTAGAAAAAAAAAAAAAAATCACAGCATATGTTTTGCATTGTGGCAAATGTTGAAGGCTCTGTGGCTCTGGCCCAGGCGTCCTTGCCTCAGCTGCTGTCCCTCGTTGTAAGGCTCTGATACTTTAGCAAGACTTTTCCTTTTCTGAGCCTGACCCATGACTTTTAACCTCCCGCATGCTCTCTCGATGGCCATCCTCACTGGGCTCCACTCACGGGAAACTGCTGTGTTTTTTCCTGGATGTGAAACTTCAGCTCCTGTCTCCATTTCATGAATCAAGCTACCCATCTCCTGAGTTCTTCCTCCAATTCTGCTTTTTGAGTATTGTCTACCACTTGCTGTCCCTGCGTTTAATGACAACACCTAGCGTTTATTAAACTCGTCTGTCAGAGGAAGTTTAGCACGGAGGTTAAGACCATAGGTTCAGGGGCAGTTGGCTGAGCGTCTGACTTCAGCTCAGGTCATGATCTCGCAGTTCGTGAGTTCGAGACCTGTGTCGGGCTCGATGCTTACAGCTCGGGGCTGGAAGCCTGCTTCGGATTCTGGGTCTCCCTCTCTCCCTGCTCCTCCCCTGCTCTGTCTCTGTCTCTGTCTCTCTCAAAAATAAATATACATTAAAAAGTTTTTAAAAAAAGGCCATGGGTTCAGATGAACTTGTTTGAAGACTAGGGATGCTACATGCTAACTGTGGGGCTTTCCTAGACTTACTTGACCTCTCCTTACCTCAGTTTCCTCATCCACTCAATGAGGCTGACCATTCTACCTTCCTCACAGTACTGTGTGAGAACTAAGATCAAATACACAATAGGAAACCATGTTAAATGTTAGCTATGTTACCCTTACCACACTCGGGTTCTGTGGTGACAGACTTTTAAGATGGCCTCATTGACCCCTGCCTCCTCTGTAATCTCTTCTTCTTGAGTGTAAGCAGGAACCAATAACTTACTTCCAACAGAGTATGGTTAGAGCAATGAGATGTCACTTCTGAGATTGTGTTATGAGAAGACTGTCACTTGTTTTCAACTTTCTTTCTAGATGCCTCTTGGATTGCTCATTCTGGGGGAAGCCAGCTGCCATACTAGGAGACAGCACCCAGAGAGGCTCCTATGAGAGCATGGGAGCAAATCCTGGGGATGACTGTAGCTGAGCTGACACTTTGGTTGCAGGATTGTGACAGACCCAGCCTAGCTGCTCCCAGACTCCTGACCCACAGAACTGGTGAGATAATAAATACTCTTGTTTCCAGCTGATATGTTCCAGGGCAATTTGTTACCCAGCCCTAGGTAACTAACACAGGTGTTATGGTACTCACTTCACATATGATATCTTCTTTATCTTCACAGCCACTGAAAAGGGTAGGACATGAGAGGGTGGGGAGGGGCAGAGAGGGACAGAGAGAGGATCCCAACCAGGCTCCATGCTGTCAGTGCAGAGCCTGATGGGGGGCCCGATCCCCCGAACCACGCGATCATGACCCGAGTCGAAATCAGGAGTTGGATGCTCAACCAGCTGAGCCACCCAGGAGCTCCAAAGGTAGGACATGTTACCCAATTTATAAATGAAACAGTGGAGGATCAGAGATGCTAAGTCCCTCGGCCACACACAGGGGTATGGGGTGGAGCCCAAATTTGAATACAAATCTTCCCACCTGCCAAGCTCATCCTTTAGGGTCTATTGCTTCTTCTGGGAAGCACATCGGTTCTTTCAGTTTTTCATTCATTCAGTCAACCAATTAACCCATCATTCATGGATTCATCATCCCAACATTCATTAATCATTTATCCGCTCAACAATGACGTGCTAGGTACTGCTCTGAGGAGTAAGATTAACAAGATTACTGCCCTCCCCAAGCTTCCAGCCCAGCAAAGATATGGAAATAGTAATTTCATGCTATGGTGAGCGCTATGGCTCACATACATGGTGTCGCAGGACAAAGATCGGTGGGGGCAAAGGGAAGGCGGGTCGTTTGGATTGGAAGGTCAGTGACATCCAGACACCTGAAGGGTCAGATCCAGCCAGCGAGGGGAAGGCTTTTAGAAAGAGTCGTCTGGGAGAATGGGCTCCTCTCTCCTTCATTTCCTATTCCTTGGTTTTCCACTACAGCTTTACTGGTGCTTTTTTTTTTTTTTTTTTTTAATGAAATTTGTTGTCAAATTGGTTTCCATCCAACAGCCAGTGCTCAAACTACAACCCCCAACCTCAGAACCTGTCCTACCTGTCCAGGCTTAGAGCTGCTGTCTTCTCGGAGCAACATTATGTGCCTCTCTTATGAGTTCAAATAGTTCCTATTTGCATCATCCCTTCAAGGCTGTTTCCTTTCTCTTGCACGAATTTGGAAATATTTACCCAATTAAAAGACCACAATATTTCCTCAAGCCTTGTTGTCTTTCCATATGTACCGGTTCCCCCTACCTCATATTGGGGCTGTCTCCTCATTCATAAAGGGATTATGATTGTCATATTACAAATGTAATGTGCATTGCCTGGCATATAGAAAGTTCTAGAATGATATGTTAATGTTGATCAATGTAAAGACAGTTGTTATCCAGTCATTAAAGTTCATGATCAGGTTGTATTTGAATGACAGGGTAAATTCAAATATACATTAAATAGTAAGCAATAACTCTCATGGGAGCTTACATTCTGGCCAGAGCCCTAGCTCTCATCCTAACTGTGAAAGTAATATATTAATTAGAACATATCTTAGCTAACTTTCATTTCCTAAACAGTCTTTCGGACATAGTCTTTCTGCTCATAATGTAGTATGTTGTTTGAAATACAGATGGCTTCCATTTTAATTGTTTTGAAAGTGCTATTAAGGAGGATGCATCTCACATATTGAAGACGAAAGAGGCTGAGAGAGGCCGGTGGTGGGGGGACAGTGGGAGGAAGGACAGGAAAGGAGAGGAATGACAGAAGGAGCAGAGGTCCAAAGGGGTCTTGCGGTGAATTACATTCTTGTATAGTAGCGACAAAGACAGATGAAGGGGTGCCGAAAACAAAACATGGATGCCTTCCAAACACGTTTTACATATTGACTCAGTAAAGAAACATCGACCCATTTGCAGCTTTAATATTATTCGTGATTTACATGGGAATTCGGCTGTCAAGTTCAAGCTTAATTTCTACACTCCGTGGTCAGTCCTTATGTAGTAATTAAAGACTTTTCAGCATAAATCAAATCTCTCCCTGCGATATGTTCTGTGAGCTACAGCACTAACAAAAATGAATGTCGTCCTTAATACAAACTGAGACATTAGAAAACGGTTTATAAATGAGACTAGAATATAAGCAATCCGGTCCGAAAATAACCATTATGGTATCACAGCTGCTGAAGCGACTGCACACTGGGGTCCACAGCTGGTCTTTTAATGGCTGGAAGCAATGGATTGGGTAAAGAACTCAATTTTAAATTTACTAAGTTTATCTAACCACAGCTGAGAAGAGCCTCGTACTGAAATTGTGGCATTTTCGATTTCCATTCAGCAAACTTACCTCCAGCGCGCTCCCAAATGACAGGTGAGGTATTGGGTTTCGCACAGTGACGTCCTGTTGTCGGTGCACCCTAAGAATTTAGACGTATTTGGGCCCTGTTAGGATTGATGACTGGGTTTATGAGTCAGGATTCTTCAGAGAAACAGAACCGTGTGCGTGTGTGTGTGTGTGTGTGTGTGGAGAGAGAGAGAGAGAGAGAGAGAGAGAGAGAGAGAGAGAGAGAGATATTTCGAGGAATTGGCTTACACCCTTGTGCAGCCTGGCAAGTCTGAAATCTTCGGGGGGGGGGCAGATTAAAACTCAGACAAGAGTTGAGGTTGTAGTTTTGAGTTTGAAATCCATAGATGAGACGAGCAGGCTGGAAACTCAGATAGAAACTCAGTCTTGAGGCGAAATTCCTTCCCCAGGAAACCTCAGACTTTTGCTCTGGGTATTCAGCTCACTGGATAAACGGCATCACCATTATCGAGGGCAATCTCCTCCACTGAGTCAACTGATTGCAAATATTAGTCACATCCACAAAATACCTTCACAGCACCGTCGAGACTGGTGTTTGGCCGAACAACTGGGCAACGTAACCTCACCCAGTCGATAAATAAAATTAACCACCACAACTGGCCACTAGGACTAAGACCCTAAATAATCAGGACACCGTGGCTACATCTTAACCCCCGATTTTAAGCACCAGGCAGGCAGGGGGGCTCATTCCTCATGACTCGGGACCCTGCTCCCACACCGTGAGCCTCCAGTATCCTAACACAAAGTCCCTGACGTCACTTCCCGCTGCTGGATCCCACATTCCAGGTGTCTTGTCAAAACATCGACACTGCCCAACCACCTCTCTGTTTTTCAGAGGGTTTCTCCTTCACTTCTTAACCTTCCCACAGGTGACGTCCAGATTGTCTTGAAGATTGGCCAACGTCTTGAGGAGGAAGGCAGTACAGCCCTGGGCTCGGCTCTCCAGCCTTTCCTTCTCAGAGGATCCCGTGGCACCCAAGGTCTCTGATTCTTGTCCAGCCAACCTAAGGCGTCAGCCAAAAGCTTTGGGGCTTCCTCGGTCTCCTGTCGGTGGCCCGAGGCTTCTGCCTGCCTCCCGGACCCCTCTCGGTAGCAAACGGAGAGGGAAACGTGGATGCCGCTAGGTGGCTCGTCTCTTAGTGTTGCCTCTTTCTATGCGATTTTGTCTTCGTAGGTTGTGGCTGCTCGACGGCTATCAGGTGCCTTCAAGCAAACGGTTTCTACTGCTTCATCTCTTTTCTATCTGTCCTCAGTGACAGTGTTGGTCAGCTGTAAGATCTTCCGTCATCCCTCATTTGCCTTTCTTTTGTAGCCATCCCCATTTTATTGACATACATTGAACTTTTTAGAACATCTGGAATTTCTTTTGTTGTAGTGGTCAGAGATAACATTCCCCTCCCCTCCAAGTATCTGAATTCCCCAGCACTCTTTCCTCTCTCTGTACAACAGCTATAGTTACAACCCATAGGTGCTGTCATATTTTCATTAGCTTTATATTCTAGATATCCTGTGTCAGAAAGTAGAGGATTTCTTTTTCTATTTTGGGGTGATCTGCTTTTTTCCCCCTAGCTTTGTTATTATGTTTTAGTTTTATTTTATTACGAGCATAGCATGCTTTCTGTCCTATTTCTACCTTCTGGAATTCATTGATGTCATTTATAGCTTAATGTATGGTCTATTATTATCACGGTTCTATAAGCAATTGGAAAGAATGTGATTTATAGAGCGTATGTGAATGTGTGTGAGCACATAATCTCTCTTATCAAATTATTCTGTTCTTCTCTTTGTCACATTTTGTGAACTTGACCCGTCTTATGCAGGGAAATTTTTAACATGCGTATACACGCTTGCTTTGTGAGCTCTGATGTTACTATCTATCTACATGGTGGGTTGGGTACTTTTACCATTATATGTAGCACTTCTTTGTCTCTTTTTTTAAAGTGTTTATTTATTTTTGAAAGAGAGAGAGAGAGACAGAGAGGGGTTGTGGAGAGAGAATCTCAAGCCGACTCTGAGCCAAGAGCCAAGAGCCAAGAGCCAAGAGCCTTATGCGGGGCTTGAACTGACAGACCCTGAGATCATGACCCGAACTGAAGTCGAACGCTGAACCAGCTGACCACCCAGGTCACCCTCTTTGTCTCTTTGGATGCCCCTTTCTCCCCAGAAATCAACTGTTCTGACATGGAGACAATATTCCTTGCGATAGGTAAGTTTAGCTCACGTGTGTGGATTTCATACCATGGATATGCGAGGTCTTACTTTCGTCCTAATATTTTCTGATTTCTCCTCCTTGTTCTCCTTTTTAATCTTTGTCTATATGTGTCTGGGCTTTATTCGTCGAGGAAGGGAACAAAAAGCCAAACACAAACCAGTGAAATTATTACAAGGGACACACATACGATAGGGACCATTAAAAGGAGATTTTTGTAGCTGATGCTTCTTCTCCCCACAACAGGGCCAGGAGGAGCTTCGGGGCTCCTCAGAAGTCAGTCTCTCCTCCCCGCCCCTCTGATGAACTGCTTCCTGCAAAGATCCCGGGTCTGTGTGTTTCCTCTTCTAGTTTTCTCTTCTCTGCTCTTCCGTGGGGCCAAAGAAGGCCAAGGAAGCCCCAGCTCTGGCCCTCGTGCCCACTTGCAAAGGATGTTGACCACACCTCCCAAGGGGGCCACCTCCTGGGAGTCCCTGCTCCGCCAGCTTCGGGTGTCCTTCGTCCGAGACGTCCCAAAGCTTGGCTTATTCCCTACCTTTGGCAGAATTTCCACTTGGGTTTGGGTCAGAGATATTTTACAGTTTCCTTAAAGACCAAGTTTGTGATTCTGCATCCGACCGTCCTTGAGATATTCGCATCATATCGCAGAGAAAAGAACTGATACATCTTCGATCTGACATAGTGAAGGCAGGAAAATAATAGCTAACATTTAAATAGGACTGAATGTGTAGGACAGCGTAAAGCACTGTTTTAAGCATTTGAAAATAGATCAACTCAACATTTTTACTTTATAGATGAGGAAACAGAGGCACAGAGAAATTAAGTAGCTTGCACTAGGTCACAGTGTTAGAGGAGCCAAAGTTTGAATCGAGGCGTTTGGGTTCCAGAGGCCGTGGGATGTTTTGCTACAGAGTCTCTCAACCGTGTCCACATCATACTCTGCTTTCCAGAAGCAGTGAGACGGATCCTGATTTTCTCCCACTTGAGCAATCCGGTAAAAGTCGGACAACTTTCCACTTGCTGGTCATCAATTTTTTGTTCTGGGTTGAGTGATGGAGCAATAATTTGAACTGTACAGTGGGGGAAAAAAAAACCAGACTTGAATTTGGTAACTCTGGTATCCCGTCCCAGCTCTGTTTCTCCCTAGATCTAAGCCCTGGACATGTTATTAAACTTTCTGATTCTTGGCTTCTTCATATAAGCGAAATCCAAATGCCACCGGGCTTCCCCATCCAAAGTCTGGTCTCTAGACAGAGAAACATGATAGGTTGTCTATAGTAAATCGATGACTCCCTCAAAGCAGTGCACAGGATGACGTGGTTTGTAACCTGGACCAACACTTCTTAAAAACCCTCTCGTTGGGGGGCACCTGGGTGGCTCAGTAGGTTAAGTGTCTGACTCTTGGTTTCGGCTCAGGTTATGATCTCACAGTTCATGAGTTCGAGCCCCATGTCGGGCTCTGTGCTGACACTGCAGAGCCTGCGTGGGATTCTCTCTCCCTCTCTCTCTCTGCCCCTTCCCTAGTCCCTCTCTCTCTTTCTCAAAATGAATAAATAAATAAACTTTAAAAAATTTTGTAATCCCTTCTTTTTTTAACACTCTCTTCCCTAAAAATTTTCTGAATCGCTAAATTGCTCTGAAATCCCTATTCTTTCTCTCACTGTAAACTCTGGGCCCCAGATGTTCCCTCTAAACCTTTCCCTGCATTGCTTCTGCCTCCCCTCAATTCCTCTGTATCCTATTTAAATCTCTTCTTTTTGATGTTTCTCTTTCTGGAAGAATTCTCTTCCCTCCTCCTTTCAAATGCAAAAATACTTAACCCATTCTTTGACTGCTAGAATGCTTGGAAGTCGCTTAAAAATGCCTTGAAGTGTTTTCCTAAATGTTTTCTGAAGACCAGGTTATTTTGGAGTTGTAGCCAAAAAGTGTCTCTTTTTTTTGTCACAGAATTCATCTAGCATTGGTAATTTTTTTTCTCATTCAACAGATTGGAAAAACAAAAGTCATGCACTGACTTTCTGGTTGGACTTCAGGTGAGATGTGCTTAAGGGTAGAGCTCTTCCTCAGCATTTGATTTTTCCAATATTTGTGTTTTAAAAATATACAGATAGGTGTTTATATTTGTTGGTTTAAATTCTGTCTTGTTTCACTTTGGAAATACAAATCAAAACCACGATGAGATATCACTTCATACCTGTCAGAATGGCTAAAATCAACAACACAAGAAACAACCGATGTTGGTGAGGATGCGAGAAAGGGGAACCCTCGTGCACTGCTGGTGGGAATGCAAACTGGTGCAGTCACCATGGAGAACAGTGTGGAGGTTCCTCAAAAAGCTAAAAATAGAACTACTTGCTTATTAGGTATTTACCCAAAGGATACAAAAATCCAGATTCGAAGGGGTACACCCACCCCAATGTTTACAGCAGCGTTATCTACAATAGCCAAAGAATAGAGAGAGCCCACATGTCCATTGACTGATGAATGGATAAAGATATGGTATATATATATATATATATATATATGTATATATATATATATATATATATACGTATATATATATATACATATATATATGTATATACAATGGAATACTACTCAGTCATCAAAAAGAATGAAACCTAGCCTTTTAGCATGGCAAATCAGATTTTACTTTCAATTAAGCATTGGTAATGGAGTATCTGGTAATTGCTGGAAATAATTCTGTGATTGAGTTTTGTACCCCCGTATATGGATCATTTCTTCTCCATAATGTGTCCCCAAATGCAGCTTTGTTTTCCAGATACCTTGATGCAGAATACAGTTTTTTCATCATCAGGTGAAAAAAAAGAACTTTCGACCTAGTACCCCATATTCCTCTTAGGAAGCCAGGAGGAAGTGTGTGGTCTTAGCATGTCTCTTAGAAAGCAAAAGAAGGAGAAATATTAATGACCAGATACTGAGCTCTTCAGAGGACGCAGACGGAAGGATGTGATGTCGTCTATAACTGAGTGTATTTTATCCCTGCCAAACAGAAAAATAGGATAATAATACTTATTTTACAGTGTTTTTTAAAATGTTTATTTATTTTTGAGAGACACAGAGTGTGAGCAGGGGAGGGACAGAGAGAGAGGGAGACACAGAATCCCAAGCAGTTCCAGGCTCTGAGCTGTCAGCCCACAGCCCCACGCGGGGTTTGAACTCACAAACCGAGATCATGACCTGAGCTGCAATCTGATGTTTAACCGGCTGAGCCAACCGGGCGTCCCTGTATCTTACAATATTGTTAAGATTCTCATGTGAGAACATTCATGACAGGCACCCGAAATACATCAGTGCATAATAGGGACTCATGGTGTCTCGGTTCCCTTTCTATAGGAGGGAACTGCTCCTATACAAATAAATTTTTGTACATAAAAAGCAGGACCAGCAACAGTGTTCAATGCCTCAAACGCTACTCGGTGTTTACTGAAGAAGGGTTAGATCTCGCTTCCATTTCAGTTTTTAAGGCCCCGATAATTAATATTAGAATTTTCCTTGAACATTGCATGAGACGCATGCGATGTTCATACTTCCATGCGTACTTTCTGAAGTATCTCCCAGTCAGACTTGCCGGCTTTTTTTCACCCACTGCACCAGCAAATTAAAGCAGGCAGGTCTATAACAGACTTTTAGAATCATTGGCCTGTGATTTTTTATGCCAACAAGCACAGGTGACCAAATACGGATTTAAAGAAGGGGTAGGGCGCCAGAATTATTGAAAGGTTTTCTTCTGTAACGGTAGCAATTGTTAATGAGCTTATGGGATGAGTCATCGAAATTTTCAGCGATTTTCAGCTGAACAGCAATGTCTGATGAGAATCAGATCAGTCTTTGTCAGCGTGAAGTTGAACAGCGCAAAGTTGTGGACTAGTGCTGAAGCTGCATTCTGTGACCACTGGAAAGAGTATTTCTTTGTGCAAATTTTTTGCCAGAATCGAAGCAGACGGAGGCACCTTATTTCTATGCACTGTCAACACAGAACCAATCCACCCAGACCATTGATTTTTCCTTCCTTACAAAACTGAAAAAAAGTGCTCTCTTATTTGTAATAGTCAAGCTTAATCCTCACAGCCCAGTGGAATAGGTATGATGTCCATATTTTTCTAGGGAACCTAGTTCCCTAGAAAATAATCAGACTAGAGCTAACCCAAAGAAATGCCACAATGCTCTTAAGACTCTGATTCATCTAGTCCCAAACATAGAGCAGATACTGAGAACAAGGAATACCCCCAGACTTCCCGATTTTTCCGAGGGTAATTATGGTTATGCTTTTAAGCCTATTTATTTATTGTCATTCATTCTTCCTTATTTTATTTTACTCTGTTTTTAGTCTTGTATCCCTTGACTGTAGCCGATTCCTTCTGTATATTACCTGCTGTGACAAGCTGTCTTTTATTTGAGCCAGATGAGTAATAAATATTACACCACGTAAGAGGTGTCTAACTCTCCCCTCTGACAAGGGCTTGAGTGACTGTCCTAACTATATGGTTAGTTTTAACTGAATCGTCCTTATTCTTTCGTCCTTTTCGATGCACAGCAAGTTCTGAGAAGTGTCCACGCTGCCCTGGTTTAATATTTGAGGATTTCTTTCATGAAATAGATTCTTTCACATTATCCATTCCCGTTGTGACCTTTGTAAGAGAAGGTCATATCACTTTCAGGCTTTATCCTTGCGAAATAAAACCTTACTGTTGTTGCTGGCGTATTAGGCTACTGTTTTATTAATTAATTCCAGGTTTATTTCCTTATCTGTAAAATAGAAACACAAGTAATGCTTACCTTACCTGCTAATTGTGGCCATTACATTTCATTAAGTGGCTTCTGTAAGGCATTTACACGGTGGCCAACTTATAATTAGTACCTAACAATATCACCTAGTATTATGATGTCCCTTCATCGAATATATATAAGGGTTACTCCACGTGCCAGATGTGGTTCCGAGCCCTGTGTGTACAGAGATGAAGAAAAGAGTACAAACATCCCTGTGGAACTGATAGTCTAGACGTGCTGTCCCGTAGAATTTCTGCATCGAAGGAAATAGCGTCTATCCGAACTGGCCAATACACTTTTGAATATGTGAACTGTGGCCAGCATGACTGAAGGAAGGAAGTTTTAACTTCATTTAATTTTACTTAATTTAACTTAAATAGCCTCGTGTGGCTCCCGGTGGGACCATGCAAATCTACACCCGGGAGCCGGCTATGTAAACAATCTCAATAGAGTAAGCTGATTGCTGTATTAGAGGCAACTGCTATAAAATACAGAGGCAGAAGTGACTGCTTCTCCTTGGGAAAAATCAGGAAAAGTTTCACATAAGTGATGATATTTAAGTTGGAGGTTAAAGGACATATGGATTTTTTTTTTTTTTTTTTTTTTAGAAGAAAAGTGGAGGGAAGGGTGTTCTGGACCCAGGGGACTCCATGTATAAAGGCACAGAGCCTAGAAAGAGTCTGGCATACCCAGGACAACTTGAGTTAGGTTTATTGAGTCCCAAAGTACTTTCCTGCTCTGAAACAAGTCTGCAATTTTTCTGCCCACCCATCAGTATAGCAGTCTGGCTGCATACAGTTCATTCCCAAACTCCATATTTGCTATAATAATAAGTGAATAATCAACAACCCTCCAATCTGCAACCTTGCTTGTCTCCTCCAAATCATTTATGGGTTAAATAAAGGTGACCTCAGGCATGATCTTTATGGGACTGTAGTTCTTTTTTTTAATTTTTAATTTTTAAATTTATTTTTGAGAGAGAGACAGACAGACGAGAGAGAGAGAGAGAACATGAGCAGTGGAGGGGCAGAGACAGAGAGAGACACAGAATCCAAAGCAGGCTCCAGGCTCTGAGCTGTCAGCACAGAGCCCGACGTGGGGCTCGAAATTGTGAACCATGAGATCGTGACCTGAGCTGACGACGGACACCTAACCAACTGAGCCACCCAGGCGCCCCTGTGGGACTCCAATTCTTATCCTTCTCTTTGCTTTTTGCCTCTAAGACATTTCCTTGCTTTTTTATAATGCGATTCCATCCTACCTTCTTTTGCTCAATTCTCCACATCCAAATTAATGCTATGACCCCTTCTGATGATGTGGCATCATTTTTGTCTCCTCCCCCCCGCCCGCCCTGTATTCACTCCACACTTCTCCAATCATCGCAGCATGGAGGCTTCGGTGTGCGTCACCCAATGGCAATTTCCAGAGTATATGCTGGTTGTAGGAGACCCTCAGGTGTCATCCCCTTCTCTTCAGCTCTGGCCTCAGTCAGTCTTTCAGGTCCCACGGTGGCATTGCCTAGGACTTTGGATTAATGACTGTGGGAAGAGACGCTCTCTGGCTTTGGATGTGAGCAAGGAAACACGTGGCCACGATTCTGTGGTAGCTCACTTGAGGAACAGAAGGGGGCACTGCTGAAACAATTTCAGGGAATGGGATTGGGGCATTGATCAAAATGTGCCAGAACTTGATTATCCACACACACTGAATTTCCCTTTGTCATAGGACAATTTTGAGTTGGATTTTCTTTCCTTTTTTTTTTTTTTCAACAATAGATCCTAACAGATATGACTGCTTAACTAGACTAACCTTTATTTCTTAATTGACTTCTGGATAAGTTCCCCGAGGATAGGTCTTCTCTAACTGGTCAAGTGGTCTACTTCACCCTTGAAATGGGCAAGAAGTTCCCTGACTAAAAAGTTAGCAAGCCCAGATATTCAGCCACGTCTCTCATTCCAATACCTATTTCTTGGTCCCATCTCAGAGTTAAGAGAATCTCAAAGAGATTCACCCAGAATCTCTGGGTGCAGAGATCCCAGAAGTCATGCTGATCAGCATGGCTGACTTGGTCCTTCATGACTCCTGAGCTGGTCTTGATCTAAGTCTGATAACTTCTCTTCCTTTGCCCACAGACTTCTCTAGAAGAAGAATCTGTCTACATATGATGCAGGAACTGAAGGACTACTGGAGAGTTACTTTAGGTAATAGAGCATACTCTCATGCCATACTAGGAAACAGTGGCAAATATTCATATAATACACACCATGCACTGGTCACTGTTGAAGCACTTGATGTAACTCATTTAGCTCACGTGTAATCTCCAAAACAACCCTCTCAGAAGGTACTGTGATTATCCACACCTTACCTACGAGGGCAGGGAAACACCGAGAGGCTAAATAACCCGGGCAAGGTCACACAGCTGGTAAGGAGTAGACCCGGGAGTCAGAGACTTTCAGCCTGGTTCCAGACTCTTGCCTTAAGAGGTACCTTAGTATAGTAAAAAGAATTCTTAAGGCAAGTGTTCAATGATGAATTTTATGGAGCTACCGTTGGAAAAGTCCATACATTTGAGTTTTCTGATCCTCCTCATGGCTGTGTGGCGATCCGTCCGTTCCATAGGCCTTGAACAACTTCTATTTACAAGGTTACTAGCATACATTAGACGTGTCAGGTGTGTAGACGAAGGGTGTTACTTTGTGGATAGCTAACCAGCTCATTTGTGGCTTCAATGCATCTGAGCCTTGGCCTCAAAAACTCTGCCGCTCACAGCTTTGCGGTGATCAAATGCGTTTGAACTTTGTGAAGAGCATATAAGCAGCTCCTCCCTAGATGGGAGTTTGAGTCTTGACCCTAAAGTTTATTTCTCAGATTATATTTCTTCACGGCCGGGATCATCTATCATCTTTTATTACAAATAAATTTGTCTCAAAATGCATGTGCGATTTCCATATAATAACAGTGCACGCTCAGAAGAATGGCTCATGTGGAAGAGATCGACACTACCAAGTGTTGAGGAGGATGTGGACCAAATAGAATTCTCATACACTGTAAGGGGGGTGTGGGGTGTAAACTTTTGGCACATCCCCTTTGGATAGCTTTCGGGTATCATCTACTAATGCTAAAGATATGCTTATTTTTTTATAGTAAATATAATTTATTGTCAAATTGGTTTCCACACAACACCCAGTGCTCATCCCAACAGGTGCCCTCCTCGATGCCCATCACCCACTTTCCCTTCTCCCCCAGCCCCCATCAACCCTGTTTGTTCTCAGTATTTAAGATATGTTCATTTTTAAATGTTTAAATATCACTCCTAGGTATATAACCAAGAGAGAAGCATACACATGCTCACCCAAAAACAAGCACTAGGATGCCCACTGATTGCAGCTTTATCTGTTAAAGCCAAAAACCAGAAGGAAGCCCCCCCGCCCCAGCCCATATACAAATAGCCATCAACACAGTAGGTAAATAGTGATATATCCACACAATAAAATTCTACATTGATCTGCAGATATTTGCAAAAAATACAGATCAGTCTCACAAACATAATGTTGAGCAAATGAAGCCAGACCATAAAAGAGTACCCACTCTATGAGTCATTTTACGTAACATGTAAAATTCACCAGCGCATTTCTACGCTATCAGGTTACTCTTGGGTAGGCAGTGCTGGGGGTTTCTGAGATGCTGGTGTCATTCTGTTCAAACTTGGGTGCTGGTTGCATGGGTGTGATCAGTTTGTCAAATGCATTTGAGCTGTGCACTTACGCGGTACGCACGTTTTGTAGGCGTACGTCAATGAAAGAGGTTTTAAAAATAAAGTACACAGAAGGCAGTTTTCCCTCTCAGTGAATAGTACAGGCTGTTGGGCTGTCAACCCAGTGAGTGGGTTTCATCTTCCTCCGAGAATTGACCCTTGATTCTAAGAAAAATTCCTGGCCAGATCCCATAGCCCTTTAACCAAGTGGAACCAAGCAGACCAACGCGACTATTTAAAATGTAATCAACGTATTTTTTCAGATTTCTAAAATGTTTGGATTAAAATAAATAAACAGGATTTTCAACCAGAAAGATGTCCTGTTTTGACCTTTGTATTAATTTTCTGAATAACCGGATTTGGAATTTCAAAAACTTTTATGGGTTCCTTTGGCGGAGGGGAAATGCATTTGAGTTCTCCTATGATGGTGTTTTTAGCAGCACAATTTGGAACCTGCATCTTTTCTGAAATAAATAATGTGTGCTTCGTTTAGTAAAATCCTGAAACACTCAGGCCTTTTTCAAACCAAGAGAAGAGTTGTATATTGATAATTCAGACTGCCTGTTCTCTTGGAATTTTGTGAATAGCACAGAACTCTGTGATCAATGTTCAAGATGCCGTTTCTCTTACAAATTCAAATTCAACCATCATCTATTGGAAGCTTCCTTTGCCCAAGGCGCCATTCTGGGTATTTCCCATTCCTCATTTCCTTAAACTTGTATTGCAACTAGGTGTGTGGATATCTGTCTCCATGATAGAGATGAAGAAGCTGAAGTTATTGACATTGACTCCAAATCTAGGACTTCTCCACCACACCGGTGACCCTCAGAGGTTGTCTTCTTCTGGTGGCTGTCACTGAGGAGAAATCTAGGAGACACGGAGCCTTATGCTGTGCTCACGAAGACACTGTCTTATGCTCATGAATCAGTAGACGTTAGCTTGGAAGAAATGGACACGGTGTAAAGCTATGAGCTTGAGAAGGTTATGGGCAGGTGGGGAACATTTGCTAAGCATTTCCATTCCTTTCTAATGATGATGAAGCCTAGGCCAGCAAAATCCAGTCGGTGTTGGTTTTTGCTTTTGTTTTTTTGAATCAGGCACGATTTTGACTACCTTAATACGGGGAAATTTAACAATCCTTTTTCATCCACACAAAATGTTGATAAGAAGGAATAAACTATGGGGACCTTTTGTTCTATGATCTTGACCTTGGAACCGCTAAAGAATGTGTTCATATTTCTTTGTCACAAACGCTGTTAGAACTAAAGAGAGAAGAAGCTGATGTCTGTAAACAAAGTTCAGAAAGACGCAGTTTGGTTCCAGGAAAGGATTCCTGTTGGCCTTGCACTCAATCTGGGTTGAACTGGCAACTTCAACATCTCTGGGAAGCCCCTCTGTAGCTTGGACAACCGATGTTGCATAAAAGGGTAATTGCTGTCATTTGAAAGAATTAATGTCTGGGTTCTTTGGGTAATATTGTGAGAGGAAAAGAATTTGTTAAAGATTGGCCTGTACATGTAAGGAAAAAACTGGACCCCAGAGACAGCATCACCAAAAAGAGTAGAGACCTCGACCCTCGTCCCATTAGGGAAAGTAGGAAAAAAAAAAAGGGCTATTGGGATGATACACATTTTATTCTTTGTGCCTGTCCCTTTAAAATAAAAAGGGGAAGGGTGAGACCCCCTGGGTATGTGTTAAATCCTCCTCTGGGATCTCTCTTTAGCTCTTAGAACCTTAGTCCCAGAGCTGTTCCCTCTTCCAAATGCATGGATTCACTCTTATTTAACCGTTTGTGTCTAGTGAGCTTTTTCTCTGTCTTCTGTTTCTCTATCTTGAGTTTGAATTGAGCAATGACAAGACTTTGGTTTGAAAGTTCAGCCTTCATGGGGGCACCTGGATGGCTCAGTCAGTTAAGAGTCCGACTTCGGCTCAGGCCATGATGTCACAGTTTGAGGGTTCGAGCCCCGTGTCAGGCTCTGTGCTGACAACTCAGAGCCAGGAGCCTGCTTCATATTGTTTGTCTCCCTCTTTCTGTCCCTCCCCCTGTTCATGCTCTGTCTCTCTCTCTCAAAAATAAATAAACATTAAAAAAAAAGAAGAGTCCCATTTTGGATCAGGTCATGATCTCATGGTTCGTGAGTTCGAGCCCTGCATCGGGCTGCCTGTTGTCAGTGGCAGACCCCACTTTGGATCCTCTGTCCCCCTCTCTTTCTGCCTCTCTCTCTCTCCCTCTCTCTCTCTCCCTCTCTCTCTCTCAAAAATACATAAACTTAAAACAAGAACAAAAAGAAAGTTCAGCCTTCAGAGGCCTCTACATTCCTTCTAGACTCTATGACTAACCCCTGAATAAACACCATAAAAGCTGATGCCAAAAGTTTTCCCAGAGAGGGTTCATGGTTCTTGAGTGTTCAGTCTAGGCCTATCATTCAACCAAAAGCTTTCTTGGTTTATGGATTTGCTTACATTTGGAAATTAAATGAATAAGTTTGTATATTAATTAACTGAAATAAATTTGAAATTAACTGAATAAATCCAATCAAACCAAGTTAAACCAAATTCCATGTGGGGAGCTGCTGTCCAGTATGTGCTCATTGGGTGAATGAATGAATTGGGCTTACCCTCCTAAACTTGCTTCTGTCTCTGAATCCAAGAAAAAGTACTTGACCTTGACTCTTCCTAGCTTGGGCCAAAGCTTGCAAGCATCCCCAGATCTGTAGTTATTTCCATTGTCAGTATCCTAGAATTTCCTTAGAGATAAATTTGATGAATATGCAAATAGATCATGGGAGGGGTTACAAACTAACGTTTCCTGGGCCAAATCCAGCCCCCAAACACTTTGGATTTGACTCTCATGGTCTTGTAATTTTTTTTTTTTTTACACGAGAATTTATGCGTCAGGAGATTTTGCCTAAACATATAGGTTCTATCTCTTCTAGTGCCAGGTTTATATTTCGCCACAGCATCACACGGGGGGAACAGAGTATCAGCTATCCATTGTAGTTAAGACACGAGCCCTATGCTTACTAGAGTAGACGTCTGCCCTAAGAGGTGCTGCCATTAAGGATTTTATTTGCACAGTTATCCTTCATATGTAGAGTAAATGCATCTCTCTCTGTTCCACAAATTTAGACTGACGGTTGCATAATTTTAGAAAAAAAATGAAAGTGAGCGTATGTTTTTCTTTTCATGGGAAACACATTTTTATAAACAGTTCATCATGTTTCATCTGCCTGGCCTCTCTGGACATTTCAATTTTCAACTCGTGCCCTGCTGTTTGTTTTTTTTTTTTTTTTTTCCTGTGATGGACATTCTATGCTTTTTATTTCTGGGAGCTTTACAAAAGCCAGATGGAGAGAGAGGAAAGTAATGTCTGCAGAATAAATCTTCTTAATGGTTTTAGTTTTCCTTCCAGGGCTTATCTACATAGGGATTTCATCACCTCAGATGGTAAGTCATCAGAGTCCGCTGGTGTGAAGGCAAAATCTGAAGAGATTAAGCCATAGAATAGACATGAAGCCAGTCCAGGGGATGGGGACCTGGGTTCGCGCAGGAGACTGAGTCCAGTGGCAGTGAGACAGGAAGCCGAGGACTGAAGCACCAAGATAAGACCGCTACCATAGGGGCTGAGTCAAGAAGTTACTGGAAGAGTCAGATCAGAGCTCAGGAAACTTCAAGAGGAAAACGTATTTGGAATCTGTGTCCTGCTATGTATCAAAACTTCAACACACACAGAAGCTTGAGGCCAAGTTGGGTTTTTGGCAACTAGGTTTACCTTTCATCTTTAAAAAAATATATGTATTTTAACTCACCCTTCCACCAAATAATATACAAACGGATCCTTCAGCCACTTTTCTTAAAATGTATATTTTACTAAAGTGTAACGCACGTACAAGTGTTTAGCTTGTTGATTTATTTTTAGTAAGTGAACATACCATGTAACCAGCACCCAAATAGAAAACTAAAACATTACCCATATCTTCACGCCCTTTAACAGGCATTACCTTTGCGGGGATATATCTATAACAGACAGATTACTTTCTTCTTGTTTTTTTAAAAAACTTCATAGATGTGAAATAATGGTTATACACTGGCCTCTTTTGTTCAGTATTACGTTTTTGAAAATCACCTGCATCGTTGCACATAGCATTGTCTTCCTCATGTTGTATGAAAACACTGCCATGTATATATCCATTCTACTGTTGATGTATATTTGAGTTGGTTTCGGTATGGGGCCATCGCAGATAATTCTGTTTTATGGTATGCATTTCTTCTGGGTGTGTTCTCACAAAAGAAATCTCTGGGTCATAGACAATGCTCCTGTTCAGTTTTACTAGATATTGCCAAACAGTATGCCCAAGTACTTACCCAACACCACGAGTGCAGGAGACTTCCGGTCGAGCCGCCATATCACCAACGCATGGAAGTGCTTGTCTTTTTCATTTAGTCATTCATGTAATTGGGAAACGGCATTCAAATTGTTTTTGATGAGCATTTCCCTAACAACTTACAAAGTTGAGCACCTTTTCTTGGGATGATTGGTCATCTGAATACCTCCTTTCGTAAAATGTCTTGTCTTTTCTTTTTTAAAAAAAAAAATAGGGTTACCTCCCAGTGCAGAGCCCAATGCAGGACTTGAACTCACGACCCTGAGATCAAGACCTGAGCCGAGATTAACAGTCAGGTGCCTCATCGACTGAGCCACCCAGATGCCCCAAGAATGGATATTCTTCATGATAATGCAGCCTAATGTCTCTTTTCTATGATTAGTGCTTTTTAGGGGATTTCATTTAGCAAATCTTTGCCTACTTCGAAGTCGTAAAGACATTCTTCCATATTTTAACCTACAAGCTTTATTATGTTGCCATGCCATCTGTCCACCTGGAATCACTTTGTCTGGCAGTGAGAAGTAGGAGTGAAAATTCATCTTTGTTCATATGGACCTCCACTTGACCCAGCAGGTTTGTGAAGACGATCCTTTCCTTTTCCCCACGACACTGCAGTAATCAAGAGACCGTCTATGAACTGGCCTGTGTCTGGAAACTCCTTTCTGTTCCTTTGGTCTGTCTATTCTTGTCCCAGTACCACACTGACACCGCTTAACTGCTCTATAGCAAATCTTTGTATCTAGTAATGTGAGACCTTCAGGTTTGTTTTTCTTTTACAGTATTATCTCAGCTATTCTCAGATCTTTGTATTTCACAAATGATAGAGGCATCTTATTAATTTCTACATGTACACATGCACACACACATAGCAGGCATATAGGCATGCTTGAAATGTATTTGGATTTGCATTAATTTATAGATCAATTTGAGGAGAAATGACTTTTTTTATGTTTATTTTTGAGAAAGAGAGACAGAGCATGAGCAGGAGAGGGGCAGAGAGAGAGGCAGACACAGAATCCTAAGCAGGCTCTAGGCTCTGAGCTGTCAGCACAGAGCCCAACGCGGGGCTCGAACTCATGAACTGTGAGATCACGACCTGAGCTGAATGAAGTCAGACGTTTAACCTACTGAGCCACCCAGACGCTCCCAGAAGTGAAATTTTTATAATTTACGATATTGAGTCTTTTCTTTCCCCACTAACATGATTTTAGTACCTGTTTTATTAGGCTTTCAGCTTTCTCTCAAACTTGCTTTCATTTCTCAAAAAGGCCACATCCTTCCCAGGAGATTTAAAAAAAATTATCACTATTTTATTCACATACACTTTTTCTGATTGCATAAATAATAAGTACTTAATGTAGAAAAATCTTGTAATTATAAAAAAGAGAAGAGAAAAATCAATCATTTGCTGATGGTCTTAACCATTTAAATATCATCCATATATGCCATAAAAGGAGATATTATATACATTCCTTTGTATCTTTCTTTGTCTCTTAACAATATTTCAAAGATATTTTCTCATTTGAATAAATTTACACTTAAGTGTGATTTTTAAAGTAACTAAGCAGTATTATTTGAATGTATTAAAATGAAATAAACTATTTAACAAAGCCCCTGCTATTGATAATTCAGGATTTTTTCAGATTTTTAAAAATTCTCAGTCATATTGGAGCAAACATTCTTTTTTTTAAAAAAATTCTTTTAAACGTTTTATTATCCATATTTGAGAGAGAGGGAGACAGAGCTTGAGCAGGGGAGGGGCAGAGAGAGAAGGAGACACAGAATCCGAAGCAGGCTCCAGGCTCCGAGCTGTCAGCACGGAGCCCGACGCGAGGCTGGAACCCACAAACCGTGAGATCATGACCTGAGCCAAAGTCGGACACTTAACCAACTGAGCCACCCAGGCACCCCTAGCGTAGTCTGTATTTTTAACAAACTCCTTCTGTGACTCTTATGCACTCAAATATTCCTATATGCTCAAATATTAGAAAACCCCTGCTTAAGAAGTTTCTTTAGAAATGTGTCCTCTGTCCTGCCGGAGTTCATAGACCTCTCCAAGAGGCCAGTGCATTTCCCAGTTCCCGGGAGGAGTCCCCCCACCCACTTCCTGCCAGTGTCCCCTCATCACCTCTCAGGGGAAAGGATAAGTCATTCTCCTTATCTCACAATTGCAAGTGCAGTGGAGGCAGAGATCCTGTCCTTTTGTCCCAGAGGGTGACTCACGCAAGCCACCCAGGAGCTGCGGCCCACTTAGCAAACGGTGTGGTGTGATAATCCTCAGAAAAAGGTGCAAATGAGTTGTCAAGCTCAGTGCTGGAGGGGTGGTTGTGGGGGCGAGGGAGGGATCTATGGGTTGTTCACCTGTAGGGTGAACAATACTATCCAGAAGTGTCGGGCACATGAAAAAACATGCATGAAGGAAATAGACGGGGTACTGTAAAAGAATAAATAAGAAATGAATTAGGTGTATTTTCCTTCAAAGGCAAAGAGAAAGATATCTTGGGGATCCACGCAGAGAAAATCCACTAGATCTGTGGGAAACTAAAAGGCAGGCCCATGCCAGCGATGGGTCCTGAAATACACATTTTCTATTACATATGACTATATTTGACACATTATGTCTTTTGGTCCTTGCAGTATTTCTCTAGGTTATGTAAGAAACTGAAAATAGAAGGGTTTAAGTTATTTATTTGTCCCACATTTATGGAGCACCCACCAGGCACGGCATGAGGGGCCCACAACCAGTCAGTGGCTGGCTTCTGACTTCAGAATGCTGGCTTTCCGCGATGTCCTCTGTCAAATTGCTCATAGTATGGTTACAAAATGTACAAATGTGAACATATCAGTTACGGTGCAATTTAAAGGCAAGTACAATGCGCTGCATAAGATAAAATACAAAAGGTACATGGTAAAGTTCCAAATGAACTGTATGGATTAGAATTGTCAATGCCTAATGGTTTGGAGGGGTCAGAAAAGGCTTCTTTCAAAAGTGTGGACTTAGTAAGATGGGCTTTGAAATATTAATAGAAGTTAATGAGGGTCTCAAGAATAGAGGGCATTTGCTCTGAATTAATACAGGAAGTTTAAAGTACAAACCAACCACTGATTATACATTAAAAATATCAATTCACTCAATCACACAATGTGTATTTATTGAAGATTTACAATATACACAACTTCTCAAATCACTGGGTGCTCTGTCTCGAAAATCATGACACACAAGCCCAGTTGGGTTTAAAAGATATGAAATTATAAACTGATTAGTGATAAGACCTAACCACACTGTGGAGTTATGAAATAGACCGCTCAACTGTCTAAATCAAGAAATACGATAATAAATGATAAGGTAGTGGTTGCTTAGACAGTAAGAGCCAAAGAAATTAGAAGCAAAGTAAATTTTACCTCTCGGTGATTTAGAAAGTTCCAGAAAGGATAAACACCGGGGCAAATCAGTGTGTGTATGTGTGTGTGTGTGTGTGTGTGCGCGCGTGCGTGCATATTTTTACACACAATTGTATTTTTCCAGGAAAGACAGACCCAAGGCTGTGTTTTAGTTTTTCTGTATTCTTTTCTAGTAAATTACTTCCTGAAACTTTAAGAGGAAACTTGCATGATATTTTCTCCCTCCTTTTAACAGTACAGATTTCTATTAATTTTTTTTTTCTTGGAGCTTTGTATTGTAACTTTCTTTTTTCCTGAGGATGTACATCTTAACTTCCTACTTGATCCAAGATACAGTGCAAAATTCTTAGAGTGGAATTTTTTGTCTGTGGTTTTTATGGTGTTTTTTCCCCAGTCAAATATTTTAAATTTTTTTCTTTTATTAAGATATCTGAAACACATATGGCAAGCTGCTGATATTTGTTACACTTGGGTAGTGAGTACATTAATGCTTTATTATTGTATTGTGTAGTGTTATGGTTTTGTTATATTCACCATATATATGATAATATATACATACACATATAATATTACAGTGTTATATTTTATTTACATTTTTCAAAAGAGAAGCAAACTTTTTGCCCAGTTACAGTACTCTCAAATTCTTCGCATCAGGAACACTGCTCAACAGCTAGAGCTCAACATCCAGCATCAACAAATGAGGCGAATCCCAGAATAATTTAAATCCAATGCAACAAGAAGGAAGGTGAAAAGATTGGCCTGGGTTGCCAGTTACCAAAAGGTCTTCATATAAAAGGAAAAGCAAAGCTCTAACTTCAGTTTAACAAAAACCAACTGGGGTGCAGGGAAAATGCACCACCTAGTAAACAAGAAGAAATAGTATAATTCCATATTTTTCCCTCTCTCTCTTCCCTACCTTCCTCGAAGTCTTCCGAAACACAAGGCTTAGATCCTCAAAAAGGCTTTTATATCTCAAGTGCAGGAAAGCCTTTGGGAACTCAAGAAATGGGCCAAGTTGCTCTCTGCATACTAAGTTGGGAGCACGGCCTCTGTGGGCATCCCTCTCACAGCATAGCACATAGATTCTCCTCCTCGTTGAGCCGCTGGACCTGTACTTCCGGTGGAAGTTTCCATTTTCAGAAGTTTTGGGTTAGGAAGACAGGGAAACATTTTTGTTTAATAGCCTTTGTTTTTTTAGAGCAGATTTACAGAAAAATTGAGAAGATAATACAGTAAGTTCCCACCTACCTAGCACCCAGGTTCTCCTGTTATTAACATATACGTTAATCTATGTTACATATACGTAACATTTGTTACAATTAATGAAGCAATATTCACACAAAGTTATTAACTAAAGTGTCATGTTTTATTCATCCTTGTTTCATTTTCACCTACTGCCTTTGTCCTGCTCCAAGATCACGCTCAGAATACCACATCACATTTAGTCATATGTCTCCATTGGCTCCTCATGGCTGTGGCAGTTGATAAGGATTTCCTTGTGTTTTGATGGCCTTGACAGTTTTGAGGAAAAGTAGGCAGGTGTTCCATAGGATGTCTCTCATTTTGGACTTGTCTTATGCTGTCTCATGATTAGACTAGGGTTATGAGTTTACGCGAGGAAGATCACACAGGTGAAGTGCCATTTTGATCACGTCACATCAGGGTTCCATACTATCAACATGCTTGATGACTTTGACGTTGACTTTGACCACCTGGCTGAGATAGTGTTTGTCCAGTGTCTCCACTGTAAAGTTACTTTTACCCACCGCCGCCCCCCCAAGTTCCATACTCTGCTCTTTTGAAGGAAGTTAACACACACAGCTCACACATAAGAACTGGGGAATATCGGGGTGCCTGGCTGGCTCAGTCTGAAGAGCATGCAACTTTTGATCTCGGGGTTGTGAGTTTGAGTTCCATGTTGAGCGCAGAGATTGCTTAAATAAAGAAATAAGTAAAGAAATACATATTTTTTATTAAAAAACTTTTTTAATGTTTATTTTTGACAGAGAGAGAGAGAAAAAAAAAAGAATGAGCAGGGGAGGGGCAGCGAGGTGGGGACAGAGGATCCGAAGCAGACTCCAGGCTGACAGCAGCAAGCCCCGTGTGGGGCTTGAACTCACAAACCATGAGATCATGACCCGAGCCGAAGTCAGATGTTCAGCCAACTGAGCCACCCAGGCGTATCCCAATAAACATTTTTTAAAGTGAGGAGTATCTACAGCAATTATGTGGAATTTTTCTGAATAGAGGAGTTGTCTCTTCTCATTATTTTTATTCACTTATTTGTTATATCAGTATGGACTGGTGGAGAAAATGCTTTACGCTTTGGGTTACAACCCGATACTCTGTTATTTTGTTGTTCAAATGCTTCCAGCTCTGGCCATTGGGAGCCCTTTATTGGATCCTGCTGGACATATATTTTGATGTAAGTATGACTACTTTATATGACATTTAGCACAATTAAAAAATTTTAATGTGTTCAGATTATAAATGTAATATATCCTGAGAAATAATTTCAATAATAATACAAAATACATAAAAAACTAAAATCACACAAATGTACCACTCAGAGTTGACATATTAGCATAATACTTTATATTTTTTATATATGTGTATTTAGAGATTATACTGATGATTTAAATTTAACACATTCTTTGGTCTTCATAGGAATACAGCATGGAAAAGGGCTTGATAAAAAAAGAGTATTTGTCTGGGAAAGTTTAATTCAGTCATGTGTTGATGTAACTTTGATTCCAGTTACTTGGAATCTCCATCCTTATTAATTTGAAAATTTTGTGTCTGACCTCCAGATTACCAATGACAGTTTTGTCTTCATGGGGGAATTTTCAAGTTAAAAAAAAAAAAAAACTACTTAAAGCTACTTGGGTCTTAAATTAATATTTACTAAAGTAAAAATTTAGAGACCTAGTTTTCTTTGAGCCTTTATATTATTTGCCAATCTTGTAAATCTAACAACTGAGTACATGTTATATAAAATATGAACTGTTATTTCTGGGAGAGGCTTTGATTAATGTGTGATACCTCAATTCAAACATATTAAGCTATTCACAAACTTAATAATATTAGATCATTAAAATAGTTTAAATGTATTTGTAATCACTGTGTTCAATTCTCCCGTCGAATACCTCAAAGTTTGCAACCCCGACTATCAAGTTTTTCCCAAATACCGAAACAATTGTACACCTAATGAATTCACCGATAAATGTAGTTAATCCCAAATCACCTTAAACACTCAATACAGTTTATGTATTTTGGCAAATTATTTGATAGCACTCAACTTAAATGCATTACGGCAGCTAGAGGCCACAGAAGAAGGGCCCGAACAAAGTGCAGGCTGACAATGCCAAGGCCATGAGTGTGTTGGGACCACCCAGCCCACCGTGTGAAGGTGTCAGCTGTAGGCTCAATAGGGAGATTCCAAGCTCATACTCATCACAAGGGGTTAGTTTTTAAACCCTGTTCTCTGGGTTCGTGTCTTTCTTAATTTCTTTCAAATTTGTCATCTGATGTGGTTAGATGATACTCTGTGATTCCTACCAAAGTTGTCTTATTAACTGATTGGATTAAATGAATCTATTTAATGTCAGACTATATTAATGGCAACTTTAAGGTCATTTTAATGACAAATATGCGTCATCTCCTTTCAACTTTTTCAGATTGTTTTTTCCTTTACTTCTGTATTCTGCGAGAATTTTTCTTTCCCGTGAAGTGCATTTGATTATGTTTCATTGTAATTGGAGTATCTTAAGTTAAATGTGCATTAGAAATTTCCCCTGCCCCATCTGCCCCCCCTCCCATTTTTTTCGTGTAAAATAGCCACTTTTCATTAATTCCCATGAATGGATTACTTGTGTCGTTGGGTCACAAGAAGAACCGATTATCTCTTTTGTGTCATTAGAGCTGTATTTCTTCTGGGGAATTTACAATACCTGAGTTAAATTTGAAAGCATTCTGTGCCTAGACCCCCTTCAGACTCAGAACAGCAACCTAGATTTCTGCCCTTCTGCCCTGTGGATTGCAGACGACAGCTCCCACGCGTGCGTGAGCCAATTCCTTAAAGCTCATTGCATACAACCTCGCCATCCTGTTTCCCTGGAGAGCCCTGATACATATTTTCTGATGATGAGGATAGGAAGTGTGCCGTAGAAATGACTCCATATGACGTCTAAGATCAGGTGGCTAAAAGGGGCGCTAGCGGTCAAGACCTAACCACCATGCTGGCAGGTTGCAAATGAAAAAGAGAAAACCTGCGGGTTGGTGTCCCGGCCGCAGCCCAGCTGAGATTCGGGTCACAAGCAACCTCAAGCCCCAGACATACCAGCGAGTGATGACTAAAGCGTGCCAGCTCTCAGCCGCTGCCCTCTACTGGTTTATGCCTCGTTGCAGCAGGGAAAGAAAGGTACTCCCTAAGTCCCCCCACCTCCCAAGGCCTGCCCAAGTTGCAGATTTGTAAGCAAACTAAATACTTGCCATCCTTTTCAGTCACTAATTTCGGGGTGGACTGTAGGCAGCAATGGATGGCCGGGACACTTGCTAAAGGAAGGTATGCATCCACTTAGACCGGGTTTTACCACAGTAACTATCAACCACCCAAACCCCAGAGACATACAACAGCAAATATTTATTTCTCAGGCGCATCACTTGTCCATTGTGGGTCCACTACAGTTCCATTCCAAATAATCTTTGTTCTGGACCCAGACTGGAAGATCAGGCTTTAGCTGCAACCTGCTGATCTCCTAGTAAAGGGAGAAAAAAAAAAAATGATGGACCCACTCACGGTATGGCTCTTAAAGCTTCTCCTCAGAAGAGGTACATGCTTCCATTCACATCGCACTGGACAAGGAAGTCATGTGGCCGAGGCTGACAATTCAAAGCGTATGAGAAATTGTAATTTGGATGGTGGGGTGGTGGGGGGTAGGGTTTAGGGTGGGTGGAGGGTGGGGAAGTGGGGTAGGGAGTGTGGAAGGAACGCATACCCCCCTCCCCCAAAAAGGAGGAGTATGGGCTGAGCAATCTTGTGATCTGCCAGAGGGAACATCCTTATCTGGGAGAAAGAACAGTAAAAGAGTCAGTGTGCTGGGGTTCTTGAATAAATGGCCAAGCAAGAATTCTTGAAGACGTCTTTGGTGCAAAAAAGTAATTTTATGAAAGCGTGGGCACAGGACCCACGGGCAGAAAGAGCTGCACTGGGCTTGTTGAGGAGCGACTGATTATATACTTTTAAGTTAGTGGGGATTAGGGATAGCGCCAAGTCTCTAAGGAATTTGAAAGCCAGGCTTTCAGGACCTTGAGGGGCTAGCTGCTGTTAAGATAAGGTTACTTTTAGTCTGTAATGAAACAAAAACATTAAGGAAGTAAGGCAGCCATGAGTTGCTTGAGGAAGGTCACACCCTACATGTTTCAGGTGTCTACCAGCCGGCTGTGGGCTGTAAGGAGATTTCAGGTAAGCTACATTTCCCTCGCCTTTGTTTCCCTCATCAAGTGGTTTGCACTCTTTCTAAATCTAGTTTCAGAAAAGACGCTGCTCAATTATCAATAGCCCCCTGACAATGGCGCCCATTTCCCAGCTACAATGGGAGCCTATCTCTGTGTTCTCACAACGCTTAGCCTGTCCCTCCTCAATATTTATCATACAGTTTTGTCCTTACTCTACTCCTGCAGGAGGGGCGGATGGTCAGAGAAGGGGTTTGACCTGAAGGCTCTTTCCAAAAGGCGGTGGGGAGTTTTCGAGGTTTGGTGAGCAGAGGAGGAAGAAATTTACCTTATTTTTTGGACCGACTGATCTGGTAGAAGTTTGGACAATGGGTTCGAGAAGAGTGACACCGGAGGCTGGCAGACCAGCACTTCTGAGGATGTTTTCTGGAAGAGTGATGACTCAAGTCTGAAGAAGTTGATAGTGGGACCAAGAGCAAGGAAGTGGTTCAAAAATATCAACTTGCATTGGCCACCGTCAGTGACAGATAGCATGTGGAAAGTGGGAGAAAAAAGGGAGGAAGCTTGAGTTCTGTAGCTTAAAGTGTTCCTCCGCAGGACAGAATAAACAGCTGGGATGTTTCTTTTCTTGTGTTACCAGTTCCAGCGTTCCAGAGAGCCTGATCTAAAAAGAGGTTTCCAGGAACATTGGGGTTATGCTCAAAGAGGGAGTTTTCTGTTAAATTATCAATGCTTGTGTCAATGCTCTTAGCAATTTCTTACCCGAAATCTACACGAAAAATCATCTTAGACCAAGAAAGGCAGTAATGGCAAGAGAATTTCTGCCTGAACTCTGCTGAAGTGTGTCTGAACAAGGAAGCAGGTGAGGCCACCTGCGATGATGCTTGTCTACCGATCCATGACAAGTCGCGAAAACACACACAGCCGCTCAGCAGGCATAGCTTTTCGGGTATTCTCCATTTGAGTGGCCAGGAAACACTCTCCGTGGAAGAAAGAGGAAGGAGACAGGATTTATCTGCCCAGATTCCTCTTGCCTGATGGTTCCCAGTGGTCAAATTTTTCCCCTCAAGGAGATAATATCCTTGTGCTTCTGGAGGTCATCCAACCCTCTCAGTGACCTTGGGACGCTAGCATGTGGGTGTTCTGTGCCAGAAATGGTGACCAGAACCAGAAATTCCAAGTGTGCAGGTGGTCAGTCAAGGCTGAGTGAACACCTCAAAGCAAATTATGACGTGGCCTTGGGACTAGAACGGGGGGCACGAGTAGAGTTTAAGGAGCTATCCTGATAGCTTGGGTTCCAAGAGGTGGGTGCAGAGAAAGGAGTCTGAAAGGATGCGTAAGACCTGTGCCCTGTGCATAAGCCACGCTCCTTTCCTGGAGCATTGCTGCAAACTGGGTGCTCCCTTCACATCACGGAATTCTCACAGCCCGACACACATTTTACACGCGAGGCTACAAATGTTGACCAAGGCCACGCTGCTGGGAATGCAGGCGGAATCGGAAGAAGCTCACAGATCACAGCACGAAAGCAGCAGGCTTGGAGGAAGGTCTCCCCCAACTTGACCATTGGCACCAGGAGTTGAGTCTCTGTCTGTTTTGCTCTCACTACGGTCCCACAGCTGGGCATGGTATCTCCCTCATTATAAGTACTCAGTACTGCTTAAATGAGTTTAGTAAATAAGACACGCCATTACTAGGAAAACAATATTACATGTGCAATTCTTCCTTCTCAACTTTCCTCTTGTGGAATTATTTGAAATCATAGGACTCTGGGCGCCTTTGAATGCTGAAAAACATAATTTAAAAGGAAAAAAAAAAAGAGAGTCTCAATTATATACAACTTGATTTTTCATTGGTAGGAATACTCTTGTTACCTAAGTATGCTCTTTATGAAGAGTGCTCACTGAAAGCCAACTGGAACCTTCATTTCACCAGTTAGAAACAAATCATTTCAATTTTAACGATAAACCCGTTGGCTTTCTTCTTGCAAATGTTAGACTCTCAGCATGTAACATTAACTTTCATGCGGTGATCAGTCACTAAGATGGTAAAAAAGCCTTTGGAGTATGGCACTCAGTGGGACATTAAATTCTAATAGCTTCGAAAACCCAGAATCTTGCAAATATTTCGGTTTTTCCATTTTTGACTACCATAGTCAGGTTTTTGTTTTTATGATTACTTGGTGAAAATTGACTCTAGAAATATTTTTCAATAGCACAACATGTTGAAAATATATGTCTGCCAATATCATATATTCTGAGTCTAATATCAAGCAAGCAAAGGAAGATAAAGCATAAATTTGCTTTGCAGTTACATGGTGGGTTTTGTTTTTTTGGCAGAAATTGACAAGCTGATACTAACATTTACGTGGAAATGCAAAAGACCCCAAATAACCAAAGCAATCTTTATTTTTTGTTTAAAAATTTTTTCTGATGTTTATTTATTTATTTTGAGAGAGAGAGAGAGAGCACAAGCAGAGGAGGGGCAGAGAGAAAGGGAGAGAGAGAATCCCAAGCAGGCTCCCAGCTGTCAGTGCAGAGCCCATGGCTGGCTTGATCCCACGAACTGTGAGACCATGACCTGAGCTGAAATCAAGAGTTGGATGCTTAACTGACTGAGCCATCCGGATGCCCCTATTTCTTGTGATTTTTAAAAAACTTTTAAAAGTCTTTTATTTTTTTGAGAGAGAGAGAGTGGGGGAGGCGAAGAAGGAAAAGGAGAGAGAGAATCTTAAGTAGTCCCCACCCCCGGCGCAGAGCCCGTAGGCCGGGCTCGATCTCACTACTGTGAAGTCACAACCTGAGCCAAAAGCAAGAGGCGGACGTTTAGCTGACTGAGCCACCCAGGCACCCTGCCGGAGTAATCTTTAAAAAAGAACAAAGTTGGGCATGTGTGTTTTCCTATTTCAAATGTGTTGTGATAAAGATAGTGTGGTACTGGCATAAGATAGACATGTAGATTGTGGACTAGAACGAACTATTCATATAGACACCCTAGCATTTACCCTCAACTGATTTTTGACAAGTGCTCCGAGGCAACTCAAAGAAGAAAGAATCTTTTTCTCAACAGGTGGTGCTGGGACCACTGGGTCTCCACAGGCAGATATATCAGATTGGATTCCTATCTCACACCATACACCAAAATTAAGTCAAAATAGAACATAGGCCCAAATGCAAGTTATAAAAGTATTGAATTCTTGGACCCAAGCGCAAGTCTTCGTGACCTTGGGTTAAACAATGGGTTCTTAGATAAAAGACGAAAAGCACAAATGAGGAGAGAAAGAAACAAAGTGAATTGTATTAAAATTAGAAACTTTCTGGGCACCTGGTGGCTCAGTCGGTTAAGTATCCAACTTCAGCTCAGGTCATGATCTTGTGGTTCGTGAGTTCGAGCCCCGAGTTGGGACTCTGTGCGGACAGCTCGGAGCCTGGAGACTGCTTCCGATTCTGTGTCTCCGTCTCTCTCTCTAACCTTCCCCCGCTCTGTCTCTCTCCCTCATAAATAAATAATAAACAAAAAAACAATAAAAAAACCTTTCATGCTGCACATGATGCCATTAAGAAAGTGAAACGAGAGCCCACAGGATAGGACACATAGCAGAGCATGTACCTGATAAATGACTTGCAGCCAGAGGACATACAGAGCTCTTACAATTTGATGTCTTTTTAATAGATGAGCCAATGAAAAACGGTAATGGACTTGCAGAGAAGTCTCTCCAAAGAAGCTGTACAGATAGCAATATGCTCACAAAAACATTTTCAACATCCTTAGTCAGTAGGGAATTGCAAATCAGAACAGCAGTGAAGATACCACACTCCCTGAGGCTGGCTCTAATCAAAAAGACAAGTGTCAGGGATAACGTGGGGGAGCTGGGATCGCGTTCGTTGCGGCTGGATGTGTAAAGTGGTGTCGTCCCTCTGTAGACAACTTCGACAGTGTATCAAAACGTGAACCATAATCCAGCAATTCTACTGACCCCTAGGTCTACACCCACGAGAAGTGGGAGTTTGCCCGCCGCAAACTCATACACGGGTGTCAGCAGCATGGAGCGTGAACAACCCACGTGTTCATCAACCGATAAATACAGTGACGTATCCGTACTGTGGAGTCGCATGGGTCCCCAGCAAGGAGTGAGGGGCTGATACAGAGTACGAGCTAGAGCAGCAGAGTGAAAATAATACGCTAGCCGGAAAAAGCCCGTCCCAAGAGGCAACACGGTGCGCGATTGCCCTGATGTGCAAGGCCCAAGATACAGACAGAAAGCCACTGGCGGTTCCCTAGGGCTGAGGGTGAGGAGATACTCACTGCTAACGGGTATGGGTTTTGGGGGAGGTGATAAAATGTTCTACGTTTAGATTACGGTAATAGCTGCACCATTCTGTGAATATACTGAAAACATTGAACTATATGCTTTAAATGGATGAATCGTACCGGGGCACTGGGGTGAGGAGGGAATATTTAATTTCTCTGAGCCTCAGGTTCATTATTGGCAGACTCCTTAGTTCACAGGTTTTTGTTGGGATGAGATGGTGTGTGTCAACTGCCCGGATGAGGGAGGACCTCACACTTGGGAAGTGCAAAGCAATATTTACTCTCCAAGGAGGTAATTTTTAACCCATTTCCAACAGGGATTTTAGAGTAAGCTCATGAACAGAATGGACTGTTTCCTCGACAAATGTACATGCAAGTTCAAGTTAATACATGGTATTTAATTTTTGAGGATTCAGAGCCCCTTGAAGAGCATCTCCAGGTCCTCCAGGTAAGTATGTTTCAAAGGGGCATCACCAGAATCCATTACTGGAGAAATAAGTTAAGAACTCAGATTAAAAAAAATTTTTTTAATGTTTATTTAGTTTTGAGACAGAGAGAGAGACAGAGCATGAGTGGGGAGAGAGAGAGAGGGAGACACAGAATCCGAATCAGGCTCCAGGCTCTGAGCCGTCAGCACAGAGCCCGACGCGGGGCTCGAACTCACGAACTGCAAGATCATGGACGGAGCTGAATCAGATGCTCCACTCACTGAGCATCCCCAGGCGCCCCAGGAATTCAGATTTTTGCACTGAGCCTCCACATTACACATTCTGGGCACGAGTACCGTCCTCTAAAGGTTAAACTTACCCCACCAGATGATCTGGGTGCACTCACTGTCACCAAGGTCAAATTAAATGACCAAGTCAAAATGCCCTGCCTGACGTCCTAGGCTATTTGCAGGAATAAGAGAAGACAGACCACGTGCACTCAGCCTGTGACTCCAGGTGCTTGGCTTGTCTTTCCGGCTGGAGAGCAAGCTTCCATGCGGTAGCAACTCTGCCCAGTAACCTCCTTTGTACATCTGCACAGTAGAGAGTCTCTGACCAGTGGGATGCCTCATAAAAGCACCCTGCCTGGAAGTCCGGGAAAGTTCGCCTCATGTGATGGCTTCAATTAGCGTCTAGCAGACGCTGTCTATTTTTTGAATTGCTAATGGGTATTTTGCAATCCACTTCTCAGAAAAATGAAACTGGAGATTTCCTAAGTTCCTCTGTGAATATCAAAGAGTTCCATATTAAACTACAAAATCAGCACAGTTCAGTCCAGGGATGGATTTGATTCGATTCCACTTGACCAGAACCCTCAACAAATGTGTGTGTACCTTATTTGCCTAGGAAATGTCTTTAACGTATAACTTTTGAGGGTATATACATCCGTGTTCTAAGATCTCAAGGAAAAAGAATAATCCCACGTAATTCCAATGCCCTCTGCCTGGAGATCATCGTCTTGAAGTTTTCATGAATATCTGCTCATATCTAGATAGAGCGGCATTTAGATCCGGAAGGACGCGGGTTTGATGCCATTTTCTTGAGAAGCTCTTTCCTGATCTTCTATCCTGACACCCTTCTACATTAAGTTCCTCTGTTACGCCAATTCTTAGCACCTGTACTTTTTCTTGGTATCCCTTATCAGAGAATACATTATTTGGTTAATCACTGTAGTTGTTTCCTGCTGTATATTTCCACCCTGAGATAAACCCGAGTGTCGATCTTATTCATTACTGTATCCCTAGAATTTAACCGAATTCCAGGGATATCGTTGGGTCCTACTCAATACGTAGCTGTCCCGTCCACAAGCTCTAATATTAAGGGTCTGTATGGGCTTGTGCTTCTAAAGCCAGTTAGTTGCCTCCTCAGTCATGGGGTAAAGGGCAATCATGAAAGAATCCCGTGGAAACAAAGAATGCCACTTTAGCCCTCACTGGGAACCATCGCACTTTGTAAACTTGAAACAGAGTGAAGAGTTCACGCACGTGCGCGTGCGCAAACACACACACACACACACACACACACACACACACAGTTGAAAAGCCATAGGAGGTGGGGTGCCTGGGTGGCTTGGTCGGTTAAGCGTCCGACTTCAGCTCAGGTCATGATCTCACGGTCCATGAGTTCGAGCCCCGCGTCGGGCTCTGTGCTGATAGCTCAGAGCCTGGAGCCTGTTTCGGATTCTGTGTCTCTCTCTCTCTCTGCTCCTCCCCTGTTCATGCTCTGTCTCTCTCTGTCTCAAAAATAAATAAACGTTAAAAAAAAATTAAAAAAAAAAAAAAAGAAAGAAAGAAAAGCCATAGGAGGCTGAGAAGGTACCTGGCTGAACTGAGCCCAGTCCGGTCACCTGTATTGTCAGTCGAGAACCTTCTCCAGGTAGGGGCAAGCACTGCTCACCTACTGCTAGATCTCCTGCCAGAGCCTTGTTGGCTCTCAGTGAAATTTCACTAGGCTTCCAGTGAGTGCGTGACTAAGCATTCCTACCGAGGACATTGCTCATCACTTAGGAATCTGTCTAGGGTAAAAAACTCAGTGTGAGTTTTCAGCAGAAAGACGCATGAATGTTTACATACTTTGTCTTCTTGGAACCTCTTCTTTCAAAGGGGGTAACGGTACCGGCCACGAAGTCTGAGAATAACATGCATCGATGAAGACAAAATTAAAACGGGTACTTGCATGGCCCAATGATAATACTCCGTAAGAGGGAAGAGTGAGAATCAGACCTCTGTACGTCTGAGATCCTCTGTCCCATCCCATTTTCCCCACAGGAGACCATCTCCGTAAACTTCCCTTTTCAAACACTTGCTCTCAGAGCCAGGAGGGAGGAAATTGAGGTAGGGGTATGAGATGATGTAGCTAAGCCATTACTGTTGTCTTCTGAATTCTGGATCTTTATCCAAAGGAAACTAGCCCTAAGATACAGAAATCTGTCAGCATTACATATATTTCCCTTTCCTTATGTCACCCTCTGATGCTGAAGAGACCAGTAAGCCTTTTTTTCCTCTGACTATGCAGCGATTAAAATCTATGGCCTCGGGGCACCTGGGTGGCTCAGTAGGTTTCGCATCTGACTCGATTTCAGCTCAGGTCATGATCTCACAGTGTGTAAGATCAAGCCCTGCCTCGGACTCTGTGCTGACATTGTGAAGCCTGCTTGGAATTCTCTCTCTCTCTCTCTCTCTCTCTCTCTGTCCCTCCCCCACTCATGCCGTCTCTGTCTCTCTCAAAATAAATAAATAAAACTTTAAAAATAAGACAATAAAACGTACAGCATCATTTGAATGCTTCTTGTGCTAAGCAGTGCGCTTTCACGAGAGAAGCCAGGCGTATTAGATCTTATGAATTATCCGGGCTAGTCAAACCCTCAGAGACAGAAAGCAGAGTGGTGGTTTCCAGAGGCTGGAGGAAGGGGGCAGTGAGCAGCAAGATCCGGGTGGTGTTGGGTGTTCTCGGGCGTGGTGAAATGTTTTGGAACTAGAACGAGGTGGTGGTTGCACAACACTGTGAGTAAATTAAATGCCACCGAACTGCACACTCCAACACAGGTCGTTGTATGTGATGTGAATTTCACCTCAATTAAAAACAAAAAGGTGGCGAGGGGGCGGTGGGAGGGAAGGAAGGGACTTTCCAAATTCCAAGCTGTGAAGAAAACCCTTTCTCAGTGAAAAGATGAGCAAGGTGTGATGCATGGGAAACGCTGAGCATCTCAGGAGTGGAGAAAATACCCCAGAGCAGAGGAAAACCTTCACAAGACAGCCTTGGCGGGATGGGTGTGGACCGCGCCCCACTGAGGCCCCTTCCTGCGCGGATTCAGGGTTCTGCCCATCCGGCAAACGGTCTCCGCGGGCCCCCCTAAGGGCAGTCGAGTCCACGGATTCTTTCTGGAGCGTCTCCCTGGGCCAGCCTCTCAGCTCGCCAACGGCAGTCTCAGGGTATCTCATTCACCTTTTAGTGAAAGGACTGGAAACGTGCCTGACTCAAAAGTCGTAGTCGTTCGGCAGCTATTTGCTGGAAAACCAAATCCTGTAGCTGTGGCTGAACACCGTCTTCTCTCCATCGGTGCGACGTTTGGACACAGTCCAAGTGAAGCAAGGCTCTGTAGCCGGTTCTGAATGCTGTGCTAACAGCCCTGTCTGCTCATACCTAAGACGATAGGAAAACAGCCAACCCCGGGGGCCGTGGTTACACAATCCGAGCTATTCCTCCCTGGCCACGGCCGAGGGGCCACACTGCATCCCTCTCCACTACGTTCCCACTTTGTTTGTTTTTAAATGATTGTTTATTTTTTGAGAGAGAGAGGGAGAACAAACAGGGAAAGGGCAGAGAGAGAGGAGGGGGAACAGGGGATCCAAAGCAGGCTCTGTCCCGACAGCAGAGAGACTGATGTGGGGCTCAATCCCCTGAACTGTGAGATTATGACCTGAATCGAAGGCAGATGCTTAACCAACTGAGCCACCCAGGCACCCCTATATTCCCGCTTCGAATCAGACCTTCCCTGCAGGGCAACAGCCCAGTAGGGGTGCACCCTCTGGGGAGGGGGGGGCTGGGTCTTTGCTCAGGAATTGTGAACACCTTGCTGGTACCAGTCAAGGAATCCTGGGGGTCATCCAGAGCCATGGTGATGGACAACTCCCGGGAGTCATGGAATCTCATTGCTAAACTTGGAGCTGTGTCTGCAGGGTGAATGAAGCCACGATTCAGTCATTACCAGAAGGCACTGGGTCATTTATCTGGAAGCGGAAATGAGCCTTTGGGGCTCCAAAGGCAAAACTCTATTGAGTTTGCCAAGTCCTGTCACCGAAATATACCAATAAATGGAGTAAAACCTCTGGGGATGCTCCACAGGCCGTCCCAGGTCTAGCTACCACCACAGAAATATTTCAACTACTGGCTCTGAACCATCAAAGAATGAACAAAATACAGATTCCTGCCCTCGCTAGTTAATCTATGAGCAGTGGAGATTTTGTGGAACTTTTATTTAAAATAGAAAATCTCAGGGGCACCTGGTGGCTCAGTCGGTTAAGCGTCTGACTCTCGATTTGGGCTCAGGTCATGATCTCACGGTTCATGAGTTCAAGCCCCACATCGGGCTCTGCCCTGACAGCGTGGAGCCTGCTTGGGATTCTCGTTCTCTCTCCCTCTCTCTCTGCTCCTCCCCTGCACTCGCACGCATGAACACGCACACGCACGTGCTCTCTCTCAAAATAAATAAATAAACTTAAAAAAATAAAACAATAAATAAAATAGAAAATCACAAATGCTGTTACAAGGGAAGCGAAGAATAACTTCTGTGCCTGAGTCTCTCTCCTGTCGCTGGTATGTATTGGCAAAGGGCAGTTCCTTGCATTGTGGTCCCCGGGCCTCCCAATGATCAAAGGTGCTCGGTAACATACAGATTCCCACGCACAACACTGGACTTACTGAAACGTCTCTAGGAGCGGAGCCTGCAAATATGCATGGAAACTTTTTCTCAGGTGATTCTTAAATTTTAAAAAAATATATATTTATTGATTTTGCTAGGAGGAGCAGAGAGAGAGGGAGACACAGACTCCAAAGCAGGCTCCAGGCTCTAAGCTGTCCGCATCAAGCCAGACTTGGGGCTCGAACTCATGAACCGTGAGATCATGTTCTGAGCTGAAGTCGGACACTCAACTGACTGAGCCACCCAGGCGCCCCTCCTCTGACGATTCTTATGCACATTAATGGTTGAAATGTATTTTCTTCTTGTTCTTCATAATTATAAGAAGGACAGGTGAGATGTGTCTTCATTTTATAGATAAGGAAACAAACTCAAGAGATGTTAAATCCAAGGTGGTAACAGTTTGTGCTAGAAGGATTTGTGGCAGGGCTAAACTATGAACCTGAATTCGCCTGATTTCAGATCTCATCCTTGACTTGACCCATGCTGTGCTACTCCTCTCCTGGATAAAAAGAGAAGAATCAAACGACGACGATCGATCGGGGTATTATTTCCACAAAGATAACAAAATCTTCTACAGGCACAGAGGCAAAGTGAGTACAGGGGAAAGAGTGCCATCTTGTGGCCACCTGGAAGCAAAGTGAATGAGGGAACAGTATTTTTTTTTTTTTTATTGAACGAGGGACCCTTTCCTCTCTCCCCGTGTAGCACCTTTCACTGATGCATTTGTGTTCAGCCATCCTCACTCTCCACGGACGCGCCTGGAGGACCAGCTGACTGGTCTCCTGTCCTTTGGTTTTTGGAACTGAGAACTTCTCGTAGCTGAAGTTAATTTATCACCTAGGGCAGATACTGCAACGTCTTTCATGCCCGGTAACAACCAACAGATCCAAGGGACCCTGGTGACAAAGTTTATGGAGCCAACATATCCTAGATCTCTAGAGGCTTAGCCATTTCACTTTTTAAAATTTTATCAAAAAGATTTTGGGGGCGCCTGGGTGGCAATGACACAGAGCCCAGGGTAGTGGGGGGAGCCCATGGCCCCCAATGGTTCTGTGATCCCCGTTCTGCAGATGAAGGCCAGTGAACTCATCCAAAGTCACACAATCAGAGTCAGAACGTCCTCAAGAAATTGCCAGGCTGGTGTCAAGCAAAATTGCCATCTTTCACCATCTGGCTAGGACTGTGAGTGGGTCTGACCTCTCCCCACCTTGAACTTGGGGTTTAGGTAAACAGGGTTTAAGCAGCAACTTTGAGAGAGCTGGCACCCCACCAAGCAATCTCACAAAGTTATGGCTTGGAAGGTACGATACGAAGGTGGGAAGGATCGGGTTGTGGCAGCAGGATGAGCCCGACTTTACGTCCCGTCTGTCCGTCAGTCGGTCAGTGAACGCTTTCGGTCCGTCTGCCAGCCCATCAGTGAACGCTTCCCGCACTTCTAGTCTGTGCCAGGCACCGTGCGAGGCTCAGACCTGTGAATGCCGTTCCCTCGAGGAGCCTGCAGTCTAAATGCAAACAGTAATGAGAGAGTGGCACCACCAAATGCTCAACCACGACTTTGACACACGCCGTTAGGAAAAAAGGAAGGGGGCCAGCATGGCCCGGTGGGTGAGGTCAGGAAAACGGCCCATGACCTGAAATCCAAAAGTAGGAGGAGGATGTAAAAGGCTCCCGTGGCAGCAGTGAGCAGGAGTGGGGGCGGAAGGAACGAAGAGACTGGTGTGGAGCCCTGGGTGGGGGGGGAGGGGGCGGCGCGAGGGGCCCCTGTGGCCCTACTGTGCGGCCACTTGGAAGTCTGCCATTGGAGGCAGGACTGGCACGTGTGAAGATTTCCAGAGCTGAGCCCTGAGCGGTGCTTGAGACTTTGCACGGATGCCTGGGGCGGCTTGAACAGAGTTTTTGTTATCTTGGGGGCAAATGGTGGCCTGTCTCCTTGGCCAGGTAACACTGCCGTTTGGGGGGTTGTCTGGGTAGCTCCGTGGACGCATCTGCCCGATGGTAGTCCGCCTGGGTGATTTTTTCGGGAGTTTGCAGGGATCGGTGTGCTGGAGCTGAAGGGGACAGAGGAGTCCTCATCTCTAAGTATTTTTTTATTTTTTAAATGTTTATTTTTGAGAGAAAGAGGGCAGAGCATCAACCCGAAGAAACTCACGTCCAGGTGGCCACAAGATTGTTTAATAGGAACCAAAGCCTTGTGTGAAATCTTGAATTTCTGCGGAGGGTGGGAGGGTAAGGAAGGGTGTACCTATCTGTTCTGTCCCTGGTCCCCTGCCCTCATTTCTGAACTGCGGGAGATGAGCCCTTTCAGGCTGTAGTGAGTCCATCTCGGGCAAGTGTTTACCTGTTGGCTGATGTTGCTGTACTGGGTACACGCTGACCCTTTCCCCTCTCTCTTTACCCTAGGAAAATGCAGAGAATACATAAAAAAGTATTGGTACTAAAAAATTAAAATAAAATAAAATAAAATAAAATAAAATAAAATAAAATAAAAGCAGAGCCATTGGAAGGAGTTGCCAGATAAGGTACCTTTAATCCTTCCCCATTACCTATGATGTGAGTGATACGTTGTTCCTTGTGAGGAAATTCCTTTCTACTTCCAGTTTCGTAGAAATTTCATCTTCAACAGATGTTCAATTTCGTCACTGCTTTTTACAAATAAGCAGATAGCCTGGCTCACAGTAAGCACTCGGTAAAACTCATTTCCTTCCTCTATAGCTACGTTTTCTTTATTTTCCTCCTTCTAGTAACTTCCTCGTTGGCTGGTTGGCCAGCATTGAGTGGTATGGAAAGAATCTCCTTCTGCTTGAGGCAGCTCCGGACCCTGCATCTTTGAACTTGGCTGAGGCTTGCATTGAAGGGTTGAGAGTTGGGGAGACCCAAACCTTAGCAGGGCGGACTGGAACGTGCCTCCTCGGAGATGACCATTTCTAGCACCCAGCTGCTCTCCTTTAGCCTTTGTCCCCCGGGTGTCCTACTCCTCAGCCACCTGGAGGCGCTCTGTTCACCTCTGGGCCTGCTGCCTTAGCAGTGCCCAAGTTCTGGGTCACTGTCTTCTTGCGCTTCCCCACCACGTCTTCAGTTCAAGGTTAGGTAAGTGAGACTCAAAGTACTAAATGCCCGTAGTGGCGACATGACTGTGACATTCCTAGGCTTATATTTTAGCAAAATGAATGATAACACTTGTGTTTTAATAAAGCATGCTGCCTCAGGGGTAGAATACCGTGTACCCCAAGCGTATGTTATACTTTTAAAATATGTTAAAAAGATTGTTTATATTTATTAATATGGAAAAGCATCCACGGCCTACTGTTGAGAGAAAACCAGCTTAGAAGCATCTATGGTAAGTAGATCACTTTTATTTAACTCTGTGTGTGCGTAGATTCATCAGAGTGGTTATCCCTGGTCAGTGAGATTACATTAACGTGCACTTTCTTCCTTATATTTTCCTGTATTACTTGAACTTCCTAAGTGACTATGTTGACCTCAAAATTAGGGGAAGAAAAACAATGAATGCATTTACTGACATGCACTTCAGAATCATAATTACAAGAAAAAAAAAAAACCCACAGGAGTCATTTGCTCTCCATTGTTACTTGAGAGATGAATTAGGGGTTGATTGGCTCACTAATTTAGGTGGTAGTTTGAACAACAAACTTTTCTAGATGCTTGCATGTGGAAGATTAGTCAGACACAACTCCGCCCTTCCCGCTTTTATGGTGATAAGCTTTGCATTAATTGTGACGAGAGTGATAATTGCTTTTTTTAAGTTTTTTAAAAAAGTTTATTTGTTTATTTTGAGAGAGTGAGCGAGAGCAGGGGGAGAGGCAGAGCGAGAAGGAGAGAGAGAATCCCAAGCAGGCTGTGAGTGCAGAGCCCAACTCGGGGCTCAAACTCATGAACCGCAAGGTCATAACCTGAGCCGAAATCAAGAGTCAGATGCTTGGGGCGCCTGGGTGGCTCAGTCGGCTAAGTGCCCAACTTCCACTCAGGTCATGATCTCACGGCTCACGGGTTGGAGTCCTGCGTCGGGCTCTGGGCTGACAGCTCAGAGCCAGGAGCCTGCTTCGGATTCTGTGTCTCCCTCTCTCTTTGCCCCGCCCCCGCTCACACTCTGTCTCTCTTCCTCTCAAAAATAAATAATAAACATTAAAAAAATATCGGCTGCTTGACCGACTGAGCCACCCGGGTGCCCCGATGAGAGTGACAGTTGTAAAAATGGATTCCGTATTTGAGTGACCCAGATGCTGTTCTAGAACCTTTGCACCATCATCTCTAATCCTCTCTACAAAAGGCAGCATATGAGCTCTGATACGCAGACGGGGCCCAAGCCCTGAGAATGTGAGAGTCAGAAAAGCGTCTTCAGCCTGAGACCCCAGGGAGGCCTTCACTGGACACGTGGTCTTCACCAAAGCCTCGAAAGAAGGTGGCATTTGACCTTCCAAGATGGGAGAGAGACATCTACTTCCAACGCGGTCCGAGAAGAGGTACCTAGGAGGGGTGGTCATTGGGTCAGTTGCTGGACCGCTGAGTTTGTTAGCTTTGATGCGGAGACTTTGAGATGTCATCAGCTGGGCTGGGAGCAGACGCAGGGGGACCTGGGCGCCAGGTTTTGGGGACAGATCTAAGTCCCTGCCATGCAGAGTGGGCGCTGTACTCTCAGGGCAGTGGGCAGCAGGCGAAGGAAAAGAAATACTTGGTTGCTTCTCCCGCTGGAGTGCCATTCGCTGGGTGGCCGGGACGGTGGCTGGGAGGCTCTGCTTGTCTGTCACACTTGCGACATCAATCAGCATGGAAAGGAGGTGGGAGGGGTAAAAGTTCCTGCCTGTGACCTGTGACCGCCGCACTTGTCACATGCTTTGCCTGCCTCCTAGTGGCCACTTCAGGGCATTCTCCTGCAGACTCCTGTATTTTCTCTTTCTTATGCGGTGGCCGCAAGAATCCTGTGGCATGACGGCCGATGCATAGCCCAACGTGCCTTGCTTTTTGTGTGGTCTCCTCAGGCATCTGTTTCAAGGATCACGTGTCAACACTGCGCACGTGCTAGCGTTGGGCTGGGCCTGTGGAACCCTGGAGGTGACATAACTACAGGAGGGCTGTGTTGACACCATTCCGGGAACTCGGTGGAATATCCCATCTAACCTCGGAGCAGCACTGCGTACCTGGAAGGAAACCAAGGCCTAGAGAGGGTAACTGACGTGTCCAAGGTGGCCGGGTCCCAAGAGAGGAATGACAGAGTCCAAAGCACTGTCTTCAGAGCCAGCCCTCTTAACCCCTTCCTTATGGCTCCTCTCCTGCCCCGATGGACCTTACAGGCACATGCATATTCCCAAGTCAAATGATACAGCTACCTGCTGGCCGGGCAGGGAGGTCCGGAAGGCGTCACACGATGACTTCAGGAGACTCGAGGCTTCTGGGAGCTGGTGACAGCCCCTTGGGGGAGCTCGTGCCTTCCCTGGACCTTTGAGGAAGGGTGGAACTTGGCGAGATGTGTCTTGGAGGCTGGGGCAGAGGTAGGGTGCAGGCAGTCAAGGGCGGCGTTTTGACTCTGTGCTGCGGTGAGAAGCAAGGCGTGGGGCGCTGAGGAGGCCGGGGCCGAAGAGGCTGGAACAACACAGGGAGGGAAGCGTCTGGAAGGGCCTTGGACACAGGTGATGATTTCATAAGATCATTTGTTTAAGACAAAAGGTCAGCGTCCTTGTCGAGCGAGGATCTTCCTCCAGAAAGGCGGTCACAAACCCACGAACCAACGCGAATGGCTAGACTCACATTTATTCCTTTGTTAGCTGATTCAGTGAAAAAAAGTCGATCGCACGGATACCTGCTCTGCGTCAATCCCGATTTCTGCCCTCAGGTGCCTGGTGGTCCAGCGACGGAGAGACAGGCAGCCACCTGAAGGGCATTAGAGGGGCACCTGGGTGGCTCAGTCTGTTAGGCGTCTGACTCTTCATTTTGGACTCTGGTCATGATCTCACGGTCGTGAGTTTGAGCCCCACCTTGGGCTGGGGTTTAGGGATTCTCTCTGCCTCTCTCTCTCTCTCTGCCTCTCTCTTGCTCACACACTCTCTCAAAATAAATAAATAAACTTAAAAAAAAAAATAGGGGCGCTTGGGTAGCTCAGTTGAACATCCGACTCTTATTTTGGCTCAGGTCATGATCTCACCATTCATGAGTTCAAGCCTCACGTTGGGCTGTGCACACATTGGGCATAGCCTGCCTGGGATCCTCTCTCTCTCTCTCTCTCTCTCTGCCCCTCTCCCGCTCTCTCTCTCTCTCAAAATGAATAAATACACTTTAAAAATTAAAAAAAAAAGGAGGGGGCATTGCATGGGAACACCTGAGAGCTGCGTGGGTTAGAGAGCATCACGGTGGGATTCCACAGCAGGTGGCACTCAAGCTGTGACCTGAGGGTTAAATTGTATGCAGCCGGACAAAAGTGGGGGGAAGGAGCAAGAAGGCAAAAAACCCGGGGCCAGAGCAGCACAGCAGCTCTGAGGAACAAAAGTGGATTGGCCTGGCCAGGGCTTTACACTGGAGAGGGGAACGGGTCAAGAAGGGGTGCTAGAAAGGTGCACATGCCCACGACAGGCAGGACCCGTAACCCGAGTGTAGACGGACTGTTCGAGAAGCAACGGGAGCCATGGAGGATTTTCAACAGGGAAGCAGCGGTGTCCGATTTGCCATCGAGGCGGCTGCGGTGGCTGCTGCTTGGACCGTGGGTCCGAGGGCCGAGAGAGAAAGCAAGACCCGTCAGGACGCCGTGGAAGGAATGCAAGAGACAGGGTGGTCAGGGAGAGGGCGGGGCTCACATGCTCAGTGCGAGGGCTGGATCCCAGGGCGGGAAGTCCCCCCACCTCCCCAGGACCTCGTGCCACCCGCAGGACCTTGCGCCAGGCGGGCCGTGGGGCGGAGGAAAAGACAAGACCGTTGACGACTGCAAGCGTCTGTCTCTCCAGGGGGCTGACGTTACCGGCTGGATTTGTCCCTTTTCAATAAAATAAATACAAGTGATCACCGCTCGTCCCCAGAAGTCGATCCCTCCCTTTAAACTTCCCAGGGGAAGGAAGGAAGACAGAGGTTGGCCTTAGCTTTACTGATGGGAAACGTCTCCAGCCCGAAGCTGAGCTTGGCGACTAGAAACGAAAGGTAGGACTTTCAAGCTGGCAGCAAAATCTCCAAAAGGAGGTGTAACCAAGTGTGGTCACCTGGTTACAGTTTATGAGTCCATTTCTTCTACTTAAAAAATGCAAAGCCGTCGGTATCTGAGCAAAGTAACTCCTCCCCTTAAGGGTCATATCGAGTGATGTCTTTGAGCCTCCAGAAACTTAGGGCAATCAGTTTCTGTTCTGCTTCAGCACCTGAGCTGGGGGTTCCTTACTGTCTTTCAAGGTACAGAACCAGACATTGTGGTATACTTCACATACACTTCATTCGATCCTCATAAAACTCAAAACCGTTGGAACATTTTTTCCATTTTATAGATGGCGAAATTAAGGCTCAAAGAGATTAAGTCATTTGTTTCTACCGCTTTGGAGAAACTCGACATTGAATCTAACCCCAGATCTGTATGACTCTAGATTCGTCACTATAATAATCCTCAGGCCTACACAAAACCCCCACAGCCTCTGTTCTACTCTCCTGATTCCTGTCAAAGGGCCCGATGTAATTGAAATCAACTTGACATTCATAACTTAAGAATGTCCAACAGGGGCGCCTGGGTGACTCACACACTAGCAAGGAGTAGACCCGGGAGTCAGATCCTGGCAGCCTGGTTCCAGACTCTAGCCTTAAGAAGTACCTTAATATAGGGGCGCCGGGTGGCCCAGTCGGTTGAGCATCTGACTCTTGACTTTGGCTCAGGCCATGATCTCATGGTTCATGAGTTCAAGCCCCACATCGGGCTCTGTGCTGACAGTGCAGAGCCTGCTTGGGATTCTCTCTACTTTTCTCTCTGCCTGTCTCTCTCTCTCTTTCTCAAAAGTAAATAAATAAACTTTAAAAATATATTTAAAATCCTGTAGCACAAAATATTCTTTCTTCTCATCTAGTGACAAAATTGGGACCTTATTATCAATACAGCATTGTAAGTCTACCTCTTGAGGGCCACTCCTTCCCCATCTCAATAAACAGCAATGATGCATAAAGCATTTAAAAAGGAAAGTAAAAAGGCAAAGCCAGGCTAAAGAATGAGATAAAGCCTTCCCTGCAAGATGGTGACCGCGGCACAAATGAAACCTCGCTGGGTCAGTGCCTGGAAGAAAAGCCTCTCCCGTGTGGGAGAGAGTATGTGTGTCCCTCTTGAGGGAGAATATGGGACCAGGCTCCCTTCATAAACCCAGGGACTGAGGGAGAGCTTCCCCAATTCATGAAAGAGCTAAAAGGAAGTTATTGCCAAACACTGTCCGGGATGGGGGCTTAACCCCCATGACCTTGGAAGCCTTGCCAAGCTGCCCCCAGATGCATGGCTGAATCTGCAAGAGCCCCAATGTCACCAGGGGGTGTGATTCCCAAAACAGCTCTATAAAATCCTGGCTCAGCACTGGGGACTCCGAAAGTCCTGGTAAAAGAGCCTCAAGCGTCCGACTTTAGCTCAGGTCATGATCTCACGGTTCGTGAGTTCAAGCCCCATGTTGGGCTCTGAAAAATAAATAAACATTAAAAAATATATATAAATAGGGGCACCTGGGTGGCTCAGTCGTTTAAGCATCCGACTTCGGTTCAGGTCATGATCTCACACTCCGTGAGTTCAAGTCCTGCGTCGGGCTCTGTGCTGACAGCTTGGAGCCTGGAACCCGCTTTGGATTCTGTGTCTCCCTCTCTCTGACCCTCCCCTGTTCATGCTCTGTCTCTTGCTGTCTCAAAAATAAATAAACATTAAAAAAAGAGAGAGAATTATAAAAAAATAATAATAATAAATAAGATACAAACCAGGTTTGGAAGGTTTTAGTATGAAAAATGAATGTGGAATGTAAACTATCTCATCAGAACTTTTTATATAGATTACAGCTTGAAATAAGAATATGTTGGGAAAAATGGGATTAAGTAAGATATATTATCAAAATTAAATTAAGTAAGAGAGATAATCCAGTGGTCACAAAGTAGCCAGAATGGAAAGTATGCAGGGTAGAACATTTTTCTTTTTTTTAATGTTTATTTATTGGGGGGGGGGGGGGGCGGCGGGCAGAGAGAGAGAGGGAGACCCAGAACCCGAAGCAGGCTCCAGGCTCTGGGCCGTCAGCGCAGAGCTCGACGTGGGGCTAGAACTCACAGACCGCGAGATCATGACCTGAGCCGAAGTCGGACGCTTAACCGACTGAGCCACCCAGGCATCCCTGAAATATTTACTTTCTTATCCACATTTCAGAGCCTCACATCCAATCCTCTTGTAATAACAAACAATTATGTACTATTTGGGACAGATCCTCTGGGCGGTTAACTACTAGGAGGACTTTTAAAAAAGGAAGTACTTTCGGAGAAATCCAAGAGAGAATTAGAGATTCATACACAGGCTACCTTTAGCAGTAGTCAGAGCACAGGAAAACCCAAACAGAAAGCAAGCCCTTAACCACAAAAGAGACAACCAGAACTGCCAAAAACAGGATTTTAATGAAATATTTTATGTTTCCAAACATAAGAAAAAAAGATCCTTTGCCAATGGAAGCTCTTTAGGTGGTTGTAACTATCTGCTTCGGTTTATCACTATCTTCGATTTACATCTACCTACATATAAATAGCGTTTATTAAAATTCATATTTAACACGAACTTTCGGAAGTGTTTACAGGTAAAAGGAAGGAGCAGCGGGGAGGCGGGCTTCTTTGTCTCGGAAGCTGCAGGGAGTAACAAGAGCCTTCCTAAAACCTGAGGATGATTTCACCCTTTTGCCGTGTCTGAGCTGCGTCTGTAGGCTTGTCGCCAGAGAGGACACGTGCAGCCTCACTGGGCATTTTTCGAGGAACAGGACAAGATAGGAATCTACATTATCATCTTCGGTGGTAGACGTGGGTCCTTGAAAGACCACAACGCCACCTTCTGTAACAGCAGTTAGTCTCTCCAAAGCAGGCCAGAAGTTTCTATGGGCAGATAGATCATTAAGCGGCTTTTAGCGGATCATTAAGGGTTTCTTAGGCCGCACTTCTGGGTTGGAGAGCGTGTTGGCAAACAAGGCCAATCAGGCAGAGAATGGACAGGCAACAAAGCTCCAGTAGTCCTTCCTTGATGGAAACATTTCGACACCTGAGAAGTGAGTGAGTCATCCCGATCCAGAAAAATGGCGTACGGACGAATAGGAAATATCCAAGCGTTATAATCCAGTCTGCATTTTCTGTGTGAATTCAACATGGAAATACCTCACAAGGAAATGCCAGTAACCTGTACAGAGATATTTGAGATAGAAACATTCAGAGCACATGCAAACTTTCCTCAAATATTCTTCTCGGAGTGGAAAGTTTGCAAAAACAATGGGATCTCTAGAGTCAGTACGGAGGTAAAGGTACAGGCGAAGTGGTCTTTTCAGTGATTGTGACATCGCAACAAACTCACAGCTTCTATTGATTTATGGAGGGGAATCAACCTAGGGATAGACATTTGCATTCACATGCACGGATGCCATTCACACCCACACCCTCTGACTCGAGTGTAGACACGAGAGTGTGTTCCCAATCTTTTCTCCTCTGCACACACACTTGTACAAGTCATGCTACTATATTTACTTTGAACCGGCTCTGTCTTCCCAATGTCCTTCAAGTCAGAATCATGAGACCCTCCAAACCCGTAAATATATTAGCTCTAGAACCTAACGAATGAAAAAGTAAACACGCCCTGTAAACACGCGAACGGTGTGGATGGTCAACAGCGATTAAGAACTCATTCCGACGCTCATTTTGCTCTCTATGGACTAGTAGATACTCAGAACTGAGTTGTTTTTCACATTCAGCCAGGCTTTGTCTTTCATTTTCGTGTTTGCGGTTTCCATTCTCAAGTTAGCCCGCACTGTCCTTCTGGACCATATCTTCAATTTTCTCGGCAAGAGCGCAGAGATTGGCTTTCCTGAGACCTTTCATCAGAGCGTAATATGCGCCCTTCCTCCCATGGAGCTGGTACCAATTCCGGAGCAGTTGGACTTTCTGTTCAGCTGTGTCTTGGAGGTTGTCGTTCTTGATCTCGTCTATTTTGGCTTCGTTGACACCGTTCTTGCGGACAAATTCTCTGACTTGAGTTATTTTCATTTGTTCGGCAATGCTACTGATGTATTTACTCAAGTCGATGTCTGCAAAATAGAGGACAGTCTCTAAACATTGGTTTCTCTAGATGAAATGCTCATAGAAAACCATGTTTACTTCTCCTCCAATAGTATTAAAGATACTCGTTAAGTCCTAGAGATCGAGAGAGCTGGTCGGAGGGGGTGGGCGGGAAACAAAACCCCACCCCTCCCGTGACCCCAGTAGTGCGCTCGATGACCCGGGCAAGTCACGTAACATCTCGGTACATGTTCTTTTCTCAGCTATAAACTAAGAGCGTTGGGAGAGATCACCTCTGACGTTCCCTATGGATTGGATGATCAATGGCCCACAAAGTTCAATGGCAGGCAAGACTCTATGATCTTCTCTCTGACTCACAGGCCAAGGAGCAGGACTGAACAGAATCATGAATATTATTACAGAACCAGGAATACACCACTAATAACAGAGTCTGCAATTCAGCTGATTTGGCCGCTAGGTCAACTTAAGCAGGCGTTCTATAAAAACCAGTTTATGGAGGAAAATTCTCTTAAGCCTCAGAATATACTGTCTTCTTGCTACCCAATTCAGTTTTCACCGTGAGTATTAGTTATACATTCAAACACACTGTCGGATAAACACTTGACGGTGAGCAGGAAGGACTGTGTTTAACGAGGAGTAAGACCTCGCGATATGTCACTGAAATTAGCCCGTAAACGCCTAAGGAAGCCATCTCCATGAAATGAAAAGACAGAAGCCTTACCTGCGAAATTCATTGGGATACTCTCCTGAGGGGACAAGAAAAAGGGAGGGAAGGAGCAAGATAAATAAAAATATATTTGTATGTAATATTCTACATGTAACTGTCTAATTCTTCCTTAATACAAAGGAGGTACAATCAGTAGCTTGATGTATAAAATTAGCTAGATTACATGATTGAGAAGGATTCTCCCACCATCCAAAGTTTTATGCTGCCCGAAACTAAGGAATATTAGCTTATTTTTTAGGCAGGCAAGGAATCTAAGGATTCATGGAATGTGCTGAGATGATTTTTTCATATAGACTCGTGAGAATAAACATGACAAACATAATTATTCTACAATTTCCTTTACAGTTACTAATCTTCTTTTTGACCTGAGAAAATGGTTTAAGTTGAAACTACTTAATAAACCCCGACTTTCACCGAGCCCTGACCCCAAATGGAAATCATCATTCATCAAGTGAACTGTTTTCTCTCCCCACTGTATCTTTTGCTATCTGAAATGCTTTGATCCACGTTGATAAAAGATATGGTGAGAGACAAGGTAACAAGTGGCTGGAGCGAGCTGAGTTGTGCCTCTGCGACAGGCTTTCAGAGTTTTCTGTGTGCCCGGGGCTCGGATAATGAGTCCCTGCTCTCGTAAAGAACGTCTGTCCGCAGTGCGTCTGCAGGGATAACACCAACGCAGAACACAGAAGCTTGGCCACGTTCTCTCTCCAACTCACGCTGAGTACATTCTCATACTTACGTTATTTGTGTCGAGGCTTCTTATAAACTGGGCACCATATCTCAGTTCAGTTCTTTTTTAAACTTTATTATTTTGAGAGAGAGAGAGAGAGAGAGAGAGAAAATCCCAAGCAGGCTCCACACTCAGCGCGGCACCTGACGCAGGGCTCGATCCCACCAACCATGAGATCATGACCCGAGCTGAAATCCAGAGCCGGATGCTCAACCGATTGAGCCACCCAGGTGCCCCTTAGTTCATTTTTGATGCCCCTCTAGCCCACACACACGCACACACCATAGGTGTTTGTTTAAAAAAAAAAAGAACAAATAAAAAGCTGAATGACTACTTTCTCTGTTTCCTTAAGGAAGCCGATGCACGTTTCAACACCTACAGTAGATGAGACTGTAGATCTCCGGCGGCCATTCTTCGTATTCCTGTACTTTTTCAACACACCTGAAAGACAAAGAGATTTCTATCAGACTCGGTTCTCAGGCTTGCAGGAAGCCTGTGCGAACACACTCTCCTACGAAGAGAAGCGTGAGAAGGAGGGAGCAATTCCCTGAAACTTAACGTGACCAATACCCAAGAGGCAGCATTGTCCCGTTTCTGGAAATCCCGGCCCCCTCGGTCGAATGTTCTAGGGGTATGTCACATTTCACGCGAGTCATCCGTTCATCACACCCTGGCCTAGCCGGAAGCTGGCTTCTCACTTATCGTGGGGCCCCGCCGCTCCCTTTCACCAGCTTGGAGTTGGGTGAGTGTCGATCGCAGAACACAGAAGCCAGGGGACGTGGCAAGTTGGCATCGGCTTGCCCCGGGGTGACATTTCATGCCGGGCAGTTCAAGTACATACTCACACAAATAGCTAAGTACACACATCGAGTCAGTAGGAGATGCAAGAAAGGAGTGGGTACATCTCCAAGCACAGCTGGTGTCTATTTGGTCTCCAAAGGCAAAGCACCCTTTGCATCTTCACCTGAACCGGAGACAGTGATTTGTTCCAATGGGGAAGGAAAAACCGGATGCTCTAGAGTTCTCAAAACCTGACACGTTCTGTGCCTTTATGAGCGATTTTCCTGCAGTAATCACGAATATACCCAATTGGGGCTTACGTGTTGACTTTCTCGGTAGCCCTGGCATAAACTACACTGCCAAAGTATTTTAAATTAAGGGGGAGAAATAAAAAATTAAAAGAAAAACCCATGGAGTTTGAAAAAGGAGAGGAGGCACAGAGAGGATGAATTTATTAAGTGTTCCCTGCAGGCTTGCCCGGGAAGAACCTTCTTGTTCTCTTTTTTTTTTTTTTTTAATTTTTTCAATGTTTACTTATTATTGAGAGACAGAGAGAGACAGAGTGCATGCAGGGGAGGGGCAGAGAGAGAGGGAGACACAGAACCCGAAACAGGCTCCAGGCTCTGAGCTGTCAGCACAGAGCCTGACGCGGGGCTCGAACTCACGGACTGCAAGATCGTGACCTGAGCCGAAGTTGGACGTTTAACTGACTGAGCCACCCGGGCGCCCCACTTCTTATTCTCTTAATGCATGGGACCATCTCAGTGAGCAGTGAAGGGTTACTTCTCGTCCTTGGCCAACTCAGCTGGGGCCTGGATGAAAACATCCTTGTTCACAGGGAGGATGGGAATATCCATTCGGGACTTCAGAATAATTGTTTAAAACCGGTAGCTGAGGGATGGCCGTACCCCTCATTCTTATCAGGTCTCAGGGGGGTGCATCCGGTGGCAGGAATTTAACAACACAACAAGGCTGCCTACCTGGCAGTTTTCTTATGGGTAGGAGACAGATGGGAATTCTTGGGAATTACTACTTCCCAAGTTATTTCATCCTGCAGTTTGAACACAGTAAGAACTTACAGCAACATACTAGTGCGGACGGTAGAATCAGGAGCAGGGCACAAAGCCACAGAAGTTTGGAGCTGGATCCTGTAGGGAGAAACATGGAGCACTGAACGTGAAACCAAGTCATCTTTAAGGTTAAACAGAGTACTCCCAAAGAATCAGAAGGGATTGGCTTTTCGTCAGATTCTACAGGGGGGACGAGAGAAAGGAGAATACAGTCATAGAAAGAAACAGTCACCTTGTTTACATTTGGTGTTGCTGGTTGGTGTGCAATTCTCAAGGATTCCATGTTCACACCTAAAAATGAAAGAATCCAGAGGAAATTCAAAATGCCTGGTGGACTGGCTCCTTGATCATCTGCAACGGCACACTATACACGCAGGGCCATTTTATTTATCTTTGCATCTCTGACAAACATATTCCCTCAAATGTTGCTAGATTAGCATCTGACGCTGGCACAAATTCATAACGTGATTTATATGTTTGGGTGAGAAATATCCTACAGAGTGACTATGTTTTAAAAGACAAAGAGTTGAGAGGCACCTGGGTGGCTCAGCCGGTTAAACAACTGACTTCGACTCAGGTCATGATCTCACAGTTTGTAAGTTCTTGATCTCGGGGTCGAAGGTTTGAGCCCCACAATGAGCGAAGGGATAACTTAAAAAAAAATCTTTACGCTGCCAAGAATTACAGAAAGGTAATAAAACATTGACAATTAGGAAAAAGGATGAAATGGACAAAGATCTTAAAACTCGTAGGAAACAACTTGAAATCATAAACTGCCAAAAAACTATTTCAAAACAGTCCCACTGGACTATAAAAAGACGCGAGGACAAGCACTACCCATGATACTGCTTAGAGATCCCACCCAGCTGGCCAGTAGAGATGTCAGGGCATCCAGTGGTGATGAGGACACTCAAGAGGAAAATCCTTGGGGTTTTCTTCGACAGCCGAACCCTGACAGTCAGATTGTCAGATTGCCTGAATGAGATCGGTTCAGCCGATTCCCTAAGTAAGCGAGCTAGGATAAGTGGCTTATCCACCATGAGCCTGTTTCCCCATCAATAACAAAGAGATAACATTTGCATCCAACAGTTATGGTGAGAAGAAAATTGAATGGAGATTATGAGGTATTTAGAACTATTATTACAGCTGACCCTCGAGGATATGGGGTTAGGGGCACTGACCGCCAGCCCCCCCAATGCACAGCTGAAAATCCACATACAGCTTGTGACTCCCCCTAAAACTTAACTACTAAATAGCCTACTGTTAACCAACAGCCTTACTGATAACATAAACAGTGGATTAACATATTTTGTATACTGGGGCCCCCGGGTGGCTCAGTGCGTTAAGCATCCGGACTCTTGGTTTCTGCTCAGGTCATGATCTCATAGTTGTGAGATAGAGCCCCACATGGGGCTCTGTCATAACAGTGCAGAGCCTGCTTGGGATTCTCTCTCCCTCTCTCTCTCTCTGCCTTCTCACACTCTTATCTCTTTCTCTCAAATAAATAAACTTAAAAATACATATTTTGTATACTGTATGCATTCTATACTGTATTTTTCCTTTTTTGAGAGAGAGAGAGGGAGAGAGTGCAAATGAGCGAGGGGCAGAGAGAGACAATCCCAGGAGGGGCAGAGAGACAAAGAGAGAGAGGGAGAGAGAGAGAGAAGCGGGGCTCACCCAAAGAGGGGCTGGAGCTTACCTGATGTGGGACTCAAACTCACGAACCGTGAGATCATACCCTGAGTCGAAGTCAGATACTTAATGACTGAGCCACCCGGGCAACCCCTATACTGAATTCTTACAATACAGTGAGCTAGAGAAAAGAAAATGACATTTAAAAATCATAAGGAAGAGAATATACATTTACAATGCTGCACTAGACTTCTTGAAAGAAACTCACACATAAGTGAACCCACACTATTATTCCTCTTATTTTCGTACATTAGTCCCTACCTATCCTATCGCCATGAGGCACTCTCAGACATGTGGGGCTGGAAGTAAGGGCTAGGTTGACTGCCCATAATTTAGAATTTTCTAGTAAGTAAGAGACATAAGGCATCGTGTCCCTACTTGTCAAGCCAACGTTCCCAAGGTGAAATACAAGTTTAAGGCCAGGCACCTGAACGTAATGCTAAACGTTTCTATTTGCACAAAACAATAACTTACAAAGCAAAAGCTAATATACAACACGTATTACCCACCCTGACGTCACAGCAGCGAGGCTGACAGGAGAAGTGAGTGTTATCTGCGTCCTCTGAGTGAGGGAACTGGGGGTCAGGGAGGCTAGCTGACTCTGCTCAAAACCACCCAATTAATCAGAAGAAAAGTGAGATGCACCATCAGGTTTCCTACCATTGGCTCAAAACTAAGATCTGTAGCATGAAAGACAACACCTTTTGTCATCTGGCCCTGGCTCCTTTTCACCACACCCCGGCCAGCTACTCTGCTCTCTGGAGTGTCCACCTGTCTCTCGGCAGATGTTGTTCCCTGCTCGAGATGTCCTATCCGTCTGTGTACTCCTGGGAATGTTCTCTTTCCTCTTTCAAGACTCTGGCCACGTGTCATATCTTCACACCCCGCCCCCCACCTCCCCAGGCCGAGGGGAAAGGTTCTCCTGTAGAACTCATAACACCCTGGGCGCAAGTCTCTTCTGCTGTTCGACACACGGTGTTGGCCCCATAACCATTGTTTTTCTTGACTCTCTCTGCCTCTGCCTCTCTCCTGAGACGTTTGATGCCGGGAACATGGCTTGCTCAGGACACTTCTTAGCTTACGCAGCTCGCGCACTATCCAGCACATAGGAGATGTTCAATCAACGTTCGGAGACTGGATGTTTGAATGAACGAAGCGGCGAAGCAAGACTAGAACCCAAATTCTTGACTCCCAGCCAGTGTTGTTTCCCCCCTGGGAAGACATGGTCTATCCAGGTAGATCTCTAGCATTTTGATCAAAGAAAGATGAAAACTTACATCATGCACGGGTTACAGTGTTCACACAGAGAGACGTTACAAAAAAAGTTTGATTTACATCTGCACTTGGTATCCTGGGTCCGGGTACAGGCTTTTTCCACTTCTAAGCCTAGAAAGCCAATTTTCAGACCATTAATTAGAGCAGCTGGTTATAAGTGGACCCTGCAAATGGTGAGCAGGGGCCACAAGAGGTTTTGAGATCTACCGCTTAAATCGGCACATCTTCCCTAACACAGAGAGTATTTACATGGCAAACAGGTAACCCCAGGTGGAAATAGTCGAAATCATTTTAGCCGAGTTTTAAGTGGGCAGACAATCCAGCAACGAATGCCACCTCACTTGTGCTTAAATAGCTCCCCTGTTCTTCTGGAGCCTGGCTGCTCAGGGCCTGGGGTGGAGACCAGCAGCAATCGGCATCACTTGGAAGCCTGTGAGAAATGCAGAATATCAGGCCCTGCTCCAGACCCAGTCAGTCAGACCAAGGCCAAAGCCCTCACTCAGAGATCCTTGTTTAATTGCTCTGAGGTGGGACCTAACAGTTGACATTTTTCATAGCTCCCTGGGTGACCCTAATGTACAGCCACAGTTGAGAAACATTGCTTTAGAGCCTGCGTGGGGCCAAGGAAAGCTTTATGTCCAGAGATTTCTTGATATCAAATGAAACTGGGAGTATTTGTTACATTTGAATCTAGGTTCTCACAATAGATTGGGACGGTCGTAAAAATTCAGGTCCCCCGTTGGAATTATCAGGACAAAATCGATCCTCAAAGAACGGGGAGCATCCCACGCACCTCTGGATTCCTCTGTCCTTGTATCAGGAGGCTTCTGAGCTCTTGAGGGCCACGACAAGAGCATAAATCAAGGTGGCGAAAAAATGTATGCAATGTTGATCGGAGCGGATGAACCCTGTTCACCAGGTTCGTATTTAGTTATTCTGGGAGAACTGCCTGGATTTGACCCGCAAATGTGTAGACAGGTGATTAGCCTGGTACCTGGTCCCACTTCACCCCGGCCAGCTCCATGCTGCCCTTTTCTGTGTGCGAACATAGTACCAGAGTAGGCCCCAATTTCGAACTGGATTATGCATGGTTCTACGTGGAGCCCCATGATTGGTCTTTTTGATTGCTTTGAAAGATGCCTACCGTCCTCTCCATCACAAATTCTACATCTTCTGCATCTGGGAGAAAAATGGCTCGTGTCTGTGTAGTCCTTCCCTTCTTCACAGGGTATACAGGATGCTGTACCCCCATCTTCTTCACAGTCAGCAGCTTTTCGTGTGCCTGCCCAAGAGAGAGATGGAACGAGTGTTTGAACACAAGGTGGTCACGCAACAGCATGGGAGACGTGCAGGTATGACAACAAAATGGGGGTCAGGGTTGTTAGGCTAACAAAGTACAAACACAACGGGGGAGAAGGTTATTGTGAAAATCACGTCAACAGACAGGACGGCTCCCAAGACTAAACCTAAAAGAGCGACTGAAGGAATATGCCTACAGACATAGGATGATTCACAATAGGACTATATATTTTAATTTTTTTATTGTTTATTTATTTTTGAGAGAGAGAGAGACAGGGTACGAGCTGCAGAGGGGCAGAGAGAGAGGGGGAGACACAGAATCCGAAGCAGGCTCCAGGCTCCGAGCTGTCAGCACAGAGCCTGACACGGTGCTCGAACTCACGAACCATGAGTCAGACGCTCAACCGACTGAGCCGCCCAGGAGCCCCAGGAGTATATCTTTTTTAAAAGCTTACGATGACCAAATGCACTTGAAGAAATGCCTCTAGCAACTTTTTTTGCAAGGAGGTCAGAGGCTGGTATTCATTCAATTTCTTTCTGTTCCTTTGCCATTAAGGGATAGAGTACGTTTGGATGGGAAGGCGTGAACGTATTTACAACATTTATCATCAGGTTTTTTTTTTATCTCAGTACACACAATCGTGAATAATATTCACATTTCCTTTACAAATAAAGTGAGTCACTGTATCGGTGTTAGTAAGCTTTATACAACCATGCTTTCTCCTGAAAATTCATTTATTTAACAAGTGTTTATTCAATGCCTATTGTGTGCCAGGCACTTTCTAGGAGCCAGAGATGCTGCATGAAACAAGACAAAGCCTAGATCTTCAGGGGCTCCGTGTTTCCAGGGAAGAAGCAGAAAATGCACAAGTAAGCATATGATGTCAGGTGATGGTAAGTGTTCTGGGGAAAACATGGGGGTAAGTGCTATGTTGGGCAAGAGCTAGAGAAGGAAAATCTAAGAGGAAGCAGGACTCGTGACCCCAATTATTCATGGTATTAAAAGAATTAAAAAAATTAAAAGAATAAACAGAGTCTGTCTGCCACACACATGTGCACAGCAACAATAATTTAAGCTATTTTTCCTGGATACGTAACTTTCTTAGTAACACGATAGCATTCTTTCTGATAAAACAAAATACTACATACGCAAATTATGCAATTTAAACATGGGTGATATTATCATAAACTAAGACAATAGTGTGCCGATAGAAAAAAATAAACCGATTGTGAAAACCCAGAACCAACTTCAAATTCAAATACAGTGCTGTATAACATCACAGGGATGCTTAAGAAAACTGAGCCAAAGTTCAATTTTCCTCGCTTGCCAGTGGTAGTGTTATACTGGTTTCTAAACGAATCAGCCTCCCTAGCGGATTACCTTGCACAATATGCCCAGCCCAAGGTCTAGGGCATGACAGGCATACAAGAAACCCAGAGTTTTCTCTCCTCCGATGTATACAACCTAAATTGATCAAAGTATCAAAAGTGAGCGGTTGTTTTCTTGCAAATCAGATTTTAAAATACATGCGTTTCTGAAAGTGATAGTACACTTGCTCACCGTAGAGACTTTGGAAAAGTTAGGGAAGTCTAAAAAGCACCTATATGTCAACCACTCCGAGAGATTCACTATCATTTTGGTGTGTTCTTAACGCATATGCACGCACACGTACATGCGAGTATATGTGCATGCGGGGTGTGTGTGTGTGTGTGTGTGTGTGTGTGTGTGTGTGATGTATTCAGTGTACCACAGAATCCTTCTTATCGGATATGGTGAAGGGATGGCTTTTTGATCAGTCAATCAAAAGTCAGTTCACGTACAGAATCATTGAAAAAAATACTGTAAATATTTCAAATTATGAAACATAACTATATAATGACTTCCCAGTCTGATGGCACAGAAAAAGTTGTTATAATTCCAGATTCTTCCTCATGTAAGTGACATCCAAAATGCCTCCTTTCTTGTTTTTCTTCCCTTTCCTCCCTCCCTCCCTCCCTTTTTTCTTTTCTTCCTCTTTTTGATGGAAATAAAACCTTCAAGATACCAGTAATTTGTACGAAAAGCTTTCAAGGACTTTGTGATTTTTCCATTGACTTTGATCTCATCTCGTTCATCAACAATTCTTTCAGCAACTCGCCTTTACTGAAATCCTGCAAACATGGAAATGAGTTTTCATAGGAATAAAATCTGCCTTTTCTCCGTATTCATATAGCATGGGTTTATATAATAGTTGATTAAATTACACATGAATATCACAGCACCCATGAGCATAAAAAGAGTTGGAAGCAATGTGAATAGCGATAAGCCTACAATTCAACAGGCAGGAGAAGGAAGGGCAGCGGATCAGTGTGCATTCGTCACCACCCAAGATTCTTAGGGATGCAGCAGAGACAGTCGGGTAATCCAACGGACAGATCAGTGAGAAATCCCCTCAGGGAATTTACACCTTGAGGCTCATGTCAGAAATATATGAGAAAACATGATATATTTGCTTGAGACATTCTAACTTTTGAATACTCCCAGATTTACTTCACCGATCCCACATCACAGGGTACCACAATGAAATGCCATGCATACAATATTTTCCTTTACATTTGACTACTTTTTAATTTTTTTTGATGTTTATTTATTTTTGAGAGAGAGAGAGAGAGAGAGAGCACAAGCAGGGGAGGGGCAGAGAGAGACACACACACACGGAATCTGAAGCAGGCTCCAGGGTCTGAGCTGTCAACACAGAGCCCAATGCGGGGCTTGAACTCATCAACTGCGGGATCATGACCTGAGCTGAAGTCGACGCTCAACTGACTGAGCCACCAGGCACCCCTATGTCTGATGATTTTTAAAGACCTTTTCCCCATAAATTTATTACTGTAACAGTAGGCACGAACGTTTTCAAGTTTTTGTTCTGTGTGTCCAAATTTCTTTCTTAAAAAGTTAGTGATAATTTACATTCCAGTCGTGGTTTCTGAGAGTTCTTATCTCACAAGCAAGCTCAGCGGGGCTGAAAGCACTTCTTCAGAGAAAATGAAACAAAGCAAATCAAACAAAAAAAGCAAACACAAAAATTCTTGACAGTCTGATACGCAGAGCCTCTTATCCACGTTTGAATTTGCAACTTACGCTTTAAAGACATAAGGATCTTAACCCAGAGGCCCCATGGATGATGTTTAACAAGGTATAAAAAAGCTAGGAAGCCATTCTTTATTCCCATTTGGAGAAGACGAAATAAATGTAAAGAGGATTAAGTCTAAGTGGGTGGGATTTTCCATGAAGGTTATTAAAAACTGGACAGGAGCCCAAGGGAGGCTGGTAGGATCTTTCGACACAGGACCTAAGCCTGTTCAGCTGCTGGAGTTCTGGAAGCCTGCAGACCCACTACGAAACCTACCACGCTCGGTCCTCATTGGCTGTGTTAATCTACGGCAGTCCAGGTGCTCTTCCCTCTCCCCTCCTGCCTCCCTTCACCGTGCAGCTGAGAGGGGTTCATGCCGGTAGGAACTAGCCCTCCACTCTACTCATGTTGAAAACCAGGCTTGCCCCACAACTGGGTTTTTGCAAAGCTTCGAATTTGCTCGTGTTCGAAGGATTTCCGATCTGAAATTGGGTTTGCGTTTCAAAACCCTGGTGTTCTAAAATTGTTGGCCTTTGTCCACTGCTTTTCTCGCTCACCGAGTCGCAGCTGCGAAAACGCAAATGTATTTTGCAGGCTCCAGAGACCTTCCAACCGAAGGGAATTGCTAGACACATCTCTGAAGGGTGGGGGGGGGTCCCTTGCTTTCAGAGCCCCACAATTACTATGATATACTATGATATATTTTAGTCGGGCCCATTGTGATGAGTTTTTTTTAAGTGTATTTTTATTTATTTTGAGAAAGAGATAGAGAGCAAGCAGGGGAGGGGCAGAGAGGGAGAGGGAGAGAGAGAATCCCAAGCAGGCTTCACGCCATCAGCACAGAGGGCAGATGCGGGGCTCGAACTCAAACATGACCTGAGCCGAAGTCAAAGCGACTGAGCCACCCGGGCGCCCCTGTGATAAGCTTTAATATCCACACATGAGTCTTCTTTTGCTCCTGAAAAACAGCTGAAGAAATGCTCTCCCTCCAGCGGCACCTGCCATTTATAAATCGTATTTATTTGTACCCGCACCCAACAAGCAGGATACAGTTGAACTACATTAGCGTCCGGAAAGTAATTTCCCAGTTGTTTCTCTTTCCAGCAATGCTCTGATAGAGGAGAACCAAGCACCGCAAACATTTTTTCTCCATTATTACTCCGTGCTACGCCTCACCCTGACTTTCCAGCTAACGGCTGGATGTTTTGGGTCACATACCAGGAGAGCATGGCAGACAGCAGAACTTGCTCCCACGATGCAGACCTTCCTTGCATCCAGGCTCCCCTTCGGTAGCGTTCTTACTCAATTTCAACACCTTGGAGTTGACATCGGCGACCTGAGCACTGTCGCCTCTGAACAGTGATCCGGCAACAGAGGTAAGTATCTGAAAAAGGAAAGCATGAGCAAACACTGACTTGTCAACCAGGCAACGTGGTAAACAGGGGTGACCTGCCCCGAACGGTTACATTTGCTGTCACACAGGCAAAATCCACATGGGGCTGCCTCCTTCTGCTGACTCGCCTCCAGAAAAGGAGCACATTGGTTCTGTAACAATCCAAACTACTCTATTAATGGCATCGGGGATGACAGGAGCCAGGATTCTGGGCTCAAGTGAACCCTGGCCCCCCAGTTACCGGCCCCATCACTGTGGGTAAAGTCCCTCAAATGCTCCCAGTCTCCATTGCGTTATCTATAGAGCGGAAATGAGTGGAAATGATGTCCTTTTCATGAGTTTGTTGTGATAATTAAACGGAATACGCCCTTAAAACTCTTCACGCGATTTCTGGCACATAATAAAGAGGTGCCCAGTAAACTGTATTATTACTGTTTTCTTAATTACCATTATTGTTATCGTCACACAGCTCTAGTGAGGGACAACGTCGTGACATAGGAAAACCAGTAAATTTCAAAATGACTGATTGCGGTGTGAATCCCGGCTTTTCTACCAACAGTGTGGCTTCAGGCAATTTATAAAACCACCCTGACCCTCAATTTCCTGACTCGTAGGTGACGACAGCACTTTGTGTCTTGCAGAGTTATTAGGAGGATAAGAAGTGATAGCTTCTCCCAAACCTGGCATTTAGTTTATAACAAGTTCTATGTCTTCTCTTTTTATACCTAACCACAGAACAAACAGTTTTGATGAAGTCTTATCTGGTTGTCCAACCATACAATGAATCCGATGGGATTTTCTTCACCTTTGTTCAGAAAAAAAAAAAAAAAAAAATGAACTTCTTTTAGTGGAGAACCAGTCTTTAATCTATTTTCAGTTCCCTTCTTCTGGAGATAAAAGTCCATCGGTTTAAGTGATATCGGTGTCAAATTTATCTTAGTCAGTTACACACCAGAATTCCTTGGAAAAATGAGCCCCCCAAAACGTACGGAAGCATTTGGACATAATCTCTGGTTGGTTCCTTTCTCTGACTGCCTAAGTATTTTTGGTGTCTCTAACCATAAATATAAACAATTCCTTCTTTTAGGTGGAATATGTAAATTCTATCGCTAAGCATCCAAAAAATTTAAACTCTTAATTCCGAAGACTTTTTTTAAGGTCATTTTTCACCGTTTTCATGGCACATATTATTTTTTTCTACTCTATGGCATAGTAATAATACCAGCACCTTCTGAGTAAAGAGAACTAAGTGTTCTTCACGTATAAGCCCCTGCACACAAGTTCCTACGTCTTCCCTTCTAGCCCCTCCCCCTATGTCACCAAAGCCTGTGTCCCCTTCAGGTCACAGGATACCACGGGACCTTACAGGAGATGAGATGGCCCTCTTTTCCTCCTGGGATGGATGTGCTTAAAAATGCATTTCTAAAATTCGGTCTTCTTCCAAGAGGGCGAATGACACCAAAATATCAAGAAAATATCTCACTTGACCAGGGTCTCTCGCCAGCAAAAGGTAGGACTTGTCTGAGTCTCCAAATGCCTTTCACAGTGGCGTTCTTTCCCTACACCCAAGAGACAGGGGCGCTTACTACAGGCTATAGCCTATACATATGCTTTCTATATGAATACTTCTGCGTAAAGAACCACTTGAACTGGTACCCAGATCAGAGGAATAATGCCTAAATATGCTGGCTTCACTGCCTCTTCAATCCCACAGACGTTCCTTGAGCACCTATTATACGCCAGGTTACAAGAATACAAAGTAACATTGATTGTAATAGACAATGAGTATTAAGTGTCCAAAAACACATTTGCAGGCAGGTTGTTTGTGGTGCATTAATAATTTGGGGATGTTTTACACTTTATATTGGCATGCCTCTTCCTTTTTAATTTTTTTTAAGTTTATTTATTCTGTGAGAGACAGAGAGTGAGCAGGGGAGGGCAAAGAGAGAGGGAGAGAGAATCCCAAGCAGTCTCCACACTGTCAGCGCTGAGCCTGACGCAGGGCTTGAACTCAACGAACTCTGAGACTGTGACCTGAGCCGAAATCAAGAGTTGACGCTTAACCGACTGAGCCACCCAGGCGCCCCGGGATGGATGCCTCTCAGTTTTTTAAAAGACTTCTGAATCTATGAGCTTTTTCTAAACCAAAATGTGCAACTTTGCACTAAAGATCTTTATTAGCATCCAACTCTCTTTTCCGGGTGACTGTTCCCCACTTCTTACTTTATCTGTGGGTTATCCTGTCATCCGGTTAATATCCGTCCCTCTTCTAGATCAGAGAATCAAAAGCTAATGCATAGTAACTGAATTGGGCGTCCTGGGAAAAATAATGTGACGGTAAGCATAGCAAAGTGTTAACTGCTGAGATGGGAAGGGCTTTCCAATGAAAATTTTCCAAATTTTTAGGATCCTTATTCCAAAACCGTCTGGCTGTTCTATATGACGGTCAGGGATTAAACATACTAGCCATCTAACATTCCAGGCATCGCCAGCACGTACAGTCTCGAGCCAGTGTAAAAATCTCCCCACTGACGGAAGTTACCAGGGAGTGTTGTTTGCAACAGATAACACAAGACTGGATGTAAGCACCCCAAATTCTTTCCCGTCGTCAGGCACCTCCACAGCTATGAAGACGGAGGTCACGGTGAGTAACACTTGCTCTCCTCTTTCAACTCAGGTTTCCCACCAGAAACTGAAGAAAATGGTACATAGTTAAACTCAGAAGAGACTGATGGGGACTGAGCCAGCCCAAATTGACAAGTCAAAATTGCTGAGAGCTGATAACCAATCCTGTGTGCGTGGGGGTCTCCTAGGCCCAGGGGGCCCCATCCTCTTTGGTATTCTAATTCCATCCAGTATTGCTGAGACAGTGTTACGAGCGGGTCCACGAGTCATTCTTGGTTTAGGAGATAAGTGCTCACATCTTACACTCACGGATTGTGATACGAATGCGATTTCTGGAGAACCGTGCATCTAGTCGACTTTCTAGAGCTGTCTAAAACCAATGTACTTTCTAACTCACGTTGTTTTTGTTTCACAGTTTTTTTTTCTTTTTTAAGTTTATTTATCTATTTTGAGAGAAAGAGCGCACGAGCAGCGGAGGGGCAGAGAGAGACAGAGAGAGGGAGAGAGAGAATCCCAAGCAGGCTCCATGCTGCTAGCACAGAGCCCAACATGGGGCTCGAACTCATGAAACTGTGAGATCATGACCTGGGCCCAAACCAAGAGTCAGACGCTCAACCGACTGAGCCGCCCAGACGCCCCAGTTTTGAAATTTTTCGTTGGAAATCAAAATCCACTGTGCCAAATCCATCAAGACATTGAGACATGCAAAACCCGGGGTAGAGCATGGGAAGACACGACTATCACTGGCCACGAGCACAGACATCAGGCCCAACTTCATTTCATGCCTGATCACATCTGCTTCACAGAGTTGAGCTCAAGTGAGCCTCAGAGACTTACGTTAAATAAGAAAAAGAAAGCTGATCTGAAGGGCAGGCAGTGACGGGTACAAAATGTGATGTAGGCAGTGCCCCGTGCTCCATACAGCTTGTATTTCCTTTTTGATGGTTGCATTAACTCAAGTTTGCAGTATGCAAAGATTTAACCCAAACTGTCCGGGCAGGAACTGAGGCATTTGGACTGTGACAAGGCAGGAAACCCACAAAGAACTAAATGATCTGAATGCTCAAAAAAAAAAAAAAAAAAAAAAAAAAAATGTTTGCATAAAAGCTGAAAAGGCCCGAAAATGGGTTAAATTAAAGGTCTGAAATGTGAAGAAACTAAGTCAGATGCTAACCAAACAGGAAACAATGAAAAAGAAAAATAGTTTTACATCTCCATCATCCTAAAGATGAGAAAGTCAGAGAACTTCAGTTGTGTATTCTGCTGGGAATATTCTCTAACCCATTAATCCATTAATTAACTGAGCAAATACTTTGTTGGGTACCTACTATGTGCCAGACAGGTGCCTGGAACAGAGCTGTGAACACGTAAAGACTCTATTCTCATACAGATTATATGTAAGTGAGCTGTGTTAGTCAGGGTTCTCCAGAGAAATAGGACTCAAAGAGAGAGAGAGGGTGTGTGTGTGTTTGTGTGTGGGAGAGAGAGAGAGAGAGGCTTGGCAAGTCCAAAATCTGATGGGAAGTCAGGAAGAGCTGACTCCAGTTCAAGTCTGGAGGCAGAATTTCTTCTTCCTCAAGGTCTGCAGTCTCTGTGTTGTTAAGGCCTTCAACTGATTGGATGAGGCCCACCCACATGGGGGAGGAAAATCTCCTTTACTCAAAGTTTACCACTTTGTTTTTTTTTTTAATTCTGTTAATGTTCATTTATTTTGAGAGAGAGAGAAAGAGAGACAGAGCATGAGCGGGGGCGGGGGGAGCAGAGAGAGAGAGAGGGAGACACAGAATCCGAAGCAGGCTCCAGGCTCTGAGCTGTCAGCACAGGCCCAACACAGGGCTCAAGCTCACAGACCATGAGATCATGAGCTCATGACCTGAGCTGAGTCAGATGCTTAACTGAGTGAGCCACCCGGGCACCCCAAAGTCTACCACTTTAAATGCTAATCTTGTTAAAAAGTGGCAACAACAAAAAACAAACACCACACCAAAAATACACCGTCATAAAAACACCCAGAATAACATTTGAGCAGATATCTGAGCTCTGTGGTCCAGTCACGTTGAGACATACAATGCAGCATCCCATGCAAGGATATGACGTGAATACACACAGAGAAATACACACTATGCCAGGGAGGGGTAAGTGCTATGTAAAGCAATAAAGAAAGCTTAGGGGGTGTGGAGACTTGGAGGGGCGGGGCGGTGCTGTTTTAGAAAGCGTGGTCCGGGAAGGCCACCAAGTAAGATGTTTGCGCAGTGAGTGGATGGAAATGTGGGGAAGAGCCAACAGGTGGCTTTCTGGGCAGGTGGCACTCAGACCTGCCAAAGTAGGGAAGAGCCTGAGGTCCTCAGCGAAATCATCACTAGCAACTAGCTGTTAAAATAAGTAAGGATCACGTCTCCCGAGCCACACAAGTCATTAGCACTCTGACTAGCAAGCCATAGCGGGATTCTATGGCCACCATAACCGTAGACACAGCGACCTCATGGACCCCTGGAATGTCAGAGCAGAGAGGGGCCACAAACACCTGTTCAGCTGCAAGACAGACCTCCGTTGAGTCGTTCCTTATCTACAGGATTTTAACATTAAACAAATTTTTTTTAATGTTTATTTGTGTGTGTGTGTGTGTGTGTGTGTGTGTGTGAGAGAGAGAGAGAGAGAGGGAGAGAGAAAGACAGTGTGTGAGTCGGGAAGGGGCAGAGAGAGAGGAGGACACAGAATCCAAAGCAGGCTCCAGGACCTGAGCCCAATGTGGGGCTTGAACCCACCAAACTCGAGATCGTGACCTGAGCTGAAGTTGGACGTTTAACCGACTGAGCCACCCGGGGGGCCCCTGGATTTTAGTATTTTCTGCAAATCAGAATATTTGTTTCTCTCTCTCCTGAATTATCCACGAAAATGTGAAGTGGGGGCTCCGGTCCCTCAGAAGGCCGTTTTCCCCGCTCCGGCGTGACATTTGCCTGGCCCAGTACAAAGTTCAACAATATGTATCTCCTCGTGGTAATTAGAACAAACAGTGAGGAATTCTCACTGTCTTTTATTTATATTTTATTTTATTTTATTTTATTTTACTTTATTTTATTTTATTTTACTTTACTATTTTATTTTATTTTACTTTATTTTATTTTACTTTACTATTTTATTTTATTTTACTTTATTTTATTTTATTTTACTTTACGATTTTATTTTATTTTACTTTACTTTATTTTATTTTATTTTATTTTATTATTTTATTTTATTTTATTTTATTTTATTATTTTATGTTTCTCTATTTATTGAGAGAGGGGGTCAGGGGAGGGCAGAGAGAAAGGAAGAGAGAATCCCAAGCAGGCTGCATGCTGTCAGCGTGGAGTCCGACGTGGGGTTGGATCCTACAAACTGTGAAATCATGACCTGAGTGGAAACCAAGAGTTGGACGCTTAACTGACCGAGCCCCCAGGCGCCCCCTGCTGTCGTATTTTATAGTGCCCAGAGCACACGAAATGACTTGTCCAATAATCTACGACTGGGAAGGGCCAAGGGAAAACCCAGCACTCCTGACCTAACCCTGGGCTCTGTTTTAGGTTTGTAAAATGGTTTCCTAACTACTTCTACTCCACTTAGGCACACAAACAACTCAGTGTGTTTTCAGACGCTTGTTGACAAGAAACAAAGAATCTGCAAAGGAAATGCATATTGAGGGTGGAAAGAGGGGGTCTGGCAGGAACTCTCTGAGAACCAGAGTCAGTCCCAAGTCTGAGAAAACTGAGGCAGGAAGTTTTCTTCCTGGTTGGGGTTCTGGCTGGCACAAGAGGCGAAACTCCACATCCTGGTCTGCAACTTGGGAAGAAGTTGGGTTTACGTCTCCTTTCCTCCGATGTGGGTGCTGAGTTTCTGAGCACTGGCACGATGCTCACTGGGTCTGTGGTCTCTTGCAGGGGTGGGGGTCTGCAATGCACAAATAGGAACCCCAAGTCTCCCCCCCCCCCCCACTAGAATCTTTGCACTGGCTCCTTTTGAGACTCAGAAACAGGGCTGCATGAGAGTCTATTCCTTGTAGCAGGTGACGAGACACTGAGAGAGTAACTGGACATTCATTAGTCCCCAGCATCAGTGATGGATCACCCTTCACAGCCCACCAGGTCCCTCAATACAAGAACTGAGGTGGGGATGGCCAGACCCGGAAGTTGATCAGGGCCCCGCACCATGCACCACACCGCAGTGTGGCAAGCTGTCCACACACTCCCCGGACTTGCCAACACTCAAGGTCTAACACGGTAGTTTCAGAGAGAGTGACGTCTCAGTGACTGAATTAAGCAAGCTGCTGGAAGACGCTGGGACTACCCTTTGGCTTACTCCAGAGAAATCAACTGCCCTTGAGAGAAGAAATAGGATTTGAAATGGAAGTGGCAAAAAAAAAATCTTTTTTAAACATTTTTTTACTCTTAGTGAAGTTGAAAGCAAACGGGAAAATAATGTTTGTGAGGTGGTGAAAAATGGCTGCCCTTCGAATGGCAAGAATGAGTAACAGGTGCATCGAAAGAGTGTGACCTTTTTCAGTGCTTCGCCCTGTCCCCTGCTGCTGAGGACATAAATGGAGCAAGAAATGATTCTGTTTCCTTGCTTGCTTTTTTTGATGTTTAGTTACTTAAAACAAAGGAGGAGAAAGACGTCTTAGGCCATGGCCAGTCCACCATGGCCAGTCCACCATTTCCAATGATGAAAGGCATTTCTAATGTATTCGGGTAAAAAAAAAATCAGGCAACAGTCATGTCCTTTTGTAAGAGGTACATTACTGAAACATGGAGATGCAGAGAAATAAAATAAATTTTTCTGCATGAAAGAGATAAGTGAAGATTCCACTCCTTCTTACTCTTTCAAAAGGTGTAATCTCTTTTCTTTCTTAAGGCCAACTTCTGAAAAGACCAAGAGAGAGAGAAAGAGTTGAGGCAGTTGGGGGGCGGGGGGGGGGGCGCGGTAAGGGACTGGCAAGATCTCTGAGTGATCAAGCAATGAACAAAATACAGTGAGGGAATCTAGAAAATTCTACCTGGGATTAGATGTTGACTAGAGTTAGAAAAACAGTTTTCAAAACTGTGATGGAGATCAGAATCATGTAGTGATGCGTTAAAATAATAATAATAATAATAACAATAATAATAATAAATCAGAGTCTCTGAGGACGAGGCCCTCCCTATGGCTACCTTCAGCAAGTTCTCAGTCCCGTGGATGTTCACCACGGCTGTCCTCCTAGAGGAAGATCTGAGGGGAGCCAGCCTTGACATTTACAAGTGACAAGTTGAGAGCTTTACAGACCAACAGCCTGTGTTCTGCCCTTGCGAACCAGAAGTTGACTTCTCCCAGAGAAACACACCCTTCCAAAAATAGGCCCGAAGGAAGGGAAGTCACCTTTGATGGAGGAAACACATAATGGGAGGGCTACAAAATTCTAAACAAGAGCCTGGAGTCCTTAAATGCCCAGGGGGCCAAAGAGGGAGCACAGGAGTACCTAACAGGCAATGGGGAGGGGAGTAGGGCATGTGGGCCTAGGTCTCCCACTTTTCAAGAGAAACCCAAATCCTCCACCATTGAGGTAGCAACTAATATTAAAAATACGTTCCTACAGGGACGCCTGGGTGGCTCAATCAGTTAAACCTCTCACTCTTGATTTCGGCTCAGGTTATGATCCCAGCGTCGGGGGATCGAACCCTGAAACAGGCTCCATGCTGAGTGTGGAGCCTTCTTAAGATTCTGCCTTCCTCTCTCTCTCTCTCTCTGCCCCTCCCATGCACCCTCTCTCTGTGTCAAAAAAAAATACACACTAACATATATATATATATATAACATATATAGGGGCGCCTGGGTGGCTCAGTCTGTTAAGCGTCCGACTTCGGCTCAGGTCACGATCTTGCGGTCCGTGAGTTCAAGCCCCGCATCAGGCTCAGTGCTGACAGCTCAGAGCCTGGAGCCTATTTCAGATTCTGTGTCTCCCTCTCTCTCTTCCCCTCCCCTGTTCATGCTCTGTCTCTCTCTGTCTCAAAAATAAATAAACGTTAAAAATTAAAAAAAAAAAATAACATATATACATATACACACACACACACACACACACACACACACACACACACACATATATATATATACAGTGTGTGTCAATCCCATGTGGACAAAAAAAGAAAAACAACAAAAAACCAGTCTGGGACAGTGTCAGCCCAATTTTTGCAATCAGGCCTAAATCTATTAAGACATCCATATGAAAAAACAGTCTACTATGATCAAGGATTCCTTGCGAGGATGGCAAAAAAACCAAAGCTCGATCATCAGCACGGGGCAAGAACATAAGCCACACGCTCTGAGTACATATTCTCTCTCTCTCTCTGTCTGTCTCTCTCTCTCTGTCTCTCTCTTCCAAGATCTCTGCCCTCAGAAATCAAAAGCATCCATGTTTCCCACACCTTGTATTTTTACAGCCTCCCAGAGCACAGAGGCGAATACATCCGGAATCTTGCACGACTTGACCAGGGGACAGCCTGCCATTAATGACTCCATGGCCAAGTTTATTCCAATGTCGCAAGTTTATCCCAGCTCACCGTTGAACAAAACCTACAGGGGGCGCGCTTGCCTTGCTGGGCTCAGCATGTCTGCCCATTGACCTGTAGTCGGATTTGCTCATTTACAAGGCTGATCCTGCTCCAAATGCCCAAGTCCATGCTAAATGCACTATCATCCTCACACCTGGTGGAACTCGGGCCAGTTGTCCGACATAGACGGCTGTTGCTAAATGCCCACAGACGGCTGCGGTGGTGCAAAGATTGCAGTTGCACAGAAGTTCATTCCAGAACAAGGAGGGAACAGATCAAAGGCAAGAAGGAGCGCATGCCTTCGGGGGAAGGTGGGGTTACCGATGCTACCACGATCAGTTTCTTCCTAATTAGAGCTTTACGGTTTCCATCTCACTTCAAAGGCAAGAAAAGGGCGCAAGTGCATTGCGTTTTGTTCCTGTTCAGGACTGAGCTGAAGACACTTAGCTGGTGTTAGGAAGCTAAAGGCACTTTGTTTTTCTTTTTCAAAGCAAGGGCCTTCCGGAAGTGAAAAGGACTTTTGAGGTAGTTAAATGCCATTTCCCCACATTTGGGAAAAGATACACACAGACAGCAAAAGGAATATAGTACTAAATACACTAAGGTCCTGACAGTGGTTTACAAATAATTTTTTTGGTGATAAGACATATAGAGATTGATCCCAGTACAATTAGAAATGTTTTCTTTATAATAAGAGATTATTACAAGGTAATAAATAAAACAGTAAGTGATGAGCATTATAGAAATCCAAGTGCACTGAATAAATGCCCTCTCTGTAAACACATCCAATACAAATTAAAAGATAAAAACTGTGTACCCAAGAAGGGACAGAAAGCAGACTATAAACACCACTGAGGAAACATGTAATTATGTGCAAGTGTAGATGAAACCAAGAGGCCATAAATAAAATAAAAACTGCTTGTATTTGGTGGTGAAAAAATGGGGCGCCTGGGTGGCTCGGTCGGTTAAGCGTCCGACTTCGGCTCAGGTCATGATCTCGCGGTCCGTAAGTTCGAGCCCCGCGTCGGGTTCTGTGCTGACAGCTCAGAGCCTGGAGCCTGTTTCAGATTCTGTGTCTCCCTCTCTCTCTGCCCCTCCCCTGTTCATGCTCTCTGTCTCAAAAATTAATAAATGTTAAAGAAAAAAAAATTAAAAAAAATATGTGGCTTTATTTTCTCAAGAATTATTTTTTGTTTCACATCATAGTCAATTTCTCTCTCCATACTGACTTAAAAGGAAGAAAGAGATTCACTGTCCTAAATTTGGTTTCACCTTGCTTTGCATCTTATGGGTCCACTTTTTAAACATGCCCTTTTATGATTTTTCATCCTAAGGCAACGGTCTTTAGTACCTATTACAAAACATGTGCTCACGAGGGACTTTTGGGACCAAGATAATTTGCCAAAAGGCACTTCATTCACTAGGGGTTTTCAACTGGGGGATTTCCTGATTCAGGTTTTTAGACATCCCTTCAGTGTTGTTTATTTTCTCTAACTGCTAGTTGTAACTGGAGTCATCTGGCTTCGCTAGCCTTCCGAGAGATTTTTTCAAAATCCTGACAGTTCTATCCTAAGAGCTATTTAGAAATAAATTACTTGTCTAGTGTCCCAAAGAGACTTACGTCCAAATCCTGGGTCCTCTTTCCTTCTGACTCTTTTTACCTTTCCCCCTCTAAACTTAGGGCAAGAACTGAAATTTAGTTTTCTAAAGTTTTAAACTCTAATTTGCCACTAGGGGTGGTAACTGTGTGTCAGAGAGGGAGGAGGGGACACTTGTTGATCTAACTGGAGCTAAGACTGGGGCCCTGATGGGCTCCGTGTAGCAATTTCATTTCTGCTGCCCAATCTTGCCATCCTTTAGAAGTCTGTGTTTTTACATCCCGGTGGTTATTGTTTTAAATTACATTTCGTAATTTCGTTTCATTCTAAAAATTTTTAAGTCCATTGTGAGAGAAGTAAAACCCATTAAAAAACACATTGTGTCAAAAAAATAAAATAGGGATGCCTGGGCGGTTCAGTGCATTAAGCGTCTGACTCTTGATTTTGGCTCAGGTCATGATCTCACAGTTGGTGAGATCGAGCCCTACAGTGGGCTCTACGCTGGCAGTGGGGAGCCTGCTTGGGATTTCTCGCTCTCTACCCCTCCCCTGGTCACGCTCTTTCTCTCTCTCTCTCAAAGTAAATAAACATTAAAAAGTTAAAAATGATAAAATAATGAACTAAAGTAAATTACATTAAATATACCAAAAGGGGGCGCCTAGGTGGCTCAGCAGGTTGAGCAGCTGACTCTTAATTTTGGCTGAGGTCATGATCCTAAGGTTGTGGAATGGAGTCCCTCATGGGGCTCTGTGCTGACAGTGTGGAGACTGCTTGGGATTCCCTCTCTCTCTCTCTCTCTCTCCCTGCCTCTCCCTTTACCCCTCTCCCCTGCTCACATACTGTCTCTCTCTAAAATAAAAAAATAATAAAATTTAAAAATTAAAAAAAAAACACACACTACAACTCATTTCATGTTTCTTAGGTTGGTTTAAAGGAAAATGACTAAATTATAAATTAAGCAATCGTTCTTAATTCTTCCACCAAAAATCTTCCATATGATTGCTTATAAATACACTGGTTTCTTTTCAAATGCCCTCTCCTTTCTCTTGACCATAATTTTAAGACAACTGCTCTAAGAAATGTAGAAAAAACTGTGTATCTAGTCCCTGCCTGACCACAGACCTCAACAGTACAAGATAAAACCTACCAGAGCCATGTGCTAAAAAAAAAGAAAAAAGAAAAAGAAAGAAAAAAAAAAAGAATAGAATAGAAAAGAAAAGAAAAGAAGAAAGGAAGGAAACAAGCAAGACGTCCCCACAGCTCTTTCTCAGACACATTTCTACATTAGGTCTGACACTTTTTCTGTCTCCTTTAGACACTCGTGAATTGTCTGGGGATTTCAAACTTATTTCTTGTAGGTGCCACACAAGCAGCAGGAGAAGCTGGAGGAGAGAAGGCTCCAAGAAGGGAGAGAGAGACGTGCGGAGGTAAGAGGTGGGGGTATCTGTGGACCACGGGCAGCAACAGAGACTAGAAGACTGGAAAAAACCGAGGGGAAGAATACATGAGGCAAGCCCACTGCCAAGGTTAAACATCTGCTTCTGGGTTCCACTCCTCCCGCCATTTTCTCATTCTTGTTACTAGTAAGTCAGCACTGCTACCTGCAAAGGCACAAAAGGCAGCATTTGCTGGAAACACAGGAGGTGACACGACAGACAGCGTGGAAACATCTTGAAGAATACAGGTATGCTCTTGGGCGAGCAGTGGGCACGAGGCAAGATTCTGTGTAATTAAATTTAAGAGCCACGTTGGAGGGGCGAAACGGAATGCACACCACAAAATATAGACGGCGATTGCCTACGTGATGGGGTTGTGCCAGATTTTTTTCTTCTTTATTCGTCTGCACTTACAAATTTTATTGAATAAACCTGAAACTTCTTAATCTGCTAGGCCATATATTATATGTAACTCTACAGATATCATCATAATAGGTGTACACACACATTATTTGTGTGTGCATTCTTTCAGAAAAGCAAAAACTTCTGGCAAAGATGCAACAGTATACAAGTTAAAAAACGAAGCCCTTCTGGGTTTGGATAATTTTGCTACGCTCACTAGTGCTGCTGTCCCAAGAACGGGGAGAGATTTTGCAAAAGCAACCGGCCCTGCGATAAAGCAGTGGTTAACGATAGGAAGAAGAGAGTGTAGTCTGATTTGTACAAATCAATTTTGAATCTTACATCTTCTCTAAGAGAGCTCCTAAAGGAAGCCAAATATTGTGCATTACTTCCGAAAGGCCCAGTGAGTTGTTGTTGTTGGTTTCTCCCTCCCCCCACCCCCCATCATAAGATGGTTCCAGACATCCCTGCCCCTTCCCTGTCAACTTTTGGCGTGGTCTGGAAACCAGGCCCCAGCAACAAGTTACCTGGACTTTGGACCTAGGTCTAAATCAAGGCCCAGCTCTGCCCCCTACACGCGCTGTGCGATCTCGGGTGCATTCACGTGAGCTTTCTGGCCTCCATTTCGCCATCTGTGAAATGGAGCTGAGGGCATCTTCCGCGGCCCGCACCCGCGGTGAGCTTGGACCGGGGTGGCTTTTATAAGCGGCCCCATCACGGCGCTGGGAGCTTGGGTGGGTCCCCGTAGAACGAGAATCCGTGGACTCCCATGGAGCTCAAATGATCCAAGTCCCTTCGACGGGCCACCAGGCTGGCGCTTCTGAGCTTGGGGACTGTCCCTGCTGCCCGGGATTCGAGGCCAAGGTCGGGCGCCCGGGTGCGGGCGCGCTGGGATCAGGTCCCACCTCCCGCCCCAGGTGGGGGGGGGGGGGGACAGAAGCTGCAGGAGCGCCAGCGCAGCCAGGTTTCGAGAAGAAAAGGAAGGACAAAAAGAAACGAGACGAAAGAGAACACAAACCTGAGACGGTGACTTACAGTCTTAAGGAGAGGGATTCCCGGAAGGGAAATAAAACCAGTTTCTTTTTCTGTCCCCTGATAAGAAAGTCACAAGCCTCCGGAGGCGCATTCAGCCCCAAAATCACTTTCCCGAGCCAAGAAACGGCTCGGGAAACCCCAGCCCGACGTCCCCCACCGCCCGGAGGCCGCTTTCTGCCCCAAATCCCGGAGCGGCCGCGGAGCGCGCGGGGTCGGTCCCCGGGCCCGGCGCGCACAGCCCCCCGCCCCGGAGCCGGACGCGCAGCACCGATCCCGAACACCCCCCCCCCGCCCCACCTCGTCCCCCATCCCCGGGGAGGGGGCGGCTCTCAGATCCCGGAGAGCCCCCCCCACCCCACCCCGCAACGCGCCTCCCCCGCCGTGCGCCCCAGGGCCGCGGACTCACCAGCCAACGGACGGCCCAGGGCCCCTTCATGGCTGCGGAGCGCCCCGCCGGTCCGCCAGAGCCTCCTCGAGCGCCAGCGCCGCCGTCCCCGGGTCCGGGAGGAGTGACCGCCGCCTGGCCCCTCCCCGGGCCCCGCCAGCCCGCGAAGGAGCTCCCCGCCCGGCCCGCCCCGACCGCGCTCCCCGCGCCCCGGAAGTCTCCCAGCACCTGCGCGCGCCCCGCCGCGGCTCCCCGAGACCGTCCCGGGGCCGGGGCGCAGGGGGAAGCCCGGCCGGGGAGCGCCCGGGGCAGGGGGAGACGGGGGGAGGCGCCGCGCGGGGCGCAGGGAGGGGTCAGGCTCGGGTGCACAGACGGGCATTCCCAGCGCGGAGGCGTTTCCGCGAGCGGCCGGCGGGCGGGGTTTCAGGTGAGGACCCCGGGGGGCCGGCTGGCCGTCCTGCTGCGACCCGGAGCCTCGGCCGATGGCTGGGAACGGTCCGACGAAGACCCGGCCTCCCTCCGCTCGCGGGCGGTGGCTGCGATCGAGGCTCCCGAGAGCCCCTGACTGCGGTACCCGGTGACAGCTGTCCCGCAAAGGGTTCAGATGTTGTGCCCTGGGGATTCGCCTTTATCGCTCAAGGAGAGGACAAAGCTAACCGGTTAGGACACATCACGCAGCTCCAGCAGCATTTCGTGTTCAGGAGGACTTCCCCTCCTTGTTACTCATCATTTCCTGGCCAATTCTCTCTCCCTCTCTCTCTCTCTCTCTCTCTTTAAAATTGCAGTTCTTTAGTGATGGCGTTAACACAGTTCAAAGTCTTTACTGTTTTGGAGAAATTGATCTGTCTGGTCAGAGAGTATTTTGCAAGAATTTTACAGAAGGGAAGTTTGTATGACGTTGGGAGTGTGAATCTGAAAGCGGTTCCCAGGCGGGGCTCGAGTGAAGTACTCAGAATTTCTTCCCACCCTTCATGGAGTTCTGAGCCTCAGTCTCCCCCGCCCCCGCCCCCCTTTCTGCTTCCTTCCCCTTGGCCGGCTTCGTCTTTGTAGACATTTTCTTCTGGAAGACTATTCAGGCCCCCAAAGCCTGGGGCAGGTGGCCCTCCTGGATGCCTTCGCTCACTTTGTGGTTCACCCTGCACTTAAGGCCCTGACTTGTAGGTGTTGGTTTGATTCTGCCTCACCTTCCAGAAGGTTGTCAGCGAGCCCTGTGAAGACTGGCTGGCCAGCCCCCTTCAAGTGTCACTGTTCCCCCACAGAACAGACACAAAAGAAGTAAATGGGCGTGGGGGGTATCACACGGGGACTGTGCGTATTATCTTTGCAACTTTTCTATACATCTAAAACCATTCTTTAAAAAAAAGTTCATTGAAATAAAAAAAAAAAAAAAAAACAAACATAAGAAGAAGGAAGGAATGAGGCAAGAGGAAGGAGATAGAGGCCATGACAACATCAACATCTCCTGAGTGTGACTGATGAGCCAGCAACTTTCACAAATGGTTCCTACTGACGTGGTACTTACTATTTTAGGCCAGCAAGGTGGGTGATTATTAAGCTAACTTGACACATAAAGAACTGTAGCCAAAAATGGTTAAGCAACATTGGCAAAGTTGGTTAATCAATAGCAGAGCCAAGAATTAGCTTAGATATTTTTGCTCCTGGGCCCTGCTCCTGCTGTCCCGCACTCCCCCAATTACCCTCAGGTTCCGTGAGATGGTAATAGGTGTTTTGTGGGGGAGACGGGTGTTTCGTGAGGGGCCAAACGATTTTAGAATGTTCTAGATTTAAAAAATGTAAACAGGTCTTTTAATCCGAGACTTCTCGGAGCCTTTCATAGGCTAATATGCATTGTGACTGTCTACAAGGGGGTATGATATACACTGTGGCCCACGCTTGTGTGTCTTCTTTATGGGATCCTTTCAAGACCACGTATCGAGTGAACACCTCATGAATATGTTGGCGTCCTAGGGAAAACAGTTTGGACATTTCTACAAGTTATTTTTATTTTTAACAACACGTTCCTAAGGGCCTCCAAGCCTTCAAGGGAAAATAACAATCTCAATAATAGAAATTCAGGCACTCTACCAGATAAACCTTGTGTCGAAGGTCATAAACCTTGTGACCTTTGCTGGAAACAGTAGGACACACTTTCTCTTTTCCACTGGATTTGAAGTGGGAAGACGTGAAATGCAGAACAGATGTGCCTGTTAAGAGAGCTTGTGGACCCGCCAGGGCTGAAGGAACAGTCAGCTCCTGCTGAGCAGAAACCACGCTGAGAGGCAGAGACTGGTAGTGTCGCTGAATCCTGGATTGATTTGGTCCCGATCCGGAACCTTGCACCACCCAGTTACCAAACTCGGTACATTCTCAGTGTTTGCTTAAGCCAGATTCTTGCAACCAAAAGAATCCTGAATGATAGCTCGTCAGGGCTTCTCATCAGCCTCAAAAGTCCTCTGGTACCAAAATTAATTGTTACAAATTAACTGTTACATTTTCAGCTTCACGCAAGGGATGTTTGCCTGAGCAAGCCTGTCGAGATGGCTCAAGATCGGGAGACATTACGTATGACGGAAGCGTTTCCTACCACTAGAGGGCGCCAAATACCACACCAGTCAAGTGATGAAGTAGAATGTTGTTTCTATCAATTAACGGAAATATATTTCGGCTCTTGGGAGAGGGAAGAGGGAGGAGAGAGAGCTTCGGTTTAGATAGGCAGTCTGCGAGCCTCATCACCTAGACATTTCATCTCCCTGACAACGTATTAGGTCTTACAGGGTTAAAGAAAAGACAATCGCCGAGCACCAGGCGCATTCCAAGAATACCAGTGAATGCTTTCTCACTGCTCCCTTGCTCTTCGTGAATGTGGGGCTTTCCGGAGGCGGGTTGCTGATTTGGGGTCAAAGTTCAGATGGGAAGCCAGACAAGTTACAGGGCTTGCAGCTCCTTTCCTCCACCACTTCCTGTATGAACGCGTTCACGTGCCTGAAGGTGCTGCCCAGGGCAAGGCGCTAGGAGCCCGGCAGCCCGGAGCTGGAAAGGTCGGCCACGGAGATGTGGAGCTCGTTATTCAAGCTCCCAGGTTCCCCCAGTGTGAAAAGTGCTTTACTAGCCTACTTCCTGGGCAAGAACCTGAAGACAGTGGATTAAGGAACATTAAGAGTGTGCTGGCCAGATTGCAGGGAACACGTGGGCAACCAGTGATGGGAGAAACAGGTCCTCCATAGGCCTGGGATCATGATGCCATCGAGTGGCCCTTCCCTGCTGCGTCCGGCCGCCTGTGGTGCGCCCTCCAAGCACGCATGAGAAGTGTGATCACCTCCTGCTGTCCAAAACTGGCCCATGGGAAAATAGGGGCTGCTTCCCAAGAGGTGTCCATTGGGGGTGGGGGCGGGGGCGGGTGTGGGGGGATGGGGGGTGGGGAGGTGGGGGTGGGGGGAGGAGATCTAAGGCTTAGATTAAGACAAAGCTCCTCCAGCCTCAGTCCCCCTTTTGCCATTTGTGTGGCTCACTTGTACTTTTATTTAACTTTCTATATTTTTAAATCAACTTACTTGGTTCCTAAGATGACTTTATTTTTAAAACAAAAAATTATATTGTCATATAGCCATAAATGGAAAATCAACATTCCTTACCAAACACAGAGGGCATCCATAAAAATAAATATACAACTGGGGCGCCTGGGTGGCGCAGTCGGTTAAGCGTCCGACTTCAGCCAGGTCAGGATCTCGCGGTCCGTGAGTTCGAGCCCCGCGTCAGGCTCTGGGCTGATGGCTCGGAGCCTGGAGCCTGTTTCAGATTCTGTGTCTCCCTCTCTCTCTGCCCCTCCCCCGTTCATGCTCTGTCTCTCTCTGTCCCAAAAATAAAAAAAAAAAAAAATTTGAAAAAAAAAAAAAAATATATACAACTATTGAAACAAAATATTCGCCTGCATACCACTAGGGATTGTTTCCCAGCCCGCGGGTGGAAAGGCCAACAGGCTTCTGGAGAAGCTGACTTACTGTGCAGAGGTGACTTCTGTCCAATTTGGCCTTCCTGCCAGCCCTCAGGTGACTGCCGGAGAAAGACCAGTCTTTCTGGTCTGACGCCCAGACGCTCCCCAGGAGACCGGAAGGGGTGCTGTCTTTACGGGGGGGGGGGGGGGGGGGGGAAATCAGCACAAATATCAACGTGGGTTGGCAAAAACTGTGCGGTTTCTTAAGTGCTTCCATTCAGCAGACTGATACTTTTAACACTTAAAACTGCAATGTAGAGTCTCATGTGGGGCTAGTGTCAAGAATCTAAACTTGAGGCCCTCGGCGGGGCATTCCTGACAGCTTCTGACCTGCGGTCACAGAGTCTCAAAGCGGGAGAGATCTTTGGGACCCCAGCTTGGCCCTTCCCGCTTGAATCCCACTAGGACAGCCTGGGGAGTGAAACCCCGGCCTGGGCTGCAGTCCTTCCCGCCCTGCCTCTCACTGCCTCCCGAGGTGGCTCATTCCAGTTCAGAACTTTCCAGCGGTCAGAAATGCTCCCTGATGCCCCATGAAACACAGGTGATAGTAACCGTCCTTGAACTCGAGGTTAGAAGAGGTGTTTTTACCACCCAAACCCTCCTCACCAGCCCTTCACAGACCCACGTCTTGAGACGCTTCTTTCCAGATGCTTCCAGCCAGTCAGCCCGGCTCCCTGATCGCAGCACATGGAGCGAGACGGATTTTTCTAGCGTCCACGCTGAGGAAGGATATGAAACAGATATTCCCCACCGCGCTGGCTTTGAAATCCCCTTGGAGTCTCCAGTTCATTCCAGGAGGTTACCAAAATTCTTTACGATCTTTCTTCAAAGCTATTTTTACTTAAGCCAGGAAAATGTAAGGGGAGGAATTATTTAAGGAGCTAGGAATTGTGCAATCAAACAAAAATAAGGAATCGCGACTAGCAGCATCTAATACTTATATAGTGCTAGGGACCTTGGCGTGTTTCTTGCGTACCTGTTAACTCATCCAAACCTCCCAGCTGCCGCCACGAACAGGGTCCTGTTACCATCCCATTTCAGGTGAGCAACTTGTAGCAACTTGCCCAGACTCGCGTGGCTCTAGGTGGCAGAGAACTAACTTCTGAAGTCCCTGCTGAATCTACTTCCTTTTCAAAACAGATACATCAATGGCCTTATGACTGAGACATAAACTCCCTAAGGAAGTATGAAACCTGATCGTGTTGCTGTTCTGTCGAACGCGTGGTTTCCTGTTGATTCATGCCACACACATAGCGTTTTATTTTCTTCAATTGCAGGTTTTATTCACTCGGGCCGTAATGCCGTGAGCTAACAATTCTATCCAGCAAGACGGTTTGCTGGGCTTGTATCCGTTTTCCCTTCTAAAAATTATAGCTCTTGGCTTCTGCAGATCGGGTTGAAATAAAGGACAGCACGACTAAGCCTGTGTGGACGTAACTCCACGCTCTAACTCGGAGCCTTTCCAAACGTGCGTATGGATGTGACTCACCTGCTGATATGATTGAATTTGGACTCTGATTCAGTAGGGCTGAAGAGGCGTGTGAAATTCTGTATTTCTTCCGAGCTCCCGTGTGAGGTCAACGGCACCATTCGGAAGGGGCGAAGGACCAGCCAGCTCAGAGCACCATCCATCAGTCCGGGGTTTGATCTCATACAGATAAAAACTAGCTGAGTCTAGCATTTTGGCCAGTTGCATTATTATTCAGGTGCCCCTTTTACGGAATTAGGTGGGGAATCTAGGAAGATCAACAAACTAACTCATGTCATAAAAAATTAATGCATGCATTTCTACCCAGTTTCCATTTACCTTAATGTTATACAGCTGAGGCCCAATTTTTACTTAGCCGAGACAAGTCTGCCTTGACTATATAAATAAGCTCTTCCTATCAAGAAAAAGAACAAACAAACTTGGTTCATTTTCAAACAGGCTGAGCTTTTATTTCCGTGAACAGTAAGAACCCTGGCCAGAAGCCTGCTGATTCGCTCAGCCAATCAGAATAATGTGACCATAAATGTCCATAAATTCCCCCCTCAGTGAATCTCTGCCTTCCTTATTTCTGTCGTGGGGACATGTGTCTTACAGCTCTGTGCTGCATAGTCTGCCTTTTATGTCTTTCCTCTCCTGTCCTAAAAAAAGAAAGAAAGAGAGAAGGAAAGAAAGAAAGAAAGAAAGAAAGAAAGAAAGAAAGAAAGAAGAAAGAAAAACCCCAAACAAAAAACTAAGCTCTGAAGAATCTCTCATCTAAAAGCCCATTGTCTTTTATGTTAAAAGGTATTAATACACACACAGCTCTTGATTACCTTTTAACAATATCTGACACATTTAGGGCACTTAAAAAGTGTTATTCTAAGGGCTTTATAAACATGTTTTCGCTTAATGCTCGTCCAAAGGCCGGAGGCAAGTCTTCTTACACCTGTTACAGAAGGGTAGTGAGTGAGGCCTTGAGCAGCTAAGGATCTGGTCACACAGCAAGTAAGTTGCAGAGCTGGGGTTCGACCCAGGACAAGGAATCGTTTCTTGCCCTTACCAATGGGCCCCCTTGTTCCTGAGCCAGCACGTGCCAACTAATTGAGCATTCACTGTGTCCCAAACCCTTTTCCATGTATGACCTCATTGAACCCTTGGATCCACACCTATGAGAGAAGGATCGCTTTATCTTATTCACGTGGACAGGTACCTGGATCAAGTTCCCGGGGCAAGTGGGGACTCAGGTCTGTCCGTCTCTGACCCTGTGTTCTTTGCACAATGTTTTGGTGTCTTCCACTTTCTTAGTGATTGAGAGTTGGCCTCGTGCTTTTTTTTTTTTTTTTTAATTTATTAAAAAAAAATTTTTTTTAATGTTTACTTAATTTTGAAAGAGAGAGACAGAGCGCGAGCGGGGGAGGCACAGAGAGAGAGAGGGAGACGCAGAATCCGAAGCAGGCTCCAGGTTCCGAGCTGTCAGCACAGAGCCTGATGTGGGGCTCGAACCCACGAACCGCGGGATCATGACCTGAGCCGAAGTCAGACGCCCAAACGACCCAGCCACCCAGGTGCCCCCCCCCACCCTTTTTTTTAATAGAGGGCCAATCTGAAACCTTTGCATACACCAAAGCACAACCTAGAATATTGCATATCCTATTGTCACTGGGACACTTTCTGGAAGCATCTAAAATGCCTTGCCTAACCGATTCTCCACTCTTTTCCCCAGCTTGCTTCCCTCGCCTGCCCCCAGTTCCCTCTTCCTATGACATCATGTCTCCCACCTGGGCCCATCTACCTCTTTGTGGTGCTATTTACAAAGCAGACATTGAATCAAATTGGAAAATGTCCCTTTCCTGCCTTCCCGTGGTGCTGTATCATGCCCTAGGATCTCATCCCTTGATTTTGCCTTTTCCCCCTGCTTAGATCCCAGTCTAGACCTCACCTCAGAATAGAATGTACTATCTTCTTTTCCTGTTGTGAATATAGCATAGGTTCATAAGACGTGATGATGAAGGATAAAGCATTGGCCAATTCCTTCAAAAAAACAAAAAAAAGCCATCTTGCAACCCAATGATGAACCCATTGCTACCATTTGCCAGGGGGTCACTTGCACTAGAAAATGCTTCATGCACATACCATCGTATTGGATCCGCACATTATCTTAATATTCACTGTTATCCTCACTTTACAGATTAAGGATCTTGAGTAACTTGCCTGAGACTATGTGCCAGGACATGGTAAAGCTGGGCTTGGAACACAGGTCTCCCGGCTCCTAATTTGCCCCTCTGTCAACAGAGTCCCCTTCCTCTTTGATGGTGTCTCGTCTTACCCTTTGCTTCAGCTGACTTCCTTATATTCTACCTCCCCGCACCCTGTTCCCGTGCTGTCATCCAAACTGCCCCTCTGGAAGGACCTGCTTCCTCCACTTTGACCATCCAACCCCCACTTTTCATATGAAGCAAAATGAAACACTTGGAGCCTTCCCTGACTTGCTACCCCTCCCTCCACCCCACCCCCCCCCGCCATTGCAACCCTTCCAGACTTAGAACTTTCTCTGCACTTTTGAGGAGTGAGGAGACCAATTTTCATATTTTGAGTCTCCAAAAAGTATCTCTCTTTTTAAAAACGGACACTTCAGATAAATCCATATGGGCTTGGAAATGAACTACCCCGGTCTGACCGAGGTAGTTCACTGCTCCACAACTATACGTGACTTTAGATGGCGCGAGACACATTACTGATCAGGAAGCAAGTCGCTTGAAAAGAAGGCATTATTTCCCACAGTCTTTGAATGGAGGCTTTGAGCTTAAGTCTGGATCTCAACAGTTTTCCTGAATTAAGTAAAACATTATGAGTCCCTACTTCATGGCACGGACTCAGCCAGGCTCTAGGAACAGTAGTGAGCAAGACGGGGATGGCCCCTGCCTTCAGGGCTTTACAGACCAGTGCAGACAACACAGCAGAGGGTTAACAATAGTCAGCCCTGGCCTCTCCCCACCTTGAGGAATGTTTCTCTTCTTTGGTTCCCCAGACACTAGCTTTGAGTTCTCTCCTCCCCTGCGCCTTCCCTCCACACCCTTAACTCTTCCTGATTGAATGAGGTTGGAGTTTTGTCCTGATTTCTGATAGAAAGATCAAAACAGTTCCATCCATCCAGGCCGTCCTTCCCCACCTCTCAGGGATTGTAGACGTGTTCAGAAAAGCGATGGTGTCATCGTCAATAATAGAAAGGCAGAGAGAGAGGGAGAGAGAGACGCAGAGACACAGAGACAGGGAGAGATTAGCTTCAGCTTGAGACCATCATATTCTCTTTCTCATGTTTTTATTAGGGTTACTGCCACCTACACTAATCAGAGTTTTTTAGTATCATCCTAACACGAGTAGCCTACGTTGTAAGGGTTCTTGACAATTATTTAGCTAGCCTGTCAACCTTTCGGAGCGCTGGAATGTTGTAGTGAATTTCTGTCTTTGAAGTCCGCAGGCATCTGGTCCGCGATGAATCACAAGGCCTGGCTTCCTTAGGAGATGGGGCTGCCAGAGTCCTCTGTGCTGTGGAGCCTGGAAACTCGCTGACCCCATTTTTCCTCCCCTTCATCACAGCTCTTGCCTCCCTCCCTCCCTCCCTCCTCCACACCAGCGTAGCTCAGTAGAAGCGACTTAGTAGCAGCTAAAGACGCTAGAGTTTGGCCGGTGCTTGGCTTTTCAGTGTTTTGGACAGTGGACCACGTTCCTAAGCATAGAACGACATGGTGTTGATGCTTCTCACCAATGCCCATGTTTTGACAACCATCAGTTCTGAATTTGTTCTTTCTCTCTGCCTCTTGTCATCCTCCTTATTCCTTCAGTAAACAGAGGTCGCAGGGGACAGTGTCCTTAGTGTGGGCCTAGATCAGGACAGGGAAGCGCAGTGTGCTCACGTCTGCTCGCGGAGATCGTCAGCTGCCAGATCCTCACGGGACTGGACCTTCTGCCCGTGGGAGCCACGTTTCCCCCCACCGACCGCTTTCAAGGGTCCCTTCTGTTAAAGTCTTTGTCCACTGTTACCTTAGGATTCTGGGTGTAGACAGTGGGCTGGCCAGGTGAACGCTCAGTTGGCTTATTAAACAGGGTAAAGGAGAAGGGTTTTCCAGGTCACCCTGAAAATCAACCACAGTTGGATTCTCACTTGGTTTATAACTCTGAAGGTGTATGGTATATGGAGACAGCTTTTTCAATTTTAATTCTGTCCCCAAGTGGTTCACCCTGCCACATTCATATTCCTCAGTGAGGGAGCCAGGATAAGCCAATCTGTCCCGGTCCAGGCCTGGTTCAACCTGAAGACCGATTCACTTCTGCACTTTCATTCCAACAAGATTTATTGACTTTTTGAAAAAATTGTTTATTTATTTTTGAGAGAGAGATTGTGGGGGAAGGGGCAGAGAAAGAGGGAGGCACAGAATCCGAAGCTGGCTCCAGGCTCCGAGCCGTCAGCACAGAGCCCGACGAGGGGCTGGAACTCATGGGCTGCAAGATGGTGACCTGAGCCAGAAGTCAGATGCTTAACCGGCTGAGCCACCCGGGCGCCCCACTGTATTTACTGACTTTTGGACAAGGCACTATCTCTGCAGTGGCAGGAGAGACGAAAGATTTAGGCCACAGAGATGAAGAGGATATGAGTCTCGTCGCCTAGAAGAGTGCAGGCAGGCCAGTAGGAGCTAGAGGCTCACGGCTTGGACTCTGGAATCAACTTCTGGCCCCACACGCGTTAGGTGAGCACGGGGCCGTTATTTAGTTTTTCTGAGCTTTGGCTTTCTGTCTGGAAAAAGGTGGTAACAACAGGATGTACTTTATATTCTTGTGTGAGTGGACAGGTAATTCATGAAGAAGATGTCCCGTAGTGTCAGATGCATGGTTCCTACTCTGAGAGGCGGTATTGCTATTTAAGATTTTTACAGACATGTTAGTCGTTTCCAAGTCATTGAAGAAGTGAATTTTCGCTATAGAATTACAGAAGTTGAGAGCCAAAAAGCTTGAATTAAAGCCAGTACAACGGAACAGATATTTAAATGTGAATAATATACTATATTTCTCCATTTTGCGTGACTCTCAAAATGAACCAATACGTTGACCTCAACCCCATCAACCCCTTTAAGACTCAATATTGCCTTCCTGTCTTTACTCTAGCATACTAATAATATCACGAAGTAATATATTAATTATCTATTACCTATAATAAGTATATGATTAGCATCGTTAATTATAATGATACCTAATAATAATCCGTGATAGAGTGTTAATGTAGAAAGGACGTAAGATTCTGTGGCTGGGCCATTTGGCCCTGGCCTCAAGCTTGAGAGAGATCTCAGGTCTCAGCCACAGTTAATTTGAGAAGCTAATGAACAGGAGCCAGATGAAGCTTCTGTCATCAATACCGACTCCAAACTAAAGTCACTGAATTATGCTTGTTTCTCCTGTGGAGTAGTACCCAGTGTTGGTATTCTCGTGTTAGTACTGTGTGTTAATACCACAATAAACACTCCCCAAATCAAAGGGGAGAAGACACATCCAAGGACAGTGAGCCTCAACAGCTGTCGGTTGCCAAACTTACCGAGGCTCCGACTACCTTAACATTTTAGTACCTCTTAGTGTGTGGCCTTGCTTTTATTCTAGAATATTTCCTGAGAGCCCACCAGGTGCCAGGCACTGTTTTAGGTCCTGGAGTGATGAAGAAAATTGGAGGCGGGGGGGGAAGGCCTACTCTCACGCAGTTTACAATCCAAGGGACAAGCAGACCTGGCCCCCGGTTCGCGGAGCCTGGAACCCCCAGGCTGGGTCCCCGAAGGCTGCCTTCACTCTCTCCACGTCCTTTCACAGTCTCCTCCCTCTTTATGAACTTTAGCGACCTTCTTCACAGACCTTCCATACCCAGTGTTCAAAGATTTAGGAAATGTAGAGGCATGGTTTTTTTTTTTTTTTTTTTTTAATTTTTTTTTCAACGTTTTTTATTTATTTTTGGGACAGAGAGAGACAGAGCATGAACGGGGGAGGGGCAGAGAGAGAGGGAGACACAGAATCGGAAACAGGCTCCAGACTCTGAGCCATCAGCCCAGAGCCTGACGCGGGGCTCGAACTCACGGACCGCGAGATCGTGACCTGGCTGAAGTCGGACGCTCAACCGACTGCGCCATCCAGGCGCCCCGAGGCATGGTTTTTTGCTGTTGCTTGATAGCTGTCTCTTTTTTTAAACTGATGACTCAAAACATGGTTTTACTTTCACTTCAGTCGGTAATTTAATGTGATACTAACACAATCCGTAATAATAGTTAAATGCACTGAATACTAATCGCGTGCTACACATTGCACCAAGCAATTCGCATTATCTCATTTAATTGCAAAATAACCTTATTTTCCCCATTTTAAAGATGCAATTTTGAGAGGTGAATTGCCCGGGTTAACAAAGCCAGCAGATCACCGATCTGCTTTTTTTTTTTTTTTAATTTAATTTCTTTAATGTTTGATTTATTTTTGAAACAGAGAGAGAGTGCGAGCAGGGGAGAAGCAGAGAGACAGGGAGATACAGAGTCCGAAGCAGGCTCCTGGCTCTGAGCTGTCAGCACAGAGCCCGACGCGGGGCTTGAACCTGTGAAGTGAGCCAAAGTCAGATGCTTAACTGACTGAGCCACCCAGGCGTTCTGCCGATCTGGGGTTTGAAATGAGCTCGGCTAACTCCAGAGACTGAGCCGTAGACAACTCTAACCCTTTGCTGTCTGTCCCAGAAAGTTACCCTGCTCATGACACTGACTGAGAACATCATTTCAAAGGGGAGCAACATTCCTCATATTTTTTGACCCGACAACGTTAGAGCATTGGTCAGCTTCCCCCACATGCTTCCTAATTAGAAGGAGAGAGATTCATTTTAGCAAACAGAGTCTTAAGTGAGCTGTGAATGCCAAGGTCAATGGTCAGGTGGAATTCACAAAAACATTTTTATTACTTAATTACCTTTAGCTGATGTATCTGGCCTACTAGAGGAATTCATTTTGAAAATAGACCACCAACATCTAATAAGTTGCAGGCTATGTATTGGTTGCATAGTTTTCAGTTCACTTTTAACACATAAAGCATAAAGCAAGCGTCAGGTTCAAAGGGCAAATTCTTGGGGCTTCTATTTTGGGGGAAATGCCAGGAACATCTTTCTATTTGCAGAGGGTTTCCTAAATAGGGGCCTTGAGAATCTATTTCTTCAGCAAAGATTCGAGTCAAATGAAATATCACTTTAGTCAGGCTGTATTTCCAGTTCATCTTGAGGCCTGGTTTAGTCCCCCTTGTAAAGTTTAACGAAAATCTGTAGCTCAGAAGGTCCCAGTTTATGGTAATATGCAAAACATACCGGTGATTACGCATGTACGTGCAAATGTAATTGCTTACGTGCAGCCTGACAAAATCTAGGCTGTCAGATGACTTTGGTTCAGTTGCAAAAATGAATACAGGTTTTATTGAAATGTCTACAAATCAATAGGGGCCATTTCAGGTTCTTTCAGGCGAAGCGCTTTGTACCCGGAGAGAGAGTAGCCCCTGTTAGGGAGGCTTTTGGGGGGCAGAGGGAGTGGAGGTTAAGCCCAGCAAGGTGCCCAGATCTGGCTTACAGAGCACACTGCCTGAGATCCGTGAGTACTTGGTAATTTGATGAGCCAGGATGAAACCATCGATTTTTCTTTAATTTTTTAAATTTTTATTTATTAAATTTTTTAAAAAACATTTATTTATTTTTTGAGAGACAGAGAGAGACAGAGCATGAGTAGGGGAGGGGCAGAAAGAGGGAGACACAAGAATCCGAAGCAGGCTCCAGGCTCCGAGATGTCAGCACAGAGCCCAATGTGGGGCTTGAACCCATGAACTGTGGGATCGTGACCTGAGCTGAAGTCGGACACTTAACTGACTGAGCTACCCAGGTGCCCCCATCGATTTTTCTTTAGAAAGCAGGAGGAAGACACAATTTCTAATAAGAAAGTGTTCTTTTTCTTGTGAACTCTGAAAGGATTTCACAATTCCCCCCTCCTCCCCACTCCTCTCTGGGGCTGCCTTGTCTCTCCCCATTAAGACATTTCACTTCCTGTTTCCCTTGAACCTGCTCAGAGGGTGACCGCCTGGAGGTTCCCCGGGAGTGAGAATCTGGTAGATCCAGGCGGGAATCTCAAGGGTCACTCTTCACGGACTCTGTCTCCAAAGCAGTGCCAGGAATTATCCAGATAAGGAAATTCTGACTCAATGGGTCACGGGGAGCAAAGGGGGTGGGGGTGCGGAGAATGGAGGGGAAGGTCCCAGCAAGATGCAAGTGGAAAAAAGAAACTTAGAAGTTAAAATTGATTTTTGGAAAAACTAAGGACTTACATATTTAGCTATTAGAATAAAGCAACCAGAAGGGGCACCTGGGTCGTTCAGTCGGTTAAGTGCCCAGCTCTTGGTTTCCACTCAGGTCGTGATGTCAGGGTCATGGAATGGAGCCCCACATCCCATCGGACTCTGCGCTGACAGAGCAAAGCCTGCTTGGGACTCTCTCTCTCCCTCTCTCTTTGCCCTGCCCCTGCTCATGCTCTCTGTCTCTCTCAAAAGAAGTAAACGTTAAAAAATAAAATAAAATAAACAACCACAAAGTCCGTACGGGTTCGATCTGCTTTAGTAGTCTGCAGTGGCACTTTTTAATAGCTCAGCCCTCACGCACACACACCAAAACACTTGTACACACATGCACATACACACGCACACCACAAACACACTCACACACACACACGTACACACACATACGTACCACAAACACATACGCACTCACACACACACAATCTTTGTACCTGCCACCTGCAATACCTAGAATGCTACAAAATTGCCTCTGAGGCTCTCGGTTAAAATGGATTTGGGGCCGATAGATGAGAAATAGATCAAAAAAAAAAAAAAAAAGAAATAGATCGAAAGATACATAGGATGTTCACTTTGACAGCACATATGCTAACATAGAAATAATGCAGAGACTATAAAAGCAGAGATTATACCCCTGTGTGCATCGTATGTGCATTGTAACAGGCTGCGGAGGTAAATGTGCTTAGACACTTGTAAGGTTTCAACATTTCCCATGAAGTGGGACAGGATTAACTCTAAGTGGCTTGTGAGTGTTTAGGGATGTACATTTTAAACCCTGAAGCAACTGCTTCAACATAATGCAAAAAGATATGGTTCAAGCAAAATAGATAAATTAAACTGACATTTAGAAAAAAAATCAAATGACACGAAAGAAGGCAGGAGAGAAGAAATAGAACAACAACAACAAAAAAAAAAAACAGAGGAAAGAAACAGAAAGAAGTCATAAAATAGTAGATCGAAACCCACCCATATCAAATATGGCATTAAATGTTAATGGCCTAAGGGCCCTGGGTGGCTCAGTCGGTTGGGCGTCCGACTTTGGCTCAGGTCATGATCTCGCGGTTCGTGAGTTCGAGCCCCGCGTCAGGCTCTGGGCTGATGGCTCAGAGCCTGGAGCCTGTTTCAGATTCTGTGTCTCCCTCTCTCTCTCTGCCCCTCCCCTGCTCACACTTTTTCTCTCTCTCTCTCAAAAATAAATAAACATTAAACAAAATGTTAATGGCCTAAAAAAATAAAAAAAAATGGCCCCCCCCAAAAAAATGGGGATTGATTGTTTTCCTAAGTGTTCTGTTCCTCAAACTCCTTTTGTGACATCAGTCACCGTTAAAAATAATAGTAGTCAATCTCCTGTTTTACTGCTGCCTGAAAATTGGCTGAATTTAAAGTCTTCCCCACCTACTTATTAGCAATTGATGACTGTGTTTCATTTCATTAGAAATGGATAATTATCAGGTGGTTGCACTGGGCACCAGACACGTCAGTTCTCCAGAAACTGTAAATCTGGCTGAAATACGCTATTGGAAAAGCTCCAGATCTTTATGTCAGCTCCACATCAGGGAGCCCCCCCCCCCCGAACACCCATTCTTGGCTGTTTTCAATTAAAAAAATTTTTTTAATGTTTACTTTTGAGAGAAAGAAAGACAGAGCACGAGTGGCAAGCTCCATGCCTTGAGCTGTCAGCACAGAGCCTGACACGGGGCTCGAACCCACAAACCGCGAGATCATGACCTGAGCCTAAGCCGGACGCTTCACTGACTGAGCCACCCAGGTGCTCCACTGGCCGTTTTCTAAGGTAAAATGCAGCAAGAGCAAGAAGAAAGATACTTCACAAATGGCCAAAGCCGGGACATGCTGTGGCTCCCGTTTGCAATTATGGTCCTAATTTTAAAACGTCAAAAACAAAATCAAAATGAACCACAAACAACTCTTCAAGCGGTTAGCATTGCTGCTTCCTTCTGCATCTGGCAAACCCATCAGGAAAAAAAAAAAAAAAAAAAATCAAATCCAAATGGTCTAGAGAGGAAGGAGTTAGTCAGATAATGAGATTTGGAACTAAAACCTTTAGCAGATGGAACATAAGGAAATACGTCTCCCACTCGTTCTGCGTTTATTCTGTTTACCCAAACACTCGGATCCTAACTTAAATTTTAATGCGCTGCCTTGACAAAATTGAAACAAAATCGTATGGTGCCGTCCCACCGACGCCCTCTACAAAACACTCCACGTAAAGTTTGCTCATTTTGTGTTTGTATTTTTGTCCTTAGCTGGACTTGTTTCCTCCAGTGAGCAAGATGAAAAACAAATACGCCGTCCGTTATTCTGCACACTTGGAGGGACACCCACCCATTCAGACAGCTGACATTTTAAACTGTAGGACACGTAAGGGTAGGAAAAATGTCTGCCCTCTCCAGCTACATAAGAGTGAAGAGTTTTCTTAAACATCCTAGCTGACGTCTGAACACTGAACTTGAGGGATTTGTGGATCGCCTGAATATTAGCAACAATGATCTGTCTCTGAAAACTCACCCACGTTACCGTTCTTTCCAGTTGTCAGCTCAGTGGCAGCTCGGGTCTGTCATCAGCTTACTTTTCAAAATACGTGTATTTTCTGAAGGATCGGAAGCATTCGTTCATCGTAAAAGCCCAGGTGGAGTTTATAATTTACCAACACCCACACGAGAAGCGTTTACTGAGCACCTGCTTGAGGCCAGGCGTGGTAATCGATGCTGAAGACATGATGGTGAACAGTCAGAGTCCCTGCCCTGGCCCCGTGAGAAAGATGGATAGGAATGAAACAATCGTACACAATCGTCACGGCTATAAACACCGAGAAGTACTACCAGGGAAGGCCGGGTGCTATTACAGTATCCAACAAGATCTAGTTAGGAGGGTGTGAGGTGTTCAGGGAAGGCTTCCTGGAGAAATCCATCATCCCCGAGCCCTGAAAAATCTGAGTAGGAGTAACCCCTCCCCCCACAGACGAAGCCCAAACCTCTGAAAGTCTCTTGCCCAAGAGACGATGTGCCATCCTGGGTATGTTTTCTTCCTTCCAAAAGCACGCTGGGGCAGAGTGACTCCTTAGTTTACAACATAGGTTTAGGCCCCGCCGATGCCCCAAACATACTAGAATGTAGAAATATTCATTTCTTCCACAGCGGAGTGTGTGTGTGTGTGTGTGTGTGTGCGCGCGCGTGTGCGTGTTTGAGATGGAGTATTAACACTTCAGTCAGTGAAGTTTTGTGGGAGATGAGAGAAAAGGAAGGCCAACAGAGCATCAAAAAAAATCTATTTTAATCTTACGGAAACAACACTGTATTCTGACTTCGCCCACTCCTACCACTTAGGATTATACTTTTTGATTCAACAATCAAAATCCTACTTATCGAGTTGCCTTGAGTACTCTTCGGTGTGGGGGAACAAAAACCTAACTAAATAAATAAAGTCCTACTACGATACAGAGAATAGCTTCCCAAAGCCTTAATGCTTTCTTTTACGGGGATGTTTGTTTCTCCTCGTCCAGAAGTATCCTTTACCCAGACACATTTTCCATCTGTGTGCCGTCTGGGAAAAAATAAAATACCGCAATGCTTTGCCCCCCATGCCACACCCGTACAGAGGTCTGACGGACGGAAAGATTTCCTTCTCAAAGTCTGAGAAGTCTCCCTTCCATATGCCCCTCTCCCAGAAGAAGGCTTTCAAAGGCATGAGCAAGGTACAGGGACCTGCAGAACTTTGTACCGTGTACACATTCTGTTACTAGAAAAGAGGACAGGAATTCCCAAATCAACAGTTGCCCGAAACATTTTTAGCAGAGCCTCACTCTGGGCCAGCCCGTGAGAAGGAAGCAGGAAGAGACTTTCTGTGACTCAGAAGCTGCCTTCCCTTATAAAGTCAAGGTTCTCTGGAGTGGTATTTTGACTACTTTGGGAGGAGGAGTTCTCCGAAGAAGCCAGAGGTTTCTGTCCCTCTCTACCAAAAAAGCACTCCATCGACAAATATGCGTGTGAAACGCCTACAATTCCTTCAGGTCAGTGGAGTGCCCGCGTTACTAATATCCACGGCGGGTTTTTGGATAAAGTTCTCACCATGGATTCAGGAAGACAAACATGTTTTCAATTGTTCTATTGGCAATTTTAAAACTAAGGTGAACAATTGTAAAACTAAGGTGAGACGGTGCATACGGATTTGGCGGGTTCCTTCCCCGAAAGAAGTCACCTAAATCATATATTCTTGCTGTGAAATAAGAAAATCCAGCAAGTGCACGGATCCGACCACACCAATATATAATTAGATACTGGGCTTGTCCGATATTCTGCATAAATGAGAGTTGCCAACTCTCATGGATGCGAATTAACCGTATTCAAAGACTTAAAATACAAGCTTTGCATACAATACGCAAGTTAAATACAAATAATTATATCTACAAAACGATTGAAGTGGCCATTTGACTTCGGAGATGCTGTCGGACCGTGCTATGCCTTAATTAAGGTCACAAGCGGAAAATCCCACTTATTGTTATATATACAGCAAAAAAGCAGATGTTATCTGACATTATGGTTGTGCGAATTCTGGGAAAAATGTAAGCTTGCAGTGGGGAGAGGCGCCTGGGTGGCTCCGTGGGTTAAGCGTCGGACTCTTGATTTCGGCTCAGGTCATGATCTCACAGTTTGTGGGTTCGAGCCCCACATCGGGCTCTTTGCTGACAGAGCGGAGCCTGCTTGGGATTCTCTCTCTCTCTCTCTCTCTCCCTCTCTCTCCGCCCCTCCCCTGCCCATGCACTCTCTTTCTGAAAATAAACAAACTTAAAAAATAAAAAAACAAACCCAAACTCCAATTTATGTATATTGCAAGTAGTGTCCCAAGAAGGGGATGGGGGGAGAAGAGAACCTTATCAACCATCTTCTGTTTTGTGACACCGAAAACGTGCTCAGCTGTGTGAACCTTCATTACTTCTGGGCTGAAGTGATTCACAGAGATTCAGTCCGCTTTCTTTTCTTGGCCTTTGACCCGGCGTGGCTTCAAGTAAGAAAATCATGAAATAAAATGGGCTACTCGACATGTTCCTCCCCCAGCTCTGAAGGCTGACGAGACAAGGGCTCTTATGCTTGCTTTTGCTTGTGTTCGACACCGCCAGGATGTGCCGCGTTTAGGCAGCGTGGGCTGCGGGAAGAGGCAGGGGGGGACAGAGCGAGGCCGAGGGCCAGAAGACCGAAAGTCGCCAGAGTCTGCCGTTCCTCACGACAACCCCGATGGAGTGATGGCACGTCATCCCTGTTTTTCAGATGAGGAAACTGGGCTGCTAGATGGTTTGCCCAAAGACTTGAGATGAGTTACACAGCTGGTCTTTGAAGCCAACCGCGTTTCAAAGCCTGGGGGCTGGCCCCTATTTCATGATGCCTTTCATCATAGAGAACAAGAGTCCCGGCCTGTTCCGACAATCTCAAATTCCAGCCAGCCTTTAAAGAAGAAGTGGGAGCTCGGCGGCATGAGATTACCCTATAGGGTCTCAATTTTGTTAGAAGAGGAAGTGGATGCCTCGAATTCCAAGTTGCAACTCTTGGAATTCTTGAAGCATCCAAAGATATCTCACAGGGTCCTTCCGGTTGGCTTTCTTTTCTAGGAGCTAAAGTATGTCTGATGCTAAAAACGGTGTTGGGTACGCTCCGGGGCCACCTTGGCACAGAGCCTGCCCTCCCTCAGCACCACCCGGGGCCACTGTCCTCCTGCTAGGTCTTCTCACATCAAGCCTCAGGATCTTCTAGTGGACACCCGAGTTCCCAGTGCTCAATGGACAGTGACCCTTTGAGCACTTCCTGTCGCCTGATACTCACCTGAATCAATCCTAATTTAGGTGACAGCGGACGCTGTGCCCCTTGATTGCTACTTTATAGTTTTCGAAATACCGGAGGAGTGTATTTCTTTCTAGAAGAGCTCTCAGCTCAGGAGCCCCGTGAGATGGCTGAGCCGGAGTCACTGTCATTTTGCAAATGAGGAAACAGAGGTACAAGTCACGTGGACCGCCCACTGATGATAAGCCTCTGGCTCCTGGGGCAGAATTTCACCCGCTGTCTCTGAGTCACATTGTCCTTTTGCGAAAACGGTCGACCTCTCTGGCCTATTACCCCATGGGTGCCATCAGGAGAGTTTATATTTCTGTTTTAGAATTGAAGAAGGCTAGTTGAGGTAGAAACGGTCGTTAAAATATATAGGTCCACATCCTTATGGTTATGGGGGGACGAAGCCAAGGCTAGAAGCCACACGGACAATCAGTGGCAGCACCTAAAATAGAACACAGGTCTCCAGTCCTGCCCAGAGCTTACCTTCTCCAGTCTGTGCGCCTACCGTCCACGCTTCTGTCTGAGGACATATGTCTGGGACCTGTAATCCAAGGAGAGGTGATAGCGATGGTGACGACAAACGGATCCTCATTATTTTCCTGCACTTTTGAGAGTTCAGTTCCAATTATCTCCTCCCACCCCTTCCCCCCCTCCCCCCCAGCCTCTGTGCCAGGGCTTCTGGGTGGCTCTCGACTCAATGCACATTTCAGGCCCCACACCAGGAAATCTGAGTCGGGGAAGCCCCGGGAGTGTACATTCTGACAAATTGCCCAAGTGATTCTGATGATAGTAGCTCTAGAAGATCAGGCCATGCTTTAAGAAAGTCTGTTCCGGGGGAATCTGGGTGGCTCAGTCAGTTGAGCATCTGACTTTGGCTCGGGTCATGATCTCATGGTTCGTTGGTTTGAGCCCCGAGTCGGGCTCACTGCTCTCAGCACAGAGCCTACTTTGGATCCTCTGTCTCCCTCTCTCTCTGCCCCTCCTCTGCTCATGCTCACTCACTTTCTCTCTCTCTCTCTCTCTCTCTAACTTCCCGGGTGGGAAAATCACTGGTCAGCCACGCTGAAGGAACAATGTACTTTTTGTAGGGCTCACTCAGAGACCAACCACAATGGTGATGGATAAGTGGTTAGCTGCAAATCAGCCCAACCAGTGGCATATCATAAAACAGAGACTAATTCAAGGAGTCTGCTGCTCCCTTCCTAAGGGGTTCCTCCACCCAGCTGTCCCCAGGAAACACTGCCCTCTGTGCAAACACAAAGAGAAGCCTGACGGCTTCTTGCCTGTTTGACTAATGACCCGAGCTCCCAAACTGGTCCAGTTTGCTTGGCCAAGGGCTCTGTTCTGTGCCTTGTTAGGCAGTTGATGTACATGGGTTTGCCCAATGTGTTTGTTCTCCTAAGGTCGGGATCCTAGGCAGCCACCCTCTGTTTAAGGAAAAGAAGGCAAAGCTGTCATATGGCAATGACCCTGAAATGTGCTAAAGAAAACCTGGGGCCAGAGAACTGCCCTATCTGATGCGTCTTATCGCTTCTTTTCTTCAACTAAATTAGGAAAACTTTCTGAAAATAACAATGTCTGAGATGATCGTTGTGACTCTTTTAAGGTTTGGAGGAAACAGGCTGTTGCTTAACCGCATTCCTGAGATCCCACTCCGTGGGAAGGGCAGTGTGCCCTAAGGGAGTAACAGTAAGGGAGGCGGGCTGCCCCCAAACTCTAGCAGCCCAATGGTGAGGGCGCCCGTGAGAAAATACAAGAGCCGACAACAAGGAAGTACGATGACGGGATCCCTGGAACGACAGAGCGTCCCCCACGTGGAAACATTTAATCTAAGAAAGCTTTTGAAAAAAGGCAGGACCATGACTTGGCAGGATAAGAAGTGAGAAGGTATCTCAGGCTCTGGAAATGGAAGGCCATGAAGGCTCCGAGGCTGGACTCTGAATCTGGGTGCTGTGGGGAAAGGGGAGAGTCAGGACATTCAGAGTGGCTTCCACTGGTGACAGGTGAGTTTCTGAAGTAGGTCTAACACCACAAACTCAGCAGTTCGCGTGCCCACACTCTGGCTGATGGTTTCCGCCTTGGGCCCGCCTCTCCTATATTGTGTCTCTGAAATCAATGACGCGAATAAGGGGACTTCCTTCTTCCACCTTGAGTGGGAACGTGGCTGCTTCCCTCCTTCCTTTACCTCCTCCGCATACCTTTGGGAATGTCCTGTGCCTCTAAGAATGCAGAGTCCTTCGCTTCCACAGACCCGAGTTTGAATCCTAAACCCATCGCTCAGTAAAGGTTACCCAAGTGAGCTTGGGTAAGTTACTGAAACTCAACTCCAGTGCCTTAAAGAATGGATAGGCTATTAGCACAATTGATGCCTAGAACGTTCTAATGGCTGTAGGCACCTTTGTTATTGTTGTTGCTCCTCACGCTACAGTAGCTCTGAAGTGCTTGAGATCACTCGTGTGCCACGGGACCCTCTTCCCACAGCCTCCTATATCCCAGGATCCTTTGCTCCTCCACAGCACCGATTGTCCAGTTGATTCCGATACTTTTCCTTTAGCTCCGCAATGTGTTTGACTCCGGCCCCAAGCGCCGTATGTATATCCTCCCCGGTATGGCTTTCTTTCTCCTCCCAGCATGCTGGGTTCCAATTCCAAAACACTCCGTGGTGGTAATATCAACAACTCTATATTTATTCACTGTTTTGTGTCTAGAGGATCTGCGACTTGGTTTCTAGACTAAATAAGTGACTATCAGTCTCCCCTGGAGTCCAGCAAATCTACCCATTTGCATGCCATCCACGCTCAGAGAATCCAAGAGTTACCAAGTTGGACGGAACCCCGGGACGTCATATGATTCCGCCCCTTTGGCCCAGTGATTCCCAATCACTGGATTGGAATGAGAATCACTGAGAATCACTAGGAATCACTCACATGGATCCTCATCCATCACTATGGATGAGAATCACTGAGATCCCTATCAAAAATACATTCCATCCTGGAAGATTCATGTAGATCCTCAGCTCTCAAGGAGGCGGAGTGTGGGTCCCCCATTAAGTGTGGGCTGTGCTTAGCGACTTCCTTCCAGAAGGTGTAGCATGGGAGGGGTTGGGAGGAGAGTGACTTGACAGCAGAGAAACCTGACAAACTCAGCCCCGTGATTATGACTAACAGCAGGGGGACCCGGGTGGTCCAGTCAGTGAAGCGTCGGACTCTCGATTTCGGCTCAGGTCACGATCTCATGGTTTGGGAGTTTGAGCCCCACGTTGGGCTCTGTGCTGACAGTGTGGAGGCTGCTCGGGAATCTCTCTCTCCACCTCTCTCTCTCCCCCTTCCCTCCACCCCCCCCCCCGCAAATAAATAAATAAACTTTTTTTTAAAAAGTAAGGGAAATCTAAGAAACAGCCAAGTGGTCTCCTGGTGTGGAAAGAGGGCATTAGATGAAAACTAAGGAAATCTGAATAAAGCATTGACTTTAGTTAATAACAAGGGGTCCCTAATGGTTCATTAACTGTGACAAATGTTCCATACTCCTGTGAGATGTGAATAATAGGGGAAACTGGGTGTGGGCTATATGGGAACTCTCTGTACTACCCTCACAACTTTTCTGTAAACCTAAATGTACTCTAATGTGGAAAGCTTTTTTTTTTTTTTTTTTTTTTTAAGTTTTATTCTGGGATCTTCCCTAGGGATTTTGACTTAGAAGATGTGTGTGAGCAGGAGGGGTGTCAGGTCTCTGTATTATTAACACACTGCCTGGACGATTTGGATGCAAGCAAATCATCCATCATTTGGATGCTCTGAGAACCCTGGGCTCTTCTGAAGGTTCTCATGTTGGTGGCACCCTGGATGCCGGTGTCCCTTCCCAGATGCTCTGATTTCGTCGATCTGGGGTGTGGCCTGGGCATTTGAGATTTTTGAAAGCCCCTTAGGTGATTTTAGTTAAAAGTCAAGTTTAAAAATCACTTCCTAGGAGCTACCTGGGTGGCTTGGTTTGTTCAGCATCTGACTCTTGATTTCGGGTCAGGTCATGATCCTAGGGTCACGGGATGGAGCCCCACGTGGGACTCTGTCCTGAGCTTAGAGTCTGCTTGGGAGTCTGTCTCTCTCCTTCTCTAAATAAATAAATAAATAAATAAATAAATAAATAAGTAAGTAAGATTTACTATCCGTGTGCTGTCTACTATGGTAGCCACATGTGGTTATTTAAAGTTAATTAAATTTTTTTTTACACTTATTTATTTTTGAGAGACAGAGTGAGACGAAGCACGAGTGGGGGAGGGGCAGAGAGAAGGAGACACAGAATCCGAAGCAGGCTCCAGGCTCTGAGCAAGAGGTCAGCACGGAGCCCGAGGCGGGGCTCGAACCCGCGAACTGCGAGGTCATGACCTGAGCCGAAGTCGGACGCTCAACCGACTGAGCCACCCGGGTGCCCCTAATTTAATGAAAAGAAAAGAAAAGAAGTTGAGATCTTCTCCAAGAGCCTCTGAGAGGAGGAAAGAGTCTCTCCAGACTTCCTGAGTCATACATGGGAAAGGCCACACTTATCGTTAGTGAGGATCAGAATACCCGAGCTGTCCCGCTTTGCTCAGGACTTTCACAAGCACTGATAAAGTCCCACGTCCATGGCAAACCACGACAGTCACCTTAGCGATCCAAGCCTTCTGCGAAGGAAAGCTTCAGCCGGGAGGACGCTGGGGAGTTCGAGCCTGGTGAGGACAGGAGGCACGAGCTGGTGTCGAGACGTTGTCTCTCACTCGAGCCAGCTGGTCCCCACTTTGTCCCCCGTGCGCCCGGGGTTTCGCGAGGCAGGGATGGTGACGGGTGCAGTCGCCTGGTCGCGTGCCTTCGCATGATAATTCCACCTCTCGGTCCCCGCTGCCGTCTAGATGCTGACCCCAGGCCACCACCCACACTTCTGTGTATGTGCTTGAACTCCAGCTCTGGTCAGACTCAGGTGTGTCCCTGGTCCAGCACTCGCTAGCAATGAAGGCTTTTGCAAGACATTTAGCTTCCCTGAGCCTCTGTGTCCCACCTACAAAGGGGGACGATGGCATCCCTATGGCTGCTATGTGCTTAGATGAACTCCGGTATGTAGAGAAAATAGCTCTTAGTTCTATCTGATAACAGCGCCATTCACCCTCTCAGAATACTCTTGACGCTTAATGTTTGAAAGTCAGTCGTTAAGCATTTTCTGTGCCTGATTCAGTTCCTTGCCAGAAACACTGAGTGTTTCAGGCTCTAGGAATGCAAAGACGAGATCGGTTTAGTCTTTGCCCTCAGACACGTTACATCTAGCCCGGAAATGAAGTGTGTTATTATAGAACAGTGTGATGAGTCCGGCAAGGGAGGTGAGCAGAGTGTGGTATAGGCAGCCAGAGGAGGGACCCCTACCCCAAATGGGGGGGTGGAGGTGGCCAGGGGAGGCCTACAGGGCCGGGACACCTACCTGAGCTGGGGAGGGTGCGTAGAACGGCAGAAGAAGAGCCGCAGTTGGAGGCAGAGGTAGAGAGGTGAACGGGTAAAGGTTGCTGCAGGCAGAGAGCAGCATGTGCAAAGGTCCTGAGCTGTGAGCTGGCCTGCTTTCTTACTGGGAAAGTCTTCTGTTCAGCATTACTGGGGCAATGTTGGAGTGCACTACTTCTAAAGGGATAGATAAGGTGGAAGAAGCAGGAAAAATGTAAGGGCAGCTGACAAAGAAACAATGGAGAGTGTCTTTCTCCGCCAGGGATTTAACTCAGCTTTCTATGCTCTCTGTTCTTCACGGTGAAGCCTCATCTCCCAAGCCATCTTTTGGTGACAACGGGAACGTTAAAGTTGTTCTGTGTCCAAAATCCAAAAGGGTGCCATTCTACAACCCAACCTGCATTTTGTTCTTTAACAAATGCGAAGCCGTGAAACGAAATAAAATAAAATAAAGCGCTTGAGGGTGGTCTCTCAATCTTGAAACACATCCCATATTCTAGACACTCTGAAAAGCTCATGGGCGTATACAGGCTTCCTCTGCTTTCGTTGTTGGCCTTTATGGGATTATGGAGTCACAGCTTTACACTGTTCCGGTCCTCTCCTCAGGCAGGACTTGTGCACCGTCTCTTAAGTGTCTATTAAGTGTTCGTAAGTGTATTTAATGTCAACACCGTTGGTAGAAATCTCCTCTTTTAAACTGAGAAACTGTTCCAAATGCCTTGACATGCAACAGGAAATATGTCGTGTGTGTGTGTGTGTGTGTGTGTGTGTGATGGGATGGGCCCCACCCTACGTGTTCCCATCCGGATCCCCAAAGCCTACAGACATGTTACCCGAGATGGACAAAAAAAAGTGAATGATCTTAAAATGGGGAGACGATCCTGTGCCATCCAGCAGGGCCCAAGGTAATCGTAGGAGTCCTTCGAGGAAGGAGGCAGGTGGTTAGAGTTAGAAAATGAGATCTGAAGATGCTTTATTGCCAGCTTTGAAGACGGAGGGGCCACGGGCCGAGGAATGCAGGCTGCCTCTAGAAACTAGGAAAGGCAAGGAAAAAGATTCTGCCCCAGAGCTTCCAGAAGATGCACAGCCACCCTGACGTTAGCCCGCCGAAACCTCGTTTGGACTTCTGACCTCACGAACCGTAAGGTAATAAATTCTGTTGTTGGAAGTCAGTTTGTTGTAGGTCCTTGAGCAGCAACAGGAAACAAACACAGGGCGTCACATTCTTCCGATTAGGTTTTCCTCTCTGCCTTGGTTGTCTGAGAAAGTGCCTTTCACACCTCTACATCCAAGTTCCTCTTTTTTTTTCTTTAATTTTTATTTTTTAATGTTTATTTTTGAGACAGAGAGAGACAGAGCACGAGCAGGGGAAGAGCAGAGAGAGAGGGACACGGAATCCGAAGCGGGCTCCAGGCTCTGAGCTGTCAGCACAGAGCCCGCCAGGGGGCTCGAACCCACAAACCGTGAGATCATGACCTGAGCCGAAGCCAGACATTCAACCGACTGAGCCACCCCAGCGCCCCCCAAGTTCCTCTTACAGAGCGTCCAAGGGTGAGGTCGTGTCCCAGGCTTTGCTTTTTTATTAACTCTTCACATCTCATTACCACCTTGTAATAATGTTTTATTCACCAAATTTTTCATATAAGAAAGCTAAGGCAGGGGCGCCCAGGTGGCTCAGTCAGTTAAGTGTCTGACTCTTGGTTGCAGCTCAGGTCATGTCTCACGGATCATGGGTTTGAGGCCCGCGTGGGGCTCTGTGCTGACAGCCTGGAGCCTGCTTGAGGTTCTCTGTCTAACCTCTCTCCCTCCGCCCCTCTCCCACTCACTCTCTGCCTCTCTCAAAAAAAATAAATAAACTTAAAAAAAAACCCAGGGGCCCCTGGGCGGCTCAGTCGGTTGAACGTCCGACTTCGTCTCAGGTCATGATCTCATGGTTCGTGGGTTCCAGCCTCGAGTCGGGCTCTGTGCTGACAGCTTGGAGCCTGGAGCCTGTTTCGGATTCTGTGTCTCCCTCTCTCTCTGCCCTTCCCCTGCTTGTGCTCTGTCTCTCAAAAAACAAACTAAAAACATTAAACAAACAAAACAAAACCAAAGCTAACTAAGGCAGAGAGAGGACACAGGACTGCTAGGCAGTAGGTCCAGAACTCGAACCCCGAGCCAAAATCCCTAGTGCTCCAAAAATGTTTGCCTTTGCACAAAGACAAGGTCACTGAATTCCTTCCTGATGTTGCATGTTATTTCTCTCACGTGCTAAGCGTCTTCTCTCATGGGAGAGTCGTTGGGTTTCTCAGATTTCGAATTAATGGGAAGACTATGAACATTAAAACCATCTGCTGAGCATCAGCCTAGCCGCCAAATACCAGCCCTTACACCTCGAGAGGATGCGTCACGTCAAATTTGCCACGAAGGGCCTGGAAATGCTGAGGGACAGAGCAGAGCAGAACCAGCCCAAGCCCTGCCGGTGTGGTTAGAGGGGCGTGTGCAGTGGGGGCTGGGGGAGTTTGTCCACTTGGGCCGTCTTAGGACAACTCAGCCTTTGGATCTGAGAATTCCAGGACCCGGAGAATTTCAAGAATGGGAGACAGGAGGGGTGCCTTGCTCTCACTGTGTCTTCTCAGACAAAATGAATTGTATGAGCTGAATAAAATAGCTAATGAGTGCGATCCGTCCAGAGGAAATAATTCGTATGGCCTAAAGTTTTGACAGTGGCCAAAAAGTCACTTTCCTACCAGAATCCAGATTGTATGGATGTTCGCCAGCATTGACGTGGCCCAATTTAAACCTACCAGGTGATGGGGACAGAGAATAAGCAAGACATTGGTAGGCAATTATTGAATACTCACTGCTGACTCAGCTCTGGACTGGGCCCCAGAGAGCATTACACTTGTCCCAGATCTTAAGGGATTTACACTAAATCATCACTGGATAAGGTTACCAAGATGGTGTGTGTGATGTTTGTAGAACAGCACGTCTGAAGAGGATTCTTGACTATGTGCTTATAGTTTGGAATTTATTTTATAGTTTTCCTGAATTGCAATCAAGTCATCAGGCACTTCTGTTTTCCTAAATGGCCCGTAACTCCTTGGATACGGAAGGTATCTGGCCACTTGGCTGGAGATTTCTTCGTGCACACACGCACTCATCCGATGCTGTTTTCTCTCAGTGGGGAGACTTGGATGGGGCACAACAGTATAAATCTCAAACCCAGACAGCGAGACCATTTAATCACTTGCTCGGAAGTTTATTTTAAGTTATAGGTCCTCCCTGGTTAGTATCATAGATGAAGAAAAGAGAGAAAGAGACGGGGGAGGGAGAGAGGGAAGGAGGGAAGGAGAAAGAAAAAAAGGGGGGAAAAACATGGAGGAAAGACCAAATCTTGAGTCTCCTTGCGTATCTGTTTATATCACAGTCTGGTTATTGCCAGAGCGGTGGATGTCCACGAGGAAGAAAATGACGTACGAATCATAAAGGTGAATACCCAGGCTCTTGTCCTTGGCGTTTAGAGGACCATTCACTTTACAAAGTTACCGAGCATGACACAGATTGTGTTTGAGACAGGAACATGACCTCTATACTCAGATTGGCCTCCTAACCAGGACAATAAGGAGTTTTTGCTTCACATGATCTCTGTGATTAAAAACCATTGGCTTCGTCTCCCAAGCCCAATTTTACATTATATTGTATAGTCTTCATAGCTGAACGTTCAGACGGTTGTGTTTTCTGGTTGTTAAAAACTAGACACAGTTGAGAAAGTCCTGAAAAACAGAGAGAAATCTATTACTATTTAGTCTTTAGCCGTTTGAAATTTTCTCTTAAAAAATTTTTTTTAAGTTTATTTATTTTCAGAGAGAGAGAGAGAGAGAGAGCAGGGAGAGAGAGAATCCCAAGCAGGCTCCACACTGTCAGCGCAGAGCCCGATGAGGGGCTCAAACGCGCAAACCGTGGGATCACGACTTGAGTCGAAACCAAGGGTCGGAAGCTTAACGGACTGAGCCACTCAGGTGCCCCTGCCATTTGAAATCTTCTAACATTCAACAGTGCAATTTCTCAGAGATGAATATATGTGTATGCGTGTGCGTCCCACACGTCTAACATGCTAGACACAGTCACTGCACAGCTGGCCACAGCTGTAAAATAAAGCCATTGGTTCTGGGATTTTTCTCATGTATCGGCGGTCCAGAAATACCCGTGATATCCATCACAAATATTTCTATTATGGATTTAGTTAGAACCCTGGCTTGGAGGAGGGGAGCGGACAAACGAAAAGCCATGGAAGCTTATCCACTGACACTTGGGAACGAGAGCTTAAAGCCAGATTCCTGCCTCAACGACACTACCTGTCTTTGAGAAATGAGTGGGCCACCTGATCTCTCTCTCTCTCACCTGTCAAACGGGTCAGCAGGTAGAGAGCAGGGTCAGACAGACCCCTCAACTTGAACACGCCCCTTTCTCTCCCAAACTGCATCTACTGTTACTGCATGTTACTGTCCCTGAGTAACGTAGCCGAATGATTACGGCTGTTCCTTTGCTGCAGCGCCACATCGATGGGCCTAGCTGATGTCCCCAAATGGTGGAGGCCATGCAGACCCCCAAGGTCCTCTGTGAAGAACGTGGGCCCGTCAACCCTGCCTGCGTGTCAATTCCTGCTCCCACGAATACCATGCTTGGGCTCCATTTATCAACATAGCGTGACTACCATTAAATCATGGCGCGCTCTCTCTCTATTTATGAACAGTTGAAACAATACCTTTCTTCATTGCAGGCCTCCTTTGTGGGAGAATGTTTTAAAAGTCCCTACTTCTCGAGGCCGCTCCTCTCTGTGCTCGGCTCTATTAGGAAATGCCCTGGAATGCCAGTGAGACCGTGGGCTGGCTTCTTCTGCGGAATGTGTAGACGGGGCGTGCACCTGCCCCACTGCTCGAGCCCAGGGCGTCCGGGCATCTCAGCAGTTGCTCTGAAGGCCCCGGGTGTTTATCTCCCCTCAGGCAGCTGACCTGCCTCCCTTTTCTTGAGCAGAGCAGTGGAATTTGGTGGAAGAGACCCAGACCTCCGGCCACCCAGATTAGAGAGTTTTGTGCTGAGGTCCCTATATGGTTGTGTTAGCCTGAACGCCAGGCCCAAGTCTATCTTTGTTCCTTGTTTGGGAAGCAAAGGGGAGGGAAGCAGGCCAAGGGGCTATATAACCCTTCAGCGTTCAGCTTCCCTGAACACCACCCAGAGCGGAGAAGCCCAGCTGAGCGCTGTCAGGGTAAGTGGCTCGGACCCAGGGCTGTGACTTCCCCATCCCGGCGCCTTGACATTACTCAGTGCACTCAGACGTCATCTGCAGAGATTTACTTGGGCTTGTGCCCTCTGCAATTTCTGAATGAACATTGTAGTACTAAGATGATTGTAGCTTTTAGCTTCCCATTATATCTAATATTAAGAACAAAGTTAAGATGCGGTTTGGCGTGGGGGGAGGAGGAAAGGAAGACAGAACAGAATCTGTGTGTCCCCTGCACCATCTGTTTATACTACATCCACAGCCCAGGTCTGGCTGTGCTCTTTCAGAGATGCAACCTAGCAATTTCCAGTAAGTTACGCATTTATTTCTACTTAGGCACCAGGGATCCTAGTACTTTTTGTGGTTCCCTTTGGCGTGGGGATTTTTCATCGGATGGTATTTTCAGGGCCGCTGGAGGCGCCTGGAAATGCATTTGAGAAGTGAACAGAGTCTAGTGGCCTCGTCTTTGGTATTGGCTGTTTACGTGCTCACATCAGGGTTCCTGTGGCTGCAGTTGGTAGTGTCTTCTGTAGCAAAGGCATGTCTGTGAACTTACACTCCAGGCTGTGGCTCGCACGCTCCACTGGTCATTTGCAGCAGGAAACAGGCTGTATCTTTCTCTGTGAATAAAGAGGGAGGGAGCGGCTGACAACTGCTTGTGTGTCAGCCTAAGGGACGTCTGGTTTGCATTTCTCTCTCCCCGCAGCGAGGCGGCAGTCCCCGGGCTGAACCTGGAAATCGGGGCTTGGCCGCTTCAGCCCGGACTAGAGTTTCCACACTGAGATATGCCTTCATTCTGTGATCCATGACTAAATATGGTTTGCATTTCAAGACGGATGAGCTGGGAACTGTAGTGTCCTTCCTCCCCCACTACCCTCCTCCCCCCCCCCCCCCCCCCGCCTTCCCCACACTAACTACTCATTTTTGGCACAAGATGCAGGCAAAAGCAGTTGGAACAACCCCCCGACCAGGGTGCAGTTCCAAACGCAGACGCTCGTGTGTGTTTTACCTAATTAGGAAATGCTTTGCTCCAAACCCGGCTGCTCATTCAGGTCAGATAAGGCTTGGACACCACTGAGTCGGCTTCTTTCCGGGGACACAGAGACTTCTCCAATGACAGTGCTCATCCGAGAGATTAGAAAATCCCTCCTGGGCTTTTTTGTCTGTTTGTTTTGTTTTATACCAAATAAGAACACGTTTACCGACTTTTGAGATTTTTTAAATTTTCCGCATGTTTGCTGATGCTCTGGGGCAGCCTGCTTTTTCTGCAGTATATTCAAGCCCCAAGCCCTCCCGGCCAACAAAAGAGTTAGGGAAGGGGACGTGCGCTCCTGGTGACCGTCCTGTCACATTCTCAGAGCGTCCTATATCCAAGTATGTCGTCCTGTTTTCAGCTCTTTGGGTTTGGAAAGTCTGCTTAGTGCATCCACAGAGAGCCCGCCGCTGGTGCTGGCCGCCTCTGACACACGCCTCCGACTTCTTGCCCTGTCTTGTCTCCTCTACGTATCTCACTTCTCCACTCCCCTCGTCCTTCCGTAGGACGGAAGCCAATCACAGGAATGCCGAGCGGTATCCAGCATCTGGAAAGGGCAGGGAGGGGTGGGGAAGGAAAGAGCAAGCCATTGGCAAGTCTTGTTTTCCGTTCTTAGGAGTGGAATCCACAGGTCAAGGATCCCCATGCTACACCTGGAGGCAGTGTGGAAAGAAAGCAAAAACTAGAAATAAAGAGGACGGGATAATGATCATAGTGCTATCATGCTATCAATGATCATCCCTTTAAAACTAACATTTATGGGCATCCGTAATGTGTTTGCCACTACAAAGCATTTCAAATGCTTTTTAAAAATCTAACCCCCCATTGTAAGAGCTCTGTATAGCACATACTGATATTATTGCTGTTTTACAGGGAAGGAATCTGTGATTTAGAGATGTTAAATACCTTACTAGGTCGCAGCCTATAATCATCATACTCTGCCATCTCCGTGGTCCTAACTTTACCAGCTTTGGGATCTTGCATAAGTCACTTCAATGCCTTGAGTCTTGATTTCCTTGTTTGTCAATGGGAGAGAATAGTACCCGTCCTGGATTTTAAAATGCATCGCCTCAGTTGAGATTCATGCTTTTGCGAAGGGTTACACAGCATTCCGAAAGAAACAGCACTGATTTCATGGGAATGATCTGGCAGAGCTCCAGAACAAAAGCAAAAGTTGTTGTTTTTTTTTTTCTTCTTCTCCTACATCCCAGAAATTTCCTTTAAAGAATTGCATTTCATATCTGGGTCAGGGTGTGCAATGGGTTCACCAACTTAGAAGAATCTTCCTCAGCTTGAAATCCTAAGCTCTCAAAGTCGGGCAGACAACGGTGGGTGTCCCTCTTTTTATGGGATAATTCTGCTTGGAAAGATAGAAGGGAATCTGAATTGAAAGTCCAGGGGGTAGCCAAGGACATTTGGTCTCTGGTTCAACTCTGCCTCCAGTGCCCTGTGTGCCCTTGAGCAAAACACTTCCTCTGGGTTTTCTCATTAGTAGAAATGAGGGCATTGCATGCAAATGGTCTCTCTAATGGACCTGTTCTCCAAAGCTGCTGCTTTGCTCCCACTTTTCAGATTTTGTTATAGGCTTGGAGCTTAAGAGTTGGATATTCAAAATGTTGAATACAAGCCCAATTTAGAAAATATTACAAAACCCAGGGTAGATCATTAAAAACACCTACAAAACCCACTGTCTCAAAATAATACTCATCAACATCTTGGCAAATACAATTGACCTGTTTTCAATGCATAAATGTACATTTTTAAATAGGATCATACAATGTTACTTTCTCTAATCTATTATTCTTACATAGAATATACCTTTTCCCTATCTCTTAATTTATCTTTCCTAATGACAGCAAAATATTATACTATGGTAGGTGTAACTTATTAGACTCTCCCTCGCTTGGATTTTAGGTTAGCTGTTATTTTTATTAATGGAGAATAACTATGGCCCCTAAAATTTCAAGCACCTTGTTAGAAAGTTTCAATTGTTTTTAATGTTTCTCCAAAGGTAAAATAAAAGTTCTCAGGACCAAAAGAGATTTTTCTTTTTTTTTAATGCTTATTTATTTTTGAGTGAGAGACAGAGTGTAAGTAGGGGAGGGGCAGAGAGAGAGGGGGACACAGAATCCGAAGCAGGCTCCAGGCTCTGAGCTGTCAGCACAGAGCCTGATGTGGGGCTCAAACCCACAAACCATGAGCTCATGACTTGAGCCGAAGTCAGACGCTTAACCAACCCAGACGCCCGGAGATTTTTCTTTTAAACACCTTCCATTCAACATTTCCAAATATTCACATGCAGCCTGGCCCTCAAAACCTACCTTTTAAAGAAAATAGTTAAAAGTTATAACATATCTAGAAAAATGTGTTCGGGCCGATGCAGACAGCATATTCCAGAAACTTCTCTCCCACATGACACGTTAATCGGATCTTCCTGTCTGCGCTCTGCGGTTGTTCATTTATTCACCTGCTTGGTTATTCTTTAAAGTGCCCACGAGCACCTGTGATGTGCTGGCCACCGTGCTAGAGGTCAGTTGTATGAATGTGGAAGTCTGAGTTCTGGCGTCAGTCTGATTACGGTACGTTGAGATAAATGCTGTGTCGTATAAGGGTCAGTGGAGTGCGCTCCGGGAGTACAGAGAAGGACCCCACATCCCTTCTGGAAGGTGGGAGTGGTCAGTGAAATGACATGGCTGCTGGATGACAGCGGGGGCGGCTTCCTTCCTGTTCCCCTAGGACCCTGTGAAGCAGCTCCAGCCGAGATGTGCGAAGAAGAGGACAGCACTGCCCTCGTGTGTGACAACGGTTCTGGGCTCTGTAAGGCCGGCTTTGCTGGGGACGATGCTCCCCGTGCCGTTTTCCCATCCATTGTGGGGCGCCCCAGGCATCAGGTGAGAAATATTGTACTGCGATTATGTAACGTGATGAATATCGCCACATCGACCATCGCGTGACAAGACACAAATGCATCCAGAGAACAACCGTATACCTTAAAACCACACGATGTCGCACACCAGATTTATTCAAGAAAAGGAAGGTTGGATTGCAGTAGAGCGAAACAGGGCCACACATCAGGCCCCTCTGTGACGGGGTGCCCATGAGTACCCACAGTCTGTCTATTGCTTTCTGCCCAGAAATTATGTGACCTTGTTAAAAATACACCTCTGGTGATGGATGTGTAGGAGTAAGTGTGAATTTCACATATGATATAGACAGATTGTCTGGTGGGTGCCTATCAGATATAAAGTTCACCTATCAGATATAAGTTCACCTTTTTGTCTCATGATCATTATCATCATCAGAAATACTATGAGGTACCTAATAATGTGTACCTCAGCTACTCTTTGGAAAGAAACTAAATTAAAGGCCGAGGGCACTCACTCTCAAAGGTCTTGATATTAGATGAAAGTGAGCGTTGTTACTGAAGGTAATTTTACATACTTTAGGTGTCAATGAAATATATGTAGACAGCCACATGTTAATTTTATAGAACATTACATATAAACAAAATATTGGGGGCAGCCATATGGTAAAAAACTGAGCCATATGGTAAAAAAAAAAAACCTCTCAGTTTTAGAAATTCTTCATGTCAGAAATATAGCTGCTCGTTGACCCTATCTGACTGATATTCGTGGCTCTCAGTCTGGCATACGGTCGCAAGAATGAATAATAGCCCCTTCCACTGAATGAAACCTGAGATGTTTCTTTGTTGAACTGTATGCATGGAGATATTTTGCACAAGCCACTATTTATGGATCTCTAGCAGCCATGCTGTTCTGCAATTCTAAAACAATCACCCCAGTGCAATTTAAAATCCCAGTAATGAGAATTCCCTTTCTTTTGTTTTTGTTTTTGGGGAGTTTTTTGTTTGTTTTTTAAGCTTCTCTTTATTGCGTTAAAGGGCACTTGTTGGTATGAGCACTGGGTGTTATATGTAAGTGATGAATCATGGGACTCTATCCCCAAAACTAAGAGCACACCGTCCACACTGTATGTTAGCCAACTTGGCAATAAATTATATATAAAAAAAAAATACTTCTGCCTAGTTTAGGCAAATGTCTTACTGTTGACTGGTATGGATTTATCCATTAGAAACGAAGCACTGACTGGTCATTTGTAGATATGATGCTTGTTCACATACTCTTGGGTGGGTGACAATTTTAATAGCTTAAGGGATTTATAAGAGCACAGTGCCATTTAACTAATATGTAAAATTTCATACATTCATTTAGCAAGTAATTGTTGAGTGACACATAAGTCCCTGGCAATTTGTTGTCGTGGTGAACAAGCCAACACATCTTCTGTCCTAATAGAGCTTGCTAAGAAATACGGCAGACAAAAAAAACGCAACGTAAAGTTGCTTCCCCCACAGGGCCCTCTGCTATTTGGAGACTGCTTCAGGCCTCTTGCCAATCAACTGAGGGATGTTGCTTCAGAGCATAGTGACCCTAAGACAGAATGTCATGTTCCTGATACCAAAAGGGGAACTTTCTACCGCAATGACTTAACCCTTTGTGACTGGATTGTCATCAGTCCACGTGTCCTGGGGGAGGCTGACTTGTGCTGTGTTGAATCTTTGCAGGGAGTAATGGTGGGCATGGGACAAAAGGACAGCTACGTGGGGGACGAAGCACAGAGCAAAAGAGGAATCCTGACCTTGAAGTACCCGATAGAACATGGCATCATCACCAACTGGGACGATATGGAAAAGGTACTGGAGGTTCTCTGTGCGCGGAGCCCTCAGGATGCCTGGTTTCTGTGGCTCCTGGCTCAAAGCATCTTGTTACTGTTGAAAAAAAAAATCCTGAAATACGTCTTTAAAAACACGCACACACAAATCTCTTGCCTAACAGGGTTTCTACACTAATCAGAGGGATACTGTTCTGTGGATTCGAACAGTAGCCATTTGCCAGTGGTGGGAATTAAGAGCCTGTTGCACTGGATTACCTTCCTAAGGCCAGCAGGTGGGGGGGTGGGCAGGGAGGGGGGAACAACACTCCCACTCCCGCCCCCTCACCGCCTACTGGAGGCAGGGAGGCAAGGACTCCCAGTGGAGGAGAGCTGGGTGAAGCCCCGCCCGGCCCATGCTCTTTTGGAAGCTTTCCATTAACTCACCCTGAACGTTTTTTTGAAGTATTTTAGTTTTCACTCTAGAAGGGAGAGCCGTGGCATTGTGGATTTGGGACATTCCTGAAAGTTCCCCAGTGCACTGAAGCGCAAGGAGCGGACAAACATTTTTCAATAAGTATTTGAGAAAGTGCCTCTCTGTGTTCTATGAAGAGGGTGCTTTAAAACCTCCCAGATTCATATAAAAGAGCTTCCGAGAAGAGTTAAATCCTAGGATTTTGATGTTTGGTATTAGGCATCATAGACACGCAAGCGATCGGAGAAAAAACAGAAAGACCAATGAGAACAAGACACTAGTTCTCTTAAGGTAGCAAAATATATTAGAACCACAATATCTGGACTTTTGTCAGCTCCCTACACACAGGCGCACACACAACTCACACATGCTCACACACATGCACATACAGGCACGCACACGCATACCCACGTGCACGCTCATTCACACACACGCACGCACGCTCACACAGACACACAGACTCACACACACACACAGGCACACGCATGTACACACGCTCTCAGAAAGTGGTATTGCCAGAATTGATCAGCAATAATGCCGAAGCCTCTAGCTGTCTGTAAAAATTGCGTTTCCTTAGGTTTGCTTAGTCTGAGAGGCTGGGTTTGGTTAAGGCTGCAGTTGGCGCTGAGAGACGCTATTAACGGCAGCAGGAAATGCTCTTAAGAGCTTCCCCGTGCGGGGGCGCCTGGGTGGCTCAGTCGGTTAAGCGTCCGACTTCAGCTCAGGTCACGATCTCGTGGTCCGTGAGTTCGAGCCCCGCGTCGGGCTCTGGGCTGATGGCTCGGAGCCTGGAGCCTGCTTCCGATTCTGTGTCTCCCTCTCTCTCTGCCCCTCCCCCGTTCATGCTCTGTCTCTCTCTGTCCCAAAAATAAATAAACGTTAAAAAAAAAAAAAAAAATTAAAAAAAAAAAAAGAGCTTCCCCGTGGAGCTGGCAGCATCTCAGACCGCAGGCAGAACACTGGGATGAATAAAGTCATCATTTCTAAAATCTGAATTTAAAGCGTCTTCGGGAGAGAGAGAGGCGAGGGGGGTGGGCAGAGAGGTTTGTGGACGGGGCCGGGGGGGATCAGCTGTATTGTCAGTGCTGTTCCAGAATAACCACAGTATATAATATGACTGGCGGGATTTCTTGAGCTCTCTGCCGTTTCTGCTCCCCCAGAGGGGTATAACTTTCAAGCTCCCTAGTTCTTTTCTAGAAACCGCAAATTCAACACCGGAGAGACTGGGACAAGATCAATCTAGCTTTCGTCAATTTGTCAATTTTCACGAGCTGTTCCTGTTTTGTTTTCATTCTGGATGAATCTAATACTCCTGGTGCCAGGGGAGAATTTCCAGGCCTTTAGAAATCATTAATTTAGACTTCTTTGCAATGGTTTGTTCTCTTTGGCATCTGATGATTAAAGAGGATGCTCAACCATGAAGCAAACTCACGACCAGAGTACATCACACGAACACGCTATGAATAGGAGCAGGCTTTTTGGGAAGCACCTGAAGGTCAAGCACCTGACCACCAATGGGAGGTCCTGAGGGCACCACCGAAGGCAGGCTTCAGCCAGCCCTGGAGAGCAAGGAGGGGAGGGAGGAGGCGGGGAGACCTGTCCTCTTAGCATATATCGCAGAGGGAAATTTCCTGAAGTGTATTAAAAAGGGCAACTAGATTTTTTTAGGTCAGCTTCATTCTCCCATTCCCACATTCACTCATTTGTCCTCTTGCTTGCTAAACTAAACCATTTTGCCGTGAATATTCACTAAAGTGGAAGGAGGAGGAAAGACACGGTTTGCGCCTGGCTGGCTCAGTCGGTAGAGCATGAGACGCCTGATCTCAGGGTTGTGAGTTCCAACTCCACATTGGGCACAGAGATTACTTTAAAAAAAGATATAGCTGAATAATAGGAATATTCATTCTGGGTCAGACCCTGGACTCAATAGTAACTGTAGGGCTCTTGCAAAGACATACTAGTTATTTTGATATTACCCATGGTGAGGTGAGCCGAGAAGGGTTAAAATTTGCCTAAGCTCACACAACCAAGAAATGGGGGATTAGAACCCGTTTTGACTTCAGATTCTGTGCTGTGAGCCACCATGCCATCCTGGCCCATAGTCCTGGGTTTGGGATTTTGCTCAGTCGCTTACGAGCTGTGAACCCTTGGGTAAGTTACGCACAATCTCTGGGCTGCGGTGCCCACGTCAGTAAAGTTGTAGACATCTGATGAGTGCTTGTAACATTCTGCTTGATCCTGGTTTCATTTAGCTCATTCCGGCCCCTCTCTGGGGTCTGCAGCCTTCCGTGACGTTGCATCATTGTGTTTCTCCTCCGTCCCCCGCTAGATATGGCACCACTCTTTCTACAATGAGCTTCGTGTCGCCCCCGAAGAGCATCCAACTCTGCTCACCGAGGCGCCCCTGAACCCCAAGGCCAACCGGGAGAAAATGACCCAGGTGAGCATCCACTCCAGGATCCAGCATTTGGGGTTAGGGGACAGTCCTGTTGGAAAGGGGCGGGGCAGGACAGCAGAGAGATAGTGCGCCCAGCGGCCCCCTCACAGACCAACAGTTTTCCAGGGACTCCGGGGAGGCCAGAGACAGTAGCGTGGCCGTGGTAACTCACATCCTTACTGCAGAAACTGCCCCGTGACTCCAAAAGCAATAGGAAATGAAAATATTTCATTGTCAAAGGTGTTACGTTAGCTTAAAAACTTCCAAGGAGAAATCGTTTCAAAGTACGGCAGGAAGTTGCTTCTTAGGTCAGAGAGAGGTTTGCAAACTGGATCTGTCACTCATCAGCTACGTGAGTTTAATGAAGCCACTTCATTTCTTTGAGTTTTAGTTTCCTTGTCCATCTATACATGGGGAATAATATTAGTGCTATCACTTTTCAGAGGGCTGACGTGAAGATCAACGAGGCAAAATGTTAAATGTGTTTCATGGTGCCTCATATAGTAAACATTCAACAAAGGATAGTTCATTTATTTATTTTTTTTAATTTGTTTTTGAGAGAGAAAGAGACAGAGTGTGAGCAGGGGAGGGGCAAAGAGAGGGAGACACAGAATCCAAAGCAGGCTCCAGGCTCTGAGCTGTCAGCGCAGAGCCCGATGCGGGGCTTGAACTTGTGAGCCACGAGATCATGACCTGAGCCGAAGTCGGATGCTTCACCGAATGGTTTTTATTGGCACTCTTGTGACCAGGCTGAAACTCAAAGACCTTATAGCAGGAGACCATCCATTCCACCAGCCAGACAAGGTTTCCAGTTTGGATGAGCTATCGAATAAAAAATCTGATGTCAATTTAACACTTGTTATAGTTAAGCTCTGGGTTAAGAATTTTACATGCATGGTCTCTTTAAATCTTAGCAACGCGAAGCATGTTATATTATATAAATGACTATATAATTATATATCTGATTATATAAATGAATCATTCAAGGATCCAATACATAAGACTGTCCCAAGGTCACACAGCTAGACGTGCCAGAGCCTGGAACTGACCTAGGATCTTTTGGCCTTGGAGAACAATCCATAGACATCATAGAAATACTGTATGGCTTCTTCCCCAGAAGAGCTCTTGCTGATTACCCCAACACATGCATGGTCATTCTCTCCAGGGGACATCTGTGTGCCTGGGAGTCACTCCGTGAGGCAAGCGATGTCATTTCTGATGGGCGTGATCGTCCTTGTGAATGGTGCGGAGGCAGAAAAATATTTGGGAAGCATGGCTCTCTAGCAAACCATGTCAGACATTCTGGGGGATGGCCCGGGGGGGGGCTTCGCCGATAGAGAAATGGAGGCCCGTGGGCACGTTTGTGGGCACACACTTCTCATGAGTGACCTGGAGGGGCTCTGATCTTGTCCCCACACCACATGAGTTGAGGCCCTGCCATTCACACGTGGTCCTCTGCTGTCAGTGGGCAGATCTTGTCTTCCAGGAATCAAGGTCTCGACCACAGCAGCCAAAGTGGCCTCAGAGTCTAGGGCTGGCATTGACTCAGCAGCTCCCTGGAAAGTGGAAGAGGTTAAAAGGAACTTCAGACAAATCACAGAACCGGGCTAATCCAAACCCATCTGAGCTTCTGGTTTAAAAGGTCTTCTCCTGTAGACTAGAGACGTCAAAACCGGAATGCTGTCTTTCCTTGGTCTTTTGGCTTTGATATCATGCGTGCGTCCTCGACTGCCCACACTCAAGCTCCCCTAGACCAAACTCCTCCGTTCACAGTTGAGACACCAGAAAGGAAGGCCACAGAAGTCAGCTGTTAGCCTGGCGAGCCCTCCTGGGTCACACTGGAGCCAGGGCCAAGGCCAGAGCCCGCACAGCCCCTGCCAGTCACATGTGCACCGCCCCCCTGCCCCGGTCTCCTCTGCCCAGAGCCAGGCGGGCCCATCTGGATTCTGAGCCCACCCGCAAGAGGTGCTCCCCTGAACATTCTTGCTGAGACTGGAGACATCACTAACTTAAGCTCTTTCGGTTGCTTTGCAGATTATGTTTGAGACGTTCAATGTCCCGGCCATGTATGTGGCTATTCAGGCGGTGCTGTCCCTCTACGCCTCTGGACGTACGACCGGTAGGTGGACGCGGTATTGGGAGCCCCGACTGGAAGCACCATCCGTTGTGGGCTTTGATGGTTATCAACATGGGGTTTGGATGGCCTGGGGTGGGGGGTAGTTAGAACTGACAGGGCCAATCCCAGCCCTGAAAGGTCTTCTTTCCACCTTTAAAAACAAGCCCTGGAGGGGTGCCTGGGTGGCTCAGTTGGTTGAGTGGCTGGCTCTCGATTTCGGCTCAGGTCATGATCTCACGGTTGGTGAGATCGAGCCCCAAGTCAGGTTCTGTGCGGAAAGCGTGGAGCCTGCTTGGGATTCTCTCTCTGTCTTCTCTCTCTGCCTCTGCTCGCGCTCTCTCTCAAAATAAATAGGGGTGCCCGGCTGGCTAAGTCGGGAAGTGCCCCACTTCGACTCAGGTCATGATCTCATGGTCCGTGGGTTTGAGCCTCACGTCGGACTCTGTGCTGACAGCTCAGACCCTGGAGCCTGCTTCGGATTCTGTGTCTCTCTCTCTGCCCCTCCCCTGCTTGTGCTCTATCTCTGTCTCTCAAAACTGAATAAATGTTCAATAAACAAACAAACAAGTAAATAAGCTTAAAAGAAATAATGAAAATAAGCCCTCAAGCTCATATTTCCAGCAGGACTTTTTCTCTCTTCCTGTTCTTTCTTTATGTTCCCCAAGCCTGTCCTGCCTCGCCTATCCTACCACATGCTTTCTCTCTTTTTCAAGTCAGAGGCTCAGAAACTCCCCTTCTCCTGGGCCAGCCAGGGACCACGCACCAGGGGCCGTGGTGACTTTTGTCGTGCGATTTGTCCCCCAGGCATTGTGCTGGACTCGGGAGACGGGGTCACCCACAACGTGCCCATCTACGAGGGCTACGCCCTGCCCCACGCCATCATGCGTCTGGACCTGGCCGGCCGCGACCTCACCGACTACCTCATGAAGATCCTGACCGAGCGCGGCTACTCCTTCGTGACCACCGGTGAGTGAGGACCATGGGAATGAGGGGCGGGGGTGCAGGGGCCGCGTCTTCTTCACGGGAACCTCGAGGACCCTGGCCACCATCCAGGGACATGACGGGAGGGGACCGTGCAGCTGGCAAGGCCTGCCTCGGACGCTCAGAGCAAAGCACGGCCTTCTTTCTTGAGAAGAATGGTGAGAACCTCCAGCGTAAGCTCGTCAGGGGCCTGTTACTTGGACACTTTTTAACCTCCTCTGTTCACAAATGGGAAGCTGAGAGTGCAGAGATCGAACGCAATGAATGTGGCACACTGGTTGGCGGGCTTGGTGACATCTAGGTAGGGCGTGGGTCCCAGTTCTGCCACGCACTAGTGGGGGTGACCCAACTCACCAACCTGCGGCCTCCTCATCCGTGAATAAGGTTTCACCCCCGACGTGATTGCCGGATTAAGTGATACCGACACTGAGTAATTCAGTGTTTGTAAGTCAGTAATTCAGTGATTGTTAGCTGGCATGAAGGCCAACCTGGCAGGAAGCTATCCATGTGTCTTTGGCCTCTGTGTTGGTGGCCCCCAGTGCGAACTTACAAGGCAGAGTCCCACGGTGCTAGACATGTTGGGATGTCCTCCACTAACCGCCTTCCCTCCACTCGTCAGCCCTAACCGCCTTCCCTCCACTCACCGGTCAGGTACTGTCCAAATATCTCAGTTTCTGGACATGCCTCAGGTTTATTATAGACTCTGAGCTTGAGCCCTGTGGATGTTCAGGCTTCCTTCTGGGGTAGGGAGGTGAATTAATTCCTACATTCCTCTTCTCCCCGCAAAGAACCCCAGAATATCTCCCAAAGGTTCCAGGGGCTTGGATGGAACCCATAGCTTAGAAGTTCCAAGTGTAGGAATCTGGAAGGGACTGGCCGCCTGCTTCCTCCACACCTCCTTCAATATGCATCACTGAGCCTTCTGGTCTAGGACTGGTCCTGAGCCAGGGCCTGCCTCCTTCTGGAAGGTAATGGATACACCAGTGGTATAGCTACTGGGCCAAGCATCGTGGATCTGTGGAGCTTTTTGAAAACCGCGGGGCCCCAAAGCATAAGATTTCAGCATAAGACTTCCTGGTCAACCGAAAATCCAATATGACAAACTAGTATAAAACACTTATAACAGAGAGTGAATCGTTGCTCCCGAAAAAAAGAAAACATAAGGTACAGAAGGCTGCCCTCCTCTGCGCCTTTCCCTGGCTCGCTCCTTTCACTCCTGCCCTGCATTTCCCAGACAATCTTTTCCACGAGCCCACCATTCTGCCAGGGACAGAGTGGTTCCCTCAGGGACTCTCTATAGTTTCATTACCATTGCGGATGTGGGGCTCTAGAAGGGTGAACTTACACCCCGTGAACCCACACCGTGGGAGAGACTGATGTGAGGCAGGTGGGTTTTTAGCACAGGTACAAACCCTCGTGTCTGTATCTTGACAGCCGAGCGTGAGATTGTCCGGGACATCAAGGAGAAGCTGTGCTATGTAGCTCTAGACTTTGAAAATGAGATGGCCACAGCCGCGTCCTCCTCCTCCCTTGAGAAGAGCTACGAGCTGCCCGACGGGCAGGTGATCACCATCGGGAACGAGCGCTTCCGCTGCCCGGAGACCCTGTTCCAGCCGTCCTTCATCGGTGGGTCCCAGCGTCCCGTCCCTGGGAAGGGGAAGGCACCCTAGCCCCTTGCATCCCCCTAGCCCCTGGCCATCAGCATCCTTCTACATGGGGGGGGACATGTGACAGGGGCCACAGGACCAAATGCATTTCTAAACCAGGGCAAGGGAAAGAGTGTCCCAGTTTTAGAGAGAGAAGGAGGCCAGGAAAGGAGTGTTTTTTCCTTATTTATTTTGAGAGAGAGACAGGAAGAGAAAGTGCAAGCAGGGGAGGGGCAGAGAGAGGGAGAGAGAGAATCCCAAGCAGGCTGTGCTGTCAGTGCAGAGCCCAACGCAGGGCTTGAACTCATGCACCGTGAGATCATGACCTGAGCTGAAACCAAAAGTCAGACACTCAACTGACTGAGCCACGCAGGTGCCCCAGGAATTTTCTTTCTAAGCAAACACTGTCCGTGTGTCTGGAGAATGGTGAACAAATCAGATCTTGCCTGTGCCGAGGACACAGTGGAACCATGGACAGATGGGGAGGATAACATTGAATGCTGGGACTGGGGGAGGAGTGGGGCGGGAGAGAGAAAAATGGAAGAGCCTGTTCCCACATGAGCACTGACCTCGGACAAAGGTTAGCGCTGTTGTTTACAGAGGGTGGGCTCTGGGACGGGGGAGCCCGGGCTCAGTCTCAGTTCTACTTTCATGATCTTGGGAAGGAAGGCCACTTAACGTCCCCAAGCCTCTGTGTCTTCATGTGTAGAATGAGGATTGTGGGGCCCCTGGGTGGCTCAGTCAATTAAACGTAGGACTCTTGATTTCCGCTCGGGTCATGATCTCACGGTTCTTGGGTTTAAGCCCCGCGTCCGGCTCTGTGCCGACAGCTCGAAGCCTGCTTCAGATCCTCTGTCCCCCTCTCTCTGGCCCTCCCCCCTCTCAAAAATGAAGAAACATAAAAAAAGAAGAGAAAGGAGCCTTGTCCAAATCGGATGAAGCACCTCCCCGGGGAGTCAGTGCCCTGAGCTACGGCAGGGGCGCTGGCTCTGCACGGGACCCTCCGTGGGGGGCCTGAAGGCTCTGCCCTTCCTTGCACCCCACCTAGAAGTGAGTCTGTTAAAGATCAGCGATGTGATGTTGTAACCCTCCGCCCCTACGGTGCCCCATCAGGGCCTCCTCGCTAGATCAGACATGGGAGCACAGGGAGCATTACCAGAGCCTTCTGGTCGCTCGGATGGGCGGTTCTTACACTGTGGTTCCTGCCGAGCTTCAGCCCACTGTGAGACCCCCCCCCCCCCGCCCCAGAGGCTCATACGGGTCTTCTGCGTCCGACCTGGGTGTCGCCCACCACCCGAGGGTCATGGCTTGTGTCTCCTTTGCAGGGATGGAGTCTGCCGGCATCCATGAAACCACCTACAACAGCATCATGAAGTGCGACATTGACATCAGGAAGGACCTGTATGCCAACAACGTCCTCTCCGGGGGCACCACCATGTACCCGGGCATCGCCGACCGCATGCAGAAGGAGATCACCGCCCTGGCGCCCAGCACCATGAAGATCAAGGTACGGTTCGGGGTCAGATGCTACAGTTCTGCTGCTGGAGGTACCGACCCCGTCACCAGACGTGACGGGCTCTTCAGAGCAACACGTGTTACTTACGTGTGCTCATGGGTTCCAGGACTAGGTGGTGGGTCCACGTCCACACGTTCCACTCTTTATTTTTATTATTATTGATGTTTATTTTACTTTGAGAGACACAGAGAGAGAGCATGAGCAAGGGAGAGGCAGAGAGAGAGAGAGAGAGAGAGAGAGAGGAGAGAGAGCGCGCATCCCAAGCAGGCTTTGTGCTGTCACTGCAGAGCCTGACGTGCAGAGCCATCTCACAAACCATGAGATCAGGACCTGAGCAGAAATCAAGGGTTGGACACTTAGCCAATGGAGCCACCCAGCCGCCCCCACAAATTCCACTCTTTATTGGCTATAAGTCAGTCCAGTTCATAAGAGAAGCTAAGTTATTCTATACAAAATTTAATCTACAATTATCTTGTCTATCAGCTACTTTCAGGTAAGGGTCACCAAAGCTCCCGTGCGTGCGTATCCCTTTATTTGTTTTATGGAGATATAACTCACGTATAACATTGGATTCGTTTCAGGTGTACAACCTAATTCAGTATTTGTATATATTGTGAAGCGATCACCATAAGTCTAGACGATTTCCGTCATTGCTCTTAAAAATACACGCGTGTCGTTTCTCCCCATCACAAAAATAGTGCATCCACGTCTCACCGAGACATTTAAAAAAAGTCAGAGGAGCCACACATATTTCTGAAGAGGCTGAAAAGCCGTGGGTTCAATAGCATCCGCTCCTCCTTCCACTACTAAAAGTGATCACCTGTCGGTGGCCGGGATTAGCGTTGGGTCGTCATCTCTGTCTGGGGCGCCTTTTGATCCGGGCGCTCAGAAGCGCAGAATCACTCCAGAATGAGCCAGCTCAGTCCCCGAGCCACCAAAGACCCTTCTATTGTGTTCCGAGTCCCAGCGAAGCGAACTCAGAGATTAAACAGACACCGTTCTTTGGAGGCGAACTTACATGTGCCCGGTGATTCCCGAAAGCTGTTATCACTCTCTGAAATCAGAAGGCCCTGCTGGGACTCTCTGACCCCTGTCACAGCGAGCGGGGGAAAGGGCATTCCACGTGCAGATCACACACACGAGAAGTGTTCGGGCACCTTCTCTGTGATTTGCACTCCCTTCTCTTTCTCGGGAAGAGGGTCTGCAGATCACGTACAGAGTTCCAGACCAGAGCTCTCGGCCTGCGTCCCGGGCTCTGAAAGACTGCATGGTGACAGGAGAGACAGGTTCCTGAGGCTGGTGTTTCTTGGATGCTCCTCTGATCGGCTGTCTCCCCCCCCAACCCCACCCCACACTGGAGGGAGAGACAGGAAACCAGCTCCCGGCTCACGGACAAAGCCAGCCTAGGTGGGGGTGCGTTACAGCAGCTGCAGCCAGAGCTGGCTGGCTCCTGCTCCTCCAGACTCAGCTTCTGGAATAAAATGAATATGGAACTTTGGGCTCCTGTGCGGTGAGAGAACACCGTTAAAAACCTGGGGCAGTAAAGGTTACGACATTAGGCGAAACTGAAACTGGAAGGGGGCTATAGAAACCCTGCACTGGCTTTAACCACTTTTCCGTAAATCTAAAATTACCCCCAACTGGAAAAGTTACTTCTAAAATGAAACGAAATGAAACAAACAAACAGACAGACAAAAAACCACCTGGGAGAGGTCCGGGTTTGAATACTGGGTCTGACAGGCATACAGCCAGTGGGACCTACGCCTGTGCTCCAACGTCTCTCGGGGCCACCTGGCTGGCTTAGTCGGTAGAGCACGTGACTCTTGATCTTGGGGTTGTGAGTTTGAGCTCCCCATCGGGCGTGGAGTCTGCTTAAAGACGACAACAACAACAGCAGCAACAACTCTCTCAGCCTCAGTTTCCCCACGTGTGGCAGGGCACTACTCAATACCCTTAAAGTGGTTATGAGAATAATTCATGTAAAACGTTGAGCATAGTAGGCACGTGGTAAGCACGCAGTGAAAAGCAGCTACTTGTATTCAAAAATAAATGTTCAAACGGAGCTTGGGGGATAAACAGAAATGAAACCTTTCCCCCAGGGTTTCAGAAATACCTTGTCTTTTTTGCCCAAATGTCCACCTTTGTTTCTACCCAAGAATCTAAGTCTGGAGTGGATTTGGGACTGGCTTAACTGTAGCTATCTGTGTTTTGGGCGATGGCAGGTGGAGGGGACCCCTGGACCCCGATTCACTGCTCTCTGCGTCCAAACCATTCATTTAAGAAACGTGAGCATGGCCTGCGTGTCAGGCCTGTGCAGCGGGAAAGCCAGTCAGGGCAGCTCAACTGGGAGCCACCCCCAGGGAAGTGGTCATCCATCCGGGGGACCCCACGGTCTCAGTAGACATAATCAGGTGGAGCAAGACTTGTCTCGTAAGTTCTGGCACAATCAAAGCTTCTCGTTGAGGATGCTGGTGTCGTGCTGAGTTCTGAGACACAGCGTCTGAGACGTCATCAGTGTTCTTGAGCGGAGGCCGTGCAGGATTTGGGGCCCACATTTAGTTTCTCATTTCATAGACCAACCCCCTTAGAGTTGTTACAGGTGCTTTGGGATAGATTGTGTAAAAGAAACCAGAGGAACAAATGCGCTCATTGGAGAGTCTCTAACTTCACAGCCTAGTCACATCCCTTGGGTTGGGGTTGGGGTTGGGGTTGGGGTTAGGCATCTGACAGCCAAGACTGTCCCTGGAACCTGAGCTGTGTGGACCATGGTGGCATGGTCCTACCCTAATTCGCTAACAGTCCTTCTTTCTCCTCCCGGCCAACAGATCATTGCCCCTCCGGAGCGCAAATACTCTGTCTGGATCGGGGGCTCCATCCTGGCCTCTCTGTCCACCTTCCAGCAGATGTGGATCAGCAAACAGGAATACGACGAGGCCGGGCCATCCATTGTCCACCGCAAATGCTTCTAAAACACTTCCTTGCTCTCTTGTCTGTCTCTGGCACACAACTGTGAATGTTTTGTGGAGTAACGCCTTCGATTCTTTTCCAAATCATTCCTAGCCAAAGCTCTGACTTGTTACCTACGTGTTTTTTAATAAATCTGAAATATGTTACTGGTAACCTGCGGCCTTGGCCTCTGCCCCTCTCAGGTTTCTGTAGGGGGACCTTACCCGTTACATCGTGGCTCCCTCTGGTGGCACATCCCGGGACATGACAGGGCTGTGGACGTGGACGCTTCCCAGGAAAAGGTACACTCACACTAACCTGGGAAGTTCCAACTAAATGCTCGAAGTGGAAAGAATTTGAAAATACACAGGTACATGGAAACATGATGAAAGTATATCAATAGGATAGCCCACAGTGACTTCACAACCTGCCGGGCCATTATATCACTTTGCTGTCTTATGACCTCAGTACCGGTAGCCTTATATGCGAATACAGAATAGTAACTTCGTGTATTACACACGCACAGATGTCTGATTATAATATATATTAAACACATACGAAACATAATAAATATACAGATTTTCCTTGACCTACAACAAGGTTACAGCCCAACAAATTCAACCCGAGTTGAAAACATCGTAAGTTGAAATGCTTTTTCCGTACTTAAACCTACCGAACGTTGGAAATTACCCCAGGTGACCTTAAACGTGCTCAGAACACTTACAGTAACCTCCAGTTGGGCAGGATCATCTACCACAAAGCCTATTTCATATATTAAAAAGGTGTTGGGTGTCTCATATAATTTATGAAGTACTGTAAAGTGAAAGACAGGATATGGGTACAGAGTGGCGGGAAGGGGTCTGTGGTTGACCCCACGAGCTGTATTCTCTGCTCCCGCCCAGCCTCGGGAGAGAGGGAACCACACAGAGCACTAGCCCCAGGGAAAGATCGAAATTCAGATAAGTACAGTTTCTACTGAATGCCTTTTGCTTTCACACCATCCTCAAGTCGAACCATTGTGAGCTGGGACCATCCGTATGTTAGAAGAAAGTGTGACTTTTAAGTCTTTCAGAGGAAACAGATTTTTTTTTTCAAAAACAAGAAACAGCGCTCTAAACTCTCATTACACAACTGGATCATCGGTTCCCCTCCCCTCGGTCAATATCTGTGCCTGAAAAGGAGGCTCTGGATCTATTCACACGAGAAGGGAGGGGGCGTTAGCAATACCAGCCGAGGACCACTGTGTCCGTCATCATACAGGGGATTTTATAAATACCCTCCCTCGTGTGTTCTTCAGAACGATGTGGGCACAATCTTGTGATCGCGTCCATTTCACAGATGAAGAAACAGACGTTCCCTTAACATCATCATTAGGAAGAGCTGCCAACTTCGACTTCTCTTTTACCGATTTGGCCTGGGAGGTGCCAAGGTGCACAGAGACATCTTCCCTACCCGTAAGGCCCTTCCTCTCAAGTGCTTTTCTGCCCAGGCTGCTTGGCGTCCTCGGCGGATAATCCAGCTGGGGGCCGCTCGTCCTGTGTGTGAAAGTCCGAGTGGGATCAGTCACCACTGGTGGTCCTTCGAGTGAGGGGTCTCTGTCCATCGCGGCATCTTACCGCAGAGATTTACGCACGATTTGATATCTGTTTGGCCCAGAAAGTCCACGCTTCTCTGGCCCTGTCGCTTGAACTAATGAAGACGAATAGCACAAATAAAAAGAGCTGACGTGTGCTGGGAACTGTCCTGAGCAGATTCTATACCAAACCTTTACACTAGGACCTCATTTTATCCCACAAGAGCCCTGTGCACTTGGTATTCCTCCTGCCCTTTAACAGATGAAGCAACTGAAGCTGTGAGTGGTCCTGCCCCTGGCAGAGGGGCAACTTGACCTTGGTTCCAAGCCTGGTTCTTAGCTACTAGGCTGCTGTGTCTCAAGGAGTAAGCCATACAGGTCAACGTCATCGGGGGCTCCTTTTAAACGGGCACATTCTTGGGTCATAACCAAAGCGTACTGAGCTAGAATCTCTGGAACCACGGCTAGGGGCTTGAGTTTTCGTCCGATTTCTCTGGTGAGAGGCCCCCGGGGGGCTCAGTCAGTTGAGCATCTAAATCTTGATTTCAACTCAGGTCATGATCTCACCGTCGTGGGTTTGAGCCCCACATCAGGCTCCGCGCTGACAGTGTGGAGCCTGCTTGGGATTCCCTCTCTCTCTTTCTCTGCCTTTCCCAGTTTCTCTCTCTCTCTTTCTCTCTCAAAATATTTAAAAAAGATTTCTCTGATGCCTCTTTTGCACAGCAAAATTTGAGAAGCACTGTAACATGCTGCGACGGAAGGAAATTTCCCAGTTGCAGGATTACACTTACCAGGCAAGGGCGCTCCCTACGTCCTACACTTGAACTTAGGCATTAGTGCAGACACCCTGCAGCCAGATCGCTTTGGTAACTGAGGCAGAAATCACCAACCGTTCCCGTCATCACTGCAGAGTTTACATAAAGTAAAACAAATCCCCGCACTGTCCTACTCGTATCCACCACCAGAGGACGCGGGCTCTCTAGTCAGCGAATGAGGGCTTGGAATAGTCCCAGGATCTGAAGGAGCCATGGCCAGAGGGTGCGACCAGGAGAGCCAGAACCACTCACTAAATGAGCCTAAGTGAGTCGCCCCTTCCTTGTGAGCACCCAGCTTCAGTGTCTCCGCACCGTGCACAGTCCTAGAGCAACACCTCCTCCCCTTGATTCCATAAGATGCCCCGTGATTCGAAGGGCTGGACAGAGTCTCGTGGATGAGCCCGAGATGAATCTCGAGGAGATAAAACCAGCAACATAAGTCTTTGTTGTCAGCGTGGCATCATTCCTGCAGCCAGGCTGAGCTCGAGGCTCTCCAGTAGGATTTCGGACACAGAACGGCCTGGAGAAGAGTTCCTGAGTGCGGTGAGGGAGGAGGCTGTCTGAGCCAATGCACACAGCTCCACCAGGAGCCATGGCTACGACTAAGCCTATTCAAAAAGATTTGGAGGGAAAAAAAGAGATGGAGAAGAGGAGGCGGAGGAGGAGGAGGAGGAGGGCAGCCCTAGGTGTGGCTGTTCCTCATCAGCTCACGAAAACCAGAGTGCAAGCACTGTTCATCCCTGGGAGACCCAGGTTAACTCAGTTACCGTCTCCAGAGCACCTGCTGTCAGCGAGGCCTGGGGCAGGTGCGAGCGCCATGAAGACAAGAGGCAAGGTTCTGCCCACATGGAACTTTCGGTCTACGAGGAAGATGGACGTTGAACAGGTGGCTGGGTGCTCTGTGAGGATTACAAAAGTGGACACGTGCATGTGGGGTATCTTACAGCCAGGGGCTCAGGGGAGGCCTCCCTGGGGAGGTAATGCTTGAGAGAAGGCGTAAAGAATAAGCGTTAACTGGGAAAAAAGGGTGGGGGAGGGAGGGGTGTTGAGGCTCGGGAAGGGGAAGTGGGGTGTCCGTGGCGTGGGTCCCCGGCAGAGGCCCAGAGAAGGGACAGCGTGCACCTGTGTGGAACAGAAAAGAGATCTCCCAAGAACTGAACCACGCACACACTCTAGAAGTTTGACTACGACCTGATTGTAATTTTCCAAAGCAGAGTTCACCACATTTTGCCCGTGAAATGTCTGGCCCGAAGTCAGACAGCAATTGTAAGAAATGAAGACCATTTTGAGTGAGAAAGTTGGTATCTGATTCATTTGCCATTCACAACCACCTCATCTGGAGGGGTAAATTCTTCTTCTCCTTTCCAGAAATGCACCTCGGAAATGAAGACCCCAGCACTGCCACCTCTCTAATTTGTTTCCGATGGTGACAGCCATTCTAGAATGTTCTTGTGATAACTTCATGGCCCCTTTGAAGACCGAAGGGAATACGAATGATTACAGCTTGCCTGGTTGCCTTTGTGACATAGGCTACCTTTAAGCAAAACTGAGGACGACAGAGGCTCTTACGTAGCGTAGTTAAGGGCAGTTTTTCGGAAGCCTGAAGTTCAGAAATCCTCAAGCAGATTTCCTATCCTTGGAGAAAAATATAGGGCACTGTAGACACACCAGTCAAAAGATGGTATTTTCATATTCTTCTTAGGTCACGTCTCTTTCTTTGCCTCCACATTTCGTTTTGAAGTTTATTCCTCTGTCTTGTCATTGGATTGATTCTTGCCTCCCCTTTTAGATCTCTCTGCATATGCCACAACCTGAAACACCTTAAGAAATGCCCTAAAATTGTTTAACATCAGACCTTCCTCTACAAAATGGCATCACCTGCCCTGGGGCGCCCGGGTGGCTCGGTCAGTTGAGGGTCCGACTTTGGTCATGATCAAAGGGTTCATGAGTTCGAGCCCCGCATCGGGCTCTGTGCTGACAGCTTGGAGCCTGGAGCCTGCTTCAGATTCTGTGTCTCCCTCTCTCTGCTCCTCCCCTGCTCACATTCTTTCTCTCTCTCTCTCACAGAATAAATATTAATTTTTTTTTTTTTTAAAAGGAAAAGTTTGTGATTTCAGACGGACGTCCCCAGGGAGCCCTCTTCCATGCGAAGGCATAAACCACTGACTCACGCAAAGCCAAAGCAGGATTTAGATGCCATTAGTATGGCTGTTGTTGGTTGATCTCTCTTCTGTATTTCTAATCCTACCCACTCCAGAAGAGTTGACCATCCTTGATAAGATAAAATTCTTCTTCTGAACATGTTCTAGTGAACTTGACGAATGCCTGGGCCTGGGTGCCCCACAATAATAAGCATGTGATGACAGAAGGTTCTGGGAGCCTCAGGCATCTTCATCATCGGCTCTGATTTTATTATTAAAATTTGACTTTCACAGAATTAAGTCAATAATGTACCGCTCTGTCAAAACCACTATGGGACACCACAAAACACATCTATCATAAGACAAAGTGTTGGCAAAGATGTGGAGAAATTGGAACCCTTGTACATTGCCGGTGGGCACGTAAAATGGTTCGGCTTCTGTTTTCTGTGGAATACAGTTTGGTGGTCCCTCAAAAAGGTAAACATAGAATTACCATATGACCCTGCAATTCTACTCCTATGTATAGACCCTCCAAAATGCAAACAGATACTCAAAAAGTACATGTTCATGGGAGCACTATTCACAATAGTCAAAAGGTGAAAACATGCCAATCATCCACCATTGGATGAATGGACAGTTGAACTGTGGCATACCCATACGATGGAATATCAGCCATAAAAAGGGAGAAAGCGCTGATACATGGTATGATGTGGACAGACCTTCAAAACTCATGTAAGGTGAAAGAAACCAGACGCAAAAGTTCACGTATTGTATGATTCCAAGGATATGAAACACCCAGAGTAGATAAATTTATAGAGACCGCGGGCATCAACGGTTGCCAGAAGCTAGAGGGAAGGAAGTAGGAGGAACAGCTTAATGGGTCAGGGGTTTTACTTGGAGTGATGGGAATGTTTTGGAACTAGACAGAGGTAGGGTTGCACTATATACTGCATACGTACTAAATGTCCCTGAATTAGTCGCTTTAAAATGATTAATATGGGGGTGGCTGGGTGGCTCTTGATTTCAGCTCCGGTCATGATCCCGGAGTTGTGGGATTGACCCCCGTCGGGGAGTCTGCTTGGGATTCTCTCTCCCTCCCTCTCCCACTTGTGCTCTCTCTCTCTCAGAAATAAATAACAATACATAAGTAAATTTAAAAATGATTAATTTTATGTTGCATGAATTTTACCGCCACAAATAGTTTTTTACAAAGAAAAAAATAAAAATAACGTGTGGCCCTGCAAAAAAAACTTCAGTAAGTGTAAAATTTTATTGCTGAAAGGAACCTGCTAAATCAGTAATTCATACACTTCATTTCCAGACCAAACTGAACCGAACATATACTTTATTTCTGTAGGTAAGAAAACCTGGCTTGAAGACAGGAATACAGCAATGTCTTCTACTTGTTTTGTTATGTTTTCCTGGTGCATCAGCCTCTTATTGAGAGAAAACGTTATGAAACTTTTTTTTTTCGAACCATCTGTCAACGCTTTTCTCTCTTGGAATAACTGCACAGGAGAATTTTACACATCCTCTTCAGATTCGAGAGTATAGTGTCATCACTCAGTCCCCTGGTACATCCAGGACCCACGAGGACCGTGAGAACTGGAATAAACCATTTTTCATTTTCACAGTCACTGCAGGGGTATAGGTAATCTCCCTTGATGGAGGAGAAAAAGTATCTCCATGGTTTTAGACAGTCTTTTGGTCTAGATAATGCCCACGGTATTTGCTTCAAACAATTCAGCACAGCCAGTCTACAACACTCAGCCCGTCCCCATTCCCCTTCCCCAGGCCCTTCTCTGTTATTCTGTTTTCTGTCCCTCATCGTCTGTACTGTCCCAAACAACTTCACCCTGAATTCTGGCTCGTTTCCTTTCTCAATAATGTTCTCTCCCCTAGATTTTTATCCCTTCCATTTCTCTAGCTCCCCTTTGATTATTCAAACTTGTACACGCATATGGATTTTATTAAATTCTTTTAAATATAAAAATATTATAAAATTATGGGGTGGCTCAGTTGGTTAAGCGTCTGACTTCAGCTCGGGTCATGATGAGGTTGGTGAGTCTGAGCCCCGTGTCGGGCTCTGTGCTGACAGCTCAGAGCCTGGAGCCTGCTTTGGATTCTGTCTCCCTCTCTCTCTGTTCCTCCCCCGCTCATGCTCTGTATCTCTCTCTCTCTCTCTCCTTCAAAAATAAATAAACATTAAAAAATTTTTTAATTGTAACAAAATTAAAAGCATAATTATAAATCATTATCAGTACAAAATATATTGCTTTAATTTAAAAAACGCTTTCTTTCAAGAAGTCCGTTCTTGAAATCTGAGACCTAGTATGACTTAATCACCTGGCCATTCTTTCTGAAAACTACCTTCATAATGAGTAATTCTGTAAAACTATTCGAAGGCATTTTAACACCAGATCACAGGGAATAGAATAACAGCGATTCATACTCATGAATGGTGCTATTTAATGTAATTATGGGATTTCGGGAGGTGGACAGGACAGCTTCCATAACACATGGCGAATGGATAAACTATCAGCTATTTGGCACTTTCCTTGCTACGGACTGAACGTTTGTACTCCCCTCCCCCCAAATCCATACGTTGAAGTCTAACCCCTGGGGGGATGGTGTCTGGAGGTGGAGCCTTTGGGACGTGATTAAATCATGAGGGTAGAACCCTCATGATGAGCCCTTATAAGAAGAGGCTCTAGAGGAGAGAGATGAGGTCTCTCCACCATGTGAGGACATGGCAAGAAGGCAGCGGTCTGTAAACCTGCAAGAGAGCCCTCACTCAGAACCCAACTGCGCTGGCTTTCTCTCAGACTTCCGGCCGCCAGGGCTGTGAGAAATAAACGTTGGTTAAGCCACCCACTTATGGTATTTCCACGAGAGCAACCCAGACGAAGACATGCCTTTCGATAATTAAAAAAAACGAGTCTTCTCGGACATCCGTATGATGAATCTCTAAAAGCCACTAACCAATGTTCTTGTCAGCTGTCCCCAAGGAAAACACCTTCTTGCCTCATGAAGAGCCAAGACTTCAAGACTCAAAAAGGAAACACGTCGCTTACAGGAACAGAGAAGAGTGTTTCGTCTATTTGTTCTCTCAACAAATAACCAGCTAAATTCTTCTAAGAACAAGGAGCTGAATGCCTGCCTCTCTTCCTTGATCTGTGCCAAACCCATCACATGTCTCAAGCATCTTCTTCACAGAAGACATTCGCTTGCTACCTAATTCTGTAAGATGTGTCGGGTGAGAAACACCTGTTTCACCATGTTTTGAGGCCATGGTGGCTGGTTTCCCAATGAAAACCTCAGTCCCGGTCCAAGTGGTTGTGACAACGTATCCTCCAGTGTGACCTGTGTGGCGGCAGCATGGAATGGAGTGGGGAGAGACACGGACCACCCCTATGATACAACCTTAACTGACACCGCACCTCAAATAGCATGCCAGTCGCTCCTCAAACAAAATACTTCTCGAGAGAATCCAGGAGCAATCTCAGGAGCGGAGAATAACCCACAGACATCCTGCCTTGCTTGTCTATAATTGACAAGGTCTAGGGACAAGAGAGTCATTTCTGCATGACAACAAAGAAAGTCATTTTCAATTCCGTCTGTGAGAAAAAAAAAAACCAAACAACTTCAGTAAACATTTATCGAGTGCTGTATTAGTTTGCTTGACTGGCATAATAAAATACGACAGGTTGAGTAGTGTAAGGGACAGAAATTCATTTTCTCACAGCTCTGGAGGCTGGAAGTTTAAGATCAGGGCATTGGCACTTTCGGTTTCTTCGGAAGCATCCTTCCCTGTGGGGGGCTGTCTGGTCCCTGTGTCCTCCCCTGGTCTTCCCTCTGGGTCCCTGCCCTAATCTCTTCTTCACATCAAGACACCAGCCATATCGGATTAGGGCCTTCTAGTGGCCTCAACTCACCTTAATTACCTCTTCAAATGTTCTACCTCTCAATAAGGTTACACTCTGTCTCCACAATTGTTTCCATTCTTAGGTTTTTCCCACTAATTCAATTTGCCTACATAGCACACAAGCCGCCTATTCCTTGTATTTCATCCCTATCTTTTGATCCAGGTAAATGTTTTTATTATCTAGGTACCAGTCACAAATCCCAATCCAAGCCTGATTACACCATAACATCGTAGTTGTTACCTTATTCAGTCTAAAGAGATTTTTCTTCCAATTTCCCATGCCTTGATTTATATGCAGATACTTTTCATTGCAAGCGTGCTTTCCAAATTATTCTCTTATTTATTCTTTTCGGCTGAAAATTATCAGGTATTTCCTACACTTCATTTCTCCTCCCCATCACCCCCGTTGACTTTCACGGTAACAAGCCGTCCACTTTAATCTGATTCTTTTTTTCTATTCTTCTCTCAAGCGTTTCTGCGTTCAGTCACCTAAATCAAGTTAGTGAATCGTCTGCTACCTCAAGCCCTCGGACACCTGCTCCCTGAGCTCACCGTTCTGGTCTCGTCCATTAGGACCCCCGCAGACGGATCTCTGAGCCGGACTTGCTGACATTGAACGAAAGACGGCTCTACCGCCTGCGGGCATGTTTCTTCTCGCACGTGAAAACTGCTCATCTTTTTCCGCCGGGGGGAATGACTGCAGAACCAGATGGCCTGCCTTCGGACCGCCTGGCACTCAAAATTTCTTGTTTGGAATCACATGTTTCAGGAGCGAGTTAAAGAATACAGCGAAACAGCTAAAGATCTGAAAACATGCGCAGAGACCTCTACAAATACTGGACATATTGTTGTTTGCAGCAAGATTTATTATCTGGTCATGGTATTTGAGTACATTCACAGGTACCGACGTAAAAGCACTGTGACCTCTCCGGAGACAGGGCAACTCAAAAAGAGAACTTCAAAATGTGCAGGAGCAATAAATATCAAACTTTCTGATCTAAAACGTATAAATATAAAATATCAGTCACTTCAGGAAACATCTTAAGAAAATTCGGCAACCACACGTCCATGGGTAGATGTCTGGTGTTGACGGTACTAATCTTCAGAACACGTCACCTTAGATCCAGCATGGTTATTTTTATGTCTTTTACCAACACATGTTTGCATATCTAGGTAAGAAGAAATTGGTTTTACGTCATAAGGTTTAATTAACACGGTTCTCGTCAGAGAGGGGATAGGAGTTCCCTGATATAAAAATGTTCCCAATTTTGAAAAGATTCCCGATCAGAACGGACAGAATCATGTTCATTCATTTCTGGCACGAACGGATTTACGAAGGTTGCCAAGTAGTTTTCATTTTAAGTAGATTCTAACTTCAAAATAATGTTTCTCTGACCTTCCAGCCAGGGAACCAGCCCGCAAGCAGTTAGGAGGAAAGATGGAGTCAAATAATATTTCTTTTGGGCTAAATCCAAGCCAATCAGCAGGTATGATTACGGGGGCCCCTGGGTGGCACGGTCGGTTAAGCGTCTGACTTGGGTTCCGGTCATGATCTCACAGTTCGTGGGTTCGAGCCCCGCACTGGGCTCTGTGCTGACAGCTGAAAGACTGGAGCCTGCTTCAGAATCTGTCTCCCTCTCTCTCTGCCCCTCCCCTGCTCGTGCTCTCTCTCTCTCTCTCAAAAGTAAACCAACATTAAAAAATTTTTTTAAAAAGAATTACGATTACAGTTTTCATTGAACCATTATGAAAAAATTAATGTGGCCACATCGAGCAGAAATAATTCATAAGACATTTAACATCATTTTCTTTAATTGTAAGGAGTCTGAGGAAAACTCTATTTCCATGCACAAATGGAAAAGTAACTTTAGGCATATCAACTCTGCTATAGAAATACTGGCATTCTCTCGTAAATAAATTAATAGTGCAAAGAAACCAGAAGTACCTACAAAGATTAATTTTCGGGATAAGAAAACAACAAACTAAGCAGTACGGTGTTTTATCCATATCATACTCCTACTGTTTCTCTCCTTAAAAAAAGAAAGGAAAAGGTGAAAAACAAGTATCTGTAAAAAATAGTCAACACAGGGGCGCCCGAGTGGCTCAGTTGGTTGAGCGTCTGACTTCGGCACAGGTCATGATCACACGGTTCGTGAATTTGAGCCCCACGTCGGGCTCTGTGCTGACAGCTCGGAGCCTGGAGCCTGCTTCAGATTCTGTGTCTCCTTCCCTCTCTGCCCCTCCCCTGCTCACAGTTTCTCTCCCTCCCTCCCTCTCTCAAAAATAAAACATGAAAAAAATAGTCAACACAGCCTACTCACACTGAACAGCCTGGGGTCCTTGGTGTGTGGATGAAAGCCCTTCTTTTTACAGGCGGAAACCTCGAGCATGCCGGCGTTGGTCAGCCTGAAGATGCCCGTGCTGTTCCAGGGTGGGAACAAATGTACAAAAGTTAAGGATCATTTGGCTTTCCGGGGGCTTTGTTTGAATGCCCCAGGATACATTTTCCTCAAAACGGGACGGAGACAGAAACCACAAAACCAGGAAGTCCACAGAGATAGTTTGAGCCGATTTTGCAAAAACTGGCCCAGAGAGAAACCCCCAGGGGGCCAACGCCAACTCCATGCACCTGCTGGGCTAGAATGGGGAACAGGCAGCTGAACTGTCGTGTGAGACCAGAGTGGAAAACTGACACCCCGAGGGAGGAAATTACAGGTGGCGGATATTTCTACTTTTTCTAATAACGTGAATACTGTTTATAGAAACAGCAAATACTTGTCGAGTGCTAGCTACGGTGCCAGTCACTGTGCCAAGCCCTTTACGCCGACTGCCACGTAGCCGCTTCTTCACGTCAGTCCCGCTGGGCAGGTGTCAAGGATAAACAGACCACGGCTCAGAGCGGTCACGTATCCCGCGAGACACACACCACGTGAGTGTGGAGCCGGGATTCCACTCGAAGTCTGCCTGACTCCTCTGCTCATAATCATTCGACAATAACCACTGTCTCCCAAACCTAGAAAGGCTTTGGAGGTAATTCAGCTAAGGCTGGAAATTGTTTTTCAACAGGAGACGATACAGTGGAAGTAAGATCTCACAAGGCGACCCGGAATAATGTCGTCACTAAATAGAGCCAGTGATTCTACTACGGAAAGGACCTTAGAAAGGAAGAGACAGCAGAGCTACAGGTATAAAGGGAGCTGGCTGGCACCAATCTCTTCTTCCCAAGGGCACGGTGCGTCTGCCTATCTAAGCGCCACCAGCAGCCCCAGGCAAAAGCCTTACTTGGACCCCATGGATCGGCGCACTTACTCTTTGTGCTTCGGTGAGCAAACAATGGCGATGGCCTCTGGCAACATGAGCTGATAGGAACAGTGAGTGTGAAGGTCAACACTGGACAAGAACGCAGTTTGGGTCGGATGTGTCTATAAAAAGAAAAGAGGACAATCACACTGGAGGAGTGGAGTCTTAGCCAAGACCATAGCCCGTGCTCAGAGAAAACTCCAGTGAGTAATCCATCATTAATTAAATAAGGATTTTAGAAAATGGGTCACTGACATCACCCTTCCTTTTGTGCATCTTTGGGATGACCAAGACTTGCAGAAGAGGCTTTTGGAAGTGTTCATGTACTTTCTGCTTATTGGAAAAGACAGAACCGGAAATTAACGCGTATATATATGTATATATATATATACACACACACAACTCCACGCACCTGCTGGGCTAGAATGGGGAACAGGCAGCTGAACTGTCGTGTGAGACCAGGGTGGAAAACGGAGGCCCCATGGGAGGAAATTACAGGTGGCAGATATTTCTACTTTTATGGAAGTATATATATATATATATAGTATATATAATATATATATATACTATATATATATAGTAGTCTCTCTCTATATATGGTATGTACACCCACTCAGACACACACACACACACACACACACACACACACACACACACAATGGAATACTACTCGGTGATGAAAAAGAATGAAGTCTTGCCATTTGCAACAACATGGAAGGAACTAGAATGTATTATGCTAAGTGAAATAAGACAGAAAGATAAATATCACATGACTTCACTCATATGTGGAATTTGAGAAACACGACAGATGAACAAAAGGTAAGGGAAGGAAAAATAAGATAAAAACAGAGAGGGAGGCAAACCATAAGAGACTCACATGGAACAAACTGAGGGTTGATGGTTGATAGGGGATGGGGGTTGGGGAGGGGGGGAAAGTGGGTGATGGGCATTGAGGAGGGCACTTGTTGGGATGAGCACTGGGAGTTTTATGTAAGTGATGAATCACGGGAATCTACTCCTGAAGCCAAGACTACAGTGTGTGTTAGCTAACACAGTACGTATAAAAACTAAAAAAAAAAAAAGAGAGAGAGAGAGAGAGATTCTCATTAAATCATGATAATGAAGCTAGGGGATAGTTTTATTATTATCTCAATTTTACACACAGGGATCCCAAGTCTCCTTTAAGTAACTTGCCCGTGGTCACACAGCTGGTCAGGAACAGAGCTGTGATTGGAAACTCACAGATACTTTATGCAAAACTATGGACACAAAAGCAATGTTTCAATGAATTTCCCACATTTTGCTGTGTATCTTTTCGTGGATGCATCATTCCCTACAAATGGGAGAATGGAACTCTCCAAGTTGTTGAAGGGGTTTGGAACTAATCTTTCACAGCAAGTAAATACCCATATGATAAGAAGGAAGGGGAGGTTATAAACCCAAAGAAGTATCTTGCAGGTTTGGGGCTCTATACAAACGTGTGTTTAGGAGAGACAAATCAGAGGTTCACACTTGAGTATGAAAATACATGCACCTGTATTGATGTGGGCTCAGGCCATGGCTGATGCACAGTCAACCCCAATTCCCCTTGAAAAAGGAAAGTGACCATTTTAATCAGGAAACCGAGGTCCCTGGCATGGACTGCCTCGGTCCTGGTCCCAACCCTCCCTGCCTATATGACACTGAGAAGATTACTTAACCCCCGTGCCCACTTCGCCAGCTGTAAAATGAGAACAATAATCATTTTCTTCATGGGGTTGCTACATTAAAATTAAATGGGACAATCCATGTGAAGTTCTTAGAACAGTGCCTACCGCATGGAAAGGAATCAAAATCATTAGCTGTTTTTGTTGCCGTATTATTGCTGTTGTTGTTTCTTTTAATATTGTCATTGTTAACTGAAGGCCATGGGCCGATAAAAATCGCTTCATGGCCTTTCCACGTAACTACGGTCCGCTAAAGAAATGCAAAATTTTACAACTCATTTCCACTTCACTTTATAGAATTAATAGAATGAGGGTAGAATCCATTGAAATCTATTTACAGAAGATATGTGTTCTGCGAGGAAAAAGTTACCCTTGGTTTTAGTCTATAAAGACGTAGGTCAACAGAAGACTGGCAATTATCCTGGTTTTTAAAACCCAAATCTTTAGAGAGGGTCTGAGTAGAGGGGGTCTAACTGCCTGTTAATCTGATTCAGTGCAAACCTCCTGTCACTACGCAGAACCGTCCATGCCTTGGCGAGGAAGCAAGAGTCACTCAGAGGGACTCTAGTGCTGCAGAGAAGCAAACAGAGTGTCAGACAGACAAATCACGCAGCCTGTCCATTTATTTGCACGCTCAACACACACCACGAGCGTCCTGAGCCCCTCATTTCTGCCAAGAGAATCACTTCTACTCTGATAATAGCAGCTCTCCCATGGGAGAATGGTGCTCCCACCCTACCCCCTCTATGGAAATCAAAATGACCATGACCATGACCATGACCATGACCATAAACCATGACTGTGACAATGGCTGCCGATGCCATTCACTGCAACTCGACAACGTGCCAGGCACTGAACGAGCCACTTCCCACATATTATCTCCTTCGACTCTTACAACAACATGGGACAAGTGCTGTTATTATCCCCATTTTACAGATGAGGAGACTGAGCTAAGAAGAAGAGTAAATAACGTGCAGAAGTTCACAGAGCCAGTCAAGGTGGGAAGGCTACATTTGAATCCAGCCCTATCTGATTCTGATTCAGGCCTTCTTTCCCATGACTAGCTCTGGAACCTGTTGCCACCATTAGGTCAATAAAAATCACAAAACGTCATTTCCAGCCACTACAATTTAGGAATAGGTTTTAAACACGTTTTCATGGAACTTCAATGACTTGACATGGAGAAATAAATAAACAAAAAGCAAAATCCTGGATTTCTAAAATTTGGCCAAATCCATAATCTAAATGATGTAACTTCCTTATTGCCTACACTATATACACAGGTCATACGGGGAAAACCGGTTTTTTAATTTGGCAAATGTTTTGTAAGAGTAACTAACATTGACTCTTCAATGTAAGTATAATATAATGGACTGTCATTCCTTCTCAGTTTATGTTAGAATTTCTTTGCTACAATTTATTTTGCTTTAAAATGCATTCCTGTCGCAGAAAATCACATTAAACTGAACAGCGCCTTGAAAATTCAGCAATTTCTAGGGGCACCTGGAAGACTCAGTCAATTAAGTGTCTGACTTTGGCTCAGGTCATGGTCTCATGGTTAGTGAGTTTGAGCTCCCCCCGCCCCCGCATCGGGCTCTGTGCTGACAGTGGGGACCCCGCTTCGGATCCTTTGTCCCCCTCTCTCTCTGCCCCTTCTCCCCTCTCAAAGATAAATAAACATTTTTTTAAAATTCAGCAATTTCTAAGCACACAGGAAGGCACACTACTTACTGTTAAATCAATCAAATAGACATATTTGGGAAAGTTTTGCAAACTCTTCATTAGAAATAATTTCTTTCATTTGGGAGGCGGTTTTATTTTTCAAAGGGGTCTCACACTTGGTGTCTTACTTATGTCTCACACGAATCCAGTGAGGGAGACAGGGCACTCACTAGCCCTGCCTGGTCATTGAGGGTCCCTAGAAACAAGGAGGAGACTAAGAGAACGTAGTAACCTCTAGGCAGAGCTGGGACTAAAGTCTCCTGCACCCTCTGAAATTACATAGCACCAAGTGCTTGGTGATTTTGTGTGTGTGTGTGTGTGGTGAGGGATCTAAGTATGTGTCCTGCCCCTACTCAGTGCATCCTTGAAAGTCAAGTAAAATAAAAAATGGTCACTAATTGGGGCGCCTGGGTGGCTCACTCGGTTAAGCGTCCGACTTCAGTTCGGGTCATGATCTCATGGTTGGTGGGTTCGAGCCCCGAGTTGGGCTCTGAGCCTGTTTCAGATTCTGCGTCTCCCTCTCTCTGCCCCTCCCCCCTCCTCTCTCTCTCTCTCTCTCTCTGCCTCTTAAAAATAAATAAAAATGTTGAAAAATCTGTACAAAGAGGTCATTAATATCTCTTTCGGGGCTCTTGGATGTGCCCTGAAAATCTTGGCCATATCTCATTCCCACTATCACGGGATGAGTTGTCCTTACCCCAGGTCCAAATGTATAAGACTGAAGAGAAAAGTGTCCCCCCAGACAGATTAAACCATGGAGAGGAAAAGTAGAGCACTGTCACCAAAACCAACGGCTACAATTATCTGAGTTCCTAGAAACATGTGCTTCAAAATTCACTGACGTTATCTCATTCTAACACAGACAATTATCATGGAGTCAATTATTATGACATCTGTTCTATGGATGATAAAAGCTGATGTCCAGATTGCTTCATTTGCCAACATTTCTGTAAAGCATTCTTAGCAGAGCCGAGATTTACACTCAAATCTTTTCATTCGTAAGCCCTTTCTTGATTCTATGATGGCCTGGTGGAGGTTCGAACCCAATATATTCGGCCCCACCACGGCTGTTTATGCAGCGATAAATTCATCCTTGGCCTGTAAGGGAGATGCGGAAGAATGTACGGTCCCTATCGGACGTTTACCAACATCTGTTTGAAAGAACTATTTTTGAGGAATCTTCTTAAAATCATCTACTTTTGACCCATGGCACAGGCAGAGAGAACAGTAACGGCGTAGTCAAGATTAATGAAAACTCTGACTAGGTCTCCATTAGGCCATACAAAAGTCATCAAAGCAAGTCATTTATTACAGGACATTTGGTACACTTGAAAAAAATTACAAATAAGAAGCTATTCGAAGGAAGCTACATGTCCTCAAGGAGGCAAGCAGCACCCCACAGAAAACTGAGCAGAAACTGCAGCTGAAAAAAGGTCGCACGTACGTGGATCCATCCGAGCGTGAGGAGGCCGTGCTGGTCCTGAACGCTGAATAACTCTTCCACATTTTCCACGTCACAGTAGTCCGGCCCCGCAGACTGCTTTGGCACAATCACATGGGTGATAGTAAATTCATTATGCGTCTAGAAAACAATTGGCAAAAAGGATATCGAGCATCTGAAAGGGAAAAAACCGAAAAAACAAAAAACGAAAACCCACAACCTGAAATGGAAATACAGTGATTTGCTGTAAGACCAGAGAGCGTCCGGGCCACCCGGTTGGCTCAGTCGGTTAAGCGTCCGACTTTGGCTCAGGTCATGATCTCACGGCTCATGACTTCGAGCCCCCTGTCGGGCTGTGTGCTGACAGCTCAGAGCCTGGAGCCTGCTTTGGATTCTGTGTCTCCCTCTCTCTCTCTGCCCCTCTCCCGTTCACGCTCGGTCTCTCTCAAAAATAAATAAAAATATAAAAAAAAAAAAAGAAAAAGACTAGAGAGCATCCGTCCCACCACCTGCAACCTCCCAACCCATCGACACTCAAAATCAAAGCCTCCCTCTTAAAAACGGGTTCTTTGCCAAAAACTTGAGAATCAGCTCTCTGGAATTCAAAACCTATGTTCACAATGGAAGATGTATAATAAATAGGAGTTCTTAGCATCCCAGGCTGGTCCACGATGGCTTAGTTAATAAATAATGCCTTGATGTATTACATTTGCCGTGGAAAAAATGCAGAACAAAACAGCAGCAGGTTGATGCGGGAGACTAAGTGCTTTTGTGGTTTTACCGAAGGACGTTTCTAAGGCGTGTGGAGGTTGATGGTCTTGTTTTTATTTTATTAATTATGTTTAATTTCACTTCCAGACCTAATTTTCTTCTGCTACTGGGGCTACTCACGGGGATTGCCCATAATTAAGGTACTGTTCTGGATTTGCATTCAGAAAAAGAAAAAGGCAAAACAAACCACTCCCTTCAGGTAAAAGGTAAGAGTCGAAGGAAAAAGGCTGAGAAGAGCGGGTACGATCCTCAGGCAGGAGATGTCATGCTGACAATGGGTGCCCACTCCTCCCTGAGGACCCCTTTCTCTCTGCTCTGACGGGGCTCTGTTCCTTCGGCCTGGATCGTAACTCCTCCCTCCATCCCCCCTCCCGCCTTTCATGGCTAACTTTATGTATTATCTTCAGGCCTGGCGTAAACGTCACTTCTCAGGGAAACCCTTCTTGACCTTCCCAGACAAGGTCAGTTTCCCAGTCACACACGGCCATGATGCCCTGCACTTCCAGGGAGAGCACCGGCCCCACCGATAACTAGTCACCTGTCTGATTCTTCATAGACACCATGTGAGAGTCACAGGCAAAGACTGTGGCTGCTCTAGGCTGCAAATGCCAACACCAAGCCCAGCGTCTGCCAAACGCAGGTACTCAGCACATGTCTCCCGATGAAGAATGAATGAAAAATCAGTCAATCCATCAAACTAGGTACAGCATATGGTCTTGAAGAGGAAGCGTCCACAGTCCCCGCCCCCCACCCCAAGGGCAAACAAGGTGGCTGTGGGGAGACAGCGGCAGGCCGTGCTCTTGTGCTTGTTGTCTGTGCTTCGTCTCTCCCGGAGGAAAAGTGAAGATGTAGAACTGGAATACGGTAGGAGAACACGTGTCGACTAAAGCGTATTATTCAAGTAAGCAGCAGTTCCCAAGCTGAATGCGCAGGACAGAAAATGTGCCTGGACCCAGAATTGAAAACTGGTATCCAAATGACTCTACGAAGGGCACTTTCAACGAAACATTATTCAGCCTTCTTGCAAGTAGGCAAGTGAGGCTTATGCACATTCTCTCTTCTGTCCTCCTTGTTTTGACATTGTCGTTTCATCGCATATTTCGGATGAAATCTTCCGTATGTAAATGGGACCTGTGCTGTAACATTTCAGCTTCCTGAGACTACCGTCTGAAACCCTCATTTTATTCCACATGTGTCTGAAAAGGGTGGCAAGATGTCACCCACCAAACCCGCTAGAGTTAATTACATAAATACATGTGAAACTAACCGTTGCAATGGAACTCTGGTTTAGAAAACTAGATGGTTTTGGAAATTGTAAGACCTGTAATCCATCATTTTTCTAAACAAAGGTTTAATATGTGGTTTCATTCATTCTTCACGACCAGCTTGTACGGTATCCCTGAAATTTTGCAATCCATTTCCCAGGATTCATTGCATTCATAATGACAGTAGTCTTGTGTCATTAATCCAGGTAAAGATAATTTCATAATTTTTGCAGCTCTTAGGATGCTTTTATTCTGTTCTGCTTATCGCAAGAAAGCCATTACTACTGAACGTGTATCTTGGGCAGAAAGATATGAAACAAAGACCATACCAGTTTTCCACAGAGTATTCCACACGTTTCTACTCCTCTCACTGTATTAGATTCTGCCAGCAGCAGAAATTTGTGGCAGAGGTCTCTGGATAAAACTACACAGCGCAGTCCTTCAACCACTAAATCTAAGAAACAGAAAAGGCAGAAAAAGCTAAAAAAAACCAGATCTTCCATCCCATCCATCAGAGCTATTTTTGGCAAGCAACTACCGGGCGATATAAATATAAAAAATGAGGGGTGCCTTGAGAGGCTCAGTCAGTTAAGCATTCGACTCTTGATTTCGGCTCGGGTCGTGAGCTCACGGTTCACGAGTTCGAGCCCCGCATGGGGCTCTGCGCTGACAGTACAGAGCCTGATTGGGATTCTCTCTCTCCCTCTCCCCAACTCACTCTGTCTCTCTCAAAATAAACTATATATATATATATATATATATATATATATATATATATATATACATATATATATATATACATATACATATACATATATATATATATATATAATTGCACCATATATATAAAGCGTGTGTGTGTGTGTGTGTGTGTATGTATATATATAGTGAAATTATCAGGTGTTCCACTTCCTATATTTTATTTTTAAACTCTTAAAAGTACACATTGACCAGAAGGAAGGTAAAATTCCACTTTGCATATAAATTATTTTGTGAACAAGTGGGAAGGTGCAAGCATTTTTCCATCTTTGTGCCTCAGGTCAACTGTCTGCATAGATGTGTGAGGCTTTTGGAGGTACCAAGCAAATATACCTTCACCTGCACAGGCTGCAGCGAATGGATCTCACGGACCATCAGGCATAGGATAGATATTCTTTCCTGTGTCTTCCGTATGTTTCTGAGAGCTTCGTGAAAGTTGGTGATCGTTAAGTAAAAGCACTGTTTTCAGAACTAATTAGTGATAGGGTAACTTATTAAATAGTTGCCTATCGTAACTCTTTTAAAATAAATGGAAACGCAGACTGCAGTCCAACAGTGTCTGTGGGGAAAATCTACCCCATTTGGTTTGGGAGCTTGCCAGTGCCGACGGAGGGGCACCAAGCAGAAGCAACTGTTGGCAGAAGCTTATAATCCATCTGGAGGGTAACGACCTGTGTGCCGGAGAGCCTCCTGGGCAGGGACATGCTAAACATGTACATTTACATTTGTATTTGTATTTTTTAATGCTTTTATTTATTTTTGAGAGAGACAGAGAGAGAGAGAGAGAGAGCACAAGCAGGGGAGGGGCAGAGAGAGAGGAAGACACAAAATCCAAAGCAGGCTCCAGGGTCTAAGCTATAGCACTGATGTGGGGCACAAACCTGTGGACCACAAGATCATGACCTGAGCTAAAGTCAGACGCTTCACTACTGAGCCACCCATGTGCCCCTACATTTTTTAAAATGCAGGTTTTTTTAAAGTTTATTTTTATTTATTTTGAGAGATAGAGAGCAAGCAGGGGAGGGGCAGAGAGAGAGAGAGAGAGAGAGAGAATCCTAAGCAGGCTCTGTGCCATCAGCACAGAGTCCGATGTGGGGCTTGATCTCACAAATGCAAGATCACAACCTGAGTTGAAGTCGAGAGTCAGACGCTTAACCGACTGAGCCACCCAGGCGCCCCATAACATTTATGTTTACATTTTTAAGCAAACGATTTTCTTAGCATCTTCTTCCCTCTCCGGTGTAAGTATTTACCTTTAACATTCATGTGTTTCTTGGCTAAAATGCATGAAAGAAAAATAAATGCTTGGAATTCTTCTCATTTCAAATCTCTATACCATGACCAGATATAGTCCTGTTGATTACAGCGTGCTGTTCTATCCGGGCGGGCAAATTTTAAGGTTACGGACAGGAAGAGCCAGGTGGCACCCTTCATACCGCATCGTGTGGGGGCCCTATCCCACTGGATGATGAAAAGAGGGGGGCGCCTGGGTGGCTCGGTCGGTTAAGTGTCCGACTTCAGCTCAGGTCACGATCTCACGGTTCGTGGGTTCGAGCCCCGCGTCGGGCTCTGTGCTGACGGCTCGGAGCCTGGAGCCTGCTTGGGACTCCGTGTCTCCCTGCTCACGCTCTGTCTCTCTCTCACTCCAAAATAAATAAACATTTTAAACAATTTAAAAAAGAGAAAAAGGAGGAGCACCTCCCAGCGGTTAGGGGCCGCGGCTCCAGCGGAAGAGAAGCCGTGTCTCGCGGGGATGCGTTTCATCACTTACTCTGCACGGCGCTCAGAGTGGCCGCGGGCTTCAGAGCCCTGTTGACGGGGGGCGAGTGGCTGGCGGAATTGGCCGCGTCGCTTTTGCCAGGCTGGTCCGCGGAGACGTGCAGCAGGGAAGGGCTGTGGCGCGGGCACAGGCAGGACGCGGCGCTGCCGTCGATCTGCTCGGACAGCGCGGGGGGCTCCGGGCTGCGCATCTGCCCGCGGGCCAGTTCCTGCTTCTTGAGCTGGTCTTCGAAAAACAGGAACTGCTCCGACTCCAGCTGCTGCTGGCGCATCCGAGCTACCCGCTTCCTCTCGGCCTCGATCAGGCTCTGATGCTCCAGTCGTTTGAGAATCTCGGCGTCGTACTTGTTCTGAAAAAAAAACGTGGCGGCCGCAAGAAGAGGTTAGTTTCCAAGGCAGCCGCCTCGAAGCGGGACTGGACACTTGCAGGCTTCTAGCAGACGCAGAGACACAGAGGCCGCGGTCCGCCCACGGGGACACTCACGCGACAGCGAGGAAAATGTCAACCATCACGGCCGAGGCCCCTTACGTTGGCCAAGGGGGCAGTCCCAAAGCCACCCGCGTTTTACCAGAGGCGGGCTATGGTAGTCAAGTTCCCTCCATACCCCGCGCTTTTAAAAAGAATTAGGAAATCAAGGGCAGGATGGTCGGGGTGGCCCGACGGACCAAAGCAAAATATCTCAGAAATGGTCACATCACCCAAGACCGCACCGTCCAAAATCACAGCCACTGGCCACATGGACTACTTAAATCTAAATTAAGTTATATGCAATGAAATCGGAAATTTAGTTCCTCGGTCACACCGGCCACCTTTTCAGCACCACGTGGCTAGAGGCTCCCATAACAGCGCCACACAGAACGTGTCTATCATCAGAGGAAGTTCTACTGGACAGTCCCTGCCATAGAAGTTTTTGCCTCTGACTCGAGAACTCTTCCCACTGGGGCTTTTTGGAGAAAGGGGAGTCACTAGGAAACGGTCCAGCCAACTCTATCAGAACGAATGGGGAATTTTGTTAAGATGATGAATCCCAGGTTCCCTAGTCTCAAAAAAAAAAAAAAAAAAAAAATCCAGGCATTATTAGGTCAGAGAATACAAATCTTTAATAAGTTCCTCAAATGATTTTGATAAAAACTAACTTTGGGGATGCTTGGGTGGCTCAGTTGATTAAACGTCCGATTTCAGCTCAGGTCATGATCTCACGGTTCGTGGGCTCGAGCCCCGCGTCGGGCTCTGTGCTGATGGCTCAGAGCCTGGAGCCCGCTTCGGATTCTGCGTCTCCCTCTCTCTCTGCCCCTCCCCTGCTCACACTGGATCTCTCTCTCAAAAATAAATAAACCTAAAAAAAAATTAACTTTGCCGGCTGCCTGGCTGGCTCAGTCAGTAGAGCACACGACTTTTGATCTCAGTGGTGAGCTCCAGCCCCACACTGGGGGTAGAGATTACTTTTAAAAAATTATGTATATAAAAAAAACAAAAACAAAAAGAAAACCAACTAACTTTGGTAGGGGTGGGGTGGGGCACACAGCTTCCAATAGCACTTGGGGTACACACGAATCACCCGGGGTTTTGTTATGAGGGCTGATTCCAATTTGGCAGCTGTGGGCTAGGGGCCGAGATTCCCATTTCTAACAAGCTTCTGGATGATTCCAGGGCTGCCTACAGTGAGGGTTTACTGATGGGTAAACCCATCTCTCTCTCCTCCTCTCTCCTCCTCTCTCTCTCTCTCTCTCTCTCTCCTAGGCATAAAGGCGGCCCTTCTGTCTCCACAGAGATTGCCACATGACATCTACTTTGGGACACTGTTGTGGCCTGTGATATAACTGCTATCATCAGAGGCAGACCAGGCCTTTCCTCCCTGGGAGATCCTGAGGGGGCAACCACATGCATCGTTGACGTGAAGGAAGACCGGATTGGGCTTTTCTCTCCTTTGCTGTTGCTTTGTCTGGGTCCCCCAAATCATTCTTATCTTTCATAGTTCCAGTCAAATCATCAATATGCACACTTGAGGAGTTTCAACATTTCAGATTTCAACATTCCCGCTGTCATTTAATGGAAGCTCAGCACTCAAACCTGGCTATGCCCCCAGGAAGCAGAGACATTCTGCGACCATGTGCCAAGTTCGTGACATTGAACTGAAGCGGAAGTCAGTACAAGCGACAATCCCAAAGCACATAAACACACAATCCAACAAAAAAAAAGGAACGCCACCTTTATAACAACGTTAAAAACAGGAAGAATTCAAGCTTTGAACTTGAGGCCCTACGGACTGGTCAATTTCTTCTTCCAGTGCCTTTCAACCTCTTAGACATCATTATCATGATCTCCACCGTCCATTGGTGATACGATTACATTTCATTCATATGGTTAGCTATTCATCTATCTTAGTGCAATATTGACTGTAATATTCAAGAATCGAATTTACATTTCCAAGGCCTACATAATTAGATCAGAATAATCTAGATCAGAATAATCAGAAACTGTACACTGTTTTCCCTACCTCCTACTGGCTCCGTTCATCACCAAAAAGTGGTCATCTGCCTCCAGGTTCCACTGGCAAGAGTTGGTCAAAAAGCTGTATTTAAATCACCATAAAAAATCCATATTCTAAGTCATTCTCAACGTTATTAGAGTTGTAAGGAAATAAAAATACCACATCTTTGGTGCAAATGCTTAACCTGCATATCCACATGAATTTGTTATTGGCTTTACAGCCCTGTATCTTTAATTTTTAATTGAAAGGCACATGACATTTGAAACACTCACATGAAAATGAAATTCAAAAAATAGTTGCACAGAAAACAGTCGCGAAATAAATGTACCAATTGAACTTACTTTGCTTTGCAAATATTCTTGGTATTCTACGTTATATTTCTTTAAAAGGTCCTTTTTCAATTCATCTGTCCTTGGGAATGCAATCTCCTTCAGTTTCTTTTAAAAATATATATATACATATTGATTAGTGGGATTCTCAGTACAGTCTTTCAGATCATCAGCTGAGAAAGAAAAACAGCTGGTATGCATATTAGAAATCAAGACACAAGTAACCAAAGACGATGGCGGAAATAGAAACTTCTCTTTGCCGTGGCTCCAAAACACAACTTTTCAGTAGGAAATGGAAAGGCTTATCCCTTTTGTAAGAGCCTCTGTTGACTCGACTAGGTGGACAAGGGTTCTGTGGAGTTAGGTACCCCGTGTTTACGTGGTGGGTTTGTGACTGCACACCGCACAGCAGGCAAACAGTGCGGCATCAGGATTAAGACACTGGACAGCATGGTAGGGAGGGGCCGCTGGGCTTGACAGACCGTAACAGGCAACTGGGGCGCTTCGTGTACAAATACAGATTCCCAGGCCTACGCCCGGTTTCCCCGAATCAACGTGTTTCGGGGCAGGGTTGGGGAGTCTGGACCTCAAACAACTTCTCAGTGATTCTTAGTGGCCGGAAAATCCGGGAAATCTGATTTAGCCCAAGCACCACCCTCCTTTTCAGAGATGAGGGAACAAAGGCCTACAGAGACGAGAAGTCTTCTCCAGTATCATGCAGCTAGCTGGTGGCCCCATTATTACTAGAATCCGAATCTAACTCTGGCCAGGCTGTCCCACTAAAATGTCTTTTCTTTTAATTTCCTGTCATCCATCCATCCATCCATCCATCCATTTATTCAACAAGCATACACAAAGAAAACGTATGTGCTTTTGGAGAATTTTTTCCTATAAGCAAAAATAAGAATAACACTAAATTAGAGCAAAAGGCTCAGCTTGGTGGCTGGGCCCTTGGGTCCCCTGTAGAACCGTCTGAGGTTGAAAGAGGAAGAGGATTGAGAGAAATGCTACATAAGGTATGGCAATGAGGGCCCCTTCGGAGAAGTGTGTATAGAGATTTTTAAAAATGTAGATGGTCGTTTGACAAAATCTGGGTTCTTACAGGCCACCTCAGGCCACATGTAACTGGTAAGAGAGCCTTTCTTCTATTATATGGTCAAGTATCTTCTGAGAGCTATTTAAAATTCCAGGCTGTGATTGGCTTTGTATATACGGTTTCATCTTTCTCCATGTAAGTTCAACCAAACTACTTAAGGCAAAGGAGAAACATTAAAAACGTGTTATTTAAAAGGATATATTCTCCAGCTAAAATTGTTTGAAGCTTGATATATCAGTTGCAAATGTTGATGGTAAATAAATAACTTTTCAACAACTCTCTCCTTTTCCTTGAGAATATTTCAGGCTATCCACAAACACTTTATTATGCCCTTAGGCTAATCCTACAAGAAGAAAATAGCTAGAACTTTGTGGCCGCCTTAACAATCGGCACTGATTTTCAAACAGTTTTGGGGTTCGGGACTATATGGGATAATCAAAACCAGTCAAGATGACGCTGAAACAAATCTGGGGAATTGGACACACTTTCCGACAGTCTCTGGGAAGAACAGTGAATAATTCCTCCTCACGCCACAGGGCAAATTGAACACATTCTTGATCTTCTTTTCTCCCCCCGCCTCCCAGTTTCAATTAGACATCCCACACTGGCTCAGTAACGATGATTAAAGGTCCAAGAAGAAATCGAAACATCTTGGCTAATGGAATTTTCTGTGCTCAAGCTCTCAAGAGGATGCGACGAAGGAGGAAAGGAGGTAGGGGCAGATCAATAACGGAGACTCGGGGAGCATTTGATCCCTCAGGGGAGAATCGACCCCACGATACCTTCATAATATCCTGTTTTTCAGGTACCGCACACTGCTGGTAATCTCGATGGCTGGGAAGCTTTTCTACAAACAAGCTAGAAAAAGACAAAGCACATCCTTAGCATGATATAACAGAAGAAGCAGGTGGGCAGTGGTTTCTAGTATGAGAAAGAAACTCCTTTTCCAAATGGACATGTTTATTACATTATTATTACCCAACATCCTTTCCATCAGCCTTTTCACCAAAGGCGGACACGAACCTATGATTTTGGCATTACAGGGAGGTAAGCTCAGCGGACGGAGCACTGAGGTTACGAGGGTGAGGTTGCTCCCTGACGGACCGTGTCACATTGGTCCTTCTCGAGGTGCGGGGTGCTCAATCCCGCCACAGCGCCACCTTACTCACTTGTGGGGCTGGCAATACAGAGGGTCGTGGAAGAACGTTAAGAGTCTGAAAAGATCAATGTAATCTCTTCTCAGCCCTGAAAAAGACTCAAAGGACCACTGATGAATCCGTAGTGCCGTGGTGTCTGCTGAGCAAAAATTCTTCGCTGAAAAGTCACAACTAAGAGAAATAACAGCCAGAATCCCTAGTGGATTAGGAGGTGCTCACTAGGAGTTCATTATTCATCACCTTCTTGAGGAACAAGGGACAGTGGACGTAAAGGGAAATCCCAAGAGCAAACCAGATGCATCACTTTCAGGGTAAACGAACATTTTGTTTCACAAGGGCAGGGAATTTTGGGTGTGTGTTTTTTTTTTTCTTACTGATGTATCCCTACTGGTAGAATAGGGTCCAGCTCATAATGTGTGCTCAATAAATATTTGTTAAATAAAGAAATAGTCCTTCCTTGATGGATCATGGTGGGCTATAAACACTATTTTTGATCAGCTAATATATGATACCTTATCATTATTGGCGTTCTCCTCCTTACAGATCACACCTGCTTGCCTTCGTCATGCTGCCTACAGGCGACAGTGGAATGGTAAAATAACTCTCATTTCTTCTTTTTTTAATGTTTATTTTTCAGAGAGAGAGAGAGAGACAGAGAAAGGGGCAGACAGGGAGACAGAATCCGAAGCAGGATCCAGGCTCCGAGCTGTCAGCACAGAGCCAGATGCAGGGCTCGAACCCACGACTGCAAGATCATGACCTGAGCCGAAGTCGGACGCTTAACCAACTGAGCCACCCGGGCGCCCATAACTCTCATCTCTTTGAATAAGAAAATTACGGCTTAAAGAGGCTATGTAAAGTGTTAGTTGCCTAAAGCTTTATAAACAGAATAAAGTCACAAACGTTTAGAGTTGAAGAGAGCTTAGAGATTTCTGCCCGTAAGTCTTCCATTTGTAGATAAGGAACTGAGGCCCGCACAGGACAACTGAATTACAGGTTGTCTCGTGGTTAATAACAGAAGGGAATTCACACACTCTGATGACTCAGTATAGTGGCTTTTTGGTTTTACCACACTTAACGTTTCCACAGAAATGTGTACAAACACGCAAGGAGAAGGCAAAACAAGAAATATTAACTTAGAGTTCAGAAATTAAGACTTTTGGAACACGTGCACTATCCATGATGCCTGGTGGCCTCCAATTTCACATTCATTGGTTGGCTCTCTAGAAACTAACGGTCTTCCCCAGTAGGCTGAGCGTTGCGAACCACCAACTTCTCAGAGGTCCTCGGGTTAAGTCCCCAGTGGAACTAGTGAAATCAACCAACATGTGAGTTTCAGTTAAAATAAAAGTACGAGTTTCAGCTTAGATTGAACAGTTACTGGTAACAGATCCTCCCACCAGTAAACGGGCAAATGAGGGAGGAAACTCCAGACCTCACTTCTGTTAATTCTCAAGCCGGGACACATTACTAAAAAGTGTCTAACGGGAATGATGCTGTTTTCTACACGGCTGTTCAGAGGCAGCCACTCCCACTCAACGTTCTGGAAGCTCTTTTATCCAGAACGTTATTACACAGCTAAATAAATTGCTTTTGTAAAAAAATATTCACGCTAGAGGCGCCTGGGTGGCTCAGTCGGTTAAGCCTCTGACTTGATTGTGGCTCTGGTCGTGATGTCGAGATCCATGAACTGAGCCCCACATTAGGCTTCGCACTAGCAGCGAGGAGTCTGGTTGGGATTTGGGATTCTCTCTCTCCCTCTCTCTGCTCCTCCCCTGTTCGTGCACGTGCTCCCTCTCTCAAAATAAATAAATAAACTTAAAAAAAAAAAAAAAAGAATAGCTCTGCTCTGAGCCAGGTAGGCTCCATATTTGCTGAAGTTCTCTCCATTGCTTAAAAAAACAAAACAAAACAAAACAAACTACAATGTGAAACTGACTGTTCCTTTCTATCCCTGAATCAGATCCTTCATATAACTGCCAACTTATCCCCCAGTCGCAACCCATCCAATCAAACTTTAAAACTGTTAACGGCAGGGCGCCTGGGTGGCTCAGTGGATTAAGCGTGCGACTTCGGCTCAGGTCACGATCTCACGGTTCGTGGGTTCGAGCCCCACGTCGGGCTCTGTGCTGACGGCTCGGAGCCTGGAGCCTGCTTCCGATTCTGCGTCTCCCTCTCTGTCTGCTTCTCCCCTGCTCATGCTTTCTTTCTGTCTCTCAAAAATAAAGAATAAAAAAATTAAAAACAAAAACCTGTTAATGGCATGTTCTAGGCACCGTAGACAGAGCTACAATCTGGCTCCTACTCGCGCAAAACACTTACATCCCTGTGGGGGAGAATGGCATAAAACAAGACATTTCCTTTGTGAGAAGTGTCAAAGAGAAAGATACGCAGGTCACTGCACTGGCCTGTAGAGAAGGTATCTCCTGTCCCCGAACCTCACTCCATCCCGAGCCTCAGAAATGGTGTGGGGACGCGTTTGAATACATTCCTTCCTGACTTAAAAGCCTGGACACGTAACGCTTTTAGAGATTGCAAAACTGGTCTGAATGGGAAAATATTCCCGGCGTCCAAACCGTCTCACCAAAACAGCTTGTGAGCATGTCCCCACTTTTCTCATGTTGAAGGCCTCCGAGACTAAAGACTTACGTTATAAATTTATTATAAAGGACAAAGGCATTTTCCAAATTTCCTTCCTCCATATACACCGAAGCCATCCTTTCCAACTCCACTCCGGATCTAAAGTAGCGGCGGGGGGTGATATCTTCCGTGATGGTGATATTACAGCCAAGCTTGCTCAGGGCACGGACTCGCTCTTCCGGGCTGAGGGAAACATCCGTGTGGTCAGGCATGGCAGCTAGCTTTCTCTGCAAAGCAAAATTTGAATCTCTGGTTATGGTAAGAAATGAATAGGACTGCGATTCTGGATGTATCTTCTGTACTAAGTACCTGACGTCAGTACCCAAGGAGAACGTTCCGTAAGAGTTAACGATACGACGGGGTGCCTGGGTGGCTCAGTCGGTTAAGCGTCCGACTTCGGCTCAGGTCATGATCTCACGGTTCGTGAGATCATGTCGGGCTCTGTGCTGACGGCTCAGAGCCTGGAGTCCGCTTCGGATTCTGTGTCTCCCTCTTTCTCTCTCCTCCCCCCCTCATGCTCTGTCTCTCTCTTCTCAAAAATAAATAAACATTAAAAAAATTTTTTTTTAAAAAGAGTTAACGATACAACAAAAGCGAAGCCTTTGTGCGACAAGTGTATGTGACAAATTCTTAAAAACGCAATGATCGTAAGCCTTGTTCCAATGCTACTTATATGCAGTTCCCAACCTCTGTGTCATGAATAGTGCCTTATGCAATAAAATTTGTCTGCAGGTCTTTAAAAATCATTTTAGGAAAGGATGGTCAAGATAATGCATCCGGCGGGACAGTAAAAGCAAACCACAAAAAAATAGTTCAGGAAAGAATTGAAAGAAAGAATGGAAAGAATCTAATGACATGCCTGTATGAAAATCATAGCCTATAAATGAATTTATGGCCGTTGCAGATTTTTGTATTAGTTACTTTGGAAAGAAAGTATTGTACTGCTGTCCTTGAAGGACACAGTTGAAGAGAGGTTTGGTTTTTTTTTTAATGGAATTAGCCCAGAGCAGAATTAGGTCTCCAAGTCTGCCTCCGTCAGTCTAGGGTCGGTGGACTACAGTCTGGGCAGAGCACGTGATGAAAAGGTATGTGGACAGCTAAACGAGTAATCGAGGTAGACACGGTTTCCGTCTGGCTGTGCGTTACGGAGCCAAGGTTCAAGGACAGGGTGCAATGAATCGGACGTTTGCAGGTCTTGCAATGGCCTGAGGTCTGTTTTGGTGGCAGTTTTGAAGGGACCTGGAATCATTCTTCTAGAAAGTATGCTCTATAACCAGCCTGAGAAGCACAAACACATTCTCTCTGTTTCCTTCTCCCTGAGAAAACTCTCAGGGCCTGGGCGTCTCTGCCCCGAAGGTCTCCCAGGACTGGGTGCCCAGGTCAATTTAGAACAGAAGGGACAGGGGCGCCTGGGTGGCTCATTCGGCTTAGTGTCCGACTCTTGATTTCAGCTCAGGTCATGATCTCACAGTTTGTGAGCTTGAGCTGTGCGTCAGACTTCGGGCCGATAGTGCAGAGCCTGCTTGGGACTGTCTCTCTCCCTCCTTCTCTCTCTCTCTCTGCCCCACCTCCCTCAAGATAAATAAATAGACATTAAAAAAAAAAAAAGAACAGAAGAAATAAGACTTATCAGCCTCCCACAGCCTGTCTTTGGGTCCAAGTTATGAAGAAAACCTGGGACACCAGATTTGTGACAATGGCACCTTAAATCTACTCTCAAGTGGCCCAGGATTCTGAGATCAGACAGGTGTGAGTGAACTCAGCCCTTCCTAAGAGACTTCACCTTAAATTAAGGCACACTTCCTTCTAGCCAAACCCTGCGGTGCCATTCTCATTTCTGAAAAGACTTTCTAATTTCAGGGGCATCTGGGTGGCTCAGTCGGTTAAGCGTCCGACTTCGGCTCGGGTCATGATCTCGTGGTCCGTGGGTTCGAACCCCGCGTCGGGCTCTGTGCTGACCGCTCAGAGCCTGGAGCCTGCTTCGGATTCTGTGTCTCCCTCTCTCTCTCTGCCCCTCCCCCGCTCATGCTCTGTCTCTCTCTCAAAAAATAAACAAACATTAAAAAAAAAAAAAGACTTTCTAATTTCAGAGAAGCTGTCAGAGGCTTCCGCTCCTCAGAGGCAGGAATGGAAGCCTGTGGAGGCCGAGCCTCAGGTGCCTGACTAGGGTGCCATCTTGTCACTAGGTGAGAAGTCCAGCAGCACAGCCACCACGCTCAGTGCAGTGCTCAGCAGCATTAAAGGAAAATGTCACCATTCGACCACAGATAAAGGCTTCGGTGACGTCAGAACATGATGGGGAGAAAGAAAAATCTGTGGAAATTAGCGCGCTTTCCAAAGGGGGTTTCCAGCCTCTTGTACGTGCAAAAGTACTTTGTCCACTTTTTATTACTATAGAGTCCACGCTGAATTATAATTATTTGTGGATACTGTTTTCAGTTCGTTGGGAACTCCTGGAGGGGCAAGAATCATTGTCCATCCAGCCTCGCTGCCTAGGATGGAGCGTATTCCTTGCGGCACAAACGATAATCAATAAATGTACAAAGAAAGGAGAAACAGAGAAAAAGCTGCAATGTGATTATACCTAGATTATCTTTTCCCCTGAAAGTAAAAATACGATTTACTTTTCCTCTACTGAATGGTCCTGTTCTTCCCAAACGCAAAACTGATTTCGGAAGTAAACCGGGAAGAGCCCGGCACCTTCGTCAATCTGTAACGTTGGTTGGGTTTGCGTGTGGGGTTCTTGCATGAAAACGCAAAATCCCCAGCTGGAAAAGCGCCTAACTGTTCATTTTTACATTGAGACGTCCACTAACATTTTAATCATTTCTACACAATGTTCTAGAAAACACACAAGACCCTCGAAAAGGATGAGGGGGGCCGCCTCGATTCCCCCACGGTGCCCGGACCACACGGGGTCGGAAAGTGAAGAAGTTCCTACAGTTCTCTGCTCCTCGCCCTGTCCGAGCAGCTGAGCACCTGTGAGGGCGATCTTGGCAAAGAGGACTTGGGTCCCAACCTGTTTTGGAGCAAGAACCAGGCCCTGCCTTTCTCTGTGTTCTGGGGCTAAAGCTTTGCAGATGTCAGGCGCTCGGTGCACTGTGGCTGTTAGTGCTGTCCACGGGGCCACAGGGCTGCGGTGAGCGGGGTGGGAGGCTCGTCAGGAGAAGGGGGACGGTCCTAACGGCTCCCCTTTATCAAGCCCTCGTGACAGGCTGGGAACGTTAAAAATATTGTTCCCAATTGTCGAAAGGCACAAAGTACAAAAACGGGGCCATGGAGATTATATAATGTGCCTACATTCTCACCCAGAGAACGATCTGGGACACAGACTATGCCTCTGTGATCCCGGGGCCCCTGTTACTTCCTCTCCGCCATCTTGTTCTTTCCAAGATGCACCTGGAGAAGGTGCCTACGGTGTTGGGTTGTGAGGGGAAACGTGAGAAGAAGGAAGTTCCAAGTACGCGGCCATTTACGCAGGATTCCAAAGCAGTGTCTACGTGTTACACACAGAATGTTTCCCTGGGTCCCTACCACACAAGGTAAGCTTCCCATTTTTATCTGGAAAGAAGCTGAGGTCCCTCCTACAAAGTCAACTCTGTAGTTCTCCTTCCCCGGTGTTCTGCTGAAGGACCACGCTCTTGGAGTCTAACCAGAGAAATTAAAATTTCACAGTTTTGTGGACCAAGGCATTATTTTTAGTTCCAGCAAAGATGGCTTTATTAGTCACTTCCTCAAAGGCGAGGACCACACAGATGGATGAAAAGCGACAAGTACAAAACTTCTTGAAGTAATGGTGACTCATTTCACATTCGCTATGTTTCTGTTCTTCTTTTTGGGTTTTCAGACCATCTGTAAGCTATCGGTGGGCATTACCTACCAGAGAATTCACAGTAAATGGCTGATCCATGCTGTCCGGTCTATAGAAGGCAGGTGCTGACGGTTTCTTCTCAATCACTTCGTCTGTTTCAAAGACAAAAAGCAGAGCCCCGGTTATTTTTTGAGAATTCGAGTCTCAAATCTCAAACCCCAGGGTTATTTCTGGCTCAGAATATAAACAAATCGAAATGACTTATATAACCTGAGTGTTTGGAGAGACTTTGGAAGTCTCTTCCTGAACTTACAAACTGCAGGTTGTTATGGTTTCTCTTAAAACAGACCTCTAAAAGTGGGGGTGTGAAGAGAGTTATTGCGGAGTACCCGGCGTGTCTTCTGAGTGTTTTCTTTTCTTTTTTCTTTTTAACGTTTATTTATTTTTGAGAGAAAGAGAGAGAGAACGCACGTGCACGCAGGGGAGGGGCAAAGAGAGAGAGAGAGAGGGAGAGAGGATCCCAAGCAGTTTCCGCTCTCTCGGCACAGAGCCCAACACAGAGCTCGAACTCATGAACCGTGAGATTGTGACCTGAGCTGAAGTCAAGAGTTGAACTTAGCTGACTGAGCCACCCAGGCGCCCCTGGGTGTTTTCTTACTTTCTTCAAAGGGAGAAAGGTCATAAGAGTTAACAGCATGGACCCTGGAGCCATGGACTTCTACACCTGGAGTCAGTCTGGGCCTAAGCTTAGCTTTACTAGCTCTGGAAGGGGAACTGTGACAGCCCTGTGGCCCCTGCGGTTGGGTATCCATGGGTTTGTGTAACCCTTGAGTGTGGATGGACCTGTAACTGACTTCTAATCAAAGGTACATAGCAAAGGTGATGGAATACTACTCCCATGTTGATGTTATGTCACATGGCAAGGATGAGGTGGTTTTCCAGATATAGTAAGAGATCTAACCAGTCGGCATTGAATTAATCCAAAGAACGTTTCTCCAGGGTGGGCCTGACCTAATCAGACGACACCTTTCAAAGAGTGAGATCTTCCCCTGCTGATCTTGGAAGACTCAGTCGCCCTAAGTACCACAGCCCCAGGGACATGGATTCTGCCAGTAGTCACGTAAGTCTGGAAGAGCACCTGGAGCCTCATGAGATTCTTACCTGGTCGGCAATGCCATTCCTGCCATGTGATACCCTGAACACAGGACCCAGTTCTGCTGTGCCCAGGCTCCAGACCCACAAAACTCTGAGGCAATGAATGTACGTTGTCTCAAGCCACGAAGCCTGTGGTGATGTGTAAAGCAGGAACAGAAAACGAATACGCCAGCTACGTGCCTGCACATGAGTTTTACAGCCTTTTTGTGCAAACCGACGGTGGGGCGGGGGGGGATCTCACTGTTGGTGGGTTCGAGCCCTGCATCAGTCTCTGTACTCAGCTCAGAGCCTGGAGCCCGCTTCAGATCCTGTCTCTCTCTCTCTTCCCCTCCCTGGCTCATGCTTTGTCTCTCTTTCTCTCAAAAAATGAATAAACATTAAAAAGAAATGGGGGGGGGGGCGCCTGGGTGGCTCAGTTGGTTGGGTGTTCAGCTTCGGCTTAGGTCATGATCTCATGGTTTGTGAGTTCGAGCCCCACATCGGGCTCTGTGCTGACAGCTCAGAGCCTGGAGCCTGTTTCAGATTCTGTCTCTCTCTCTCTCTCTCTCTCTCTGCCCCTCCCTGGCTTGCACTGTCTCTCTCTCAAAAATAAATAAACATTAAAAAATTTTTTAAATAAATAAATAAACATTACAAAAATTGAAAAAAATTTTAATGCAGATTCCTAGGATTTACCCACAAGGACTCTGAATCCATCAGTTTTAAGCCCATGAACAGGCATTGATTGTTAAGATGTGGCCCAGGTATATTTGATTCATGAGGTTTCCAGCCTGGCACCAGAAAGTGCAGACATCTGGCACGTTACATTTCCAAAGGAGTGAGAAAGGTAGATTCCACTGGCAGAAAAGGTAGATTCAGCGGGTAAAGAAGATGTGGTTTATATATATAATGGAATACTCCTTGGCAACGAGGAAGAATAAAATCATGCCATTTGCAGCAACATGGATGGAACTGGAGGCTATTATGCTAAGTGAAATAAGTCAGGCAGAGAAAGACAGGTATCATATGTTTTCATATATGATAAACTTGTTTCACGTATGAGAAACTTAACGGAAGACCATGGGGGAAGAGAAGGGGAAAAATAGTTACAGAGTGGGGGGAGGCAAGCCACAAGAGACTCTTAAATACAGAGAGCAAACTGAGGGCTTATGGGGGATGGGGGAAAGGGGAACATGGGTGATGGGCATCGAGGAGGGCACTTGTTGGGATGAGCACTGGGTGTTGTATGTAAGCGATGAACCAAGGGAATCTACCCCCAAAACCAAGAGCACACTATACCCACTGTATGTCAGCCAATTTGACAATAAATTATATTTAAAAAAAAAGAAAAAGAAAAGGTAAATTCAGGGCTGGGCGGCCAAAAACAATGCTCAGCGAGCACAAAACTCACACCAACCTCTCTGTAACGAGCTTCTGAATGTCTCCGATGTTTAATGCAGTATATCTTAAACACCAGAATCTAGTCACTTCTCATAGATGCAAACCGATCACTGTTAAGTCCCACATGAAAAGTTATTTCTAGTTGATAAATAGAAACCAACTCCCCTCAATCTAAGATGAAAGACGTTTACAGATTGTTCGGTCAACATATTTTTTTTTCTTTTTTTTTGCACCATTAACTACTCAGTGGCAGCGTTCCTGTCTTAATATGCTTTTTAATCTCTAACCCTAGCTCTCATCAGTTTCAATACAATTACCCAAGTCCACATAACCAGGCTGTGTTCTCTAGACCAGTAGCTGTCAAAGTGTAGGGTCCCCAACATCCTTGTAAGGGATGTGCTAGGTCAGCGTTATTTTCATAATACCGTGAAAACATTGTTTGCTCCGTTACCATCGCTCCCTCACAACTCTGCAGTGGAGACTTCCAGACGGCGTAAGTGAATGGAATACTTCTTTGCATATTCCTGTAAATGTCTGTTTTAATTTTTAATACGGTAAACCCAAATCAATATGGCCCAGGTAAGCAAAGCTTTTCGGTATCCTTGGTAACTTTCGAGAGTGCAGCGGGGTCCCGAGACCAAGAAGTTTGGAGACTGTCGCTCTAGACCAGCCATGAGAACAAACAAGACAAAACCAAAGCTCGCCAGGCTCCTTGAATCTAACCAGAAACGCGGTGGGCCAGAAGAATCTGAAAGAGAGAAACTACATGTCGAGTATCACCTTCCACTTGTGCTGCTGGGGTCCTGCTAAAATAATTAAAAAGCTGAGGGCACGGGGCCACCTGGGTGACTCAGTGGGTTAAGCATCCGGCTCTTGATTTCGACTCAGGTCATGATCCCGAGGTCAGGGGATCGAGCCCCACGGGATCGGGCTCCACGCTGGGCGTGATTCTCTCTCTCTCTCTCTCTCTCTCTCTCTCTCTGTCTCTCTCTCAAGATTCTCTCTCCCTCTGCGCCACTTCCCCATCCTCTCGCTCTCTCAAGTGAAAAATAAAATAAAATAATAAATAAATAAACAAACAAACAAACCGAGGGCACAGTGAGAGGTGCCTGACCTCACAGAACCCGAGACCCAGAAGAACAGATGCCACAGACTGCTTGATATTTGTGAGACCCATTCTCTTTCCCTCACAGAAAAATATAATGTTTAGCTGATATATAGCCACCCGGGTAGAATCTACATTTTTCCAGCCTGTCTTGGCCTTCAGTGTGGCCATGTCCCCAAGCCCTGCCAAGGGGGTGTGACCAGAAGTACTGGGATCACAGTCTGGATCCCGCCCTTGGAGGAAGGGCCGCCTCCTCCTGCCCCTCCTGCCGGCTGGAATGTGGCTGCACAGGGGCAGGTGAGCCAGCACGGCCAGGAGCGAGAGCCAGGGCAAAGCCAGAAGAGAAGGAACCTTGCAGCTTGCTGACCCTCAGACCATGACGACAGAGACGCGTCTCTGTCTTGTGTAACCCTGTTTCTTTGTTTAGGCAGCTGGGCCTGCATCCTGACAGATGCAACGTGTTTCACCTGGAAAGGATGATTCAGCATAGCCCAGGGGAGACTGTGACGAGTGCGGATGTGGAAACACACACCCTCCGTCATCGCCCCCTACTCACTCGGCCTGTCCTGCCTCCTCCCCTCCGCCCTGGCTACAGGGAGTAGCAGAAACATCCCCCCTTCCTCCTCTTGTCCTCACAGCTCACCCAAATCCTGCCCAGCCTGTGAGATCCCACGTACCTAGAAGGTTCTAGAAGGTCCGAACCTTCTGTTAGCTAACAGATAGCACAAGCTACAGCCCCAAAGGCAACATTCGATTCTTATGAATGTTTCATTTGGTTGTTAGGGTAAATTAAGCAATTTTTAAGTTAGTTAACAATATTTACAAGTTGGGAGATTTCATGTACAAATTCAGGTTTCAGCTTCTCTTAAAAACAAAATATCAGAGGATCTGGCATCATTAGGCCCAGTACCTGGGACATTTATTTGTTTGTATCTTCTATCCTGAGTTTAGAACAGCACCTGCTACAAATGCATATTTGCTGAGTGAATGAAGAAACAAAGTTTACAGTATTCGCCCCATCACATTCCCAGACGTACAGCAAAAGTAAATACTCGGCTCAAATAAGGTCTAAAATACGTCCCCCAAATGCACCAGCCTTCAAGAACATGCGGGCAGCTCATTTAATTCTCTTAATACACACCTGTTCATTAATTCAGTCATATATTCATTCAACAAACATCCACTGACCATCTAGGATGCACGGAGGCATTGTTCTAGGCACGCGGGACATGACCAAAACTGGCAAAGATTCCTGCCCTTTGTGGCGTTTACAATCTAGCCGGGAGAGACAGATAAATAATAATCCTCTTACATAAATTGTACGGTAAGTTAAGATAACACATGCTTTTGGAAAAAGAAAAAGAGCAAACCAGGAGCCCTGGGGAGGGGTCGACTGGGCAGCAGAGGGCAGTATGAAGTGGGGTTTTCAAGGGAGGGGGTCTCACTCTGAATCCAAAAATGAAGCAAGGGCTTGAAGGAGGGGAGGGAGAGGAAAGAGAGAGATGGTGCAAAGGCCCTGGGGTAGACGCATCAGCAGGCTTGAGAGAAAGCAAGAAGGCTGCTGGCTGCAGCAGAGAGGAGGCTGAGGAAATGAAGCCAGAGGGGCGAGGAAGGTGAGGAGGCATACAGGTCTCCATATCCACCTCTGCTCTTGCTTGGACTGAAACGGGGGACTTTTCAGGGGGTTCAGCGAAGAAGTGATGCAAACGGCATTATAATTTTATTTTTTTTTAGAAGAGTGGGTTTTTTTTTTTTTTAATTTGTAGTATTTATTTATTTTTTTGAGAGAGAGAGTGAGACAGCATGAGCGAGGAAGGGGCAGAGAGGGAGCGAGACGCAGAATCCGAAGCAGGCTCCAGGCTCCGAGCTGTCAGCACAGAGCCCGACGTGGGGCTCGAACTCACGAACCGTGTGGGATCATGCCCTGAGCCGAAGTCGGACATGAACCGACTGAGCCCCCCAGGCGCCCTGGCATGATAATTTTAAAAAGCCTCTCGGGCGTGCCAGGGAAGAAGCCGGCGGTCGGTGAGGGGGCCACCGCAGGGATCCAGGGCAGAGGTGATGGTGTCTTGGTGACACGGGGAGGTGGTGACAGCGCATGAAGCCAGGAGAATGTGGAGTCCCCGCAGAGGACACTGAAGCCACGAGGACGGGCAGACAACAGAAGCGTCATCGCTGGAAGCAAATGGCACTTGGGGGAAGGCAGCAACCCGTGTGACGACGGCACGGCAGGCTGGCAGGACGCCGGCCACACCGTGCGGTCCAGCTCCTCGCCCTCCGGCCGCCACAGAGGGAAGCAGGGCAAAGATGACCGCGGGCGCTAAAGAGAAGTCAGCGCTGCGGCTGGAGGGCCGGACATCAGCGGAGCGAGGCGCCGAGAAGGCCGCAGGCGGTGGTCACCTTCACGCACCAGCGACACGGAGGCTCCCTTCGCGGGTGGAGGGCCCCGGGGCAGGGGCGGCCTTTGGGACCGGCCTGGCTGCGTCATCCGCTTGCCTGGCGTCCCTCCTGGACACCCCCTCCCGCCCCCCCAGGGTCACCTCCCTCGCCCACAGCCGCGCTCGTCGTGGCCCCACTCCCTCACTTCACGGCGGCCCCCAGCCGACGGCAAACACCCCTCGGGAAAGCCGGCTTCCATCCCAGCCACCCCCAAGGGGACCCCGCCTTCCCGCCACCTGACGACCTGAATCCGCAGCCCAGAGATACACTTGACCTGCGCCACAGCTCTCGAGAGTTCTGTTTGCTTTAGAGCCCCCGTCTGTTTGCCTGCACCCCCTCCGCCCCCTTTCCTGGCGGCCGCCTCCCAACACACACCGTCTTCCTCTTCCAAAGACCTTTTCAAAGAGGAGTCAGGGGAGGGTCCGCTTTCCGGGAAGCCTGGCACACAAGGGCTTGGGGAGCTGGTCAGAACCACGTCTATTCACACGGAACAGCTTAAGGCCAACTCCCGTCCCAGCAGCCCCAGCCGACGAGGACCTCGTGGAACCGACGAACGGCTCCCAACCTCGCCCAGGGAGGAGGGGACGGAAAGAGGGTGGCCTGCGAGAGGCAGGAGCCCTCCCCATAGTGACACTGCACAGCTCCGAGGTGACGAGAGTTGACTCTCCCTGCGTCCCCAGTTTTACAGCCCAGTAGCAGAGTCCTGTGGAATTGGGGGTCCCCATGTGATGTCACCAAGTCCCAACTCTCCCCGACACGGTGCGGAAGCAGCTCTACAATTCTGCCTTTGAATTAAAAGCCAGCAGCAGGGGCGCCTGGGGGGCTCAGCCGGGTAAGCATCTGACTCTTGGTTTCAGCTCAGGTCACGATCTCACCGTTCGTGGGACCGAGCCCCGTGTCAGGCTCCGTGCCGACAGTGCGGAGCCTGCTTGGGATTCTCTCTCCCTCTTTCTCTCTCTGCCCCTCCCCTGCTCGTTCTCTCTCTCTCAAAATAAATAAATAAACGGTGCCTGGGTGGTTCAGGCAGTTAAGCATCTGACTCTTGATTTCAGCTCAGGTCACGATCTCACCGTTCGTGGGACCGAGCCCCGTGTCAGGCTCCGTGCCGACAGTGCGGAGCCTGCTTGGGATTCTCTCTCCCTCTCTCTCTCTGCCCCTCCCCTGCTCGTTCTCTCTCTCTCAAAATAAATAAATAAACAGTGCCTGGGTGGCACTCTCTTCCTCTCTCTCTCAAAATGAGTAAATTTTAAAAATTAAAAATAAATAAATAAACATTAAAAAAGAGAAAACCAGCAGCAAATAATGCCAAGAATGAAGAAGAAAATATTTGACCTAGCACAGTGTGTATTTTGTGACATGTCCCATCCCTTAACTTTCCTTTCTTTTCTTTCTTTTTTTTTTAATACCTTTTTAGGCGGCTAAGCTCAGAACTCTGACCCACTTTCACACACAAAACCATATTTTCCAGAACACAGAGGAGTCGACCAGGCACTGAGCAGTCTCCTTAGAGACCCAGCAGGCACAGGAGCCAGTGAGGCGAGTTCCCAAGCGGGCCATTTTCTCCAGGGCACAGCAGGCGACCAGAGGGCTGTGGTATGAACTGGAAAAGCAGGGGTGTCCTGCCCGCAGGTGAGGGAGGCCGGAGCAGCCCCCAGCCGGCAGCCTTTCTTGTCCCCACTGGGTTAGAGTTCACGTGCCGTGTCTCCCTCTTTCCCTGCCCCTCCCCTGCAGGAAGAACATGGCGCCATTGACTTTGCTGGAGATAAATAAAGGAAACGACCATAACCTAGGCTTTGAGCGGCAGGGTCATAACCTGATTCAGATAAAAGGGGGTAAGCTGTCATTTGCATGCCTCAAATGACAGAGACGGAAGGATGCCTCTCCCGCGTCAGTCACTCTCTTACAGATTGGGACCTGCTTTAGGAACAAAAGGACCGAGGCCCACACTTGCTGTCCTTTTCAAAAGCTATACAAATTCCAGACCTGAAAACCAAAGATTACTATGAGTCTTTCATACTCATCGTAGGTATCTGCACATCAGAAATGCGCTGGTCCAGATAAACATGTCTTTGCAAATAAGAGGGCACTTTATTTGTACTGCAGCACCGATGAGGTGAATATGAGACTTGAGGAGAAAATCAGAAACAGCTTTGGTTGCATTTTCCCCCTCTACTCGTGAGTACCACCTATGAGTACCTACGAGGCATTCATCTCCAGTCCCTGGAGGGAGGGATATTCTGGGTTAGACACACCACAACACTGGGCTTTAGACCAGATCAATCAGCAAGAATGCGGTTGCTGCAGGAAAGGTTATTAAATAAATCACCACTCCCGACGCATGTTTGAAATTACTCCGAGGTAAGTCTGGGCTACCTTGAAAGCTATCGAGTCTCCCGTGGGCCGTAAAGTAATGATTTCTCATAGCGTGACATCGTTTTTATCCCGCCACCAGAATGGAGTGCTTGCAGCCCTTCAGCACCAACAGCTTAGGCTTTGGGGCCAAATACACCTGTAGGAGAATACAGCTTCGACCACTCATGAGTTGGGAGGGTTGTGACATCTTTTTTGTGCATTTTATCTCCCTCTATGAAATGGAAGGGAGGAACACCTTTCCAGAGGAAGCTTAAACATAAAAGGCATACCTCACAGATATGTGAGGTAATACATAAGGTAATAAATATAAGTTCCATTATAGTTCCTGGCGTGCAGGAGAAACATCAGAGAAAAGCAGTCCCTTCTCACACTGAGTTCTCAGAGAAGTCAGGTTAATTGCTTCTGTCCTCCAGTCTTGATGTCTATCACATTTCAGAAATAAACATTTAAAAAAATTCAAAAGTAATAGTAACAGTAGAAATTTGTGAGATTTAACCATTTTTGAAGGAAAGATCGCCACGATATTACCTTCTTCTTTGATTAAAATATAAATATTATTTAACTGTTGATGATTCCACTCTATTTCAACGTACCAACAGCAACGCCTCACTCCATTTCTAATTGGCACCTGTGTAGAAAATCAATTTAAAAAGAACTTCTTTATGAAACATCTCTGACCTCAGTATTTCTGTGCTTTTATTTTTTTTCAATGTTTGTTTACTTTTGAGAGAGAAAGAAAGAGACAGAGAGATCACAAGCAGGGGAGGGATAGAGAGAGAGGGAGAGAGAGAATCCCAAGCAGGCTCCCCACTGCCAGTGCAGAGCCCAACGCGGGGCTCGAACTCGCAAAATTCGAGATCGTGACGTGGACCCCGAAACCAAGAGTCAGACGCTTCACCAACTGGGCCACTCAGGCGCCCCAGTCTTTCTGTCCTTTTAGTCTTAGATCACTGATAAAATAATTTAAACTCACTTGTAACATTAAAGTGTAGACTGGACACAGATCTCAAGGAGTCTCCCTGTGAGTAAACTATGTGCTGATCACAGTGAATGTGCTCCGTGATTTCCAAACAGGCTGTGCAAAGAGCATTTTCTTACTTTTCTTTTTTTTTCCTCCGCTGTCTTCTAGATAAGAGCAAGCCAAGTTCTGGGCAGGTGAGGTATGACTGTAGGACGACACATCACCTTCAATACAGTAAAGGAGCTATCTATCATCATCAGAGTAAGTCGTAGTAACAGAAAGCTTTCCTTCCCTGGTTAACTGTTAGAATGGGCTAACACACAGGATCTCGAGCCTCTCCAGAGCCTTCTCGGCAGCTGAACCGAGAGGAGACGGGCAACCTCCAGGGTCAGACCACTTGGGTTCAAGTTCTGACTCCAACCACTCGCTACAGGATCACGGCTTCTTGGACGGCGAAGTGGGCCTGGGAACAGTAACCAGGAAAAAGCTGTTGAGAAGCGAAGATGAGATGATGCCTGTAGAACACAGAGCATGACTCTTGGTGTCAACAAAGGACCACCATCAGCTCCGTGCGACAGAGGAGGAAACAAGAGCCCAGGACAGGTAAGCACCGTGAGCCAATGGTAGAGCAGGATCTCAGAACCAGGTGCACAGGGTCCCTGAGTTCAGGCTCAAATAGCATCTGACGGTCGGTCAATGGTGAAATCGGGAGAAGGTCAAACCCTTGGGGCATGGATAAGGACGATAGGCTTTACTTCGGAAATGAAATGTCACGCCTTGAAAATCAACTGATCTGGGAATAAAAATGGAGGAGGTTGGTGGTGCGGTAGGAGTTGGGGCATCTGGGGAGACTTCTAACTGCCGATTGGATTTTTTTAATGGTTATTGGGAATATTCAGGTTTCCTCCTTTCTCCTGGAGTCGATGTTAGTAGTCTTTCTAATTTTTTTCCATTTTATCCAAATGCAGATGGTGTTCTCTTCAGAGGTTTTAAGTTACTAATGGTTCTGTGGTTAAGGATCCCTTTTCATTCCTAATGTTAATTATTGGAGGGTTTTCTCCTTTCTCTCTGGGTTAATATTGTCAGAAATGAGGTTTTCATTGATGTTTCCCAAGAATCAGCTTTGGGCTTGGTTTATCCTTGCAACCTTATTTTATTAATTTCTTATCTGGACCACTTTATCCCTTTCACCATGTTTAGAATTAAGCCACCATTTTCAACTTCTTGAGGACGGTTCCTTGTTTTCTGTGATTTATGATTTTTTAATAAATGTATTTAAGCATTGAAAATAAAAAAGAAATGAAATTTCAGTTCAGCATCACAGAGCTCTGATTCACAATCTTCTCTCTGCCAAATACATAAAAGGGCATTCATTCCCTCGCTTATTTTTTAGGCAGAATGATTGGGTGTCTGTGGACCGACCAACTGGAAGACGTAGTCGAGAAATTCAAATACATAATTATTCTACCAATTCAAAATATTTGCTGGTTTTCAGTGTAAGTTCTAAATCGTGGTATTCAAAAGGCATTTCATATGCTCATACATGTGCTAATTTAGGATTCTGTATGTTTTCTTGTTAATGAGATGATCCAATTAATATGCATCATAAAACATTTTGTATTCATTTAGAAAATGAATTGGAGGGTCAGGGGGAAATTCCTATCTGTACCCAATTATTTCGTCATCTTAAATCCATATGAGCATGTTAATTTTGTTTTTCTGCTGTTGAGATACTCAGATTTCCTGGAAATAGTTGCATTCTAAATATAGGCCATCTGTAAGCCACTAAACTTTAATGTACATTTTCACATACTTCCTTTTTTTGCTGCCATAAGCTTGGAATGGAATACTACCCAGGAGTTATCTAATTCAATGAAGTATAATGAGTCAGAATACATTACAAAAATAACATCATTTTCTTGCCCGCCAGTTGCCTGAAGCTCAGAGGTAAGGTCAGTCCTGGGGCATCATTAATCAGTTTTATTTAATTTTCATCAATTTCCTAAGGACAGGACTTGACCAAGACGAATGGAGCCCAGCACTACTACTCAAAAGCCGTGCTGGCTGGAATACTTCTCAGCGCGCCTCTCCCTACGGCCCCTGACCACAGGAATTGTAACTGTTCAACATGTCCCTGCAAAGAGCTGCGCTCACATGTTTTGGTTTGCAATGCGGCGAACGCGAGCAAAACAGGCGAGTCCCTCCCCTCCATAGCTTTCCGTTTCCTCCATCGCAGTCCGTTTAAAAATGCTTCGAGAGCTGCCCCCCTACCCAGTGCTGCCAGAGTCGTCGGCACGGGCCCCGTTTGCTCACCAGTCACTCACTCCCTTCCTATTTTCCTGCCCGGTAGCTGACATCCTCCTACCTTGGCATAAAGTCTCCTCCGAGTGTGGTGCCCGGCCCACCTGCACCGCAGTTATTCGGTAGAGGAGGAGTGTGGTTGTCACAAGAAACAGATTTCTAGATCCCACCGAGTCAGAATTCCTGAGAAAAGGGCCCCACAGATCTCTATTCTCACCAAGCAGCCCAGCAGCCCTCGATGCACATCAAAAACAGACAAAACTGCCCCAAGACAGTTACAAAGACCCTTGTGGAAGTCTGGCCTTCGTCAGCCAGACATTCCCTACTGCAGAACCAGCCCCGGCCTTGGCCTCCGGAAAGTTCCCCTACGTCTTCCCTCACCGTGCCTCTCAACTATTAACCTTCCGTCTTTTCTGTGAACGTGCTTTCCTTCCATAGGACGTATTTTTTTTCGTGACTCGAACTGAAGCTTAACGTGAGTGTTAGCAACACGGTTCAAATGCTCTCCATCCATTTCCACCGGGACCTCCAACTGGGATTTGTCACTACGTTCCAAGGCTAAAGGCATCTTTCCCACAAATACCACTGGCTCCAAGTAAACTCCCTCATTCGTTTGTACAGTATTATTTATAAGCCGATAGTCTGTGCTAAGAATCAGTGATACAATGGTAACCAAAGAGATAACACCCGATCTTATGACACTGACATTCTGCTGGGGCAGGGGTGAGGCGGAGAGGTGTGGTCACCGTGGTAACTGCTACAAAGACAAAATACAGGAAACACAGAGAGTTGTGCATTTTGGGGGGCAAAAACGACCTCAGAAATGACAGCGTGTCTTCCTCAATGCATCAGGAGGCGTTGATTTGCCCCCTTATCGGTGATGCGAACTTTGATCTCTTGGTTAAGTGCCAGGCTTCTCCCCTGTGAAGATACCATTTTTCCCTTTGTAGTTACAAAGTATCTTGTAGTGTGGGAGGGGAGATGGGCTAAATGGGTAAGGGGCATTAAGGAACCTACTCCTGAAATCATTGTTGCACCGTAACTTGGTGCAAACCCTAACTTGGATGTGAATTAAAAAATAAATTTTAAAAAATAAATAAAGTGTCTTGTAGGGAGTTCGGTAGTATACAAACATGTGTCTGCCCACTAATTTCAGCATCCACAGATGATTCTTGCCTGGAACAGCTGTTACTGCGGTGTTTGAAAATGGTGACTTTTCTATTTCCATCCTCCCTTCTACATTTATCAGTTTAGGTGGCGTTTAATTTTTGTGCGAAAAACTTCAAACTTTACTCTGTTAAGGGGTTCCATCTCTTCTTTATGGTATCTGGGTTTTTCATCATCTTTTAGAAAGTCTTCAAACTCACTGATGACAAAATTTTTTTAAATATGTCCACCCATCTTTTCTTCCAGTACTTTCCTGACTGGGTATTTCTGAATAAATACCTTTGATCTGTGTGGAATTCATTTTTTGTAAGGAGTAAGTCCAGGCTATGGTTGCTTTTCACCACTAGGCAAAATGGCCCTGAAACCCTTCGATTATGCATAATTTCTTATTTAACTCGCAACTCTGCCCCATAAGGTGATCTGCCCCAACTGGGCACTCAGGACGTAGTTATTAAATGAAAGTAATTTCTACCAGTTACACTTCCATAGAGCTGAAAGAAGAAAGTCTGGCAGCAATGGATAAATTTCCAGAGGAGAGGAAAAGGCACCCCCTAGGATGATATGCGACTGTGGATGAGGTACCCCCAAGTCTGGGCTGAGTGGTAAGAAGACTGGAGAACAAATAGCTCTTGGGAGAAATTCTGAGGAAAAGCTATAGACCTTAGGAGTTAAGTGGACTTAGTGAAGCACGGGAACAAAAGTACGCAAAGATACTGTACATGTGACATTTCCAGGAACCGGAGACCTTGGTGCTTTCGACTTGAGCAGAGTAAACCTCTCCCCCACCTCAATGAATGGTACCCACATCTCGTCAATTGCACAAAACCTGGTGAAACGTGGAAATGGCCACCCTGAGTCTTCCTGGTTCCTGAACTCCACAGCCAATCTGCCACTGTGCACACACACACGCACACACACACACACACACACACACACACTCTCTCTCTCTCTCTCTCTCATGAAGAAACATCACACCCACCCAAATGGAGGGATTTTCCATAAAACAACCAGCTATCGCTCTTAAGAAAGGGTCACAATGATTAAAGACAGAGCAACTGTTTCAGACTGAAAGAGAATACAGTTCTGCAGGGGCTCCTGGGCCAGAAGGCTGCTAAAGAAACGTGCATTGAGATCTGTGCATTAGACAGAGCAACGTGAGAGTATTACTTTCCAGATGTGACAACTACTGTGATAATGAAACGGGTTCACATTTGGGAAAACGGGCTACAGGACGTACAAAAATTCCATGTATTATATTGCTGCAATTTTTTGGAAGTCTGCCATTACTTTAAACTATTGTTTTTCAGGTCCAATTAGTACCTTAACAATCCCTCTGAAAGGAAACGAACAGAAGGACAAGAGTTTGCGTCCCTTGCGACCCTATAACATCTATTACCTCTTACTGTTTGCAGAACAGTAAGAAAGAGGTAGAGAGTTGAATAAAAACAGGAAAATGGAATGAACGCGTCATAAGAGAAACATGAATACCAAGTAATGTGAATAATGCTTCATTTCACTAATAGTTACGAAACTGCAGATTTGAGCAGGACAACTTCAGTTATTTGATTAATAACATTTTCATGATTGATCAGAATAAATATTGATGAGGATGGGAGGAAAACTTGGCAGTTTTTTATAATATGCATTCCTGTTTATAATATGCAATTCCAATTCTAAGATTTCCCCTTAGACCAAGTAACATCACACACACACACACACGCGCACACACACGCACGCACACCCCTTCCTCCCTCTCTCTCTCATTGCAGCATGGTTTAAAAATATGAAAATTTAGGAAGTAAAAATAGCCATCAAAAGGCTGTTACTTAAAATAAAGAATCTGTAGAATGGAGGATGCCATTAGAAAGGACTTACATCTATATGCACGGAACCAGGAAGATGTCCCAGTTATAGCATTAAGTGGGGGGGAGGGGGGGGCAGCAAGTTGTAGAGTAACAGAAAGTAGGACTCCATCCTTGCAATACTCATCAGTGGGTAGTTGATATATACGGGCATTTGCAAGAAAAAAAGTCTGACCAACATACGCTGAATGTTTCTCAGGCTGTTCTCTCAACGATGGGATCCTGAAGGACTTTTCACATTCGATTCATTCATGTCTGTACAGTTTGTCACAAGTAGGTATCACTTCATAATCAGACAACTTATACTTCTGTTAAGTCGATAAATTTAGTAGGTAAATTAAATTAAATTAAATTTAGTAGGTAAATTAAATTAAATTAAATTTAGTAGGTAGCTCCAGATGCTAATCCTGGCCCTGCCGGTTCCCAGATGCGTGGATTTTGGTAAATTACTCTCCGAGCCAAGTTTCTCCAGAATGAAGTCAGAGTTTACTTGTGCCTTTCTTCCTCCACGGTATTGTTAAGGCAGTGGTGGTTATTCAGAGGCTTTCTAAATGCAGAGAAGCTGGTCCGGCCTGATGGCCGAGCTGGGTGGCCTTACTGTCACACAGGAAAACGAAATATGTAGTTGCTGGAAAGAAGATTTCTTTGAAAACCCATACTTCAGGGGCGCCTGGAGTGGCTCAGTCGGCTGAGCCTCCAACTCTTGACTTTGGCTCAGGTCATGATCTCACGGTTCACGAGTTCGAGCCTGCGTCAGGCTCTGTGCTGACAGTGCGGAGACAGCTTGCAATTCTCTCCCTCTCTCTCAGTCTCTCTCTCTCTCTCTCTCTCCGACCCTCCCCTACTCATGCTCTGTTTCTCTCAAAATAAGTAAACATTAAAAGACTTTTTCTAAAAACATATATTTTAACTTCTTGGATGTTTCATGAATCAGGAAAACAAAACTTCACACCAAGGATTCCAAATAATTTCCATCTTTTCCTTTTTGTTTTGTTTGCTTGCAATTCAATATAGATTCAGTGAGCAGTTTCTCTGCCCCATTTTTACAAGAAACGGCTTATTTCAGGCCTCTCTTTTCTAACTTCGTTCCACCCATCGTGTCTATCTGCTTCTCCTGTTAAAGACGACTGGACTGAGGAACAGCTCATCAACCGGCCTTTCACAGACAGACTCAAAAAAAAATTTGAAGGCTGAAGCATGAACCCACAGCCATGAAGACCTGTCTCCATGCCTTCTTGGTGGCTGAAATGCACCTTTCTGGCGTTAAAATCTACAGTTCTAGCAACAGGACGAATAAAATCACATGGTCCTTAGAGGAGCTGCATTTAACCATAACTGCTATTACTCATTACAGTTTTCTTTCTGCCTTTGACTAACAGGTGCACAGCCAGTCAGTGCCTCAGCCATTCACATCTGAAGTGCTACACTCCCATAAGGCCCCCACACTACAGTGACTTTCTGAGCACGGGTAAAGGCAAAAGAGGCAGGCAGTGTTCACCCCGAGCCAGGAAGGGTTCATGATGAGTCATCGCTGGCCTCCTGTTTCCAAATTACCCAGAAAGTCATCAAGTCCATCAAAATGAGTCATTCCTGGCAGGTCCCTGTAGAGTTTTCCCTTGCATGAGCTCGAGTGGGATCTTTGGTTCAGCTTCTGTGATACCATTGCAACAAAAGCATACCAGAGGTTTACACAGTAAAACACCAAATCCACCGAAACTCAAACTCTTTCATCCTTAACGAGGTTTTCTTTTTTAATTCAGAAGACGTGTTTCTCGCGTGCCCTGACTCTCTCTTGGGAACAGGGCCACGAGGCATCTCGTTCAGCCTCCTGCCTTGCTTGGCATCCTGGGGGCCGTGGGCTGCGTAGAGGAACCGATGGGCTGCGTAGGCCCATCCAACCTAGAGATGCTAGACGCAGGAGGGCGGGAGGCGTGGCCAGAAACAGAGTACCAGTGAGCAGGTTCCTCCTTCCAACCCCAGGCAGGCTCCCGGGGGGTGGATCCAGGGTATGAAGCCTCCAGGGCCCATCACGACCACAGGTGGTGGCCTGTGGCAAATACCATCTTGCTCTTTCAAAATCGGGTTTAAATTCTCAAAATCTGAAAATAGTTGCTTCATGGGCCCCTGGGTGGCTCAGTCAGTTAAGTGTCCCATTTCGGCACAGGTCGTGATCTCGCAGTCCGTGGGTTCGAGCCCTGTGTCGGGCTCTGTGCTGACAGCTCTGAGCCTGGAGCCTGCTTCGAATTCTGTGTCTTCCTCTCTCTGCCCCTCGCCCACTCACGCTCTCTCTCTCTCTCTCTCTCAACGATAAGCAAACATTAAAGAAATTTAAAAACAGTCACTTTAAAAGGAATTGAACTTGAGTTAAATAATAATGTGCAATTTATACAAAAAATTAAGTCAAAGTACACAGACGATATCTTTTAAGATGAGATTTAAAACTTTTCCTCAACAAAATAGTACCTGTTAACTTTATACAAGACTAAGGAAAGTTTTTGCCTCCCTAGGAAAAAAAATACCAGTTATAGATTTCTGAAAGTTATTTATCAGAACAAAGAATTACAAGGACTAATGTAATGGTAAAATATTGAAATCGGTGATGACATATTCCATTCTAAAGTAGCTCTGGGGAAATTAAGGATTTTTTATTCTTTGTTGCTATGGCAGTCTTCCCACCTATAATTAAAATCTGGCCTCTTCTAATTAAACATAATAACTTCAACAAGTGAAAAAAAACACCTAAAATTATTTGGATGTTATTCTATAAAATATTCTGAATAAAAATGGTTATGAAAAGTCATTATAAACTCACTGTGGCTCACAAATGGGAGACAAGACTCTGGGAGTGTAGAGAGAGGTGAAGGGCATAGACGTGGTCCAGAATGCTGGTATCTGCCCAACTATATAATGTACACATACTCATTTGTAATGTCTCTCCTTTTTTTTAAGTTTATTTATTTATTTTGAGAGAGTGAGAGAGTTCAAGTGGGGGGAAGGCAGAGAGAGACAGAGTGAGAGAGAATCCCAAGCAGGTTCGCCAGCATGGAGACTGATGCGGGACTCGATTCCACAAACCACGAGACCATGACCTGAGCTGAAACCAAGAGTCGGACGCTCAACCAACCGAACCACCCAAGCGCCCCTGTAACATCTCTCCTTGTACCCAGTGATTCCTTGTATACAATGTGTCTCCTTAATATAATGTATTACATAGTATATATTATATAACATATACAGATGTATATAATACATGCTATATGATGTATATACTATATACATTGCATAAAGCTTATATACCTTATATTATACAAACACACAGTATCACATTATGCATTATGTAAATAATGGATCATGTACACATTATAGTATATATTAAGGAGACCTATCCTCTCTACCTCCAGCAAAGAATCACTGAATATAAGGAGATGTAACAAATGAATATACACTGCATATGTTAACTGTTAGAAACAAAAATAACCAGTATTTCAAGCACAGGTGAAAACACACATTGGAACCATGCTTAATAAAGAACTTAAGGGGCACCTGGATGGCTCGGTCTGTCTGTTGAGCGTCCAACTTCGGCTCAGGCCATGGTTTCGCAGTTCTTGAGTTCAAGCCCCACGTCGGGCTCTGTGCTGACAGCTCGGAGCTCAGAGCCTGGAGCCTGCTTCAGATTCTGTGTCCTCCCTCTCTCTCTAAACCTCTCCTGCTCTGTCTCTCTCTGTCTCTCAAACTAAATAAACATTTAAAAAATTAAAAAAATATATATTTTAAATAAAGAACTTAATGAAACACAGGATTTACAAAATACCAAAATATCAAGGAAAACCAGCAAAAATTTTGTGCAACAATCTGGGTATGTATTCTCTTTTGGAGATGGCAAATTCCACAGTGGAAATGACTGGAGCCCTCAGTCTCCATCGACAAGCCCCCACTTTCCACGCTCCCTGCAGTGTTCCCAGCACCTGGTATGGGTTACAGGCGACAGACGCGCGCGCACACACACACACACACACACACACACACACACGTTCGGAAAGCAGGCACTGGAGTCTCTGCCTGGGTTTCACTCCCAAGTCTATCACTTAGCAGCCTATGACCCTGAGCAATTCCCTCGCCTCTTTGTACCCCCGTTTTTTAATCTGCAAAATGATACCTATTCCATAAGGTTGTTTTATGAATTAATAATAACAACAGCAACACATAAAGCACTTAACTTGGTGCCAGAAACTTCTAAACACTTTCATTTACATCTACTCAACCCTGCCCCAAAGCCTATGAGACAGAAATTAATATCCCAATTGAAAAATGAAGAAATAGAGGCTCAGAGAAGTTAGTGACTTGACCAAGGACACACAGCTGGTAAATGGCAAAAAGAATCCATGCTTCTAACTACTCCATTGTCCCTGCGAAAACACACGTAAGGTTTTGCCCAGTGTCTGGCATATTGCACATGTTAAATATTTATTAATAACTATTAATAAATATTTGCCAGATGTTTGCAAGATTCCGAGGTTACACCAGGGCTCAAGGATGCTGTGACCGACCAGATATGGAACAAATGGGTGGTCACACTCGTGCCCAGGTTCACCGTCCGTCTTGCACATGAGGTCTGACTGCCTGGCATTTTCCCTTCTCCACTCAGTGTCACCGGGAGGCTATGCCATCAGGCCGTCATTACTGACACTTGATTCCACCCCCTCCCCCTTCTACAAATCCACTCAAGTGCCAAACACTCTTCTGAAAGAATGCCTTCATCACTTACTGCTTTCAAGGAACCTACCTTGAATTGGCTACCTCATCCAATCAAAATTGCACACCCTGGCTTTCAAGGGCCTTACTAAGACATGGCAGGAACATGCTTTCAACTCTTGTTCAAGTGCTCAAGTGCCTACTTCCCAAACAACTACTTAATGAGAATGGCCATGTTTCGGTACGCAGAGAATAGCAGTGTTTATGTCACTGCAGAACAGTGATGAGCTATTTTTTAATTTTACATATTTATTTTCAACACCACCCAACAGAAAAAAAAATTTCAGCGATTAAGGATCTCATCTGATTTTTGTTCAGAATGAAACAAGCTTGACTGAAACACATAAAAGGAAGGCTAGGCAAGAGAAAAGTTCCATTATTAATATGCACTATAATGTTAATATCCGGGCAAATTTCAGACAGCTTTCTAATCTTTCATCCTGAAATTAGATCATGAGCCACAGGGTAAACCTCTAGTGATTGGGGATGGAAAGTCAGAATAATTAAAAAAAGAAGAAGAAGAAGAAGAAGAAGAAGAAGAAGAAGAAGAAGAAGAAGGTAAAACACTCTAAATCATACAATGCACCCATTTCCAAGAGTACCTTGAAAGGCTAACCAGAGCAAATCAAAACATATGAATTATTGGTACTTAGATCAAGGGGCTGCTTTTAATAAATACAAGTTACTAAGTGGGGCACCTGGGTGGCTCAGTCGGTTAAGTGTCCGACTTCAGCTCAGGTCATGATCCCACAGTTCGTGGGTTCGAGCCCCGCGTCGGGCTCTGTGCCGACCGCTCAGAGCCTGGAGCCTGCTTCAGAGTCTGTGTCTCCCTTTCTCTCTGCCCCTCGCCTGCTCACACTCTGTCTCTCTCTCTCTCTCAAAAATAAATAAACATAAAAAAAAATTAAAAAAAAATACAAGTTACTAAGTAACCAGCAGTCTGAATTAATGTGTCTAAGGCAACCACATCAATGGGCAAACATAACATGGGTTTAATTTAAAATGTAAAAAAATCAAACAACATGTGCTTTGAAGAGTTAGCAACTTGCCAAATGTCTAACCGGCTTTTCCACTTAGCATGAGGAGATACAGGACTGTACTAGAAGTTCATCTGATTTGCTTAGAGGTGCAAATAATTTCTGACAAAAGCCACATCTAGATGTGGCTACATCCAGATCATTCCTGAGTCGAGCATTCTGATGTCAACTCAGGACTTCTGAATGTACACTCACATGTCCGACCGGACAATTGACATGTTTGGACAGCTGGAATGAGCAGGTCAACGGGTACAAACACAGTGCTGTGTGTTTATGTTTTGTTTGGAGGGTTTCTTACAGTCCCTTTGAGGAAGTCAGTCTTCTTACATGAATGTATCAACTGGGCTTCAGTTGGATGGAATGATTAGTAATCCATGCCAAGGGATGGCTAAAAAGAATCCATACTAGAAGAGGTGATGATGCAGTTAAATTGGGAAGATACACATTTTAGAATTGGTACTCATGTAACAAATCTTTATGGAGCAGCTGTAATCCATTAGCCTTAGGGACCAAAAGCTGATTCAAATATTCTCCAGGATGACCGTGAGTCATTTCTCCTGGTCTCAACCGAAGTTATTTACACACCTCTCACAGGGTTGACAAAAAATGCTAGTGTTGGGCAGAATCACGAACCCAGTGGATTAAAATGGATCTAATTTATAAATGCATCCTTCCAGGTAGGCAGCTGGGATTTGGGGGCACCTCTCACATTCCTCCTACTCCCTCATAGTTTGTGCAAGAATCACCAGGCTTTGCTTCCCTGTAAAAATCAACCTCACTTCCCGGATTGCAGCTGTAAATTGGCTTGGGAAGAGTCCTTAACGGAGGAACACGACGACCAAGCTGTGTCGGTTACATCCTCTGTGCTGAGAGTAAAAAGAGGCAGCTAGCATGAACAACTCTCTAATTATTTTTATCAGTCTTCTCAGGAACCAACCCCAGAGACCTTTTTCTCTCCAGGAGAAGCCTCTCTGCGGAACATACCCTGGGGCCATGGTTCTGTGCTCTCTCCCTCCAAGCCTCCTGTGAAACAGGCACAAAAGCAGGCAAGAAACTAGCCCCAAAGTTGTCAATATGAATAACGGACTAGAATCATCTGCCTGGTAACTTAAATGGTGCATTTTTAGCAAGGAGTATAAGAAAACGCAGCTCTTAAAATTCCCAAGAACCAGCTGATACATAAATCACAGCTCAAGTATATCCCAAGAGGCCAACAATTTGCCATATATGTACTTGGACAGACGCAAGCAGCCAAGTCGTCTTCTAGGTTTGCAACAACATTTTGTGTCTTTGAATGAAGACGCTGTAATGGAGCAAATGGTAAGAGGAACCTCTTTCTCAAAGACACTGACTTGTATGAAAAATATAGATTTTTCTAGTGCACCTACACAATGCCTACTACAGTGCAATCCGAGAGCACACTTTTGAAGTTTAATTGAACATCCACCCCGCAAATGTAAGACTGCCAACCAAAACAAGGTCTGGAAAGAAACAGAACACAGTGGTTTAATCTCTGTTGTAAAACCACCATAGAAAAAGGAAGCACCCCCGCCCCCTTGGAACAGGAACTCAAACATCCAGGTGTAATTTAACTGTTAGAACAAATCTGCCATATTGACCTTGACGGGCCTTGACTCATGAGATCCTAAAACGGCACCCTAGTGATATCCAGGATCATTCCCGACACGCCTTAAAACCTAGGACTTCGTTTAGCAGGATGTTTGCAAAGCAGGGTGCTCACTGGAGCTTACGTTGAAAGATGTCTGTTTTACTCACATCAGACACTGATTTCCAGAAAGCCGTCCCCAACCCACCCCCAGTGCCAACCAGATAGAAGACTTTTTTCGATCCTCTCGATGAGGTTCTGTTTCCTAAGTTACTCATTACTTATACAACTTAAATACACCCCCCCCCACCCCCCAGTGATTGTGGCACCTTAGGCTCTTAGATCGGGACTGTGGGTTGTTTCAGAGAGTTTTGGAACATGACGTTTCAGCTGACTATCCACTTCTTTGTGCTTTCGGTTAAGGCTTGAATTATTCAGGGGAGGGGAAAATGGCATAAAAGTCAACCTCATCTAGGAAGGCGCCCCACTCGCCCTGCAGGGGCGGGTCACGGTCTGCTTTTCCAGCCCCCACGCCGCGCACCCCAGAAGCAGCGCGGTGGTCCTCCGGCACGCCGGCACCCTCCCCAAGGCTGCACCCCGAGTCGGAACGAGAAGCACACGCGCACAGGTCACCGCCAGAGTCCCGCCCCGCCACCGGCAGCCACCGCTTCCTGCCTCCCCGGTCAAGGTGAAAGCAACCCCCAGGGAGCCGCGCACAGGACCGGCAGGAAGGAAGTGAGCCGCGGCAGAGCGCGCCTGCTCCCCGCCGAGCGAGCCCCGCAGAGGGGCCCGCGGGCACCTGCCCCCCGCCTGCGCCCCCGCCCGTGCCGGGGCGCGCTCACACTCACACGCGCGCGCGCGGCCACTCACCCGCAGCCCCCCGAGGTCCGGAGCCCGCGTGGGACGGCGGCTGCGGCGGCTGTCCCCGCGCCTGCCGTGTGGCCTTGGCATCCGTCTGGCCGCTGCAGCCCGGGCCGCGGTGGCTTTTGCTAGAAGGCCCTGCGGCCGGGTGACGCGGCCCCCAGCGTGGAGCGCCCGCTCGCCGGCCTCGGCCGCGCCGGCCCCGCTCCTCGTGCGCGCAGCGCGCGGCTCTGCTCCTTGCACTCGCGCCGGCCCGCGCCTCGCTCCCCCTCTCCCCTCCTCCCCTCCCCCTCCTCCTCCCGCTTCTCCCCCTTCTCCCCCTCCTCCTCCTCCTGTGCCCCTCGGCGGTCGCGCTCCGCAGAACCCGCGCCGACCAGGCCCCTGGGGAAGCCACGCGCAGGCCGGCCGTCCCCGCCGCCGCCACCGCAGGAAAGAAACTGTCACTGCGATGGTCCCGGCCTCCCCGGCCGCGGCCCCTGGGTGCCGCCTCCGCCGCTGCCTCCGCCCCTCCCCCGCGCGCACGCTGCAGAGAAAGCTCGCAGGTGGCCTCGGGTCCCCACGGCGGGCCTAGCGCGACTGGGAAACCGCCGGCTGCCACTCTGCCATCTGAGACCCCGCGCGTCCCCTTCCCAGCCCGGAACCGCCGGGACTCGCGTTAGCTGCGCCGTCGGTCTCCCCACCCCCACCCCAGGTGGCCCCGGGGGGTGCCTTTGAAGGCTGCGGGGTACAGACGGCCTGAGGCGGCTGGACGCGACCGCCAAACTCGAAAATCGCGCCGGAGTCAGAGAGGGACGGGGTGTGGGTGAGAACCCCACTTATGCCTCGTGTGCGGAATTCTGCCTTGGGGTTTATGCGCAACACCCCGACTCCCCCCGCTCCCTGCTTCTGGCTTTGTGCACCCCGAAGATACCTCCTGGGCATTGTTTAGTATCTTGGGCAGTGTTTTCAGTGTGGTCCTGGCACTCCGCCAGATACTCTAACTATGGCATCTCATTTTGTCGTCGCCCCGGCCTATGGAAAGGCCTTCTAACTTTTCCCATGCCTGGGACACAGGTAATTTGTCCCCGGTTACCCACTTAGGAAGTAGCAGAAGTGAAGGTGTGAATTCTCATCCGAGACACTAAAAAGGTATTTCTGCAGGCTGGGCAGATTCTGTTCATTTACAAACGTTTTGCAAACGCGGCTACTGCTGGAAGAAACACAGACACTGTTCCACTTCTCTGGAATTTGGGTAGGAGGTGATTTCCGAGACAGAGATGTGACTGCGGAGACAAGGCAGTGGAATATGAAATGTAAAGATTTGACTTTGGAGGCAGCCTTGATTTTTATTTTTTTAAAAACAATTTTTTTTTTTTAACGTTTATTTATTTTTGAGACAGAGAGAGACAGAGCATGAACGGGGGAGGGGCAGAGAGAGAGGGAGACACAGAATCGGAAGCAGGCTCCAGGCTCTGAGCTGTCAGCACAGAGCCCGTCGCAGGGCTCGAACTCACGGACCGCGAGATCATGACCTGAGCTGAAGCCGGAGGCTTAACCTACTGAGCCACCCAAGCGCCGTCAGCCTTGATTTTTAAAAAGTGATGGCTGTCATTGTTTTTCTACTTTTGAATTTGGTTCCAAATTTTAAAATCAGGAAATTTCACAAAAAACCCTCAGACCTTGGGCGTATTATGAAAAGTTGAAGAACTGGCAATCTTTGGTTCATGGTAGGTTCTAGCAACCATCAGCTGGGGCCAAGAGGTTCCCTTCACACAGGGGGATAGTGCCCTCCAGTCCTCCAGGGTCCCGACCACTCTTGTGTGCCCTACCCTGCTGACATTTGAAGATCTGATATTTGAGTTTGCAGTTCTGGACTAGATAATCTCATGGCCTACTAGGCAATCTAAAAATTCAGTCATGATTAAGAAGATGAACCAGATTCCTAAGAAAAAATATGAAACAAAGAATTTTATGTAAATATTTATAGTGGCCGTTGATCAAGGTCTTGCTACCTACAACCCAAACTCTCACCAAAACCAAAATGGCCCAGGGGCACCTCCGTGGCTCGGTGGGTTGAGTGGCCAACTCTTGGTTTCCGCTCAGGTTATGATTTTAACGGTTCGTGTGTTCGAGCCCCTTGTCATCCAATCCCTGCTTGGGATTCTCTCTCCCTCTCTCTCTGCCCCTCCCCCCCCTCAAAATAAATAAATAAATAAATAAATAAATAAATAAATAAATAAATAAACTTGTGGGGGCGGGGAGCCAAAATGGCCTAATACTCACTGTCTCCATCATGTGACCTAAGTTCAGCCCATGAGAAGTTCCTATCTAGGTCTTTGAATCTGGAGTTGGTGACTCAAAAAGGAGACATTTTAGAAATAATGGCGTTATTTGTGCCCGCAGATAGCAGTGCCAGAGGTGAGAGGTGGGCATGTCCAATGGCAATACCAATGGTGTCCTAAATGGCCTGTCCTAAGTGGTCTGACATGTTTTGACTCCAACAACCAAGCTACCCTGTCTGTTTGATGGAACCAAGTCTCCAGTCTTCCTCTCTATGGCATGCTGCCTGCTGGCCTTCCAAGGCATTTCTCTTCTGATTAAGTAATCAGAATCGGTTTTGGTGTTTGTCACCAAAACCTTGATCCAATGGCTTTTTGGATGATCCAAGCTCTGCCTCCCTTTCACTCACCGAATTAATGAAAACTAGGCACAAGTGTGTTCATTCAACTTTTATGTTACAATTTTGAAGTGTTCTAGGGGCGCCTGGGTGGCTCAGTCGGTTAAGCATCGACTTCGGCTCAGGCTCAGGTCATGATCTCACGGTTTGTGGGTTCGAGCCCCGCATCAGGCTCTGTGCTGTCAGCTCAGGGCCTGGAGCCTGCTTCGGGTTCTGTGTCTCCCTCTCTTTGCCCCACCCCCGCTCGCACTCTGTCTCTCTCTCTCTCTCAAAAATAAATGAAACATTAAAAAAAAATTTTAGGGGTACCTGGGTGACTCAGTCAGTTGAGCATCTGACTTCGGCTCAGGTCATGATCTCATGGTTTGTGGGTTTGAGCCCTGCGTCGGGCTCTGTGCCGACAGCTCAGGGCCTGGAGCCTGCTTCGGATTCCGTGTGTCCTTGTCTCTCTGCTCCTTCCCTGCTCACACTCTGTCTCTCTCTCAAAAATAAATAAAGATTAAAAAAATTTTTTTTTTAAATTTAGAAATTTAAAGTGTTCTATAATTTTACTTGCACTTTTAAAGATTTTATTTTGCTATTAATCTAACATGCAATGTTTTTTTTAAGATAGCATTTTCGTTTGTTTATTTTTTTGCTGTTACTGATCATGTTAGCAAAGATCTTGTGTTAATGAACGTTGTCCTCAATACTGGTGAGGGTACAATGAAGTGAGCCCTCTCATCGGGTGGCATAATCTTGACACACTGTCAGGGAAAGTAATTTGCCAGCATGTTAACACAAGCTGTGAAGTGTAACTTTTCCATGGGTAATTCCATGTCCAGGAAGGAAATGATCCTAAGGAGATCTGAAATGAGAAATAAGGTTTCTCCACTGAGATATTTACCACCAATTTTAGTCATTAAAGTTAGGCTTATGATGAGTCTTCTTTTCTCTTTCATTTTACTTTATTTTAGAGAGGTTGGGGGGGAGAGGAGCAGAGAGAGAAAGAGAGAGAGAATCGTAAGCAGGCTTCACATTCAGCATGGAACTCGACGTGGGGCTCGATCTCACGACTGTGAGATCATGACCTGAGCTGAAATCAAGAGCCAGACGCTCAATGTCCTGAGCCACCCAGACGCCCCATATGATGAGTTTTAAACAATATTGAAGCTGCTTATCATCCAACGTTAAATAAGGAAACAAAATGGCACACACATACCATCTCAAATAGGTAAAACCACAGGAAAAGGATCTAGGAGAATTTATTAAAATTACCCCCTAGAGATTAGTTATGGGCAATTATAATTGCCTTCCTTATACTTTACTGTATTTAACATTTTCTACGATGGGCATGCTTTTCCTCTCATTTAGGAAAAAAGAATATTTACGAATTAAAAATACACAAAATTGGTAGCCAGAAAAATATGAGGGCCTGTTTATGACAACGCCTCATTTATAGTGGGTATATAATTAATATTTGGGGAAGAAAGGAGGGAGGGAGGGAGGGAGGTCATGGTGTTTCACGAGGAATGATGAATTGAGGGACTGTGACATCTCTATCATTTGCTTAGCTGATGATGTAAATAAAAACAAGACAGTACATTCTAAATTGCTCTATTAAGTAATGGTGCATTTGAGTGTTTCCCAGTTGTGGCATGTGGCAAAACATTGAATGCTTTTCTCACTGGATGGGTGATACGGAGCCAGCGCTCAGAGCTTTCCCTGCCCCACATCGTCAGAGATAGATCTGAGAAGGTGGAAGAACCAGGGTGTTGGCGTTCTAGACAAAGAGGCCCTCTCTTGCCTCTGATTGGCCACCATATGGAGGTCTGCCCCTCTCTTTGGGGCACCCAAAGTCCGAGAGTTGGGGACAGCCTCTCGTCTCCACATCTGTTGACGTCCTAATTGAATCTTACTTGTTAGAACTCACAGTACAAAGATTAAGTGTGCCTGGTTGAATTCACATTAATCGGGGAACCCACTCTTGCATTCGTGTACTCCTGTAATTGTGTGGTGTTTGCACAAAAAGCAATAGTCCCTGGGGTAATCACGGCCCTCACCGGGGGATCCTCACTGAGACTCTATGGGTTGGAGTCCTTGTTCATTGTTTAGAATTTCCTGGCTCTGGATTATCTGTAAAGCCAAGGGAAAGACAAGAACTAGAATACTCAGCTGATCCTATTAGAAGGGATATATCCAATATAGTATCGTCTAGTTTATTGTATATATAAAGGAAAGTAAATATCATATTCTTAAAAACATGTGTTTTTAAAATTAAGGGGTTTGCTGTTGTTCATTCTACTGGTTCTCAACGTATAGCCCAGTGACCCTGGAAATCCTTTCAGACAGACTTGAAGATCAAAGACTATTTTTATAAAAAACCATGAATACATTAGGTGTTCGGCCAGGTGGTGGGTGAGCCACCTGGGTGGCTCAGTCAGTTGAGCATCTTGATTTCGGCTCAGGTCATGATCTCGAGGTTGGTGGGATTGAGCCCCACGCTGGGCTCCGCGCTGAGAGCTCAGAGCCTGCTTGGGATTCTCTTTCCCCCTTGTCTCTGCCCCTCTCCCCTGGCATTTCAAAATAAATAAAATAAACATTAAAAATATGAACCCATCATTTGACTTTTTCACTCTCATTCTCTCAGGGCTTGCAGTTTCCCAGAGCTATGTGAGTGATATCGCCACAGCTAGAAGGCAGAAGCCTTCTAGGAGAATACAGCCATCTCTGAAGCCAGATGTGCAAGAGATTTCTAAAGCTATAAAACAATGCCAATGTTCTCTCCAAGTTTTGTTTTGTTTGGGAAAACATAGTTATGTTGTAATGACAATGAGATATTAGTTTAAAAAAATTTTTTTAACGTTTATTTATTTTTGAGAGAGAGACAGAGGGTGAGGAAGGGGCAGAGAAAGAGGGAGACACAGAATCCGAAGCAGGCTCCAGGCTTTGAGCTGTCAGCACAGAGCCCGCCCAATGAGGGACTCAAACCCACAAACCGTGAGATCATAACCTGAGCTGAAGTCGGACACTTAACCGACTGAACCACCCAGGCGCCCTGAGATGTTTAGTTTAACGTGAGACCAGTATGTTATTTTTTGATAAATTGATAAAATACTTAAAATTTTTTCAATCTTATTTTCTAATGTAGCAAAAATGGACAGATAGAAGTCGCATCAACAAAAGCTCTCCAGAGTCCTCAACAGTTTTTAAGATCATTTTAAGAGGGTCAAGGAGTCCTGAGGCCAAAAAAGTTTGCAAACCACTAGTCTATGCTATTACAAAGCTAGTAAGTTTTAAATGACCTATTCTTCGTTTGAGGAATTGCACAATAACTATGGCAACTAGTCTGTGTCACTGAATGCAGGAAGTAAGAGCTCCAAAAACAGAAACGGCAGGCACATTTGACTTTTTCCATTTGTGAGATTTATTTTGGTGCTCTCTTCCTGTTAGCTACTCTAGGCTCGGGGAATTTTGTGTCTGTTACGTTCCCGTAGCCAGTACACTCGACGAGGCTTGGCGTTCCTGGAACCCTGTCTTCCTGCCACTTATTTTCCTGAGCCTAGTTTTCAGACAGCTTCAGACAGCTCTTAAGGTTTAAGTCCTGAAGCTAACGAGTATGCTAGCATTTTGAAAACCGTCCTGCGCTTTGTGGATGGAAGACTTACTACTTTCAAACATGTCAACATCCAGGCAGACATTTGGTGAACATGTAAATTCCCTTGGCTTTAGGTACGTAAGACATGGGTAAATGTGAAACAAATATTATTAATAGGAGCCCCTGGCTGGCTCAGTCAGTACAGCACATGACTCTTGATCTCGGGGTTGTGAGTTCGACCCCCACGCTGGACACAGAGCTTACTTAAAAAAATATTAGTAGTGTTTGGGTGCTGTTAGACTTTTTTCTTTTTTATTTCTTTTCCTTTTTTTTTTTTTTTTTTTTTTTAATTTTTGTAAGTTTATTTTTGAGAGAGAGACAGACAGAGTGTGAGCAGGGGAGGGGCAGAGAGAGAGGGAGACAGAATCTGAAGCAGGCTCCAGGCTCTGAGCTGTCAGCACGGAGCCCAACCCAGGGCTCGAACTCACAAACCCTAACCCTAACCTGAGCCAAAGATGGACGCTTAACTGACTGAGCCACCCAGGCGCCCCTGTTAGACTTTTTTTCTAAAGACCTTTTTTTGCAGGATGTGTGTGGAAGGTAGAAAGGTGAAGGGAAGGGGGAAAACTGTAGAATAACATCTGATTCTCACTGCCAAAACATAGCCTCTAACAGTCACATCCCTCCTGGGACTGCTTCCATGCAATAGAAATCCTTCCGTGGCAGGCTCTATTATTTAACAGCTACTTGGCAGGTTTGAGTGGCATCCTTCTGAAAGAGAAAGCACAAAACACACAAGTTGGCATTATATTGGTTATTTAAATTTAAAATTTCTTCGGTCAGCAGAGAAAGACTCTATCTTCTGTTTATAGGGGGAAAAAGTGCCCACTGACGTTATTTCTGTAGCGAATAATACTGTTTTAAAATACTATTCTTAAATTTATGGCTACATAAGCAAAGACATGACCTTTTCCAAGGATAAATAGTAAAAATAGCAGATCTATAAATATATATTTAGGCATGTGCTGCTGGGCTTAAAACTCAGGTTTATACTGTAGATAACACTTCTGTCTTAGCCTGCTTAGGCTGCCATAACAAAATACCACAGACTGGGTGGCTTTAAACAACAGAAATTTTTTCTCACAGCTCTGGAGCCTGGAAGTCACGGTCAGGGGGCTGGCTGATTCGTTTCCTGAGAGCTCTCCTCCTGGCTTGTCTGTGCTCACCTTCCTGCTGTGTCCTCCCACGAGAGGCAGGGGGGGATCTGTCTCTCCCTCTTCTTGTAAGGATCCTGTAGGATTAGGATAAGGATTCTGTAGGATTAGGACCCCAACCTTATGACCTTATTTAGCCTCAATTACCTCCTGGAAGTCCTGTCTCCAAATACAGTCACATTGGAGGTTAGACTATCAATATGTGAAATCTGGGGGGGGGGGGGGGGGGGGGGGACTCAGTTCAGTCCATAGAACTTGTTTGCTTTTTGAAAATAAGTACACAATAAGTCATAAATGAAACCACATAGCTTCATACTGGTCTCTTAGAAACTACAGGATTCTAGGGGCGCCTGGATGGCTCAGTCGGTTAAGTGTCTTACTCTTGATTTTGGCTCACGTCATGATCTCATGTTTCGTGGGATTGAGCCTCACATCATAGTTTTTGCTGACATTGCAAAGCCTGCTTGGGATTCTCTCTCTCTCCCTGTCTCTCTGCCCCACCCCTGCTCTCACTCTCGCTCTCAAAATAAATGAACAAACTTAAAAAAAAAAAAAAAAAAGAAACTACAGGATTCTTTGTGCTCCAAGGGACAAAATAATCAGGAATATGTCATTGTACACAATAATTTATTCAGTTTCTCTGATTAAATGTCAAACTTTGCCATCACAGGTCACTCTGTCATAGTATATCACTATGTTTTCAGAGACACAAATAAACACACGGAAACACTTCCTCCTCCAAAGAGGGAGGAGGGAAATTCTAAAAGATTATTGATATCGCCTTTGTCTGATGTAATGGCTTTTTTGAATCAGAAAAATCTCTCATTCCTTGAGGTGGAAAATAGCATCCGTTCAGAAGAAGCAGAATCTTCAAGTTTTAGAATCAGAAGGAACCACAGGTATCATTTCATCCGACCTCCTTACTTCACAGAAGAGGAAAGGGAAATCTTCAAGGTGGGGGTGACGTGTCAAGGTCACTGAAGACTGTGTGTGTCTGTTCCCTTACAGTCAGGAAACCCGATTGGCTCACCACCAGCTAGTGCGATTAGACTTTACCTTTATTGATTGTATGTCCTTTCCCAGGCATTATGCCAGTGGGTTTTCTTAACAACCCTGTGAAAGGAAGGCCATGGTGAGGCCAAAGGATGAAGATTTGTGTTTCTAGAAACGGGACACAGAAAGGAAGGGGAAGAAGACTTCAGACCTGCAAACCACAAAACCATAAAAGTCAGCGTTAAAGGGAGGGACTCAGATGCCACGTGGAAACAAGTGGAATTGGGGCTCCTGGGTGGCTCAGTCGGTTGAGCGTCCGACTTCAGCTCGGGTCATGATCTCACAGTGTGTGAGTTCGAGCCCCGCGTCAGGCTCTGTGCTGACGGCTCAGAGCCCGGGGCCTGCTTCAGATTCTGTGTCTCCCTCTCTCTCTGACCCTCCCCCATTCATGCTCTGTCTCTCTCTGTCTCAAAAATAAATAAACGTTAAAAAAAAATTAAAAAAAAAAAAAGAAACAAATGGGATTACACAGTATAAAGGGAGTAAGTGAACTCGTGAAAGTGGACATTAGGTGGCAGAGTCGTTGATCACGAAGAGTGGGTACTTCCAGTCGGATGCATTGCACTTCTAAGCTGATCAATTCCTCCGAGCCTGTTTCTTGACTGGTAGATAAGGTAGAGCCCTTACAAAGATGAAATGAAACCACCTCTCTGAAGCACGTAGCAGCACGTCTAGCATAGGAAGGGATGTATGGAGGTTTTTGAGTCAAGCGATAATGTGGGCTGCAGTAAGATGCTTTTGCCCTGGAGACAACAGCAGAAGAGCCGCATGGAAACCCTGACCTGGTAATCGCAAGAAATTAACCTTGAGGTGTAGATTTCAGGGGTCATGCACTGAGTAGAGGTAAGTGAAATCCGGAAAATGGTTGAGGGCCTCAAAGGCAGTGAATGAGAAAGGCCTGAGGGCGGAAGACTGAGCCTCCGCGGGCACTGGGCGGCAGGAGGGGGAGCGTGTTTTCCGGAAGAGGAGTGTGCGCATGCGTACACGCACCGGGTTGCAGGGAACTGGTGAGTGTTGGGGGCAGGACTGAGATGCCACCCGCAGACCAGTTACGGCAACGGAAGGCAAGAAATAGATGGGCAGTCAGTCGTAGCTTCTAACCCTAACCCTGTGGGCCCTCCGTGAATGGTCACCGTCACTGCTCACAGTAAAAGAGAATTTCTGATTAGCAAGTCAGTCAGATGGGCAGAGTCAGCTGGAGAGAGTCCCTGAGCTGTGTGTCCTGCAAGTTCATTGGCCACACAGAGATACAAAGCTATGTGTGTTGGGGGAGGAGTAGAGAGGGAGAGAGAGTCCTGTCTACACACTTACGGGCCATTTAGCGTGCAAATATCCAAGCTTCCTTTCCTAGAAAATGGTGATCTCGACTTGGAAGCGTCGGTTCCTCTTTTAGGCCTCATGTGAGAGCCAAAAAGAGGTTTCTACAATGCAGACTAGACTCAGGAGACAAACGCATCTTTCAGCAGATGTTTCATTAAGCTCTGATTTAGCCTGATTAAAATCTATATTGACCGAGGCTAAGGAAGTTGTTGTTTTATGCCAGTGCCTAGAGAATGATTTAAATTCCAGAAGAGCTTGGATGATGGGGAATGGTTTTATGTGTGATTTAAATTTCGTCTCTTTCTTTGTCATTTTTTCCAACTGCGTTATTTTTTCAGGCCTTCGGCAAAGAACATCTATGGCTTGTATGATAATACAAATTGGAAAGTTACGAAAGAAATACGTCTCCTGTCTCACTAACACGCGGGCGTGAAAAGCCAGTTTGAAAGGGGGAGTCACCACCGTGTTCAGGGTGATTTGCAGAGGAGTGGACCTGGAGGAAAGCATCTGGGCTTTAACCCGGTAAAACTTTGGCTTTATCTCCAACTCGTTCTTTTTTTCTCTCCTCCTTTCTCATTCCTGTCTTCCTGTTCATTGCAAAAAAAAAAAAAAAAAAAAATTGTCCTAGAAGGATAGAGATTTTTGGTTGCTGCCAGAGAGGCTGGGCTGGGGGTCAAGCTTTTGCTTTAGGAGGCCACCTGATTGCTCTGAGGTTTTATAAAAAGCTGAGGCCCTGCAGGGAGTGTTGGGATGAGGGGATGGGGTTTGTGCCTCGGATGCTCTGGTTTAAACTAAGAACTTCCGGTGGGTGTTTTGCAGAGTAAATCTAGGAGGAGACCTTGAGATTTGGCTTTTAAAAAGCTGCTATTTCACCTGCTTCCCGTAGCGCTCTCTTTATGATGATCCAAACTTTCTTCCCCTCTCAACCCAGTCTTTAGGACGTCAGACACCATTTCTGACGGTTAATTTTGTGTGTCAAGTTGACCAGGCAGAGGGATGTCCAGAGCTGGTGAAATATTATTTCTGGATGTGTCTGTAAAGGGTGTTTCTCGACGAGATTAGCATATGAATCATTAGACTAAGTAAAGAAGATCCTTCTCCCCATTGTAAGGAGAAGTCCCTTCTCCTTTTCTCCCCATGTAGAGTATACATGCTCCTAAATTAGAGTATACATGCTCCTACTTAACCCTCTTTTTTTTTCTCTTCGTGTACAGTGAACATTTCCCCACATCTTTGCATGTATTCTTACAATATAATTCTCCCCTCCAACTGTGTCTGCTCGACAGATTGCCACCAGGTGACTTCTAAATACCTAGCACTGAGGCAGATGCCATAAGAGTCCTGGATCAATCACTTGCAAGCTCTTGAAGATAAGCTACCGAACTTCTCCGAGCCTCAAATGGTAATAATATCTACTTTAAGGTTTGTGGGATGTTTAACTAAGACACTGCATTTAATGTATGGTTCCAGGCATATGGTAAACACTCAGCCAAGATTAAATAACATTGTTCTCATTTGAAATACTGTTACAAAGCTTGTCTTTTTCAATTTTTAATTTTTTGAAGTTTTAATTCTTTAGGTAATCTCTACACCCAACATGGGGCTCGAACTCATGACCCCAAGATCGGGAGTTGCACGCTCCACTGACCGAGCCAGCCGCATGCCCCTGATTAAGGTCGTGTCGATACTTTTCAGTGACGTCTGTCATCCTAATCCTGGAGGGCTGGTCATTGCCCCGCAGAAACTCCCATGTTCTTTTCTCGGACATCATGGAGTTCAAGGGCACATGAAGGACCATGTCGGTCTAGAAACTCCCATGTTCTTTTCTCGGACATCATGGAGTTCAAGGGCACATGAAGGACCATGTCGGTCTAGAAAGAACCAGCCAGGTGTTCACTTAACGTCACTCAGGACACGTAAGTCTAACTTTACATTTCGTCATCACCACGTGTGCTTTGCTCCCGTGAAACTCTATCCTCGGAAGCTCTGCGGTGGAGTACACGGTCAACACGTGTATAAACTCATCAGTGGTCCTCATGAAGCCGAGCTTCATTATATCCTAGGTTAAGACAAAATCTCCCGGGTCCTAGCAACTTGCAGGCCAGGGATCCAAAACCTGGAGTCTAATGATTCAGAAAGTGTATTATCTGGTGGGGGAGGGGAGGATTCCTGGGTAGCTCGGTAAATTAAGCTTGATTTCAGCTCAGGTTGTGAGTTGAGCCCTGCTCAAGCCTCAAGCCCCGCTCAAGTGCTGAGCCTGCTTGGGATCCTCTCTCTCTCCTGCTTTGCCCCTCCCCTTCTCACTCTCTGTCTCTCAAAACTACATAAATAACCGGTAAAAAAAAAAGAAGTGTGTTATCTGGGGATTTAACCTCAGCTCCAGGAGCTGTGGGTGATACAGAACCCACTTCGTTTTTCTTTAAGACTGGACTAGGAGATAGATATCTTATATCTTTAGTGGATGAGACGGCAGATGGTGTACCCAACATCTAAGAGACTAAGTGAACCAAGAAAAATAAAGGGCAAGAAATGGATATGCATAGGCATTTTCCAATGAAGTCACCACGTCTTTAGTGTGTCAGTCAGAATGTGCAGGTGTGAGTGAGAGAAACCAAGCAGAAAATATTGGCCAGAGCTGACTGACTAACTCCAAACGGGTCCAAGAATCAGGTTTGTAGACCATGCAGCCAGAGCCAATGCCGGAAACAATGATGCAAAACTGGTCTGGTAAAGGCACCACGGGTACCATTGTTCAGTTGAGTCACTGCAATTAACACGTCCGATTTCATCAACCCTGGTCATGGAACCCCGGGTTAGGAGACATTTCTCCATTGGCGCCTTGCTTTTCTTCATGTCTTACAAACAGAGGTCCTGGTTGCCTTTGTTGCAGACTATCCATCCAGGACAAAATGTGCATATTTTAAAGAGGTGCTGTTTTTCATTATATTGAATTAACAAAGATGCTGGTGAGGGTGTGATAAAATGGTCACTTCCATTTTGACAGCATGCACAGAGGATGAATTGTCACCAACATGACTGGGAAGGTAATTCAGTGAAATGAACGACAACCTTCAAAGATTTTTGTATCTCTAGTTTCCCAGAAATCAAATGACTAGATCTACCTCACAGACATCTTCTCAAATATAGAACGTAATTTACAGCCAAATATATTCTTCCTAGTGCTAAAAGAAACAGACCAAACATCCATAAGAGAATATAAAAATCTGTGCAGTTATATCTGCTATGGAATACTACATAGCCTGCTCCAAATAAAGGTTCGGCAGTTACCTAGAGTATATATAGCAAAATACCAATGTATGTTGGTTTACATATTTGATTGTAACTACATTTATCCAATTTGACCGCATATCCAATTTAATCGTAACTATGTAAATGAAACACACAAAAACCTACGGAAGGAAAAACATAACTGGATGGAAATAGACCAAAATTTTAATAGTAAAATCATATATATACATATGGTTTTACTGTCATATATATATATGTGTATATATATATATATATATACACATATATATATATAAAACTGTTTTACTGTTTTTTACTGTTTACTGTTTACTGGTTTTACCTATATATATATATATACTGTTATATATTTACTGTATAACGGTAAAACCAGTAAACAGTAAACAGTAAAAAACAGTAAAACTGTTATATATATATATATATATATATATATATATATATATATATATCTCCTTGGAAGGTAAAGACAATATTTCCCTACAGAACAAAGGTTAGACATGCTTACTGCCTATTATAAAAGATCCAGTGTGTTCCCCTGTGTTCAGGCATCTGTCTGGCCCATCTGCTTTGCTCCCATGAGAATTAGGGCCAACGGCACCTGCTGTATGTGCGAATGTTCATGATGTTTGATGTGCTTTGAGTAATAGAGCCCTGTGTCTCTGACCGAAGGGTTTAGCATCTTCTACCAGCATCCATGAAACTGGCAGGTGAACCTATTAGCCTGTAAGTAGAGTGAAATTTCAAACCTTTAGTCCTTACACCTCGCTGCTGCTGAAATTGCTCCTTTGCTGTCTTTAGAAATGGAGGACCGTCACTAGAACGGAAATGGCAGTCTCGGACTTTTCTCTTCTGATCTTCCGATTCTAAGTTCATGTGACAGGTGCTTCTAACTGGTGGCCCCTAGGTCATGTGATGCCTGATGTAAAGGGAGTCCGGGAAATCCAATATTTATTTTCCTATAGTTTCCATAGTGGGAAAGTCTCCAAACATAGCTTGTTCAGGATAACAGGAAAAAAAAAAGACAAATGTCCACTACATCAGTAGTTATTCTAGATTTCTCCAATTGATATATGACAGGAATTATTAGGACTTTGTCAAAGGTTAAGTCCAAAGACAGAGGTCTATAATGTTCTTCAGGGAAAAGCCCTAAATTCCATGACTCGTAGCAGAGATGTTAGAGCCACTTGGCCGAAAATACACCAGATGGCACTCTAACTAGTAATGATACTTCTGCTTTCCCCCTGACTGTTTTGGGTGCTTTGTCAGGGCACAGCAGGATCCTTCTAGAAAAAGAAGAGGGATGTGGCCAGATTCCAGTTTCTCCTATCATGTTTCACAAACAAGATGGCTTCTTATTTGGCCATGGGTGATGCTGGGGTAGGAGGGGGCAGGTGCTACAGGTGTCCAAGGCCTACCACAACCACAAGTGTGACTCAGTCAGCACCACTGGGGCAGCAAGGGGACGGCAGGACTGGAGGTGGGAGGATTCTCTAAGAGGATGGTGGGCTGGTGGGAGTGGGGATGCAGCACTGGGGGAGAGAGGATCCTAGAAAATCGTATTTGTTCGAGGTGTAAGTCTATTCATTGGGTAGAAGCCTTGATGTGTGTGTGTGTGTGTGTGTGTGTGTGTGTGTGTGTGTGTGTGTGATGCTTAAGAGTAGCATACGTGTAGGGACATGTGCAAATCATAAGCTCAATTAATTATCCTAAAGTTAAGATACCTGGGAATTCCTACCCCAGGTCAAGAAATAGAACATTAGCAGTACCCAGAAACTCTCTCAAGTGCCTCCCAATGACCATTTCCATCCCTTCGCCTAAGATAACCACTACTCTGATTCTAATATCTTGTATTAGTTTGCTTTTTTGAACTTCATAAAAAATGGAATTGTATGTACGTGCTCTTTTGTGTCTGGGTTCTTTGCTCGACGTTACGTTTGTGGGATTCACCCATATGTTTGCATGTGACAACGGTCTGTTCATTTGTACTGTTATATAGTATTCCATATATTGCCATAACAAAAGTTATTGATCTCTTCCACAGTTTATGGAATTTGGGTGGAGTCCAACTTTGTCTATGACAAATAATGCCACCTGAACATTTTTTGATGTCTTTGCTATTTCCATTTGGGTTAAGTGTATACTAAGAATAGAATTTTCTGGGGGTGCCTGGGGGCTCAGTCGGTTAAGTGTCTAACTTCTGCTCAGGTCATGATCTCATGGTTTGTGAGTTCAAGCCCCGCATCAGGCTCTTTGCTGACAGCTCGGAGCCTGGAGCCTGCTTCGGATTCTGTGTCTTCCTCTCTCTCTGCCCCTCCCCTGCTCACACTCTGTCTCTGTCTCTCAAAAATAAATAAACATTAAAAAAATTTTATTTTAAGTTTCTAAAATGAATTTTCTGGTCCTAGGATATTCATGTGAAGAACTGCAGTACATATTTCCAAAAAACTTTCCAGAGTGGCCGTCACGTCTTACATTCCATCTGTTCTGGGGTTAAACCTTGCGGGACATCAAACACCTGAAAATGTATGGAATGTTCCACCTTGGATCATCAAGCTTCTTTGTGTGCTTAACCGATGCTGAGGAGGAAGAATTCTCTCTGCCCTTCAAGACCCTTCTGGCTGGACTAAGAAGCCAATTGCCATTGACATGAGACAGACTAACAGGAGAAAACCAAATTTAATTTTGTGTGTGTGTGGAATCCACGTAGACGTGGGAATTCCAAAGGCAGTCAGGCAAAATGAGGTATATGTGTGAGTTTGAATTGAGGAGAAGTGGCGAGGGGTCTGGGACTTCAAAGGAAAGAATGCACTTCACGGGAAGATAAAGAGCAAATGTTTGTAAACGAATGTATACTGGGCCCTTCAGAAACAGTAGGACAGAGGACTTTGATCACACAGCCCTTGCTAGGCTCCTCCCTCTCTACTACTCCTCATATCATAACATAGTTAACGGTAGTGATCGCTCTCTTACTGGAGCAAGTCCTCTATCTGAATTCTTTTTGGCAGTCCAGTGGGGAGGTAAAGAGCTTTTTTCTGAATTTGCTGGGTTTTGATTGCATTTAACTCAAAATGACCTTCACGCCCGAGGGGCCCACCTTGGGTCTGCCTGCCCTTGGCCCCCATGCTGAATCTGTGGGCTGAATGTATGTATAGGAAGGGCTCGTATTTCACATCTTTCACATCTTTCTTTGTCAGATTGTTCTTTCCTTCTCCCTTACTTTGTTTCGTCCTGAATCACTGCCAAAGTCCTGAATATAGTCCCCGAAGGGTGAGAATTGCTAACTAAGTGTCACTATTTGGTTCAAACTAGGTTCAAAAACTCACGGGGAGCTCAGCTCACTAACTTGGCCACACCATCAATTTCCTTCAGGAAAGTTTATTTTTTCCCCCTTGGGGAATGGTTTTGCATATATCTCTCTTTTTTTACAATTTCAAAGACACACATTGAAACATGGAAGATGATAGTTGGAAAATAGCATTTTTTTAATCATCGTCTCCTTGGAGATATAAAATAGCCACAGTAAATGTGAACACTTTGTTACTTTTCTTCCTACTTAATATTTTTAAACACAAAACACACAAAAAAAATTGGCTCCTACATGTTTAATATTTTTCCTCTTAAAATCGCACAGGAAACCTGACGCTAGCTCTTGGCTAATTTGGCCTTCCTGTTTGGCCCACCTGCAAAGAATGCTGCAAATGATGCCATGTGCCTCTGGGCAGGTGTCAAGATGAGCCTCTCCGAGCGGGGACCATTCTAAGAATGATGGATTTATCTTCTGCGCCATTTGTTTGTCAGAGTTAATAATGCCCGTGTCGTCAGGCAACAGGGCAAGCTGAACTTGGAAGGAGGTCAGGAAATACAAGCCCGCAATCAGCAGTCTGAAGTATTAGAGGTCTAGTGGTGTCTGGGGAGCCAAAAATGAGCCAAGGTCTGGGAATCAAGACGCCATCATGGCAGCAGGAAGTCCACCTGCCTCTACGGACTAAAGTGCATTAAGACCAACTTCATTATGGTGTCTTGGAGGCAGCAGGAGTGTCCAATAGTTCGGCCGAGGGCCTTCGGCTGCGTCCTGCCACTTGCCACCTGCTGATTTGCAGCAGACAATTTTGCTTCTCAGAGTCTTAGTTTTCTCATCAGTGCAAACGGGGACACTACCAGTGTCAGCCTCAGCGGGTTATTGCAAAAGAACACTAATGGGGATGTGGTCCCTGAGATGTGTCCAGGGAATAGTAAGCACTCAATACATCCAGCTAGTATTTTTTGTGTTATCATCTTGAGGAAGTACTTTGACCATTGAACTAGACGATATCCGTGAAGCTCCTGGCAGAGAGGGGTTGGCCATGGTAAGTGCTAAACTGATGAGAGCAGTTAGCATCAATACCAAGGAAACGTGAATGTCATCACGAAACACGACATTGAAGACCATTTTGTGACAGGAAAGAGTGTCATTAGGTACTGTCCCAGGGCAAAGGTAGGATGTGAATAATTGCACGCACACAAAAATCACTTTTTGCAAGTTAATTAATTAGGTGCACACACACCCATTGGACGAGGTGAAGGCTGTGTACCGAAAGAGAGGCCATAGACGATAATGGCTAGAGTGACAGATTCTGAAACTACGTGTCGCGGGTTTTGACCCTCGTATTGCCGTTTATTAGTTGTGTGACCCTGGTGCATTACTTAATGTCTCTGTGCCTCAGAGACACATCTGTTCAATCCCCCACCTGTTAAATCATTGTTGGGTTTAATGTGGTCAAGGACTGTTGACCATCTTAGAGGAGTTAATACACGTAAAGGGCTCAGACTTCTCCCCGGAGCGGTGAGTGACATCTACGTGCTTGGTGATGCTACGCGCATGGATTGCTTGTGCAGCAGGATGCTCGGAAATCAGTTTCTTCTTTATTTTCCGACCTCAGAAGTTGTTTATTTTACAAACTAGAAAATTAAGATCGAAATCAGTCGAAGCAGTGTTTCTCAAACTTTCCTTCATGTTTCTTTTTAAGGAAACTCTGTAGACGTCCTTCTGTAATTGACCCTCCTCTGTGAAATTTTAGTATCACAGATACACTGTATATCCATTTATGTACTATATTTATATCTGGGCTATATTCATGAAAATTATCAGCTTTTCTTTTTCTCTCCAAGAAGTAATTTTGCTTGGAGCGGGGAGTGATATCACCCCCACTGAGCACACATTAGTTAAAATGAGAGAAACAAACAAATATTGATGGCCAAGGAAGAAAAATCTAGTGTAGGAAATTTAGTAGGTCCAAACCTTGGTCCCAGCAATTCAGACGCATGCATGAATCCGTTCCTATTTCATGGGTTATTTACCATAAGGTCTTTTTTAGGTTTTCTGCCTAGAATAGAAATGAGCAGGCAGTTCTGGCCCCAAAATGGCCTATGGAGAAATGAGTATTGCTGTTGAGAGAGTAGAGGCATTAAGGTCAGGAATATTATTCATTATCCAGCTTCATTAATTTTATGTGAAGAATTTTTAGAATCTCATACTCAAATGCATTTATATACGGGTCCAAAACTGCCTTTGGAACCAGATGAATGCCTCCTGTCCAAGAAGATCAAAAAGACTGGAAAGATAAAAAAAAAAAAAAGAAACCAAGGCTTCTGATATGTCCCAAGGAAGGGGAAAACCCAGTATGTGAGCGATCTTGGATGTCTTCAAAGCGTTGGAAAGTAGGTTCAACCCACTTACAGTCTGACTTAAAAAATAAGGATGTGGGGGGCGGGATACCTGACTGGCTCAGTTGGAAGAGCATGTGACTCTTGATCTCAGGATCAGGATCCTGAGTTTGAAGGACAGAGAGAGAGGGAGACACAGAATCCGAAGCAGGCTCCAGGATCTGAGCTGTCAGCACAGAGCCCCACGCGGGGCTCGAACTCATGAACCATGAAATCATGACCTGAACAGAAGTCAGATGCTTAACCAATTGAGCCACCCTGGTGCCCCAAATAAGTCAATTTCTAAAGAGGAAGGATCAGAATATGGCCCACCAAAGTCTGACAGCCGTGACCTTAACGATAGCTTAATTTAAGAAACAAAACAACAAAATCCAAATGCAACACTTTATTATAAAATGGAACAAGACCAATGAGACCCCATAAAAACTTGAGACTGCATTTCATAACCTCAGAAGGGAATGTGACGCAACGAACGTTAAGGCCCCACAAGAATGTTGATATGAATCACCTCTTTTTCAAGCCCCACAAAGCACCAGGAGTGAGAGAAAATTGTAGTTCTAAGTGTAAATAAAGTAGGCAACATCCTCCGTCCTGGGGTAGAGCAGTAAACCCACACCCTAAAGAGTATAGCTTGTCTCATACTGTGAAACTGGTTTTACCACAAAATTGTAAGAGCCTTATAATTTAATTCATCCAACACATTCCTGAGTCATTGGAGGAAGAGTGGACAGCTTGCAGAAGTAGTTGGTTATATCCCGAAACACTCATCCACCGTAACAGGATTTGTCAGCGGTTTTCTGTTTTTACCAAGAAATAAAAAAAAGCTCTTGTCTCAGATACGTGAAGTTATCTAAAAAATTAAGCAACACAAATCATAGCATCCCAGTGATTGTGGGACCAGGAGTGTGAGTTTACTCTTTGCAGTTTTTTTAAGTTTACTTATTCATTGGGAGAGAGGGAGAGGGAGAGAGGGGAAGAGGGGAAGAGAGAGGAGAGAGAGAGAGAGAACACAAGTGGGGGAGGGTCAGAGACAGAGAGGAAGAGGGAGAATCCCAAGCAGGCTTCTTGCAGTCAGTACAATGGAGCCCAACATAGGGCTCAATCTTACCAACCATGAGATCATGACCTGAGCCAAGTTTAAGAGTCTGATGCTTAACCGACTGAGCCATCCGGGCGCCCAACTCTTTGCATTTCCATTAAAGCACATAATTACTAATTCTGTGAGTACATGACAGAGGATGACACAGAAATAGAACACACGGAGAATTAAGTGTTGCCTAAGTGCTAAAGAGCTAAGTGACCTGTTTTACATTTAAACTTACGATGCCAATGTATGTTTTTATTTTAAGGGCTGGCTGACCCCGTTTCCTTTTTCCATTACCATCAGTTTCTTAATTACTGGAAAATTCAAAAGTGATTTCAAATTTGACAAGATTTTTTAAGTCTTCGAGTAAAAAACCCTACATTGGTACAAAACAATGATTATTATTGCAATTTGGCCTCAGAATCCTGGGCTTCCTTTTAAGCGAACAAAAAAATATAAAAAGGTGTCACAAGCAAGAGAATTATGGGAGGAGATGGCTGAGCTCTGACATATAAAACTCGGAAACGCAAACATTCTGATTAGCAAAAGTACTTATTTGATTAGATAGCCATTGTTAACATTTAAATGTGCTAAAATGACAAGAAAAAGCTGTTGTGTTATTTAAGGAGAATGACCCTATACAATCAAGGAATTTATACAGGTTGTGTATGAGCGGAAAGACTCTAATAAGGTATCTAACCTCTCTCATTTCTTACTTTGGGAACTACGGGTCTATTTGCTGATAATTCTCAGCAAATCGCTGCCTCAACTCTGACTGTAAACTTCTGCAACCACATAACAAACTTCCTATTGGATATCTGCACTTAGACGCGCTAAACACAACTTGTGCTTAAACACGACTTGTGCAAACTGGAACCGACTGTGTCTCCCCAGTCCTTCCCTCACCTTATTTCCCTTCCAGTGTTTCGCGTTTCGGCGAAAGGCACCAAGCGGGACACATGCGTGCGGTCCTTGATCTGGGATTCCCCGTGTCCCTTATATCAGCTTGAGAATTTCTGCTATTTGTAGCTTCTGCACATCTCTAGAGTACTCTATCAGTCAGACCCCAGTAAGGAAAACCACACTAGTTATTTTAACCAAAAGAATTTAATACAAGGAATCCTTTCGGTGGGTATCGCAAGTCTGAAAAGGCCAAGGGAGAACATTGAGGTGACAGAGAGCCCCAGGAGGGGCTACCATCTCTTGGACTGGGGGAACAGAGAACAGAGGTTAGGGTTACCAGCATTTAGGAGCTAGTGGGAAGGACCCTGAAATTCTTGGGGCCCAGCCATTGAGAAGGGGTTACTATCTGCTTGCGGCTACCACTACAAGAGCTCAGGGGAGGAGTTACACCTGGTTGAGCTGGAGGCGGGAGATGGTTGGTATTGGTACCTCTAAAGGGTGTGATTAGGCTGGTTTAGGGAAGGCAGGGAAAAAGCCAGACCAATGGCCGTTTCCAAGATCAAGGGCTATTGCTGGTAATGGGATCAGCAAACACATAGGAAAGGGCAGCTCTTTTCTGCCTCCTTAGTCTTACTGTCCTCCCCCAGTGCTCCCTATGGGGGAAATCTAACAGGAGGCCAACGGGGAAAAGAGAAACATAGCTCATGGAGAGCCAGTGTGAGCATCCCACAGCAACATATGCAGACGTGTATTTGGTGGCAGGAGACAACAGTTGTCAAATGAGGACAATAAAACAATTTCATGTGATGTCCTTTATTCAAGGGAGAAGAGGCCGTGGATTGAGGGAGTCAGTGCCCCACGGTGCCGGGACACTCTCCCGAAGAGATGATGATTGCACAGAAGTGAGTTCTAGAGAGCGTTAGAAGCAGCACAACACGGAAACAGGGCATCCGTGGCTAGGAGGTCAGGAATTTCCTTCCAAGGCTAGCAGGTCAGTCAGGGAATAAGGAAAACGTATTTGGTGTGAACTACTTGGCCAGGGTTGCATAACTGACCTTACTTAGAACTACGTATCGGCACCGATTCCTAGCAGTTGGGGATTGACTGGGTGCAAATACTGCCTTTCTGGTCAGATGGATCATTTATAAGAATAAGAAAGTTGTTTCGGTTTTGGTTTGCTGATGTGGCATTCTGAGCAGGTCTGAGTCCATCTTGGACATAGAAATTTATTTCAACACAGCCTCCCGATGCATTTTCAACAAAAAGCCCGTTATTTCTACTTCCTTTGGATTTCCTCCTCTTCTCTCCACCCCCACTGCTGCTGTCCTGCCTTAGGTCCTAGTATCTGTCTGCTGACCTAATGCAGTGGCCTCCTAACTCATCTCATCTTGCTGTTTTCTCTCTTGTCTGCCTCAAATCCACTTTCTTGGTCTAAGCTCAGGTCTTGATCTCAGGGTGTAGGGTTGTGAGTTCAAGCCCTGTGTTGGGTTCCATCTGGGGCATGGAGCCTACTTAAAAAATTTTTCTTAAAAATTGAAAAATGTATCCATCATGAATAAAGTTATCCATTATGACAGTGTTTCACCATGAGGAGTACCAGAATCTATCACCCTAAAATATGCCTCTTTGGCACATGGGTTATTCTGAGCTAATGGCCTTTGAGAACCAATAGGTGCAAGAAAAGCTTGAAAAACAGAGCACAAGTTTTCCTTTTATGAAGGAAATTTACATCTATAAAGGAAATTGCAATTTGTGGTGCACTCTTACCTCTTAGCTGTAGAGAAGACACTGACTTAAATCTGCCTGACAAACCTTACTGAACATCCCTTGTTTGCAGCACCTTCCCTGGTCACCTGTCCGTAACTCGCTTCCCCCTTTCCTTCCATCCCCTCCCCAGATCCTCTTTTCCATCAGCCTAAGATTGTATATAACCTAAATGCTAAACACCTCTTTGACTTCCACATCCCCGAGCTTCTTCTATACAGATATGAGATACAACAAGCTTCTCTTCATTTTTCTCTTGTTAACTTATCTTCTGTTAGAGAACCCCAACCAAGAACCTAGAAGGGTAGAAGGAGAAAGATTTTTTCCCCTCTCTGCAACCATGTTCCATTCCAACACTGTAATTCACCAAGTCCCCTTCTTTCACATTAAATTCTCCCATTGACCTCGATGAGGTTTTCTCTACCCTTGCACTGTTTTGAACAGGGTAATTCTTGGCTGTGATGTGCCGTTCCGTGCACTGGAATTTGTGTAACAGCGTTCCTGGCCTTCTACCCTCTAGATGCCAGTAGCTTGCCCCCACTTCTGATGGTGGCAATCAAAAATATCTCCAGACATTGTCAAATATCTTTAATTTTCAGTTAGACAACACAATTGTTTAGTATAAGCATGCCCCGTGCGGTATTTCAGAAATTTATCTAAAATTCAAATTTAACTAAACATCCTGTATTGAAAAAAATTCTTAATGTTTATTTATTTTTGAGAGAAAGAGAGAGAGCAGGGGAGGGGCAGAGAGAGAGGGAGACACAGAATCCGAAGCAGGCTCCAGACTCTGAGCTGCCTGACATGGGGCTCAAACTCACAGACCATGAGATCATGATCTGAGCTTAAGTTGGCTACTCAACCAACTGAGTCACCCAGGCGCCCCTAAACATCCTATATTTTTATTTGCTAAATCTGGCAGTCCTACCTGGGGGCCAAGTCATCGCTGGTTGAGACTCATTGGCCTAGAGTGTTCTTACCAATGGCAATGAGTCGATTGCTTTTTTATTGGCTTGTTTTTAAGAGGCAACCCTACATGGAAGCAGATGCTCTTCCATAATTATAATAGTTTTGTGCCTTTAAAACCAGACTGTAGGGGAGGAAAAAGAATCATTCCTCTTCTCTTCGAGGTTCTGTGGCTGAGAACCCTGCATAATGAAAGAGGCATTAATAAGAAGAAAACAAACTGAAGTTCAGTAACATGCGTACCTCATGTGTACATATGGGAGACCCAGGAAAACTGAGTAAAATCTCTTGAAGTGGCCCAAACCAATGCCTTAAACACCATCTCCAGCTAAAGAAAAAAGAAGATGTTTGAGGGTGGGGAAAGTTATGGGATGCTACCGGTAAAAACACAGTAAACAGCGTCATTTGTTCTCTAGACTTAAGCCATTGTCTTCTCCATTAATTGGAGAATTAATCTCCAAACGAGATTTAGAGTCAGTCTACTCTTCCAGAGGGAGACACCTTAAAAATAGAGATTTCTTTGCTAAGGGTAGGTGTCCTTTACAGAAAGGTAGATTCCGCTCTGTTTTCAGAGATTCTCCTGTGTGGCTGCAGGCTTTCAGTAACAACCAAGTCAAAACAATCCTCATGACAAACAGGCGTGTTTTAGGGTGGTGTATTCTGCTCTCCTTGGAGATGCAGTCTAGAGAGACATGCGGAATCCCATCAGATGAGTTTGGGTCCTGACAGGAAATTAAAGAAGCCTCTCGAGGTCAATCAGGGAGGAAGAAGTGTGGAGAAGGAAGCAATCTTAGCAGAGAGGTAGTGAGAGTGAAGAGGTCTGTCCACACCACTTAGTTAAAAGAGGTTACAAAAGAAGCTAAAAGGGGTTGCAGACGATTTGCGTAAGAGCATGAAGTACCCAGTGGAAATAACATTAATGCTTACATCTAAAGGAAAGACACCGAAAAGGTCTTAAGACGTTTAAAAAATGCAAAATCGAACCAAGCCAAAGGGGAAGTCAGCCGCAATTTTAGTGGTTATTGCACACTTCCACCTTCAACAGAAAAATTAGTTAATTCTTTTGTGTTTAAGAAAAACATTTTTTTAAAGCAACCCCTACACCCAATGTGGGGATGGAATTTACAGTCTCCGGATTAAGAGTCACATGCTGTATGGACTGAGCCAGCCAGGAGCCCAAAGAATTAGCTAATTCTTAAACTCCCAGGAGATTGGTCCTAATCCCAAATCCAAGGCAAAGTATGTAATTCTCGTAATAACACGTATAAAAGTAGCTCATCATGTTCATCAGTGGTGTAGGAAGAAGTTCCCTGAATACATGTAGGCTCAGGCCTTGGGTCCCGGCCCCTGTTCTTGGCCACTGAAGAAACTTCAATGATTGGAAGAATCCCGACAGTTTGCTCGGGATGGTTGAAACTAGCTCTCCCATAGGTGTGTGTGAGTGTTCTAATTCTGGGAAATTTTCACGCTTTGCTCTGATTGTGTTCAGAGATAGCGTGTGAGTATTTGGTATGATATTTAGTATACAAAATGTGTGTAATGTTAAAGAGATTCGGCAAATTAGAACGTTTGGCCAAGTCGCCTGGTGATTCCATTTAAGATACGTAACAGCATAGGGTGCCTGGGTGGCTTAGTTGTTTGAGCATCCGAGTCTTGATTTTGGCTCTGGTCGTGATCTCACGGTTCATGAGATAGAACCCCACGTAGAGGCTCTGTGCTGACAAAATGGAGCCTACTTGCGTTTCTCTCTCAAAGAGAGAGAAACTCTCTCTCTACCCTTCCCTCACTCATTCTCTCTCTCTCTCTCTCTATCTCTGTGTCTCTCTCGCTCTCTCTCACAATGAATAAACTTAAAAAAAAATATGTAATAAGCCAAATGATTTTAGACTCATTTAAAATAGACAATTTTAAAATTGAATATTATAAAATATTTGGCTGAATATATAAACAGTATCAGACTATTTAAGACAACTTAATACTTATTATGATAGTAAGTTTATTACATTTATAAGACCCTTTAGCTGGGAAAGTATTAATTGTTAGGTTCAGAACTGAAGTGTTTACAAAAGCAAATTAAATATAGTGATACTGGGCCGCCTGGGTGGCTCAGTCGGTTGAGTGTCCGACTTCAGCTCAGGTCATGATCTCACAGTCCGTGGGTTCGAGCCCCTCGTCAGGCTCTGTGCTGACAGCTCAGAGCCTGGAGCCTGCTTCAGATTCTGTGTCTCCCTCTCTCTCTGCCCCTCCCCCACTCATGCTCTGTCTCTCTGTCTCTCAAAAATAAATAAACATTAAAAATATATAGAGTAGGGGCGCCTGGGTGGCTCAGTCGGTTGAGCGTCCGACTTCGACTCAGGTCACGATCTCGCGGTCCGTGAGTTCGAGCCCCGCGTCAGGCTCTGGGCTGATGGCTCAGAGCCTGGAGCCTGCTTCCGATTCTGTGTCTCCCACTCTCTCTGCCCCTCCCCCGTTCATGCTCTGTCTTTCTCTGTCTCAAAAATAAAAACATAAACATTAAAGAAAAAAAAATTAAAAAAAAATATAGAGTAATACTTTAAGTGTAGTTTAAACATTTAGAGATAATTTAATTAACTAGGATGTAAATGGGACTGATTCTTCAAAGAGGTTAGTTTTTTCAATTTGAGTTGCTCAAGCTTTACTCAAAGATGCCCTTGAAAGTGAGCACATTCGGGGCGCCTGGATGGCTCAGTCAGTTGAGCGTCCGACTTCAGCTCAGGTCATGATCTCACGGTCTGTGTGTTTGAGCCCCGCGTCGGGCTCTGTGCTGACAGCTCAGAGCCTGGAGCCTGTTTCCAATCCTGTGTCTCCCTCTCTCTCTGCCCCTCCCCCAGTCTCACTTTGTCTCACTCTGTCTCTCAAAAATAAATAAATATAAAAAAATTAAAAAAAAAAAAGAAAGTGAACACATTCATGTATGTAAAATAATATGGCTTAAAAATTGACCTTCATCTGTCACTTGACTTATTACTTTAATTTGTTTTTATTAATCAGGAACATCAAAGAAAAAAATTGACCTTATCTGTGCTGAAAGATCGCAAATAATCCATGGTGACAGTTCTTGAAGATTATTTTTCATCAAAGTCAAGCCCGTGGCAGACATATGCGTTCTAACAAGTGAGTTTGGCCATCCCTAGCCTTTCTCAATAGCCACTGAAAACCAGATTTCAGTTAATGTCTTAAACACAGTATCCTACTTTTTCCCCACAGTACCCCATGTTGAGCCCTGAGTCCTTCCTGTTGGGGTGAGAACTTCCCTTTCACTCTTGACTTTGCTCCCGTCATCCCACACATCAGTACTGGAAGAGCAAATATGACTCAGAAACCGGTTCCCCAGGGTTGTAACATCAAATGAGACACACTGGGGTCATTACGCTGTAAACCAATGCCTGTGTTTCCCTGGGCTGGGTTCTCTAGAAGGTGTGCGGCTGACTGAATTGCCAGAAGAACGTTCGCAAGTGTGGGAAGAAAGGACTTGCCACCAGCCTTGACTTCTAGAGACCTTTCTCTGGGCCGGGACGGATTTTATGTGAATCAGAAATACCTCCGGAAGATTCAAGAAGCTGTAGGGGTGACGCAGATCTGTGGAGGGCCAGCATGGGAATCCTATACTCTGAGGTATGTGACCTTTCTGGAAGTAAGATTCCAAAGGTGTTAAAAATTGCTCTTGCTTTCCAAATGTAATTTCCCGTTCCTGTGAAAATGTCTCCTTTTTTTCTGCATAGCTTTCCGTGAGAGTGTGAAGTCAAAACGAAGTCTTGGGCGTTAATCTTTTTAATACACTTAATATTATGAGGTAAATCATTTTGTAATTCTACAACTCAAGCTAGGTGTAAGTAGAGAGTTATACAATATATATATGTCCCGATGTCTAGATGATGTTTGTGGGGGTAATTTGGATCTTGCAGGGACTTAGGAAAATGGAATTAACAGAGTCATGTTTTCTGATGTCAAACATCCAGAGGAAAAGTGAAAATTGCGCCCCACTGGATTTTCTAAACATGCAAAAGTAGACTGACTCTTCTGTGGAAAAGCAGGGACGGACTGACACCTTTGAACTTGGTATTTGAAAAGAAAATCACTACCAGCGATTATAAGTAAAGATTATCCCTGTATAAAAGAGGGACAAAGGCAGAATGTATATTTTTTGGCACTTTGAGTTTTTTCTTTTCATATCTGATGGATACAAAAACGCTTTCTTTCCCCTGTATTGAAAGTAACCTATTAGAATCAAATAAATTTTTAAATAATGTTTCAAAGACGTACACGTAGTGTACGAACTAGAGTAATGATGTCATTATTCACAATTTACTCCCTTCCCTCTCTAACACAATTAACTGGTTGTTCTGCATTTCATTACAAATGCTCAACAGAACCTTCTCCGGTGGTTCTTCTACTAAAGGCGGTTTCTCTGCGTTTGCAATTTTTTCCAATGCCGTGTGTGTGTGTGTGTGTGTGTGTGTGTGTGTGTGCGTGTCTTTATAGTAAATGTACTCGTTGATTAGTTTAAGCTTTAGATTTAGGCAATCTAAAGTTTGAGAAATTGCTTCACTCACTGTGGTAGAATGGAGAAACTTACTTTTTAGGGGGGCAACCCAGTGATTCTCAGGGAGAGGAGCAATTTACCTCCCTTGGGAGAAACACTGCTCTAGGCTAGTGCTTTTCAAATTTTAATGTGAGGACCGATCACCCAAGCTCTGGTTTCAATGCAGATTGTGGTTCTGTAGGTTTGGGTGGGGGTGAAGATTATGCATTTCAATTCCTTGATGCTTGTATTGTTGGTCCCTGGACCACACTTTAAGCAGCCAGGTTGTAATCTCCGTCCTGAGACCAAGTACGTTAAAAAAAAAAAGTCTCTTCCTGTGCAGTGCATATTGTTTGTTTATCGGGTGTTGATCTGGCAAGTAGTTGAGTCAAGGCAAGATAGGAAGAATTATTTATAAGCATTGCTGGGGGAAAAGTTTTTCCTCTACAAAATTTCTTCTGGTTGGTCTACGAACTAAATTGACATGAGACAGATTAACCGGAGAAAATCAAATTTGATTTTGTACGTATGGGAACACTACATATATTGTTTCTCTTGAGTCTACTGGATCTTGACTGCCTCTAGCTCAAAATAAGACTTCAGGGGCCCAAGTGGCATACCCTGGGGAGACTTACCCTGGGCCCCTTCAGGGTCAATGAGAATATCCCCAGAAGTGGAATAAATGTTTCACTTTTCAGATATATGGAGGACAAAGCAACTTGGAATGTACTACGATATTTAAAGACAAATCCGACACCCCATGTGCAAACACACACATACACACGCACCTCTAAAAATTCCTAACATGCCTAGACGCTCATAGGTAATTATTCAAAGCTCATAATTAATATCGAATCCAAGATAGTCTAAGGTAGTGTTGAAATAGACGTTATGGCCATGCGACTCCATATCACAAGTGGACGTGGATTCTAGGCCCTTCCGTCTGACTGCGCACACTTGTTCACTAACTCTAGTAACAGCAGTATGAAACATATGAGCACCTGGGAGGTTCACCATTTTCAGAGAGAAGAGAGTTGCCCACCCTTTTGGCAAAGAGTTTCTCAATTTGCAGGATTCCCCATTGATATCGACTTGGTTTTTGTTGTTTGTTTTTAAGGTAAACGTAGCCACCGCTGAGGATGGTAAAGGCAGTGGTAAAACTAGCTTGAGTAGCAGGTTCCTATGAGGAGTAAGTGTTAGATCTTCCATAGTGTCGCTGTGCCAAGGATGCTGTTTCCGGAAAAGAGGTGTGTATTCTGCTTTCTCATTACTCGCCAGCAGCCTCGACCCTGGGAGGTACTCATCTGGCGTGAGGGTGCTCTTACTGAGCTCTGCTGCAGGGACTCTGGTTTGACTGCTGGCTTTAGACGCTTTGCATTTTCAGTTGACTGAGCGATGATGTCCCAGAGTAGTGGGTCAGAGAGCCTGAAGAGAAGTGGGTCCTTGGAAATATTTTTTAATGTGTATTTATTTTTGAGAGAGAGAGAAACAAAGAAGGGGGAGGGGTAGAGAGAGAGGGAGACCCCGAATCCGAAGCAGGCTCCAGGCTCTGAGCTGTCAGCGCAGAGCCCGGTGCAGGGTTCGAACCCATGGACCGTGAGATCATGACCTGAGCGGAAGTTGGACGACGCTCAACCTACTGAGCCACCCAGGCGCCCCTAGAAGTGGGTGCTTTTAGATGAGAAGAAGGCTTAGCTTGTTTTCCGGAAGCTGGAACTGTAGTTGCATGTGGGAATTACAGGTGAATGGAAAAGACAACAACCTAACTTAGTCTTATCCTCTGGTGTTCTGAGGCAGTCTCTCTGCGAGACTCCCCCACCTCTGATTTTAGAGAGGGTGAGAAGCTCTGAAGTAATTCCTCAAATGTGTAGACACGATGTCCTCATCTGTCATGTAGGTGCCAGTCGCTTTGGCCTTGTGCCAGTTTCCTTCTACGTTTCCTAAGGCGTAAAGAATGCAAACCACCGAATGAGAACAGGACGAGAGCCGACCAGTTTTCCCCATTCATTCCCTGGTCCTATACTTTTTAAAAACATTTAAATTCCAATGTAGTTACCACACAGTGTCATATTAGTTTCAGGTGTACAATATAGTGACTCAATAATTCTATACCTCATTCAGTGCTCATCATGATAAGTGTCTCTTAATCAAAGCACACACGGGAGCACCCAGTGATGAGTAACTCAAAGGGGTGATCAGAACTGGGACGCTTACACCGTCTCGACAAAAGGACCACATATTTTCAGAGGAGCTATCAGACACAGCAGAAGGACTTTGATTTCTTAGGGTGGCAAACTGTGGAAGGCAGATATATGGGGGAGCTAATGGAAGGCAAGGGCTGCTGAGTAAATGTTATTATGTCTCTTCCTTTGGTGCCTTCTCTGGGCTGGCAAGGGTAACTTTTGTCCTTCTTGGCAGAGAGGGGAGGGGGAACCCCTTCACAAATTTATATCATGCTTTTAAGTAACTGGGAGGAAGGCAGAGAACTTTCCTTGTATCTGCTTCTTCTCTGTTGCCTTCAGCTCAGAATAATCATTATGCCAGGGGTGTATTTTGGGGTGCCTACACTGCATATATGTATACATCTATTGAGGAATAATTGACGTAACATTATATTAGTTTCGGGTGCGTAGCGTAATGCCTCCGTAGTTGTATGTGCTGCAGTATATTTGTATATTACCGCCAGTAACTCCAGCATGGTCCTCCTTACCCTTGGGTGGCCATTGTTTGACAGAAGGTCCCAGCGCCCAGGAGGCTATAAGGGTGACGTTCCTGCTTCCTCTGGGCTCTGCACTCACCTCTCGGGTGGTCTGAGGTGGTAGGAAGGTAGGCTTCTGATCTGCTCGATCCTGGCAGCGAGAATTCACCTTTTCTCCTCCTCGTTGGGGGAAAAGGCTTTCTTGCTCTCTCCTTCTTGTCATCACTGACCTCAGAGCTTCTCAGGTCTGATGCCCAGCAGTGGGGCCCCATTAGTCTTCCAGCAGTAAAGACAACATACTCTCAAGGAGACCTTGTTGGAGAAAGAATACAAAACAGATAACTATGCTCTGCCTCCATTTCTCCTCATTGCTACTCTTCTTTACAATTCAACCACTTCTGGAACTTTCTTTCATGTTACATAAAAGCTAAATGGGCCTAAGTCAACCTTGAAAATAAAAAAACCAACCCTATGCTTTTTTTTATTTGCCTTCCAGACAGGATTTATTAAGAAATTTCCAAATTCCAGCATGTGACAAAATGAGCCATCAGAAAGAAAGGCTTGAGATTAATTGTACAAATAGATGGACCCTTCAATACTGTTCCCTAAGATTAGTTAATCTGAAAAGGAAAAAAAGACTGTCTTGTTTTCTCTCTCTTTTTAAATTAATTAATTTATTTTGAGAGAGACAGAGACAGAGAGAGCACTCCAGCAGGGGAGGGACGGAGAGAGAGGGAGAGAGAGAATTCCGAGCAGACTCCGTGCTCAGCGCAGAGCCCAACGTGGGGCTCGATCCCACAACTGCGAGATCACAACCTGAGCCTATATCAAGGGCCAGATGCTCAACAGACTGAGCCACCTAGGCATCCCATTTGTTTTCTTTTTTTTGGGGGGGGGGGGGAGTACAAGTGAGTGAGGGGCAGAGAGAGAGAGAAAATCCCGTGAGGGAGGGAGAGAGAGAGAGAGAGAGAGAGAGAGGAGCAGGGCTCACCCCAAAATAATGGGACTCATGTTTTACCCGAAGTGGGGCTCGTGTTCCCAGAAGTGGGACTTGAACTCACGAACCGCGAGATCGTGACCTGAGCGGAAGTTAGATGCTTAACTCGCCCAGGCTCCCCCATCTTCTTTTGTTTCCCGAGAAGACATTTCATCAGTGCGCCCAGGCTCTTTACCTGAATCATTTTGCTTCAAAAAGCACAAATCCTTCTCAGAAATTTTTATGAAACCTCTCACGTGGTGTGGAGCTTCAGCGCGGAGATGGTTAATGAACAACTGACCGAGTCCCCCGGAGAGCAGGCAGAGTTCCACGAGCTCTTTCCCTACACTGGGAACCAGCGAAGTTCCGTTACTCTGTAGGAGAATTTTCACCACGGTGAAGGTGGGGCGGGGGGCGCGTCTGGCTCTTAGAGACACTGGTAATGGTGCACGCAGCTCAGGTATTGCTGCGTGGTTAAAATAACACCAAGTATTTCCCAGCTGTGATGTCTCCGCCACTGGGATTGGTGTCCAACATGATTCTGTAAATGATACACATAGAATATTTTAGCGGATCATTTACCTGCTGAACGTGTCATGACCTCCCCAGAGACACTCCTTAAATTTTAGGCCCTCGGAGAGTGAGATACAAAGTGGGCAGGGGCAGGGTTCTAGCACCAAGTTTGGGAGTCTTTTTATTATCTATCTATCTACCTATCTATCTAGTTAGTTAGTTTGAACTAGAGAGAGAAAGCATGAGCTGGGGAGGAGCAGAGGGAGAGAGAGAATCTTAAGCAGACTCCACACCCAACACAGGGCTCGATCTCCTGACATCATGACCTGAGCAGAAATCAAGAGTTGGACACTGAACCCACTGAGCCACCCAGGTGCCCTTGGGGTATTTTTAAAACCAGGCACACGGCGAGACGAAAGTTCACAAAAAGTGGTCCCTGATGTGTCAAGTTTCCTGAGTTTCTGATGCTCCTTAACGAACATCAGTGTAAGAGTTGCAGTGTTTCATTAAGGGTTACCTTTATTATGGGGGCTCCTTTCTTTCACCTCTGCAGTGGTTCCCAACCCTCTCTATGCCTTAGAAACACCCAGGGAACTTTTTAAAATAACACTAATACCCCCGCCTTACTCCCCATACCCTCTTCCCTAGATTCTAATTCGGTTGGCTAGTGATGGGACCCGGGGCCTGTACTTTAAAAGGGCCCTAGGGGCGCCTGGGTGGCTCCATCGGTTAAGTGGCCGACTTCGGCTCAGATCATGATCTCGCGGTCTGTGAGTTCTAGCCCCGCGTCGGGCTCTGTGCTGACAGCTCAGAGCCTGGAGCCTGCTTCCGATTCTGTGTCTCCCTCTCTCTGACCCTCCCCTGTTCATGCTCTCTCTCTGTCTCAAAAATAAATAAACGTTAAAAAAAATTTTTTTTTTAAAAGGGCCCTAGTGCTTAGTCAGGGTTGAGAACCACTGGTTCTCACATCAAGGATACAGTCTGGTTAGAGGGACCGGACTTAACACGCAGGAAAAAGGCCAGTGAGCAGAGTGAGGTGCTGTGTCGTTCATGCTCTCAGTAGGACAGATCAAGGAGGTTCCTTGGACGTGAGCCATGAAGTGGGCCTTGAGGGACCCATAGTGCAACTGGGAAGTCACAACGGTGGCAAGCAGGTAGCTAAGGTGGGAGTGAGGCCGTTGGACTGAAAGAGAGGCCAGAATAGGGGGAAGAACAATTGAGGGGCTTTGAACATGGCAAAAATCATGGCCACCTCACTCTCTTAGGAAATGGGGAACATTAAGCTCAATCTCCATAATAATGGACGCAAATTAAAAAAATCACGCAAATTAAATAGACGCAAATTAAAACAGGGTGATGTGATAGACCATACCTGGGCTGGGGGACGGATGGCCAGTGGTCAGGGAAGCCTGTCTGAAGAGGTGACGTGTGGGCTGAGACATGATTTATCCTGGAAGAGAGCCAGCCGTACACTCACAAGCAAGTGCAGACAGAATACAGAAATGCACGTGGAATGTTCCTGAACTAGCTGGGAAGGATGAGATGGGAGAGAAAAGTCCGTTCACTAGCGTGCTCCCTTCACTCTGTGCCTCAGTTTTCCAGGTTGCACGGAGCCCAACTCCAGGGGACACCATCCCCACAAGTCAGTGGATGTGAACTCACACACACTCTTGGTACATACCCTTCTCTTCCTTCCCTTCCGTCTCCTCTTTTCCACCTTCCCCTGCATGTCCACTGAAGTCTCGTGGCAGTCTCTCCTTCGATCTGTTTCTTTCTTGTTCACCATTATTGTTGTATGACAATGGCTTGAAGTCTTTGCTTGTGCCCTTTTCTCTATTTTCTCACTTTTGCCCACCCTCCTCCAAGGACCCACCCTTACCTCCCTTGATTCCGGAGCGCAATTTCCCCTTTCTTTCTGTTCCCTGGGGTCATCTGCAGTGACCTCCACACCCCCAAGCATTCCCTCTCTTCTCCGGACCTCTGCCTCTGCTCCAAATCAACCACCCCACATGACCGCTCGTGACTTCTAGGGACGAAGCCCAGTCTGCAACAGGTAGGATTCGGTGACTCTGCCTCCTATCCCAACTCCGTAACTGGTCCCATTTCCCACTAGATCATGCGTGCTGACTCTGCTCTCATCCTCCTTCGTGTTTCTATCTGCTTGTCTCTGTTTCCAAGTCCATCAGGCTCCACCTGGTTTCCATGTGTCGTCCATTCAGTCTGTATCCCAGGGTGAGCTGCTCCTCCCAAGCCCTTGCCTGACAGACCTGTTTCCTAACCTTCGTTCTTTGCCCCTGTCACTTTCCCCACACCTCCCTGACGACAGATGTGCCGAGGAGAACTGCAAACCTGTCTGGTAGTCTAACGCGTTTCTACATAACCTGACGCTTCAGGCAATTTGATGTTTTTTGTTCATCTCATGCAGCGCTTTTCATGAATGGCTGTCCCAAATCTTCCCCACCAGGTTCCAGAACCTCTTCTATCCTTGTCTCAGTCTTGTCTCCTGTGTTACTAACCTGCTCATCTAGTTAAACGTAATGGTGGCTCGTTGAGTTATCTGTCTATGCCCGTTTATTTACGATAGATACGTATTGGCATAAAGCATGGAGATCAAAACTTCAGGCTTCTGGGAGAAAAGTTTGACCGACCTGAAACGTTCTTTCTATCCCAACCACCTGAGTTGCCTCCCGTGCTTTGCTCAGAGCCCGGATTGTCATCCTGTTTAAGGCCAGGGCTTCCACTGCTGTTCATTCCCTTTCATGACCACCTCTGCCCATCTTCCCTGGCTCCTCATGTTTTAAATAATTACAAGAGTACTTTACCTTAATGGAGGGCTTGTTATTATGGGTCTGATCTGAGCTGAGTGTTTCATCTATGCAGTCACGTTCCTGTGACCTGATAAAGAAGATTTGGTGATCATTATTTTTTAAAGTGTCTATTTATTTATTTTGAGAGAGAGAGCAAGAGTGCACATAAGTGGGGGGTGGGGGCAGAAAGAGACAGGAAGTCAGAGAATCCCAAGGGAAGCTCCACGCTGTGAGCACAGAGCCTGATGTGGGGTTCGATCCCACAGACCATGAGATCCTGACCTGAGCCGAAATCGAGAGTTGGATGCTTAACCAACTGAGCCACCCAAGTGCCCCAAGAAGATGTGGTTATTAAATCTAGAAGGGAACAAAGCACAAAGAGGCTAAGTAAGTTGTCCAGCTAACAGTACTCTTATGTGGCAGTGTTGAGATTGGAACCCAGAGAGTTTCTTTCCAGAGCCCGCGTTTCTGACCACGCGATAGCACTTTGCCTACGGATGTGCGGAATGAGGACGAGACCCTGCTGCCTCCCTCTGTGCTCCAGGAGCTCTGTCTTGGCTTTTACTGCCAAAGTGACGACAATTGCTCTCCAGTCACACCCTCTGATTCCTCGTAGACCATGTGCTCAGGCCCCAGTGTTCTGCCTCCTGCCCCATCACTCTATGAACACTGATCTTTGGATACTTATTCAGGATCAAATCCAGAGTCTCTCCTTACACTTCATACCCTTACGTCCATTTTGCAACTTTTCCTTCTTTGCATCTGGACCAAATCTTTTTCTGGTTTCTCCTGCAGCCTCTCGGACCATTATTCCTTTACCTCTTGGCAGATATTGCTATATCCAGGTCAGTTTGGAGAAGAATCTGGATACATAACCAGGAAGGCTTGGACACCAGGTGATCAGGGCGGAAAGGGGACAGACCAGCCTCCTGAGAGTGTAGACTGTAGCTTAATTGGGGTGCAAGTGGAACACAAAATAACCTCAAATGCAAAGTCTTGCAGCCAGAAGGCATTCTGAAGGCTGTTTTTCAAACTGCCTGAAGTAATTACAGCCGGAAGAATGGATGTATTCCGTAGTCATTCCCCTTGATTTCATTGCTGGCACTGCTAGTTATGAGCTGTGTAACCACGGGCGCGGAAGGCAACTTCCCTCAGTCTCACCAATACAAAAGGGGCATACGGTTTTGCTCGGAGGGTTGTGTGAGGGTTAAATGAAGTAGCTGAAGGACTCAATAAAGGCGAGATCACGTTACGACTCATTCATTCCCTTACTTGTTCACCAAATAGACATCGGATGCCTACTGTGTGCCAGGCATATGCTGGATGCCGGGGATAGAATGTTCTAGTACAGACACAGTACCTGCTTTCACGGAGCTTACAGTCTAGCTGGGGAGATAGCTGTTAGTAATACTCGTGCCTTTCTTCACTTAGATCAAGGGTACAGAGAAGGCGGTGGTAAGAGACGAAGTTGGAAAGACAGGATTTGGGACATCCGAAGAATCGTGTGTCAGCTCGAGGACAGCATCCTAACCCAGCGGGTCATCAAGTGACCAAACGTTTCGGGAGGGAAGTGACAGGAAGCTGCCGTTTTGGCGGTCGGACTGGGGGCTGGAAGGGGGAGACAGGAGGAAGCAAGGTCAGTTAACCACCGGTTTTGCAACAGTCTTGGTGAGAACAACGAAAATCTGAACTAGTGCTTTGCCAGTGAGGATGGGCACAAGGCACCAGGGGATGGAAGTATCATGACGATCTCCCAAGGTCTCCACCGGTTTCCTCCTCCCCCAGAATCCCCCAAGTTCCAGAAACTTCAGAGGCCAACAGAATTCACGATAACTCTTCCCTCAAGGCAAAAGACAGCCTCTTCCTCTTTCTGGGCCCTAGCTTTTGTATTGGGCTTCCCTTGGGTCCCCATCCGTGCTTTCATGACCCCGAGCTGCCCCCTGGTGGAGTCTGGGAGTTTACAACAGCGCCCAACCCTTCCCGTGGTTCACTCCACCAGCCACTTGGGGGTCCAGCTGAACCAGGATGGCACTTTACTTTTCAAATACAGGAGCTCTGTGCCTGGGACACAGGAAGCTCAGGAAAGATTAAAAGATAAGATCAGGGTGGTGTTTTAAGGACGGTCGCTTGAATGGGATTAAGGAAGAACTCAGCCCTACCGGGTGTCTCTTGAAGGCAAACTGTCTACTTGTCCCCTCCTCCTTTCTGATGAGGACTCTCAGTGAAGCCCACGCAAGGGGGGCTTTATTTGGTGTCCTATGGGAATGTGGGCCCAGCGTTGTCAAAGCTTTAAATGTTTTAAGAGAAGTTGGGAAGCCAGATGAGTGCATGAAATGTGCCAGGATTTTTAATGTTGTAATTTAAAATCTTAAGAAGAAAGAAATTAACTCTATAGCCACCTGCTTTCAAGTTCAGTATGGTGGTCTATCAGTTACCAAATGCTAGTCCTATAAAGGATGAGTCGTAATCTGTGGCAAATTTGCACCGATTTATGGTGAAATTAGAAGAAAAAAAAAACAGACAAAGAAGCAGGGTTTTCCATACAGCGAAATCTGTCTCATATAAAGGATGGCTTTTTTTTTCCCCCTCTTCTGTGACTGTGTCCTTGTATATTTTGTTAAAATAGTTTTGCTCTTACATTTATGCTAAAACACCCTTTATTTTACTAAATGATGATGTTGTTTCTCACGGATTTACTTGGCAAAATTAAGAGTTGGCGACTCAGCATCACTGTTGTGTTTCGTTCTGTTTTGTTCGTTGTTGAGATCTAAGTGGCTGGGCGCCACTGCTAAGATAAGGGCTGAACGCCGTGGGGTAGTGTTTGCGCTTCGAAAGGACTTCCCCACCACCTCGAAGTGGATGGGGCAGATGCGTTGGCTGGGGAGAGACTGGAGGGTGGCAGTCACAGGGTGTGACGACGAAATGGAATTTCGCCTCATTCTTTTGTCTGGTGACTGAGGACACCAAGGCGCACGACGGGGAGAGATTTGTCCACGGTCGCCAGGCGGCTAGTTGCACAATCACGACTATAACCCAGTTTGCTGACAGCAAACGCGTCCTTTCGAATGCTCTGGTCGTTTGCACGTCAGCCCCACAGAACCTGGAGACGCTGCTGAGCCCAGCTTGTGATGAGGCCTAGGCACGGGATGACCCCAGGGTAGCGGAAGGGGGGTTGTGTGGTTGGGCATTTCTACTGCATTTTGGACCCCTGTATCATGCCCATTTCTTTGGGGGCACAGAACTTTGCCTCTTATCTGCTATTGAGCTGACTTGCCTCTGGGATGTTTCTTTTGTGAGCGGGGCCTTGGGTTTAAAAGTATCTTACTATTAGGGCGCCTGGGTGGCTGAGTCGGTTGAGCGTCCGACTTCGGCTCAGGTCATGATCTCGCGGTCCGTGAGTTCGCGCCCCGTGTCAGGCTCTGTGCTGACAGCTCAGAGCCTGGAGCCTGCTTCACATTCTGTGTCTCCCTTTCTCTCTGCCCCTCTCCCACTCATGCTCTGTCTCTTTCTCTCAAAAATAAATAAACGTTAAAAAAATTTTTTTTAATAAATAAATGTCAAAACAATTTTTTTTAAAGTATCTTACTTTTGAGGCGCCTGGGTGGCTCAGTTGGTTGAGCATCCAGCTCTTGATTTCGGCCCAGGTCATGATCTCATAGTTGGCAAGTTCGAGCCCTGCGTTGGGGCTCTGCGCTCACAGTGCAAAGCCTGCTTGGAGTTCTGTCTCCCTCTCTCTCTCTGCCCCTCCTCTGCTTGCATGCACGCGCTCTCCCTCAAAAATAAATAAACATTAAAAAAATCTTACTTTTAAAAGCTCACCGATTATGATATTTGGCTATGTTAGAAACATGAATTGCTTCGCTAACGTACCACTCAGCTTTCTCACTGGTGCTCATTACCCCAATCTGTGCTTCTTTAACATTGTTTTCTCACTGTTGAACGTGTGTGTGTGTGTGTGTGTGTGTGTGTGCGCTCACTCTATATTCCCAACTGGTAAGTACATTTTGCATGGTTGAGAGTATTTTGTACACCTGTCCCCGGCAACTGCGACTGGGACACAGCAGAGGTCTGACCTTGTCGCCAAATTACAGAACGACTGAATAAGCAGTAATAATAATTTCCATAAATTGAGCATGCCAGGTGTGATTCTAAGTGCCTTTTTTTTTCACACTCTCTAATTAAAATCAGTCTGAGAATATTTAGTATTTGCCTACCATGTGCCAGTGCTGTGTTACATACTGGGGGTATGAATGGAATAAATTCAAACATTACGTGGAACAGTATAGCCTCTATCCACACGAAGCTGGCAGCCAGTGCCTTCCCGCACTCAATGCTGCCTCAACCCCTCCCGATTCGTGCTGGTCTGCAGCGTGCCATTATACAGAATTAAGACAAGAGTGGACAGTTAGGCCAGTTGCTGTGAAACAGGGCTGGAGTCAGGAAAGACGGGGTAAAGTAAAACTTAAGTGATGACACGAGGGATGGGCCAGAGGCAGCCAGGTGAGCAGAGAGGGGGAAAGGTGTTTTGTGCAGAGGAAGCAGTAAGGGCGGGGCCCAGATGGAAGAAACCAAACATGAAGCATTGAAAACAGAAGACAGGTCCAGAAGGAGGTGGGGGAAAGTGGGCAAGGGGAGGAGGTCAGCTTAGGTCTTGCTGTCAAGCTCCCATGATGCTTTGCAAAGCCCCTTAGGACACTTTCTAAATAAAAAGCATCGGATCCAATCAATGATGTCATTTGTTATTTATGTATTATTTGTCTAAAATGGGTCTTTTCCACTGGGCTGGTTTCCTGGAGCACAGGGCGCCATATGTCTTTGTTTGATCATCTAGTGCTGCCCTAAATTCCTCCGATGCACCTACTCTATATTCGGTGAAATCCTGCCTCTCTGACAGGCGTCATCCATCCGTGAGCACACTCTTGAACGCATCTGTGTGCCAAGCAATTTAGGAAATCGTTGAGAGGTTCCTCGTGGACTTGGGCTTGTTCTAGATTTAAGGCTTGGCATAATGGAGACCAAAAATCTCATGTACAAAGTGATACACAGTAAAACCTTGCTTTGCGAGCATAATTCGTTCCAGAAACATGCTTGTAATCCAAAGCATGTCTCTCAAAGTGAACTTCAAGAACCATTGGCTCAGTTGTGATCACGTGACATTCGGCGTCATGTACGACTCGTATTGCAAGACATCGCCCGTTTATCAAGTGAAAAGCTGTCAGAAATTCTTGCTCGTCTTGTGGAACCTTCACGGAACAGGTTACTCGCAATCCAAGGTTTTACTGTATCACGATTTGGAAAGACTTGAGCTTTAAATTATCGGGTGGTGATTTCTGTCTTACGGGGGGCTTCGTTATGCCGGTATTTCAGGACCTGCTTGTGGTTTTCCCCTCTTAGCCCATCTGCCAGGCGGCCTATCAGAACGACTTTGGTCAAGTGTGGCGCTGGGTGAGAGAGGACCGCAACTGTATCAATGTGCAGGATGGCTTTAATGGAGACACCCCCCTGATCTGTGCTTGCCGCCGGGGGCACCTGAGAATCGTTTCCTTCCTCTTGAAAAGAAATGCTGATGTGAACCTCAAAAACCAGGTAGGCCATTACACATGAGTGGAGACAGCAATTGACTGTGGTAATCCTTTCTCCTCCTAGCAGTCGAGGATGTGCCATTTTCTCGTTGCCTGTAGCTCCTGATACAATTTTTTTTTTCTTTAAAGGGACTAACACATACCATTCTATCAGGCTAAAGAGCCAAAATAAATCATAGTTCAATCAGCAGGCGTATTTTATGGTTAATTATGTCCTTGTACTTCTGAAAAGAAAGGTTCATTCATTCCTTCATTCATTCATTTGACTAGTTGGAGCTCTCCCTTTCCTTTCCTCTTCCTCCTCATGCTTTTTCCTGCCTTCCTGCTTCCCTCTCCCTGCTCCTCCTCCTCATGATTCCAGAAGGAATGGGAAAGATTTCCTGGAAAAGAAATGCTGACCTGGTGGTGCTATTTCATGAGGTTTTTACCTACTGGGTCAATGTTCTCCGGGAGATCCTACCGTTCGCTCATAGGATTGAAGAAGGCCAGGTAGGTATTTGCCGAGGACAAACAAGGTCACGAACCAGAGGCTCCTGGAAGCCACACAGAGAGGCAGAAAGATGGTACTTAAAGATGCAGTGTTAGCCGACGGAACCCTCAGAATCAAGGACGAGCAGAACACAAGTGTATTGCTGAGAACATCTCTTTCGGAGCACCTTGGAACGGCCAGTGTCTGCATCCGAGTAAAGACAGCATTTAAAGTACACTCAGTAAATATAAAAAGTCATTATTTGTAATACTGACGAGTGCTCTGTTTCCACTCACATACACGGAGTGAGGAAAACACAGCCTGTCGGGCCCGCTTACCCCCTTCCGAGTCAGTATCGACACCAGCTGCTCTGGAGCAATCGCGTATTATCAGCAAATGGATCGCTACCGGGCCTTCTTGCTGGTACTTCCTATTTTTTGCTTGGTTGGGTTTAAAAGCAAGGCATGCCTGCACCGAATGTGACAGCGAAGCAGCTTCGTGGACCGTGACACCGTCTCCCTTGCACACAGCTGGAGGGCCAGGTGTGTGGGCTTGTGGTGAGTGGGAGTGGCGAAGGCAGATGTCCGTGGGTTCACATCCTCTGTCGGGGGGACGTGCTCATTTGGAAGCCGGGGGAAGGCGATGTCGGACAGCACAGGGATGGGGCCGAGAAGGCGGAGAACCTCAGCCAGCCTGCAGGGATCCTCTGGCATCAGGAACATCTTGGGAAGGACTTTAGGGATATGTTAGATAAACAGAGACTTTATCAGAAGGAGGGTTCGGTTTACATTTTTTATTTTGAGAATAGTTTTAATGGTTTTTAAATATTTAATCTTTCCCAAACACTAATCTTTGCACGTTAACAGCTTAACCGGTGCCTTCTCGTGTCTTAAATCTATGTTCAGGAGTCATTTTCAGACGTCCTATAAACAAAGGCCTGAAAATAAAACGAAAAGCCCTGTGGGTGATTCACATGCATGCGCCTAATAGAGACCATCGATTCTCTGGAGAGCACATTAAATTAAAACATAAATACGCTCTTTTTTTGGCTTGTCAGACTGAGCAGGATTAAAAAAGAAAATCAAGGGTTGATCGGGAAGAAAGTTTAAAAATTTTTTAATGTTTATTTTTGAGAGAGAAAGAGAGAGAGAGGGAATGAGTGGAGGAGGGGCAGAGAGGGAGGGAGACACAGAATCCGAAGCAGGCTCCAGGCTCCGAGCTGTCGGCACAGAGCCCGACGTGGGGCCGGAATTCACAGACTGAGAGATCAGGACCTGAGCCGAAGTCGGACGCCCAACCGACTGAGCCACCCGGGTGCCTCAGGAAGGAAGTTTAAATCGTTATTGTACCCGAGCACGGTTTAGCGCAATACGAAAAGCATTCACACATTTCATGTTAGCGATTATACTTTGAGAAACTTTTGCCAAAGACAAATTTAGAAATGTTGACAAAGCCTTATGAATGGAGATGTTCAGGCAGTATAATTTATAAAAATAGAAAGCTAAAAAACTTGAAATGTCCAACAGATAGGGTTTGGTTAAATAAACTAGAATGGCTCCATTCAGTAGAAAGTCATGAAGCCGTTATAGGCCTATGTTTACCATTTTTAAATGGCATGGAAAAATGCACATATTCTAAATGTTAATTAAGTTCCACCGCCCAATGTGGGGCTCAGACTCATAACCCTGACATCAGAAGTCACGCGCTCTACCGACCGAGCCAGTCAGGCGCCCCAGAAACTAAACTTTTTGATACGGTAATCTGAAAATATGAAATTTGAGACAAATATTAATGAGGAATCCTTTTCTTAATTTTCAGAAACAGAGAAACTGCTTGCATTATGCTGTGAAGAAAAAATTCACCTTCTTTGATTACCTACTCATTATCCTCTTAATGCCTGTTATGCTTATTGGGTATTTCCTCATGGTAAGTCCACTGTGCGTGTGACCAAAGGGCAAACGTGGAGATCAGCAGCATGAATCATCAAGTTTTGCTGGGCCGGTCATGTATAAAGAAATAGTAACAAAAATGAACTCTCGGTTTGCATTCTAAAAATGTACTTTCTTTCTTTCCTTTTTTTTTTTAATGTTCATTTATTTATTTTGAGAGGGGGAGAGAGAGAGCGAGAGCAGGGAGGGGCAGAGAGAGGGAGAGAGAGAATTCCAAGCAGGCTTCCTGCCGTCAGCACAGAGCCCGACGTGGGGCTCGAACCCACGAACCGTGAGATCGTGACCTGAGCCGAAGTCGGACGCTCAACCGACTGAGCCACCCAGGTGCCTCCCTCTTTTTACCCCCCAAAGAACACCAGCTCTGTGCTGACTCATTCCCTTTTTTCCATCTGGTTCCCTAGTGGCTGGTTCCACCTTTGAGAGATGACTCAACACATGTGTCACTTACTCGTTACATGACCAAGCTCCCTTCTCCTTGCAGCTAATAGACCGTGGATGTTAGTTAGTTAGCTGTCTTTGCTAACGTGGGCTCCGGGACAAAATCTGCCAGTTGGAAGTGTCATTGTTACCTCCTTGGGTATTTAAATGTTACAGAATTAGATATGATAGTGTTGATTTTGATGCTTCGATTTATGGGAAAAAGAAAACTGTAAGTCACTGATAAACACATACTCTGTTTATACCCCGGAAAAGTTCTCGAAAAATTACTTGTGTGTTTAGTACATGGCAGTTGCAGTTTCAGGGCCGGTGAGAGATCTTCCGTGTAGTTTCAAAAGGATCGAAAGGGGGATTAGAAAGACTCGTTCAGAATTTGTTGACTCACAACGCTGCTTTCTAAGACGGTCAGATGTTTAAAAGCCGGAGGCCCTGGCAAAAATACCAATTGGAATGAATAACCGCCTCTTAATGCACATTTTCCTACTTATTCATGGGGCTTGAATCTGTGCAGTTGAGATATGTACGGCATAAGCGACCGGGGAGGAAATTTCAGAGGAAGGGACCAGGAAGGACTGTGTCACTGCAGAGAAAGGCAGTGTAGATGTTGACAGAGGAGGGAAGTATAACCAGGGAAGAAAACTGGGTGGGGCTTCCTGTATGGCTAAGGGCTGACCTCCGGGACGGCCAGGACTGCCGTGCTCCCCTAGCAATGGGACGTTGGGGTGACGCCCAAACTGTCCTGTGGTCAGGGTCTCGGGGAACTGGGTAGGAAAAGGGGATTTCTGAGGCGTCTGGTTCATTTCGTTTCTTTGTTCGACCTTCTGGCACACTCTTGCTGGGGCCCTACTACGTGCAGGCACTGGGTGTGAGGGATGCAGAGATGAACCAAACAGATGGAGTCCTGTCCGTGCAAGAGTTCGTTGGAGGGCAGTGAAGAACGCATGAGTAATAAAATACGGCAGAAACGCCTGTAAAATTACTCTGAAGTAGGTAATACAGGGAGGTGATCAGTGCCACGAGAGCCCAGAGAGAGATTTCACCTGGCCGGGTAGGTCAGGGAAAGCCTCCTGGAGGAAGAGGGGCTCGGGCTGGGATACTAAAAATGGATTTAAAAATAAAATTAAAAAAAAAAATTTAAAACAGGGCTCTTGGGTGGCTCAGTTGGTTAAGCGTCCGACTCTTGATTCTGGCTCAGGTCATGATCCCAGGATTGTGGGATCGAGCCCCACGTTGGGCTCCGCTCTGAGCATGGAACGTGTTTGGGATTCTCTCTCTCCCCTTCTGCCCCTCTCCCCACTTAGATTCTCTGTCTCTCTCTCTAAAATAAAATTAAAAAATTGTTTTTTGAAAATAGAAGAAGAGAGGAGAGGCTTCTAGGCAGAAGGAACATTCGGGGCGGGGTGAGCCGGCAGGGACCAGAGGCCAAAACAAATTGGGCCTTGCAGGACAGGCTGGGAAGTTTGCTTCTGTCCTCAGAGCAATGGGACAGTGCCTGTGGGTTCTGAGCCAGGAAGGGAAAGACTGGTCCCTGGGCCCCAACCTCAGTAAGATTTGGCAGGTCTGGCGTGGGGCCGCCGAATTTGCATTTCTAAGTTCCCAGGTGCCCACGCTGCTGCTTCAGGACCACAGTCTGAGAACCTGATTGGTACTGGGCGGGGTGAGGAGGCGGGGAGATTTTAAGACAGATGCATAGACGCATAGAGGTGTTGGGATTAAAATAAACCCCGTGGAATAGAATAGTCCAGGCACACGATGGAGAAAACGCTTGTCAATGAACCTCCTCTTTACGTGTTGTTTGTAACAGGTGTCAAAGACCAAGCAGAACGAGGCTCTCGTTCGAATGCTGCTGGACGCTGGCATCGATGTGAACGCCACGGACTGCGTAAGTTCGTGCGTTTAGTCACCTTGAAATGATATTCAGAATGGTATTTGCGGGCAGAGTATTTGTCACCTACAGAGTTACTCGCTTTGTTTTCCTAGACACGTCTACATGTTCCTCGTCTTTCTTTACGTTTCATTTTTCTTTCTTTTGGTTTTCACTGCTAGTCAGGCGAGCTGGGGGTCGGTTAGATGCTGCCACTAAACTCACGGGGATCTTTATGGACTGGAGGACAGTTTTAGAACTTTTCAAAATGTTTTTATTTTGAGAGAGAGAGAGAGGGAGAGGGAGACGAGTGGGAAAGGGGCAGAGAGAGAGGGAGACACAGAATCCGAAGCAGGTTCCAGGCTCCGAGCTGTCAGCACAGAGCCCTACGTGGGGCTCGAACCCGCAGACTGTGAGATCATGATGTGAGCCGAAGTCAAAAGCTCAACCGACTGAGCCGCCCAGGCAGCCCCCAGCTTCTCATGTTTTGCTGTGGGCGTTTTCACAAGTCACACACGTACTGGACTCTCCATTTGTCACCTGTAATGTGAGGGTAGCCACACACCTACCTTGCGAGGCAGACTCATGTAGGGTGCTCAGCAGAGTGCCTGGCACGCAGTAAGTGCTCAACGAACAACAGCTGCGGTGGCCAAGCTCCCAACCCACCCGTAAGCGAGTCCCCACCTGTAAACTCCATGGATGAGGATCAAAGTCAAAGAGCCCAAGTGGCGCGGAGGGCGTGATGAGCAAGCAGCAGTGAACTTCTTTCTGTCTCTAACTAAATATAAGGTTTTGTTCTCACCTTTCACCCTTACACCCCGCGTCCCTCTCCCTCCCTTAAATGATCATAAATGGGCCGGATGTTTATTTGTATGACGTTTTATTTGCTTATATTGATTGGATGAAATTTTGGATTCCCAATTGTTTATTGAGAAAGGAGGCAAGTTGAAATTTGAGTAGACACGAACCAATATTCTGTGATCCTTGATTTGTTTTATGCTGTGTGCACCTCTGTGGGTGCATGTGTGTTACCGCTGTTCTGTGAGAGAGAAAATGTGCCCATCCCTGTTTCTATTAATTATTTACATCATTTTAGTTTTGATTATATTGGTATCATCATATGTTTAAACGGAGGTAGCTCTACGTGTGTGTGCACGTGTGTGTGCATGTGTGTGAGAGATTGAGAGAGAGAGAACACAGGAGAATAAGTTACTGAAGTGTATGTTTTTCCTTTTATTTAAAATAGAATTTTGGGGGATACCTGGGTGGTTCAGTTTGGTGGGCGTCTGACTCTTGATTTTGACTCAGGTCATGATCTCACGGTTCATAGGACTGAGCCCCGTGTCACTGTCGCTGTCAGTGCAGAGCCTACTTGGGATTCTCTCTGCCTCTCTCAAAGTAAATAAATAAACATGAAAAAAAAAAAAGAAAAAAAGAAAATAGAATTTTTGGGTTAATTTGGATAGATGACTACGGTGCTCTGTCATTCCTTAGAAAACTTCAAAATGTACTAAGTAAGATGTTATTAAAGATTGGGTGAATGGTTCGCTGAAGGTTTTTCTTGGTCCTTTCATTTAAAGTCAAAAGGTTTAAAACTTTGCCTGTGATCAAAATTTCTCTAGGATATTTTTCTGCTTCTCGATATGTATCTCTAGCTGGACTGTTACATTCCACACACACACACACACACACACACACACACACACACGCGCGCGCGCGCGCCACCATTTTTCTAAGACTATCTGAATATTCAGATAGTTTTTCCAACTCGAAGTAATGCGGTGCATTGTATTTCTAGGTAATTACACTCACTTTATTTCACATGGAAAAGTTCAAAGCCAGCTGTTTGGTGCATGATGTTATCACTTAAGAAAAATCAGCAATTGCAGCATTATCCGTTATGCTCTTAGAAGAGTTAATAAGGTCTGGCATTAATTCGTCACATACCCAAACCATGGTTGTTGGGCTGCTTTTTGAAAGGCAATATCTGGGGCACAAACACCCTAGCTATCCATCTCTTTTCACTTGTAGTTGGTGTTTTAAGTTAGTACCAGCAGAGGAGATCCGCTATTTCAGAATGCAGAATATAAGCCACAGCAAACCAAGCATGAGAGGTTTCTACATAGAACTAACTGCACCGATCCTGGAGCTGGGCTGTAGCGACATGAGCACCGTCTTCAGGTTGCGGGGATTTTGATCAACAACCACGGGGCATGATATTTGCAAAAAAGCCCGCGTGGGGACCCTTGAGGAGAAAAGACGGTACGATGATCGAGGTGGCGATTGCCCAGACATATAGAATTCCACAAAGAAACCTTGAGACAATTGAGCGTTAACTTCTTGCAGGCTGTGTTAAGTTTGGAACAGAAAATGAGAAAGGAAGATATTAATGGCGTATAGGACGTTAACCATATACACATGGAGGCAGGGAAGCCTTTTGAAATACAAGAAAAGTGGGTGTGCGTGGATGATTTGCAGACCGGTTTGCTTGGGTGGACCCTCTAGGATGTGACAAGTGCTTGCCGAAGGAGCCGCCTGCCGGGTCCGTAGAGCCCACGATGAACTCACTGTTGGTCTTTCGGTTTCAGTACGGCTGCACTGCGTTACATTACGCCTGCGAAATGAAAAACCAGAATCTCATCCCTCTGCTCCTTGAAGCTCATGCAGACCCCATGATCAAGAATCGGGTAAGAATCTGTGGGCTGTGGTCCGAGGTCCTTCTAGCAACAGCATCTCCTAACTTGGGCTGTGTGCTGAAGTGAATTAATTGCCTCTGATGTTGTTGACAGCAAAGCTAATTGTCCTAAGGAATTACGTTGTCCTATTCCTGTTAGAACCAAATGACCTTCAGAGCCCTTGCCGGGCTTGTAAGTCAGTTGGTCTAGACTGTTTGCTAGGCCTTTTGCATCGACCTTGGACTGCACTGGAGACAAAGGACCGTAATTTCTTTTTCTCCTCAGCGTGGTGAGACTTCGCTGGATATTGCACGGAGATTGAAGTTTTCCCAGATTGAGTTAATGCTAAGGAAAGCATCGTAATCCTAGAGGCCTCACGTGGAGAAATAGAAAGAAACCAAAGCACCGTGTTCTCTCTCCATTTTGGACAATCAGTCTGTGGACCGCTCAACCTGGATGCTGCAATTTTACGGTTACCATGGGTAACCCTAATGGCGGTTGCCATGGTGACATTTGTGGGAGAGCTTTGTACTGATGATTTTTTTTTCTCCCAGTGGAGTTCACCATGGTCATAATCTTTCTAGGAGAAACACTGAAGTCGTGGGAGTTTCCACTTTGGTCAACACAAAGGTGACATTTCCACCCCGGTTGGTCCTGAAGAAGAGAATCGCAGTTGGTTGGCTCGGTCCTCTCTTCTCAGGTGTGCCACTGTGACCAAGAGGTGGTCCTGTCTATATCATACCCAAAAAACGACTGTTTCTCTCCGTCCTTTTGAGTGGTAAGAGGAAGATTCGAAGTAGATATATTTGTATAGAATGATGTGTTGGGGGGGGTGGGGGGAGAGCTTCATATGTAAATATTCATTTGGTGAAACAACTTCAATAAAACCATCTATCAGTCATCAGGGGTGGGGGTATTTAGGCCACAGTCATATTGGGAAATCCTACAAGCCAGGGCTTTTTCTTTCTCTTTCCCGAGAGCCAATTTAACTAGAATACCTCTAGACATTTTGCTGTCAGCTTATAAGTAAAATCCGTCTTAATTATGAACAAAATTAGGCAACTATCAAGATGTTTCCTCACGGGGCGCCTGGGTGGCTTAGTCGGTTGAGCGTCCGACTTGGGCTCAGGTCAGGATCTCATGGTCCGTGAGTTCGAGCCCCGCGTGGGGCTCTGTGCTGACAGCTCAGAGCCTGGAACCTGTTTGGGGTTCTGTGTCTCCCTCTCTCTGCCCCTCCCCCGCTCATGCTCTGTCTCTCTCTGTCTCAGAAATAAATAAACATTTAAGAGAAAAGATGTTCCTTCAAAAATACCTTTATGATTCTCTCGTGAATGCCAGGCAGCTACTAAGGTTGTTCTTTCTGTTTATTTTCATTGTTAAAATTCAAAATATTATTGTTAACGTGGGACAAAGGATTTCTTGACAATAAATAGAGCAAGAGAAAAAGATGCTATCTGCATTATACTTCCAGAAGGGAGACAGTGAATATCAAAATACATTTCCCAAGTCCTGTGTCAATGGCACAGAGTAGAAATAAACACATTTAAAAAATGATCAAATTTCGCCAAGCAAGACTGAATCATTAACATCTTTAGACATGGACTGAAGTGTAGACATATCACACACTATATGAGGTAACGAACAGTCTAAGAAGAAAAGATTTACCATCCTTGAACAGAACAAAGGGTTATTGAAAATCAAATCCAGAATATTTATTGAGCCTTAAGGTGTACGTTTTGTGAAGGAAATAGTAGTGTGTAGGTACAGATTCAGAAGCCCCTACGTGTCTCTGAAATTATTTTAGACACATGGCACCGAATCGAGTTAGCAGGTGACTCTGGGGGACTGAATCAACAAATGAACTTCACACACCAGCGTACCTTCCACACGCACCTGTGTACCTTCAATTTGGTTTGCAAAATTACGCTATCACTCATGTGTGACCGTAACTGTCATCTTTGAGACGGTGTGAAAATTGAGCATTTTCTTCTATTTGTGACTGACTCTGGGCAGTTACCAAGATCAAAGAATAAAATACGCGACAGTTTGTTGTCTCTATGCTCATGACATCCTAATACTTTCTTCCTAGTTTTTCGTTTTTGAAGGCAGAAAACCGGGGCAGACATTTGTGGACATTAGGTCTTCTAGCGTCAGTCAATGAACTCTCCAACGAGCTGGGCTAGGTGCTAGGTACTGAAATACATATACGTGCTTCATGGAGTGCATAACGTGCTTACGGAAAACTCATTAAATTCCTCACAAGATTATTTCCTCTGAGACTTAACTATAAAACCCTGGTCCTTTCTAATGGGGCTTAAAATGTATTTCATCCATATTGTCCCCTCCCTCCCTCCCTTCCTTCTTTCTTTCCTTCCTTCCTTCTTCTCTCCTTCATTCCCTCCCTTTTCTTTCTTTTTCTTTCTTTCTTTCTTTCTTTCTTTCTTTCTTTCTTTCTTTCTTTCTTTCTTTCTTTCTTTTTCTGTCTTTCTTCAGCTCAGCTTCCTGGAGTAGTATTATGTCTCTACAGCAATAAGGTGAAAATGTCCAGCTTATTTTGTCAAAGTTACAACAATCCAGAGATTCAAGACCTCTGTCTCTGTCCCGATCAGTCATTTTACTTGACTGGTCCAAATAGATGGCTTATAGAAAAAAATTAACATTTTAAGGGGCTCTCTCTGAATGACATAGAGAATCCTAGATAACCTCTAGCGGTCAGGTAAAATCGACCCTTCAGGATGGTAGAATATGACACATGAAACCTATGTTCACCCAATCAATATTTTAATTAGCTGATAAAAATTTCAATGTCAGTTTTAGTGTCAAATACAGGAAATCTCAAGGAATATATACTATATCTCTGTCCTCCCTTCTCCACCCCCCTCCTACTCATATGGTGGGTTTTCAATTCTGGAAATCCTTAAAACCCTCCATTTAAGGGTTCCCTCTTCCCCGAGGCTTTTCTGAGACTTGTCAGTGTCCACGGTTTCACAATCGGATGCCACACACTCCCTGGGAAAAGCTGGTTTCTTCCTGCTTCATCAGGTGTATGATTTCATTGTACACACGGTGAGGAGCGTCCAAGCCCCAGATGAAGTCCACGTGTGCCCATTCAGGAATGTTCTTATGGTAGATGAGATTGGTCACCTCGGCCAGCAGTGTCTTCACATCCTCTGGGTTTGAAAGCCAGTCCTGACCCCCCGTCCACATCGCCGTGGGGACCGTCATGTCTCTAACTTTGTACCTTACAGGAGTTGGCTAGAAAAAAGGAACATAGGTAATGTTTGGGTTTTCAAGCTCACAATTTATAGTTCAAATAAACGATAAAAATATGCCACGTGTGGGGCGCCTGGGGGGCTGGGTCGGTTGAGTGTCTGACTCTTGATTTCAACTCAGGTCATGATCTCATGGTTCCTGAGACTGAGTCCAGAGTTGGGTTCTGGGCTGATGGCTTGGGGGCCCGCTTGGGATTCTCTTTCTCCCTCTTTCTCTGCCCCTCCCGCATGCTCTCCCTCTCTCTCTCAAAATAAATAAATAAATAAGCTTTTGAAAAAAAAAAATATGCCATGTGTTGTGAAGAAAGGTGCTCGGGCACCCGCAGCCAAGCAGAAATTCATCAAGAATTTCTGTTCAGCCCCTGCTTGAAGGCACAGTTGGTTAACCTTGCTGGGCCTCACTTTCTTCATCTGGGAAATGGGGATGACACCTGTAATAACTTAGGAGGTTAAGGGAGAAACCATGTAAGTTGGCTTCCACTTTAAGCATTAATTTTCCATTACTTTTCTTCCTATTAATAAATACTTAACACACACATTATCTTTGGAAGATAATGTTCCTGTCCTTTTAAAGGATGATTTCAGAAATTCCACAAGACTAGAGGGAAATTTTATATATATATATATATATATATATATATATATATATGTATTTATTATTATTATTTTCAATATAATTATTATATATATAAATTTAAATATAATGTTCTAATATAAATATATTATATATATTATATAGTATATTATATATAATGTATATGTATAATATATGTATGTATGTATATATATGTATGTGTATATATAATATACACACAATGTATGTGTGTGTATATAATATACACATAATAATATGTATATACATGTATGTACATACACATATATGTATATACACACATATGTATACACATATACATGTACACATATACGCGCATACATATATGTATGTACATACATGTATGTGTACATACATGTACATACATACATACGTACATCCATACATATATATGTATATATACATATATATAATATACACATAATAATATGTGTATATATATATATATATATATATATATATATATGATTCTATAGAGAAAGGCAAGAGATTGGAGCCTCACTGAGAAGTCCTTGGAATCTTCACAGAGACTTTCTGGAATAACAGAAAGCCCTTGAGGCAGACCCAAGCTCAAAACCTGGGGAAGTCAATGGCACTGGAATGCAGGTAGTCTGAACCAGGCGAGGTAACAGTTAGAGCCCAGCTCCGGTCTTCTATCACCTGAAGAAAAGTATCCAGGAGTCCTAACTGACACTTTTCCTTTGTCAAGACGTGCTTCCAGATCATACTGGCTGTTCGAGCCCTGAGGTTGATCAAGCACCTAGAACTCTCCACAGTGAAGCTGAGGCTCATTTCTTCTCAGGAAATCCACTGTGGAGCCAAGGGGTCAACCCAGGCAGTCCTGGTTGAGTCTCTGGGGCTTTCTAAGAATTTACAGTTCTGGCCTGAGACTGTGATTTAGAATAAGAAATATATATTTGGTTTCCATCCCCATTTCTGGCACAGCTCCTAAAACCCTTGGAGTTTACCAGGTGATGAGAGCCAACAAAGTGTCTTTTGTGAAGTTAATGAGCTGACTTTTGGACTTCACCCAAAGATGGGGGCTGGCCCCCCAGTGGACACAAGCACGTGAGGGCTGGAACTTTCAGTCCTGCCCCCAGACCTCCAGGGAGGGGAGAGGGGCTGGAGACGAGTTCCATCGCCAGTGGCCGATAATTGAATCAATCCTGCCTATGTAAAGAAGCCTCTATAAACATCCTACATGGTTGGGGACCTTCCTAGCTGGCGAACACGTGGAGATTTGGGGAAAGTGGCATGCTAGGAGAGAGCTGGAGGCTCTTTGCCCCTCGCCCACAACCTTGCCCTATACAGCTTTTCCATCTGGCTATTCCTAGGTCACCGTCTTTTGTAATAAATGGGTGATCTAGTAAGTTAAACGTCTGTCTGGTTTCTGCTAGCCAATCCGGCAAATTAACAGAACCCAAGGGGAGGGTTGTTAGATCTTCACTTTATGGCTAGTCGGTCAGAAGCACAGGAACAACCTGGGCTTGAGATTGGCATCTAGCTGGAGGGCACGCTCAGCAAATCGAGCCCTTGATCTGACGCCGTCTCCAGGTAGTGCCCGAATGATGTTAAATTGTAGGACCCCAGCTGGTGCCCGGAGAACTGCTGGTTGGTGGTGAGGGATCTCCCCGCGCTCACACACACACAGAGGAATTGAGTGATCGGAACTACCTTCTATAGCCTAACTTCGACACAAAAGGTCGGAGCATTCTATGGTGCCATTAATGCATTTTTCTCTTTCACGTGTGAGAACACTGAACTGAATTCGGGTCGAACTCCAAGGTGCTGTGATTCTACGACACCTTTTTGACACGCGTGTCTTCCTTTCCTTTCCCTGACCATTTCTAGGGCCTACACTGCACACGCTGCTTTCTCTAGAATGTAAAACATTTATGTTGATAAAACTATCTTGAAGCTAGACTGCTTTCTCCAAAGGCATGTTTTAGGAAACAGTGAAGAAGGACCTAATAAAAAGTAGCTGATGGCTGTGATGGATAATATGCTGGTCAGGGCGCTCCCAGTCTGTCCCATTTCTCGGCTTTTTACATCTAGACCCTCAGAGGCTGGCTTCTATCGGGCTCCCTCTGGCTCTATGTTTGCATGGTCAGTATTTGTTTGCATTCACACAGAAGCCAACCAATAATCTTCAGTGGGGATTTCATGCTCAGAAGAGTATCCTAGTCCCTTTGGACTTTCCACAACTGTTAATTTTATCCTGTAGCATCGACTGTGCATTTTCTTAGGTAATGCAATAACCTTTCCTATTTTTCACTTGCAAATGATAGATTCATTAAAAGTGTGACCAGCGGGACTCTTAAGGGTTATCGAGTCCACTAACTTTTAAAGACGGAGACATGGGGGTCTGCAGAATCAAAAGCAGCTCGCCCAGGACCACACAGAGGGTCATGCAAGAGAAGGACCCATGGGCATTGAGTGCTCTTTCATGGGCCATGAAGCAGCCTGACCCCTGCCATCTTCATTCATGGTTTTGTTTTTTATTTTTATTTTTTGATCCTAAAAGGATCCTTCTACTGACCACCACAGGCGACACTCTTCCCTTCACTAAATCTACCCTGTCTTGCTCCTTAGAAGCCCAAGTGCCTTCTTCCTGGAGGCAGCCTCATCGAGAAAGTTCTGCTACTCCATTATGAAAGCAGGAGGCCTCTTGGCTAAGCCGTGAACTTCTCTAGTTTCTTTTTTTTAAAGTAGACTTCACACCCAGTGGTGCACAACGCTGGGCTTGAGTTCACTCATGGCCCTGAGACCAAGACTTGAGCTGAGATCAAGAGTCTGATGCTTCACTGACCGAGCCACCCAGGTGCCCCTGAACTTCTCTTTTCAAATGGAGTCAAGCCCGAATTGTTAGCTGCTGGTCAAATTCTCATATTTTATTCCCGCCTTGACAAAAAACAAAAACAAAACCAAAACGAACAAAACAAAACAGAGACCCTGCCATGATCACTTCCCTCCCGTTTATTGCCAAAACAGGATGCATTTGATTTTCTTACCTGATTGCCTTTCTCCAGATTTTTGGTCTCGCTCCCCCAGTCAAACGCCCGGAGTTCCCCAGAGTTCACTGCCTAAAAGGAGACAAATGGACATGGCCTTCAAACGCACCAGACACATCTGCTACCACCGTCTGTAGTCAGGAGGGAACTGGAGAACCAAGGCTGAGGCTGCTCTTCCACTCGGGGCTAGGATGCTTTCCGGGAAAGCGTAAAGGCAAGAGTAAGGCCCTTTCGGGGAGAAAAACGTATCTGGAAAGCACTTCCCACGTTGTCCTACAACTGCAGGAAGTGCATGCCCAGAACAGCCCATGTGCAGATGGCTGTCCCGCAGGACCAGCCGGCTGCGGCGGGAGAGCGCCCCCTAGCGCTCGCGGTGGGGTGGTGCTCGGAGAAGGCGACCGAAGTACAATCCAGGTCAGAATTCTTCTTTGCTTTTGATTATAAAGTCTCTCTCCCGCCCCGCTACCGCCCCCCGCCCGGTGTACACACACACACACACACACACACACACACACACACACACAGCAATGACCTTAGAAGAACAATCTGACTAGGCTCTAAATCCTTGGAGAAACAGGACCCATATTTATGGCTTTTAAAGGTCCTCATCATATTCTTAAAACTTTCTGCTTACAGTAGGATCCCTCTGGGATGTTTTGTTCAACAAAGTCGTAGTTTTATTTATTTACGTGTTCCACGAAGTGGTAGTTGCGGTAGATGAGAATCTAAGGTTAACCACGCTCTAGCTTTCTGTCTTTATCTCCGTTCTTCCTCCGACAGCCAGTCTACATAGACTCTGCAGTACGTTTCTAACGAGCAATATTAGGTGTGGTGCTTCTCCACGTGTGAAAGGCTAATCAGCATCCACACGGTCCGAGAATCCGTTCTGAGCGTTCCGAGATCCACCTGTGGCAGTACCTGTGTCTCATGTACATGAGACAGTACATGTGACTGGTGATCGGGACCCTCCCGTCTGTGACTGTCGATGAAGTCAGCAGCACAAAGGACTCCTGTGAAACTTCTTGGGGTATTTAGGTCCTGCCTTCACATTTTTATCACCACTTGACTGTGCTGCTGGAGAAGCCGAAAAAGAGAGTGGAAACGTGATCTCCAGCCTCATCTGTGACGTGTCCAGGGACAGAGAAAGGTCTCTCTTGGACCATCTGAAGTCACATTCTTCAAAAAAAAATTTTTTAGTGTTGATTTATTTTTGAGAGAGAGAGAGGGAGAGAGAGCTTGAGCAGGAGAGGGGCAGAGAGAGGGAGACAGAATCTGAAGCAGGCTCGAACTCACAGCTCACGACCTGCGCTGAAGTCGGATGCTTAACCGACTGAACCACGCTGGCGTCCCTGAAGTCACATTCTTAAGGTCCACCCAAGATTCCTTGAGCCATCTCCCTCCCATCTTCCCTCCCATCTCCTGAAAAGATTCACTGCTCTAGATTAAATCCACGGCGGAAACAGCATTGACAGGATCACGTTTCCTGTTGGAATACATGTGAAATAACACTTGCGCAGTCAAAAGGACATCCTTCGACTACTTCAGACAAAACGCACAAAGACCCTCAGCCAAGGCGACACTCCTACCTGGCTCCAGTGTAGGATATTTTGCACAGACGTCCCGGCGGGCGTATGCGCCACATACACGTTTGCTCGGCTCTGTAACAAAGCACGAGTGGTTTGTGGGGCGTGGGAAAACTCACGAGATGTGCACCTTGACAAGACCACATCTCCAGGGGGTCAGAGTAAGACATGGGACTATCGTTAGTTTAGCAGCAATTATCTACGAAACAGACATATACACATGCACCTAAATTTTAAAAATGCCACTAAATGTATTCTCAGGCACCTGTATTTTCTCATCTGAGAACAGCTTCTCTTTAGACATCTAACTTCTTCTAAAAGCTTGACTAAGATAATTAAGCATGAGGGCTCTAGAACTGCTAGAACTGGGTCTGTATTCAAATCCCACCTCTGTCATTCAATTTGGGAGTTCTTTAATGCATTATTTATTTATTTAATTAATTCTTTAGGTATTTAATGCATTAAGTCTCAGGATACTAGTCTATAAATGGACGTATTGATAATACCTGTCTCATAGGGTTGTTATAGGGAATCACTTAGCCTGGCATATAATAAATGGTAGCTATTAATCATATTATTAATAAAAAAGGGAAAAAAATCTTTAGGAGTGAAAGACGTATGCCCCCGGCTGCTGGGAGCGTGGCTGGCAGACTGTTGGACTTCCTTGGAGTTGGGGGGGGGTCGTCCCAGTTGCAGAGAGCTGTCCTGCCCAACGTCTCCCCCGGTGACATCTGTAGTAAGTGACGGGTTGAAGCGGGATTATAAAGACCACCCCCTTCACTCCGACTTGGGACAGCTTGGAAGGGTCATCTGATATTCACATCAACCGAGGTTCCCACCGAGACCCCATAGCGACTTGAGGCTTTCAGTCTACTGAATCCTGGTTCTTTCCTTGCCCTGGGTGCCATCCCAAGGGTCTCACTCCAAATCATTCTGCACACTAATCTCCAACTCAGATGGTGCTTTCTGAGGAAGCCTGCCAGCGACCCCACCAACGGTGGCTATGCCTAAGCTGAACTGAGATTCCGAGACGTCCCCTTAAACTACAAACTGGAAGGACCTATGGAGAAAGAAGAGGTGTGTGATGTCTGGCAGTTAACTCACCGCAGTAGAGCTGCTCTCACACCTGTTCCATCCATAATCTATGAAGTTAATATCTAGCAATGCCCTTACGTCAACCTTGACTCAGCCCGTGGTGAAGTATTTTCTGCGTTAGTATGATTTGAAGAAAACCGAATTAGTTGGTGTATGTCATTTCTCTAAGCCTGCCCTGTAGTAGCTCACTTTCAGGGACTGAGACCGATCACTCCTAGTGGAAACAGGATTTATTAGGCTCCCACTTACCATGTTCATATTGTTGGCGTTAAATCCTCCCAGAAGTAACATGACGTTGCTACAAATCTGATCAATAATCATCTGACCACACAGGTAAATAACAAACTGTCTGAAGAATCTGGTCTGGTACAGAAATTCTTTTTTGCCAAACAGCCCCTGTAAAAATATGAAATGGGGTAGTAGTTATTACATTAGAGTTCAAAAGAAGTGAGTCTAATTTAAAAGCATACAGATCTTCCTCAACTTATGATGGAGTTATGTCCCCAATAATACCTCATCATAAGCTGAAAATATCCAAAGTCAACGATGCACTTAATACACTTAACCTACTGACATCATAGCTCAGCCTAGCAGACCTTAAACATGATCAGAATGCCTAGATTAGCCTACGGTTGGGCAAAGTCACCTAACACAAAGTCTATTTTATTTATCTATTTATTTTAAAGGAGATTTAAAAATATTTATGTATTTATATTGAGAGAGAGAGAGAGAGAGAGACAGACAGACAGACAGAATCCCAAGCAGGCTCCACACTGTCCACATGGAGCCCTATGTGTGGCTCAAACCCATGAACAGTGAGATCAAGACCTGAGTGGAAATCAAGAGTCGGACGCTTAACTGACTGAGCCACCCAGGTGCCCCAACACCCATTTTACAATAAAGTGTAATTTATTGGGTACTGCGCCGAAAGTGACAAACAGTGGCTGTGTGGGGACAGAAGGGTGGTAAGTGTATCATTCGTTGACCCTCGTGACCCTGTGGTTGCCCAGAAGCTGTGGCTGCCGAGAAAGGATCGTACCAAATGTCACTAGCCCAGGAAGAGATCAACATTCAGAATTCAAAGTATGGTTTCTAGTGAATGCTTTCGCGCCGTCATAAAGTCGAAAGATCATTATGTCGATTTTATATTCTGCGTGTCGTGGCAAATCGGGTTGGAGACTCTTCTACACAGACAGGAAGTTCTCTGAGGACTCACATACCTTGATCATCATATCCGGCAGCAGCAAAAATTTGGTGCCAGGACTTTTGGCGTGTTTGACAGTGGCTATGGGTGCTAAAGCAAAATACATTTTGATTTTCTGAGCCAGTTCTGGCATGGTGGAAAAAGCAATAAAGCCTACAAAAGAAGAGATACGTCAGTGTGGATATTGAATCTCCTAAAACCCGTAAAATACTGATTTCACTCTGGTCAAGTTATTTCAGGAACTCCGTGCAATGGTGTCTTAACCGTCCCAGGGAAATACAAGCTCCTTAAAAGGGGAAAACACCAGCCACCAAAACACCTCTGTGTCCCCTAAGACATCTTGCAAACACTTTCCAGCTAGTAGGTTCTCATTACATTACTGAATGGACCTATTGAGTCCAAAAGTACAGACTCTGAGAACATATATATGTAGAGGGAAGTAACTGTGTGCTAGACAGTTTTCAGGGGACTTTTGTAGCTCTTCCTTCATTTAATTCTGACTCTTGCGAGGGAGGTATTGAGGCAAATCTCTGCTTTATGGTGAAAGAGGTTGAGCGTTAGAGAAATCACCTTGTTTATTGGTAACGAGCATGTTCCGTAATATAATGGGTGTTGGGAGAGCAGGGTTTACGCTGGCCTCCTTGACTCCTACCTTTTCTGGAGCCCAAACTGTAATGTAATCTAAGTTGTCTCGTGAACTGGGTTTCAACTCTTATTGTTGTCGTAGACTAGGTCTGGGACCCTGGCTACCCAGTCCGTGCCTCGGTTTCGGTATCTATGAAACAGTCCAAATTACCACCGTGTAGGGGAGATCTCTGTGGAGCCTTGGGGAGAAAAAGGGGGCTTTTAAAGCCAGGCCAAGGTCATCGAGTTTGAAATACTCTGTGCACTCAGATATTTGCAGCTTGAGCGGTAGGGGGCAGGGCAGACGGAAACCAGTATCACGTGACTTCCTCCCGTTCCCAGAAGGTGAGTATTCACGAAGAGCACTTCCTTCTCAACTTCTCCCTCCCTGTGATTAGGTTTGCCAGCCACAGGCCAAGGCAGGTTCAAGAGTAACTCACTCGTAGCTTTTGCCCTCCCAGCTGTAGGTCCTATCGCAGGACGGAGCCGGAACGCCATTAAACTGTAGTCCAGCTTCACTGTGACCCTCTCTGAACTCCCTCGAATGTCAAGTTTGAGAACTCCCGCTAACTTCCCCCAGTGATACTTCTCTTTCTGCAAATCAAGTACAAGTTTTCCGTAGGAACAGCTCCATGGTTGACCACTAGAAGAGTCCTGTGCTTTTTTGGCCCCCTTTTTCTTCTCGAAATAGCATTTGGCCTCATCAGTAGCACCTTGGTCTTAATGTCACGCTGGACAATTTGAGTGTAGAGAAGAGAAAATCTCAAGGGCCTCTGGACATTAGAGCAAGGGCAGGCACTAACACCCCAACTTTCCTTCTGAGAAGTGTGTGGGGAGACGGGAGCGTCACCGCAACCGGTTAAGGTTGTTGAAAAATCCAGAGGAGAAAATGTGGAAGTCAGACTCTTCATTGGCCAGAGAGCACCAAATAAAAAGAAGCCCACTGAACACCTGCCCCGAATTCCAGGAGGTGTGCTTACCTGCCTTCTCAGAACCCCATACCCTGGCCGTCACCTTTGGGTTTGGCTCTGGGTGAAGGCAGAGCTCTCTCAGCCCTCCCGGGACAGCCTTCCCCTCACAGCCTGCGCTGGGCCCCTCCTGTTCTCCCCTTGTCCTGATCTAAGCCAAACACACTTTTCCTACTGGTTTCGGTCTGAGACGAGGCGGGAGGCCGCAGACTGCACTCCCGTCTCCCCAGTAGATGACCTGTATCCCGCAGGGGCCGTGCGTTACGGTCTCTCACAAGTGCAGCGAATGCAAAAGGACAACAGCACAAAATTCCAGGCGTTGTCCTTCGAAAGAAAGGAAAAAGACCTGGATAAAATCCCCCATCACTGCTGTCCGTAGCGGGACGACAATGCTTGCTGTGTATTGAATTGCAGGTACGCTCTGGGCCAGAAACGGCTCTGAGACGAAATCCCTGCCTTCCCAGACCTTGTATACATTACCATTGAATGGTCCAAACTACCTCTAACTCTGCTAAGAAGGAGTGATTATCACCATCTTACAGATGAGGAAACCGAGACCCGAGGGGCTGGAATATCGGCTCAAGGACATTCAGCTACGAGGCCCCAGAGCCAGATGTGATCTAATTCCATATCTGTCCGCCTCGAAAGCCCTCGCTCCTTCTACCACACCACAAGCTTCTCTCAGCTCAATCCCTGGTTTCCCACAGCCCTCGGAGTGGGAAGAGGATGGGGTCAGTTTTGAGACGCATGTCGGATGACAGATCCCAGGCATAGCCACGCGCACTGTATGCCCGCATTTCTGACTGTACAAACCTGCTTTCCTTCGAACCTACCCATGGTAGTGCCCTGTGAATAGCCGACATAATAGATCTTTTCCTGGCCGGTTTTCTGCAAAATAAAGTTTATGACTGCAGGAAGGTCAAACCTAGCCATCTCATCATAACTATAAGGGGGGAAAAGACAAAGTTACATGAAAAATTATAATCAGAAATGACAAAAGCAGCCCCGGGGTTTACAAACAAGCCCCCGAGGCGTCATTCCCACTGGCCTGTTACTGTGCCCCTCACAACCCTCAGAGTGGACTTGTTTCACACCCGGGACACATGGGGGCCTCTGGGGCCACCAGCTATTTGCACACTGCTCTTTTCTCCAGATGTGATCGCAGAGCGGTAATCATCTTCTGTGGATGTTTACTGAGCACATGACTTACCTCCCAGTGGAGGTGTCCTGTTACACAGTTAGTAGAACAGCACAGGGCCGTGCAGATTCATTTGTATAGAAAGGATTGAAAATGCTGCGGGGCCCTTCTCTGATCACATGGATAAAGAGCAGGTTGAATGCCAATAGGTACTTTAAATAAAAACATTAAAAACCTTTCGTAAGAGTGTGAGATATGTATTAGTTAAATTGATGGTCCCTAAGACTTCATGATTTCCCTCATATCTTTTTTTTTCCTTTGAGAGAGAGAGAGAGAGAGAGCGAGAGAGCATGAGTGGGGAGAAGCATAGAGAGAAGGAGAGGAAGAGTCCCAAGCAGGCTCCGTGCTGTCAGCACAGAACCCAGTGCGGGGCTCGAACTCACAAACTGTGAGATCATGACCTGAACTGAAACAAAGAGTTGGATACTTAACGGACTGAGCCACCCAGGCACCCCGAGTTTCCCTTATGTCTTTAATGTTGCCTGATCTCATCACTTTCTGGGTATCAGTCCTTGTCATTACTCAGGGGGGAGTTAGCCCCAGGATGTGCATCTACAAGGAAATGGACCTACATCTTCTCTCCCCCCAGTCTCAACCACCTGACGCCAACCACCATTTTCGTCCTTTTAGCCAGACCCACCTTCTACTTGGGAAACCCGATCTTCCCCACTCCTCCCCCCAAAGAACCGCTAGTGAAATTAAAACAATTGAGAGACATCACGGTAGGATATTGATGAGCCAACCAAGGTAAATTATCCAAATGCTAGAAGCCATATTCTTTATCCAGTTCTCCCAAAGACATCTGTGTCCGCCTCCACTCTCAACACTGTCGTATACCTGAAAGCCCAGAACTCATCTTGGTCAATGGAGAGGGTCTTGTGTTTCCGAGACCAGGTGTTTCCCCGGCTGTTCCCCAGCCACACGTCAAAACCAGCATCGGCCAGAATGAAGCCCAGGCTGTTGTTGGGAAGGTTGGAAATCCAGTTGCTGGCGTCTCCAAGCAGGCCATGCTGCAGGAACACCACAGGCTTGGAACCTACACGGGAGAGAATTTCAGCCGCGTGAAATGTTCTCCACCTTTCTTGTTACCCTCTAGGGTGTAAGGGCTTTCAAGGTCAAAGGACCTGTGTTCAAATTTTGATTTAGCTGCTTGCTAGATGGATTGTGTTGGTTGGTCACTCACCCTCTCTGCTTCTTGATTTCCTCATCAGAAGAGCAGGATTTTTGTTATGATTAAGTAAAATAGTGCACAAGGGGCAGATGGGGCCATGCCGGGCATAGAGAAGAGATCAATAAAGTTCAGCGTCCTTTGTGGTCTTTGTGTAGTTTTTACTATCACTAGATGTGTCTGGGCACCACAGAGGACATTGGAAGTGTCCTGGAGGCAGTATAGTATCATGATTAACATAATTATGTAATGACAAATATAATTATCTATCATATACTTTTAAATGTATATATAATGTATTATTATAAAATTATATATAGATGTATGTTTCGCATATACCATATATGTAACGGTTTAATGATTATGGGCCCTTCATGTCAAAAGCATTCATTAGCCAGCTTGAAGAAGTTCCCACTTCTCAAATATGGGAACATTTGAGACTCAAAATAAATAATGATAGCAATAAGTTATATCCCAGTGAATACATTAAGAATGCATAAAACTATATTGATACCCATCAATAAAAGAATAAACAAATAATTAGAGAGGGAAAGAAAAGCTCTTACTTACAGTGAAATATCAATAAATATGGAGAGATTGATGGCCTTATAAAATCATCAGTGGATGCTAAAATCAGTGGGTAAAAGTTCAGAGAGATATAGTATATTTACATGATCTGAAAGCATCTCCTCAAAAATTATTTGTTAGTTACAAAGGGGAAAATGTTGGATTTAGAGTAGAAAACCTGACAGACTCTACCTTAACAAAATTGTTATAAAGTTAATATCGCTAAAGGGAACAGGACCAGTCATGTACGCCATTCACAAACATTAACTCAAAATGTATTAAGACTTAAATGTGAAGCCTGAAACCATAAAATGCCTGGAACTAAACATAGGGAAAAATCTCCTTGACATTAGTCTTGGCGCTGATGTTTTTGGATAAGACACCAAAATCGCAAGCAACAAAACCAAAAATGAACAAGTGCGACTGAGTCAAACTAAAGATCCCCTGCAGAGCAAAGGAAACGCTCTCATAATGAAAAGACAACTCACAGAATGGGAGCTAATATTTGCAAACCATGTATCTGATAAGCAGTTAATATTCCCGAATAAAAAGAACTCGTACTGCTCAATAGCAAAAAAAGCCAATCTGATTGAAAAATGGGCAAATGATCTGAAAGGGCATTTTGCCAAAGGTGACATACGAATGTTCAACAAGCACATGAAAAGGTGCTCAACATCACTCATCGTCAGGGAAATGCAAATCAAAACACAATGAGCTATCACCTCACAACTGTTCGAATGGCTGTTATAGAAAAGAAGGAGTAACCAGGACGTTGAGAATATGGGAGAAAAGGGAACCCTTGTACACTTGCGTGGTAACATAAATTGCTACCGCCATTAGGGAAAACAATATCGAGGTTCCTCAACAGATTAAAAATAGAACTACCAGATAAACCAGCAACTACACTTCTGGGCATATGTTCAAAGGAAATAAAACCAGTGCAATCTCAAAGAGATATCTACATTTTCATGTCCATTGCAGCATTAAAAGATTGGAAACAACCTAAGTATCTGTTGACTGAGGAATGCATAAAGATGTGGTGTCTGTGTGTGTGTGTGTGTGTGTGTGTGTGTATAATTTAGCCATTTGTGACAAACATGGATGAAACTGGAAGACATTATGCTAAGCAAAATAAGTCAGGCAGGGAAAGACATACTGTATAATCTCACATATATGTGGCATCTAAAAAAAAAAAAGAGTTGAACTCCTAGAAACAAAGAATACAACAGTGGTTACCAGGGACTGAGGGGTGGGGGAAATGGGCTAATATTGGTTAAAGGGTACAAGTCTTCAGCTATATAATGAATAATTCCTGGGTAGCTAATGTATAGCAGGGTGGCTATAATATTAATTGTAATATTAATATGAAGGTAATAATAGATAATGTCAATAATATTATCAATAGGTAATAGGTTATATCAATAATATTATCAATAATAGGTAATATCAAGCTAATAATATTGCATTTGCTAACAGAATAGATCTTAAGCATTCTCACTACAAAAAAAAAACATAAGTAAAATAAAATGGTAACTCTTGGAGGTGATGGATGTGCTTGCTAATTAACCTGCTTGTGGCGATCAGTGCATAATGTATCAGAGCAAACCATCACACTGTGCACTTTAAACATATACAATTTTGTCAATTATGCATCCATAAAGCTGGGGAGAAAAGAAGAATATTTTTTAATAAAGCGAATATCACCAGTATCGGGACAAGCCGTTATCATGTGCTCCAAAATATGACACATTGAGGGCACACCTCTGCTTCTGTGGCATTCCCGCCAAAATGTATAACCTGCATCACATCATGAAGAAACACCAGACAAAACAAATTGGAGAGCGTTCTGTAATAACTGTCCAAAACGCTTTTAAAAAAATGTCAAAGGCAAAGAGACAAAACCTCAGAAATTGGTTCAGTTTATAAAGGAGAACCCCCCCCCCCAAAAAAAAACCCCCACAAAACATGACAACTAACTGTGGCATATGACCCTGGATTAGATTACTGACCAGGGATAAAAGCAAACATAAAGGACTTTGGTATAACTGACATAATTGTAATATGGGATATGCAGTAGGTAATAACATCAATCATTTAATTTCCTACGTTTTGAGAAATGTGCTGTGATGAGATAAAAGAACATTTTTAGTGAAGGCGATCAGGATACCGCCTAGCCTCCTAGGGGATTTTCTCCTCGAAGAGGCCAATAGAAGCTGCAGAACCAACACTGGCCACGAGAGGGGAGTATTCTGCATCAACGACCCAAAAGGCAGGTGGATACACTGAACTCCAAACTCGCGTGTGACGAGTGAACAGTCTAAGTAAACAGGATGCGAGGAAACAAATTCCATTCATGAATGGGGGCTGCAGGTGATTCGTGAGCTTAGGAACTGCCACAGTCACTCGATCGCTCAGAAGAGCTGTGCCTGGTTTACGTCCTAGGACTAGCAGGGCTTGGTGAGAAGTTCTTTCTGCAACTCCCGGCTACTTGTTTATTTGTATAAAATTCATTAAAATTCATTCACTCCGTCCACGTATGTTTATTGGCATCTAGAACGTGTGTGGCACTCTTTTAGGCACTGGCTGTGTAGCCTTCAAGAGAATAAAGTCCCAGTTCCCGATGAGTTTACATTCTGGTTGGGGGAGACAGATGGTGAATAAGTAAATATCTATCCCACCAGGTGACAGGTGTCATAGGGAAAAGGAAGCACGATAAAACGGCGAGAGTGTGCTAGGTGACAAAGGGCTGCTATTTTGAAAAGGGTGGTTAGGGAAAGAAGGTGATTGAGAGGACCTGAATGAAGGCCCGGGCAGACTGTGTAGCTATCTGATGAATTAGCGGTCCAGAGGGAGCACGGTTAAGTTCAAAGGCACCGAGATTGGGGCATGCTGAAGATATATCAGGCAGGGTTGTGCAGCTGGCATAAAACAAGTTGGTTTTCAAAAAGCTGCCCAAGTGTAAGTTGCAATAAAACAGAACCCTAAAGTCTGTTCACACCGAAGACCATAGCATTCACCCAGCCTTCCCTGGTTCTAGTTAAGAACGTGGGCTAGAGCGGCAGACAGATCTTGATTTGCGTGTGGGTTTTGCAACATTCTAGCAAGTGCTAGCACAGGCTTTCTGGACAAGTTACTTAACCTCTGTGAGTGGCAGTTTCTTCGGAGTATTGTGAAAGTTAAATGAGACAAATGCAAATAAAACCCGTAGCCTTGTACCTGGCGTTTAGAAAGAACACAACATGAAATTATATTATCTGTACTCATCACAAATAGTGTAGTTGCTGTTACACACGTAGAGCTAGAGTATTCAAAGGAACAGAGCCACATGGAGATAGAGGGTGGGCACACTTTCATTGGTAAGGAACGCGAATTTTTTAAAAACCAGCATGAGCTGAAAATCCCATATACAAAGAATGGGATTATATGAATTGTAGAGAGGTCTAACAAATTTTAAATGTACACGTGTTGCCTGATTTTTAAAAAATTTTGGTGAGAAGTTGGGCAACATCTCAAATACTTAAAGTGCTGTTCGGATGGGGAATAGAGTGTGCAGGGGTGGGTGTGAGATGCCATATTGAAATTTGCATTCTTCATGAGCAGGGCCTGGTGTGGTCTGGTCAAGAGACTGTCAGTGAATATTCTAGAATGTCTATATAAAAGGAGTTTGGGGATGGGTTATATGCTAGAAGGGGTCAAGAAATGGACCTTCCTGGAAGGTTTTTTGTTTTTGTTTTTGTTTTTTAAGCAACCACTATGCTTCTTTGGGATAATTGGAGATATTTGGATTAACGGGGTGGTTGTGATGGAGATTATGGGGGGTAGTGAAGCTATCTTTTGACCCGAACAATGGGCTCCAGTCTGTAACAAGAACACAGACTCCCCTCTACACCCCCAAATCACAAGGAAGTCATTACTGTAGGGAAGGCTGCCATATTGGAGGGGCATGGGGTGAACCATACCTGTCTTCTTAAGTTTCGTTAGGCCTTGAGGAATTCTGTTAACAGAAAGGATATACCCATCTTCTGTCACGACTTCATACTCTTCCCAGGGATAGCCTTGATGTTGGATGATTTCACTCTAAGGAAAAAGCACAGTGTCTTTTGAGTTCAGTTCTGTATGGCTATGCTCTCAATAGTTCAAACGTAGTAAGTAGATTCCTTGACCTGGAAGATGTAGACAAGACGTCCCTTCTGTTCCCTAGTTAAGCGTGTTACCTTAGAAAAACTAGCCACCGGGGCGCCTGGGTGGCTCAGTCGGTTAAGCATCCAACTTCGGCTCAGGTCATGATCTCGCGGTCCGTGAGTTCGAGCCCCGCGTCGGGCTCTGTGCTGACAGCTCAGAGCCCGGAGCCTGCTTCAGATTCTGTGTCTCCCTCTCTGTCTGACCCTCCCCCGTTCATGCTCTGTCTCTCTCTGTCTCAAAAATAAATAAACATTAAAAAAAAAAAAAAAAAAAAAAAAAAGAAAAACTAGCCACCGACACTAACGCCAGCTTTCTTTGCCTTTAATGTGGAGAACGGACCAGAACAATGGTTCTCAAAGTGTGGGCCCTGGACCCAAAGCATCAGCATCACTTGGGCACTTGTTAGAGTTACAAGTGATCCGTTTCCCTCCACAACGATTGAATTGGGAACTGGGAGGGATTTGTGGTTTAACGAGCTCTTTCGGAAATTCTGATTCACCCTAATGTTTAAGAACCACTAGACCAGAATACTGGTTCCAAAGCCTGAGTGGACATCAGTATTATCTGGGGCACTTAAATGTACAGATATCTGAGCCCACTTCAGGTTAGGGATCAGGTAATTCTAATGCAGTCAATGCGGGCATCTGTCCCAGGAGAGCTCATGAGAACCCTTAGACCACGGAATTTCCTAAGGTTCTCTTCAGATCTAAAAACCACAGACTCGGGACACCTAGGTGGCTCATCCAGTTGAGCATCTAACTCTTGGTTTCAGCTCAGGTCATGACCCCAGGGTCACGGGATTGAGACCTCGGTCGGGCTCTGCTCTGGGTGCGAGACTGCTTAAGATTCTCTCTCCCTCTCTCTCTGCCCCTCCCCTGCTCATGCTTTTTAAAATACAATACAATAAAAACCACAGACTCAAGAACATCAGTTCTTAACATTTTTAGGTCAAGGATCCCTCGGTGAATTCGAGGAGAACTATAAAAAGGAATACACACATGGACACACAAACACGTTTTTGTGTATCCTTTCAGGAGTTCCTGATTTCTTGTTGCCTGTGTATGGACCCCTGTTTAAGGACCCCTACTCTACACAGTTATCACATGTAGAAGGTCTTTGTGAAATACGAGGCTTCAGAAATCTCCTCCGTATCTTCACTATTCCTACCCACTGTCATCACCCAGAGGAGGGGATTATTTCTATCAGCTGCTGCGTTTAAAGGACCGATAGAGGAGAAAGCCGGGACTGAAATGCCCAGCGTAGTACCTGAGGAAAAGCCTAGTAGTGGAGAGAAAGTCCCTGAGGTCCCACTGCTTGGCTTTCATTCCTGGTTTGAACACTGATACACAAACCAGCTGTACGATCTTGGGAAAATTAGTTAACTTGTCCTTGTTCCTCAATTTATAAACCTATAAATGAGGTATGCCCATGGTTTATACTCCATGGGGTTCTTGCAAGGAATGTGAAGAGATAATGCACATATAACACTCACTAGATTACCTGGCACATAGTAGGTGTTTAATGCACATTAGCGACTACTGTAACTAAACATCACGCCCACCCTCTCAAGTAACTACAATTCATGTTGCAGACGTGAGGTTAAGAGACCTTTTTTCAGAAAAAAACTTCCTGAATTCTCTGGATTGGGTCCCCCTATTTTATGTTTTCTTCTTTGATTTCACTGCTCTTGTCATTAGCAATTGAGTGTCTATTTTCCCTGATGGACGGTATAGCTCCATGAACTAGGGTCTTTTGGTATCCTTAGATCTCTGTAACCTAGTGATTAGCACGTATCAAGGGCCTAATAGGTGCTCAGTTAACACCAGCTAGAAAACCACACGCATGAAGCCAGCTGTCTGCCAAAACATAGGAGAGATTATATCCGTGTAAATCAGTATACGGAATCAAATCCGTTCAGACTCCGAACAGCTTGTATTTCATTTCTTTGAATCAAAACCAGTAGTTATATGAATTTCCTACTTTACTTTGCCTCTCCATGCATGAACTCTCAATGGCAGAGTCGGGTTCAATGGATTTTAGTATTAGGGCTCCTGAGGTCCCAAGGGCGCCCGGCGCTGGGCACACCCAGTGGGTGAGGCCAGGGAGACCGGCTCTGTCTTTGGCTAGAGAGATTCCCTCTAATTACTCAGAGGAATGTGTGTGGGACCTTCGCCGGGCCAGGAGGCAGGAGGGAGCCTCTCCCCACCTGGGAGGGTTCACTGTGCAGCGGTTAGAGTGATGAGGCTTGTGTTCGGGCAGGCCTGGACTGAAGTTGAAGCTACGCTACCTGCCAGTGGTGTGGCCCAATGGATGCTCCTCATAGCCTCTTTATTCTGTTTCTTGATTTGAAATACGGAGATGATCCTACGTACTGCAGGGGGGCAGTGAGGAGGACACGGCCCCTCTGCCGTTTTCATGACAGTATCTGCGACGGGATACGCACAACTTGATGAGGGGCGCTGCTGAGCTCAACTAAGAGCTCGAAAGTGAGCTGAAAACTTCTCTGGGATGCCTAAAAAGTCGTCACGCCGTTCATGAGTTCTACCCCTCTCTAGATTTCCTCTTATTGCCAGCCAACCGAGTGACCAATCCAAAAGAGGGTAAGGAGAATAGACCAGAACGGGCACAGGATGTGATTAGGAGCAGGTGTCCTGACAGTAAGGAGTGAGAAGCGAGACCCTTCTGATCCACACGAGATGGCAACAATCAAGGGTCTGGGTGTGGCTCAAGATACCACAGTGGTTTCTCTGCTCCTAGAATGAGCCGAAGAATCCAGGAAAGAGTTAAGTGGTGCTCGAAGCAAAAGGATTAAGCCACTCGCCCAAATTCACTGAATTTGTTCAAGGAGAACGCAGGCTTACTCACACCCGTGTTGGCTTTCTTCCCAGTACCGTGTGCTGATCCATGACTACGCTCTGCCAGCAAAAGCCACGACCACACATAAATATAATATATAATGCAGATAATACACAGTGCAAAAGTTAACGTGGGAGCCGCGTCATTTCCCCCCAAGCGTGGAAAATCCCAACTTACAATATTCATGAATGCTTCTGGGTCCGCTGCTTTAGTCGGCAAACCTCCCGAATTCACATTTCTTTGGAACACATATGCCACCACAATCAGAAGCCACATCTCCGTCCTGTGTGAGACAATCCACACTCTTGACAAGAGTTTTGACATGATCCAACATCTGCATGTGTGTTTTTTCCCGGCGATAGAGCAACCGGTTCTAATGTCAGAAGGATCTATGGGTTTAAACACTGTTTCCTGAATGTCCCATCTAGGACGCTTCCCCCAAATTCTGAGACAAATTCAACAAGCTTGGTTGATAGGAAGGAAACAGCACCAAGTAGACTGGAAACGTGGCCCAGGATGTCCCAATGCCACCAGGCTCCTCCTACCGCTCACACGGCTCAAACTCACCAATCCTCACCTTCTAGGTGTGGGGAACTTTCTTTGATGCAACCTGGAATTATGCGCACGTGATACAGCCCATAAAACCCCTGTTCTTCATCATCAGGAAATAAGAACCATAGGGAAGATCATTTTTCTTTTATTCCTAGTTTTTTTTTTTTAATGTTTATTTATTTTTGAGAGAGAGAGGGGTGGGGACAGGGGCAGAGAGAGACAGAGACAGAATCTGAAGCAGGCTCCAGGCTCTGAGCTGTCAGCACAGAGCCTGACATGGGGCTCGAACCCACGAACCGCGAGATCATGACCCCAGCCAAAGTTGGACGCTTAAGTGACTGCGCCACCCAGCTGCCCACCCCCCCTTTTCTCCCCTAGTTTTCAATCTCTCTTCCAAGGGTGGAATCCAGTCTGCAGAACGCATTACAAGTTTCGATAGCCACCTTCTAGGGTTTCAATGATCAGTCCTTTTATTGAAGATCAGTGTAACTTATAAGGAGTTCTATTTAACATGTCAGAAAATTACAGGACATTCCCTCTTTTTTTAGTGATGAGTGAGATCATTGGTTGGAAGAAAATGCATCTTCCACGTTTAGACCCTTTTTTAATGTGGCTCCATTAAATAGACACGTGAAAAAAGTTTCATGTGGGGTCGTAACCACTGGCTAATTGCCAGGAGATGAATCAGATGGATACTTGGTAATTAAATCGTCTGCAATAAGTAGAATGAGTTGCAGCCTAGTTATTTGCATGAGCTAAATGTCCCAGTTTGTTGTACTGTGTGGTCACGCGAACCCCTCCTTACCTTACTATTATTTGAACGGGCCGGGAGGATAGATTTGCTGTCGTTTTGAGAAAGAATGTGTTCACGTGTCAGAAAAAACACCTTATTTAAAGTCATATATTTCTTTACCCCTACATTAGCTCCGTAGAGTGGAGCAGAGAAGCAGACTAACTTACAGCCTTCTGGAATGTGGCTGGCCAAGGAGCCCAGGCCAGAACAGGACTGATGGGTCTGTGAGAAAGTACCACCCACAGTCTGGGCCTCACCCAAGCTGGGCCGGCTGCACAGGTGCTGTGGGGGAAGCTGGAGGCTCTTATTCAGACCCACCTCAACATTCCCACCAGGCCGATCAGATGCTCGCTAAGGAGGGGCCCTTTGACCTAGTTCCGGACAGCAGGGACAGCCGTCTAGCTCTGAGGATCCCCATGTCTCCAGGACCCTCTACACTCACTCTCCAGTTCTGCAGAGCCAGACTCTGGCTCTCCCATCGCTGCCCTCTTGGGACTTCTCGATGTCACATAGCTAGAAAAAAAGACAAATCTTTTGTTTTTAGAAATGCGAAGGCATTAGATGATTGGCCAACGTTACCTAGGTGGGTTGTGGTAACACCAGAACTGACATTCAGGCGTTTTAATTTATTGGTGAGTGTTCCTGATGCATGGGGGGAAAAAAAAAAAAAGAAGTGCCATATTTCAGTGTCCTCTTGCCCATTCAGGGACAAAGCCTCACCACCATCCGAAGAAATGACATCAGTCGCTGGTAATTGGTAACTGGTCTCTTTAAAACATCCTCTCCTGGATTTGAGATTCAAAATTGTTCTGTGATTTCATTATAAGTTGGGAAATCTACTCCCATTTGCTCCAATATATTCGGGTAAGATCAACTCCCACACTGGATTAATTACCTTGTGAATATCACACAGATTTATTAATAAAAGAATTGATGTCTGTTCAGAATGAATCCTATGTTTTGGGTAGTTTTGTTTTCAGCCTTTATTCACTGTGTCCTCCGTGGGTGTGAACAAGGCAGAGAAAATACAGTTCAATTTGGCTACCAAATTCTCGGGTGACTTTTAGGAGCCTACAACTGTCATTTTGGAAGCAGGTAAATGACACTCTAAATCCAGCTGAAACAGCTACACTTTGAACAAATGTGATATAAGTTCAGTTCTTCCCCTTTCCAGAATTTTGACCCCATGAGCAACTCTTAAACATGGGAAGCATCAGAAGCATTAGAAAGGGACATGGGGGTCCAGCTGTTCCAACGTGACTTCCAACTTGGAACTATTTATCCCAAGAGATCTATCTTCAAGGGTTTCTATCCTCCTTTCATCCTTTAAATGGGTTTTTATTGGGGCGCCTGGGTGGCTCAGTTGGTTAAGCGGCCGACTTCTGCTCAGGTCATGATCTCGCGGTCCGTGAGTTCGAGCCCCGCGTCGGGCTCTGTGCTGACAGCTCAGAGCCTGGAGCCCGTTTCAGATTCTGTGTCTCCCTCTCTCTGACCCTCCCCCGTTCATGCTCTGTCTCTCTCTGTCTCAAAAATAAATAAACGTTAAATGGGTTTTTATTGTGTCAGTACATAAAGACAGAGCATCTGCAATACTCTGCCATCTTGAAACTAAGAAAATGGGTCTCTCCCAAAGTACACTACGTGCAAATCAATTAAATATCAAAATTATGTAAAAGCAATGGGTCTTATTCAGTAAAAAGTGAATAAGGAATCAACATGTAGCCTTCCCTGAAGATGTCGTGTGTGTAAAAACTGTAAAAATGGAAACAGTTATACAAAACAGGAGAAAACCCAAAAAAACAGAAAACACACAGGAACACAAGAGTAAAAAAAAAAAAAAAAAAAAAAGGAAGATGAAAAAAAAAAAAACAACCCTCAAACTGGAAGAGAAATCTTTTCTGTTTGAGTTGTGGGTTAAAGGGCTTTCAACTTAGAGCTGTGTTCCACCAACGTTGAACTGAGTCTTGTTACAACAGTTCCTTCAGGTTTTACAAGCTGAAGCCCTGAGTCCGGCGGAGGCTGGGCTGTGGGATCTATCTGAAGTCTGAGACTGTGCTCTGATCAGAATCTCTCTGTGATCAAACATCCGGAACTTCGAACTCAGGCCTTGAACTCAGGCCTGATCTCTTCCTCTCTCACCAAGAGTTATCTTCAAGGACGCTCCAGGCCTTCAGGCAAATGGCCTTTTGGCTTATCTACTCTCCCGGTGGGTCAGACATGCCTGAAAATATGTTTCTCATTTTGAAATCAAACAATACCTCTCAGCTATAGTAATCAGCATAGGTTGGCTCCTTTTTTTTTTTTCTTTTTTTAAGAAAATAGAAATTATTTTAAGTTAGAATAAAGTTATTAAAATTTAAAATAAGTTGTAGTTAAATTAAAAAATTTAGAGTTTGCAGGGCACCTGGGTGGCACAGTTGGTTAAGCACCAACTCTTGATTTCGGCTCAGGTCACGATCTCATGGTTTGTGAGTTTGAGCCCCAAGTCGGGCTCTGTGCTGACAGTGTGGGGCCTGTTTAGGGGTCTCTCTGTCCCTCTCTCGCTGCCTCTCTCTCTCTCTCAAAACAAATAAATAAACGTTAATTTTTTTAATTTAGAGTTTGGGAAAAATATTTAAAACATGATTGCAAGACAAAACAATAGAATATATTTAGGTTTATGTGAGACACAAGGAAAACTACAGAGTTTTAAAATACCAATTGCACAATATCGTGGTGGCTGGGTAAACAGTGGGTTAATTTCTAAAACCAAATATACAAGCCCTAAAAAAATTTCCCTAAGCTTTTGTTTGTCCGGGAAAGTATTTATCTTGCCTTCCTTTCTGAAGGACGACTTTGTGGGTAAAGCATTCATGGTCTGCAGTATCTTTCATTAGTGCTTTGAATGTCTCGTCCAGCTCTCTCCTGGTCTGTAAGACCTCTGCCAAGACATCCACTGATGGCTTTGTGGGAGCTCCCTTATATCAGATAATTGTTTTCCTCTCACTGCTTTAAAAATTGCCTTAGATTTTAGGCAGTTTTATTATAATGTATCTTGGGGAAGATCATTCTGAATTGAAACTTTGGAGTGACCTAAGAGCTTCATGAACCTGGTCATCCAACTCTCTCCCCAGATGTGGGAAATTCTCCATCAGGATTTCTTTAAAGTTTATTTATTTTGAGAGAGAGAGACAGAGAGAGAGCAAACAGGGGAGGGGCAGAGAGAGGGAGAGACAGAATCCCAAGCAGGCTCTGTGCTGTCAGCACAAAGCCTGATGTGGGGCTCAAACTCATAAACCATGAGATCACTACCTGAGCTGAGATAAAGAGTTGGATGCTTAACCGACCAAGCCACCCAGTTGCCCCTCCACCAGGATTTCTTTAAAAAAAATTTTTTTTTAATGTTTATTTACTTTTGAGAGACAGAGACAGGGACAGAGTGTGAGTGGGGGAGGGGCAGAGAGAGGAAACACAGAATCCCAGGCAGGCTCCAGGCTCTGAGCTGTCAGCACAGAGCCCGACACAGGGCTTGAACTCAGAAACCGTGAGATCATGACCTGAGCTGACGTCGGATGCTGAACCGACTGAGCCACCCAGGCGCCCCTCCACCAGGGTTTCTTTAAATAAGCATTCTGCTCCTTCCCTTCTTCTTCTTTCTGGATTCCAGTGATGAATATGCTGTTTCTATTCATGTGTCTTATAAGGTCCTATAGGCTTTCTTCTTTCTTTTGTATTTATTTATTTTTTATTTTTTTAGCTTTTGCTCCTCTGAGTAATTGATAATTTCAATTCATCCGTTTTCAAGCTCACCTCTTTTTTCTTTCGGTTGTTCAAGTTTTGCTCGAATTCTTCGTTGGATTATTCAGTATAGCCATCGTGTTCTTTAGCACCCAAATTTCCGTTTGGTTCTTTGTTATGTTTTCTACCTGTTGAACTTCCTATTGAGCTCCTGATACCATTAAATTGTTACCTGTGTGTTCACTTTTTGCCCTCTGGGTATCTTTACAAGAAGCAGTTTTGAATTCTTTGTCAGGCAGTTCCTGGATCCCCATTTCGTTGGGGCCAGTTATTGGAGGGGCACCATATTCCTTTGCTGGAGTCATGTTTCTCTCATTCTTCATGATTGCTGTAGCCTTGGACAGGTGTCTGTTCATTGAAGAAGCTGTCACCTCATTCAGACTTTGTGAACTGCAGTTGGTGAGGGAAACTTTCGCCTGTGGGGGGAACATGCTGTGATACCAGACCACGAGGCACAGGGTGCCAACGTGGGAGGTATGTGTCAGGCACTGAGTCAGGGAGGGAGTGATGTCGTTTTGGCTCAGGCTGCTGAGGTCCATGGCATCGATAACTGTGTGGTCCTTGGTTGAGCGCTGTGAGGGTGTGCAGGGGTTGCAAGGGCAGTTGGGGTCCTCAGTAGGTCCAGGGGCTGGGGATCAGCGTAAGCAACAGTGATGGCTGGGGCTGGTGCTGTTCACGCACTTGGCCGCGGGGGCCAGCGGCAGGGGCCGACGGCAGACGCACGGGTAGTAGTGGGGGGTAGGGCAGGCAGCAAGGACCAGGCTCAACTTTGGGCATGCTGGCTGCTGCGGGCTGTTATGTGCTGTCCGCTGACTGCACTGTGTCCCGTTGGGCACGTGCATAGCAGCGGAGGTCAGTGACCGGCGTCTGGCGGGTGGTGTGCAAGAGGACGGCTGAGAGACTAGCCCTGAGTGTGTGCGTGGCAGTAAGGGGTCAGCCGGGGGGGTCTAATCTGGTGTCTTGCTCTCATGCAGCTGCAGGGTCTGGGCTGGCAGCCGTTGCAGCCGAGGCGGGGGGTGGAGGGGACCAGGCACTCGGGAGGCTTGTGTCAGGGGATGTGAATACCCACGGAGGAAAAGCTGGTGAAATCTGCAGGGCTCTGTGCTGGCCGCTGGTGTCTCTCGTGGGGACAGTTGCCAGGTCTGTCTGCAGAGCAGGTGCCCGGGAACCGGGATGGCTTCTGCTGCGTGGCCGTATGGGTGGCCCCTGCTCTCTTCTTTGTTCCCCCCTGTCTCTCAATGTCTCAGCTCTGCCGCCTGGGTGGGGTGAAACCAAAGCAGGTTCTTTCACGTGGTGTCCTGAAAGGCCAGGGAAGCTCACCACTTAGCTCCTTCTTTCTTTCTCAGGCAGGGGGACTCTCTCTAGCTGGGGGGGACTCCCCCTTCACCCTGGGCAATGCCGGCTTCGGGGCTGGGGCGATGAGGGCAAAGCCAAGATATCTTCCTTTATTCTCACGTGTGGTTGTCCTCCGGTTATTTGTTACTGAGGTTCCTTAAGTGGACCCCAGAACCCTCCCGGAGCTGTTGTTGTTTGCGGGCAATTGTCTACTGGTTGAGTTTTATGCTGGGGGGGTGGAGGCTGGGGTCTCCCCTGCTTATGGAACGTCTGACTCTCTGCCACTTTCTTACCTTTGCTGAGCCTCGGTGGCCTCCCTTGTGACACGTGAACAGTAATGGCACCTCCTTCCTGGACTTCTGTGTGAGATAAGAAGGCAATGCTTGGTTCAGAGTGAGCACCGAGCCCATCGCAGCAATCTTATGTCATGCAGATCGTGGTGGTGGTGATGCTCGGCAGGCTTCAGCACCATGGCCTCCTGCTGGCTGACTTGACCTTGATAAGATAAATCGGTTTGGGGTCGCCTGGGTGACTCAGCTGGTTGAGCAACCGACTTCGGCTCAGGTCACGATCTCACGGTCCGTGAGTTGGAGCCCCGCGTCGGGCTCTGTGCTGATGCCTCGGAGTCTGGAGTCCGCTTCGGGTTCTGTGTCCCCCTCTCTCTCTGCCCCTCCCCTGCTCATGCTCCATCTCTCTCTCTCTCAGAAATAAACATTTAAAAAAATAAACCAGTTTGTCTATCAACCAGTAAAACTAGGAATCATCCAGTGTGGAGAGCCACAGTCACATGCACTGAAGGCTGGTCCAAGCCTGACTCCTGACTCTGTCCCTTCCTGGCCCGGTGACCTTCGTCGTCTCAGCACCTTGGTGAAAATACAGCGCCACGACGATAAATGGGAAAACATATACAATGGGCTAAGTGCATGTGCCTGCTTAAGGAGCAGTAAGCTCTCTCCCCGTTACTCTTTCTTCTCGAAGGATCCTGTGATACGGACACAAACTTGGTGGCTTAAGTTCTCAGATTTATTTCCAACCCGGGATTAATTAAGCCACAATTTGTTAGAGCTGAAATCACAGACTTCTGAAATCAATGAGCTCAACTTCCTGACTTGCATTCAAAAATTATATGTTATGCAGAATACGTATTTGCAATAAAACCTCAAACACTATGAAGCACACAGAATAAGATGTTCATCCTACTTTTCTTCCTGGAGAGAATCCCCATTGATCGGTCCGCATGTCACCTCCAACATACTTTTTATATGTTTCCATACACATAATTATACATACACACAAACACATGCAGCTTTATTTACATGAAAGATGCATTTATCTGTAGAAATACGTGTATGTTTCCATGTTTCTATATAGCCTTGAAAATGTCTGCCATAGAAAAGGCCTTTTTATTTCAATATTTTAAATCTACCTCATTCGATTTCACTCCTGCAAAAAGTCACATGGTGGGGATCAGGATATGAAAAGGCGGCAATCATTCTATGCTCATGGCTGGCTCTCGTCTCTCTGCAGTGTTTATCACAAACAATACCATAGTGAGTATCATCATATCTGCATGGTGTGTGCACATATGAGAGTATTTTTGTAGGATAGACCGAAGATGGGGAATACTAGATCAAAGTTTATGCAGTTTGTACATTGTCATAACTCCTGCTAAATTGTGTCCAAGAGATAGACCCAATGTAAGTTCTCATAATAAGGCATGACCATGATTTTTGATTCGCATCTGCATTTATCGATTCTGCATTTCCTAAATTTGTTTTTTTTTTATTGTTTTGAGACAGAGAGAGAGAGGAATAGAGAGAGGATCCCTAGCGGGATCCGCATTGTCGGTGTAGAGCCCAACGTGGGGCTTGAACCCACAAACCATGAGATCATCACCTGAGCCGAAATCAAGAGTCAGATGCTCAACTGACTAAGCCACCCAGGTGCCCCATTTCATAAGTCTTTTTAATTTTTCCAGTCTGATGAAATCAAGATGATATTGTGATTTTTGTTTGCATTTTCCTGAGTTACAATGGACTTGGGAAATTTTCATGTGCTTTGGCTAACTGATTTTTCTTTACGAACTGCCCTTTCAAATTATTAGCCTATTTTCTCTGCCTTTTAAAAAATGATTTGCTAGGCTTTTTATTTTTATTGAACATTGATCTTTAGTTGGTTTTACGTGCTACAAATACTTTCTCTTTTCCCCCTTTTAAAATGTTGCTTATGGTGCCTTTCTTTCGTTCTTATTTCATTTCACAGACGCATTAACATGCTACGGAGTTAAGTCTCTTGAGGTTTTCATTTGGGGCTTCTAGGTTTTCTGATTTTTTCCAAGACAAATATTCTTGACCCCAAAGTTCTATAAATACATTCTATATATTTTTCTCAATATCTTCCCCACGCTTTTCATCTAGAACCGCAGACCATTTGAAATTCATTTTCTATATAGGTGGATGTCGAATCTGGATTTTTTTTTTAAATAAGCAGTTATTTCATTTTACAAGTATAACTTGCCCTGTAGTCTTTTCTGTCGGATTCCACTGCTCTGCATGTGACCTTTCCTTTATCATCTTCTATCATAAGCTTCCGAAGCCTCAGAGAACTTACAGGGTTTTCCTAGAGCAAAGCTTCTCAACTGAGAGCGATTTCGTTTCCACTTTTGGCAACGTCTGGAGACATTTTCGGTTGTCGCTGCAAGGGGGGATGCTACTGGCGTCTAGTGGTAGAGGGTCAGAGATGCCGCTAAATAAACATGGCACAAGGCCGTCCCCCCACCCCTCACATACCGCACCCCTGCAAAGGATTTCCCCATTCAAAATGTCATTGATGCCGAGGTTGTGAAATCTTGTCTTAGAGCCATTACGGCATATGACTATAGGTCTGAGAAAAAAAAAAACAAATCCTACTTGGAAAAGGTACATGCACATGTTTTAAAATCAGTATTTACAATTGCTGGCTTTTCGTATCCGTTGATAAATCCTCCGAAAGTAGTGATGCGTAGGAGCTGGCTGTTTTCCAGGTGAGAATACTGTGACTTTTCACACTGTCATTCTTTTTTTCTTCACTTTTTTTTTTTAATGTTTTTTTTTGAAGGAGAGAGAGGCCGAGCGTGAGCCGGGGAGGGGCAGGGAGAGAGAGGGAGACACAGAATCCGAAGTAGGCTCTGGGCTCTGAGCTGTCAGGCTCTGGGCTGTGGGGCTCGAACCCACCAGCCGTGAGATCACGACCTGAGCCGAAGTCAGACACTTAGGCGGCTGAGCCACCCAGGCGCCCCTCACACTGACATCCTACGAGATGCTCCCTGTCTTCACTCCACAACTGGAATATTTTATTCTCACCGACGACATTGTTTGTTCCTTTGAATGACAAACGCATATACCAATTGTGTGCTCTTTTCAAAGCACTGGCTGTGAGCAGACCAGGTGGGGCGCAAGTTTTCAAAGCTGACTTTACCCCCTTACGAAAACCGGACTGATGGGAGAAGCATGTCCAGGTTTGGGACCCGGGGATTTGTATTTTTTTTTTTAATTTTTTTTTTTTAACGTTTATTTGTTTTTGAGACAGAGAGAGACAGAGCATGAACGGGGGAGGGTCAGAGAGGGAGAGACACAGAATCTGAAACAGGATCCAGGCTCTGAGCTGTCAGCACAGAGCCCGACGCGGGGCTCGAACTCACGGACCGCGAGATCATGACCTGAGCCGAAGTCGGACGCTTAACCGACTGAGCCACCCAGGCGCCCCCAGGGGGATTTGTTTTTTATCAGGTGAACCGGATGGTTGTGAGGATGAGCTGGGTTTGGGGACCGCTGCATGCGACGCTCACAGACATCCTGCCCGCGGGAACAGAAGCTCCAGAATGGCTCTTTGCCCTGAAGGGAATTTAACCCTGAGGATAAAGTAGGACCGGGGCTTTTAGGGTTAAAGATTTCCCTGTATCCACCAGCATCAAGAGATGTAGTAAAAAGATGACTCATAGTAACCACGATCTCTTTGAGGTTTCAAAATCTCATAAGGGAAAACCAAGGGGGTTGAAGGAAACAAGTATGCAAGTTGCTCATTTTCTATGGCTGCTAATGATAGGTTGTGTGGGTTTAGTTTTCTTTCATCTCAAAATGGATTTAAACATTAATTAAGTATCATAAGTCTGCGTTGCGTCTAACAAACAAATATAGCTAAGCCTAGAGAATGAGATTACATGGATTTGGTCCGCACGATGCCAAGAAAGTGCCGTGAGTCACCTAATGCCACCCACGGAGGCATTTTGCAAAATCTTCTGATAAACGGACCTTTTGACGTTTATCAAGATGTTTAGCGTCCGGGGCCACTCAATCCCAGAGATAAAAGAGGTCTGAGCAGAGCGGTGAAAGGCTTGAACTTCCAAAATTGCTTCCGCGATAGCCAAATCATTTTCTCAAGCACACTGAGCAGTTAGAAAGCGACGACAACCAACGGTTGTCTTCAAGTCCTTAGATGTTAGCCTTCCCCATCCGTCCTATCTATCATCAAGTTGGTTTCCTGCGGAGTGTGTCAAAGAAGGAAGAAAAATTCGAAGTGAACTGACAAAAATTGAATATATGCCTGCCAATTCATAAAGATACCTGTGGTGGAAGAATTATTTTAAAAAAAAGATCCGAGAGTTAGCTAGACCCAGGTCCCTGGTGGAGAGCATTTTGGCAAAGGAAAGTGAAGGGTAGAAACCAGAGCATGTCTGAGGTCCCTGTTAATCCTAGGGACTTGGTGACATCTATACACAGTCAATCTGTCATCCAGGTGATATGAAATCTGGCTAAAGATGGGATGGTGGGCAAAAGAGGGCTATTTCTTCCCATGTACATCATCTACCGAGAAAATTAGGGCATCCGATAGCCCTGATCTGAGTACTGACTCACGACTCCCTCTGAAGCCACATCCAGAGTGTGTGGTTACTGGAGCAGGAGGTCTGGCAATTTGAGAATGACATCCGAAAAAAGGAGGGTCTTAGGATTTTCACATCTGTAATAAATCAGCAGGCAAGGGGCACCTGGGTGGCTCAGTAGGTTGAGCGTCTGACTCTTGATGTTGGCTCAGGTCACGATCTCATGGTTTGTGGGTTCAAGTCCCAAACTGGGCTCCCTGCTGACAGTGCAGAGTCTGCTTGGGATTCTCTCTCCCTCTCTTTCTGCCTCCCCCCGCACCTCTGTCTCTCTCTTTCTCTCTCTCTCTCTCAAAACAAGTAACTAAACTTAAAAAGAAATTAAAAAGAAATCAGCAGACGAAGAAGTGTCAATGTTGAACTTAAAACTACCTAAGACTTGTGACTACATCTATACAGGTAAATAAACCCGGTAGCAATCAGACGTGGGATTAAATCACTCAAGAAGGCAGATAAGTAATTCAGGAGCTATCGAAATCAGTGCCTTTGTCCCCAAACATCTTTTCTTCCCTAATTATGAGAAATTACTCTGTTTTTCATAAGGCCTGAAGTTCCAAAATAAAAAAGAACTTGGTTAACGGGGCACTCAAGTGTAGGGGACGGAGCACTGGAGTAGGAGTCAGGGTCTGGGGTCGCTGGGTCGCTAGTTGTGTGACCCTGGGGCATTCACTTCCTCCAACTAGGCGCTGGAGTCTATACAAATTCGGCTGAAACCAGATTGGTAGTTTTCAAACTGTTGAAGTCTGGTTTCCGTAGAAGGGCTGCAAGGAGTCTGCCAACAGGGGCATTCAGTTTTGTTTTCAAATGTAATTTTGCTCATGTATTTATTTATTCTTAGTTTTCATTTAAATTCCAGTTGGTTAACATACAGTGTTATGTTAGTTTCAGGTGGACAATATCGTGATTCAACACTTCCATACAAGTCTTGGTGCTCATCACCTTAATCTCCATCATCTGTCTTACACACCCCACCTCCCACCCCCCACCTCCCCTCTGGTGACCATCAGTGTATTCTCTATGGTTGAGTCCATTTTTGGGGGGCACCTGGGTGGCTCAGTGGGTTAAGAGCCCAACTCTCGATTTCAGATCAGGTCATGATTTCAAGGTTTGAGAGTTCGAGCCCCACGGCAGGTTCCATGCCGACAGTGCGGAACCTGCTTGGGATTCTCTCTGCCCCTCCCCTGCTCTCTCTGTCCCTGTCAAAATGGATGAAAAAATAACATGTTTTAAAAGTCTGTTTTTTGGATAATTTTACTCATTTAAATAACTCAGTTGGTATACAACATACACATTTGTGATTACGTGTGATTCTGTGCCGACAGCTCGGAGCCTGGAGCCTGCTTGGGATTCTGGGTCTCCCTCTCTCTCTGCCCCTCCCCTGCTCGCACTCTGTCTCTCTCCCAAAAATAAAATGAAACATTAAAAACATTTTTTAAAGAAATTTTTTTTTAACGTGTATTTATTTTTGAGACAGAGAGAGACAGAGCATGAACGGGGGAGGGTCAGAGAGAGGGAGACACAGAATCTGAAACAGGCTCCAGGCTCTGAGCTGTCAGCACAGAGCCCGACGCGGGGCTCAAACTCACGGACCGCGAGATCATGACCTGAGCCAAAGTCGGCTGCTTAACCGACTGAGCCACCCAGGTGCCCCTAAAAACATTTTTTAAATAAAGTGATCACCTTTATAGGAATACAACATATCGAGGCTGACAAAGTCCTGGCAGATCAGCTCAGAAGAGGGAGACAGCGTGCCCACATGGTTAAGACCAGCTTCAGCGTGATAAGGGCTAAGGCAGGCAAGGCGCACAGGGAACCAAAGGTGACAGGTGGAGGGGAGAGGAAACAGGCTAGAGCCAGGTCCCTGCTGGCACACTGCAGGCCTTCAGGGGACACCCTAGCACCATCCCCTGTTGCCCTATAAAGGGACTAAATAGGAAGTGTCCCTGCGTCCAAAAGTTGCTTCTCCTCCCTCATAATTCTTGCTTGGGGATTCTCTCCATTTCCAGGATGTAGCAGCCTACCTGGCCTTGTCATTAATGTTGACATCTCTCCATTCTAGAAGATTCTCCCCAAGGGTTCCTGCCTTGAGATGTTTATTTGGTTGTCTGTTATAAGCCTAGTCTATCTTTCCAACAGGGAATACGCAGACTCCTTAATCACATCAATAAACACCAAATAGATCAAAACGAACAACAACAAAACCCGGAAATTCCAGAAGCTTTATAAACAAGTTCTTAAATGTCCTTAAAAATAAAGACAAAATAACTTTTATTCCTGCTTTTTCCAACCTGTAATATACCCAGCGAAGGATGGAAAAATTGGGGATCATGAAAGACTCGAGGTATCCCCGAGTTTCTTCAAAATTTTCTCCCAGGGCCATTAAGGGGTAAGCACGGGGATGTGCAGGTTCAGCTGTGGAGCCTGGAAATCCCAACTGAACGCTCAAGACACAAGCTCACCTAGTGTGGACTCCCACCTATCAGAGACTCGGAGGATGGTGGAATGTGATAGATCTGGGTTCAAATCCCGGCTCTGCTCCCGCCAACTGTGGGCCCTTGGATGATCTTCTGATTTTCCCTTTTCTTACCTATAAATGAATAATGACACCTTCCTTGCAAGATTGCTGGAAAGCCTAGGAAACACCATCATGGGCGAAGTGCACAGCATGGTGTCTGGCATCTAGAAGCCACTTAATATGTCGTTGGTATTTATTGTTGCCATTCTTCTAGGATGAATACCATTTGTAGGCTTGAGGCGGAGAAGACTGAAAATAAATCTGACTACTGGGAAATGTGCTATTTCACGTTTCAGTTAAAATATCTGAGGAGTTGGAAGCCGGCGATCCTGACAACAGACGGCGCTCTTTTAAGCGGCTCCCGTTTGCAAGGTCAGGTTTAGGCGGACCTGCCTGGCCCCGGCTCTGAGGCTCTGCTCGCCACCGGCTTGGTCGCGACAACGCTTGGCAAGGAGGAAATATGGGAGTTTTCCGTCTAACAACCTGTACAGGCAGCTGAAGCAGAAATTCACTTTAAGGCTATACGATCTGATCTGATTGCGTTGATTAAATCAACTGGGTGCCTCCCACAAGACTTTTCTAATAAAGGCGAAGATTTTGAAAAGAACTTCCCCATTTGCCGCAGTGAGAAATGTCCATGCACCATATCTCTCTGTGATGGGAAAACACGACACAAGACGTGTCTATAAGCTCATCTAGATATTCTAGGGAAAAATAGTCTCCCTTGTTTTTTTTTTTCTTTAAGGAATTGCTCCATTTCTAGAACATCTCTTTCTTTTTTTTTTTTTTTTTTTTTTTTTAACATTTATTTATTTTTGAGACAGAGAGAGACAGAGCATGAACAGGGGAGGGTCAGAGAGAGAGGGAGACACAGAATCTGAAACAGGCTCCGGGCTCTGAGCTGTCAGCACAGAGCCCGATGCGGGGCTCGAACTCACAGACCGTGAGATCATGACCTGAGCCGAAGTCAGCCACTTAACCGACCGAGCCACCCAGGCGCCCCTCTAGAACATCTCTTTCTGTCCTTTTTCTTTCTCCAGTAAGAAAGTCAAGGGGAAGGTAAGCATGGTCTCTTATTCAACACGTGTAACATGAAGTGAAAAGGTTCTCCTCATTCTTTCCCCCCAGATAGTCACCACTTATTACCCTCTCTTTTACTCATTCAATCTTGCAATTAATTTCAAAAGTAAATATTCTTAGTTCGGAAATTTATTTCTAGGGGCCATCCCTGGCGAGCAAAAACGGCATAAGTACCGTGTGAGGGAAATGGTTACATAAATTCTAGTTCATCCTGAGAACAATACTCTCCAGTCATTACATATACATTATAGCAGCGTATTAACGTGTCCATAACAAGTTTCAAAGGGGAGGATGAAGGCTACTAAATAATCTTTACTGAATACTTTTAAGTGATAAACAGACATGAATAGAAAGAAGACCAGAAAGAAATCTATCAAAATATTAACCGAGTAGTTTTTCTCTGGGTGGTGAGAATTGTGGTTATTTATTATTTTCTTTGTTAGTGTCTCTGTTCTCTAAGATACCTAGGATGAGTATATTTTACTTTTGCCGTTGAACACAAACAAAATAAACCTTTTTCTTTTAATTTAAGAGACTATTCCCAAACCTACTTGAAACCAGAGAAAGGCAGTGCAATTTAGGAACAGAAAGAATCATAGGATGACCTACCTCAGGGCAGGATGCATTTGCTGAAGGAGGGCTAATTCAGGAATGCTGTCGCCTCAGCTCAGATACTGAAGGAGGGGAGGAAGCAGGGCACTGACCACACGCGCCTCCCCTATAATCAGCCATCATCTCGGCGACCAGCTTCGCTGCCTCAGGCGTAAATTCTTCCGCAGTTGCTTTAATCTAAGGCTACCCTTCTCCCTGATGACCCAGTGGAGGTCCCTGTTTCCCCAAAGGTAGGCCATCCTCTGCTGGGACTATGGACGATTTTAGCTGCTGCACAGGCTACAAAATAAACAATGGTCTTAAGTCGTATTGAACCACAGGATGGGAGAGTCCGACTCTATGTTAGTTTCCTATTGCCACTGTAACCGAGAACCACAAATTTCGTGGTTTAAAATTACATAAGTTTAGGGGCACCTGGGTGGCTCAGTGGGCTAAGCGTCCGACTCTGGCCCAGGTCATGATCTCGCGGTTCGTGGGTTCGAGGCCCGCGTCTGGCTCTGTGCCGACAGCTCGGAGCCTGGAGCCTGCTTCGGATTCTGTGTCTCCCTCTCCCTCTCTGTGCCCTCCCCTGCTTGTGCTCTGTCTCTCTCTCTCTCTCAAAAATAAATGACCATTAAAAAAGGAAATAAAATTACATAAGTTTATTCTCTTGCAGTTCTGAGGGTCAGAGAGCTAAAGCTAGGATCAAGGTGTTGATAGCTGCACTCTTTCTGAAGACTTCAGGGGACAATCTGCTTCCCTTGCATTTCCTGACTCTGAGAACCTCACACCGCTTCTGGTCGTTCCAAGGTACTCTGTCTGACTTTGACCTTCTTGCTGCTGCCTTTTCTTCTCTCCTTCCTCCTCTCCTTCCCCTCCTCCTCCTCCTTCTTTTTGAGAGAGAGAGAGAGTGGAGAGAGGGGCAGAGAGAGGGAGAGAGAGAATCCCAAGCGGACTTCATGCTCAGCTGGGAGCCCAATGTGGGGCTCAATCCCACCACCCTGGGATCAGGACCTGAGGTGAAATCAAGAGTGAGAGGCTTAACTGACTGACCCATCCAGGGGCCCCACTTGCTTCCTTCTTATAGGAACCTTTGTGATTACATCGGGCCCACCCAGGTAACCCAGTGTCCTAACATAATGACATGGACCAAGTCTCTTCTGCCTTAGAAGGTAACAAACACATTCACAGGTTTCTGGGATTAGGCCAAGGACTTGTTTGGGGACCATGATTCATCCTACTACAGTCTCCCTAGTGAATTTCTTTCCACTTTCTGGGCATCTGGCTGCCTCAGTTGGTAGAGCACATCACTCTTGCTCTCAAGATTATAAATTCAAGCCCCACATTGGGTGTAGAAATTACTTAAAAATAAAAATCTTCAGGGAGCGCCTGGGTGACTCAGTCAGTTAAGTGGCCGGCTCTTGGTTTCGGCTCAGGTCCTGATCTCACGGTTCGTGAGTTCGAGCCCTGCATCAGGCTCCACACGGGGAGTAACGCTCTGTCTCCCTCTCCCTCCCCTCCCTTCTCCCACTCAAAATAAATAAATAAACTTTAAAAAAAAAAGGTAAGAATATTAAATTTTTTTCTCCAAATAAAAGAAATAAAAATCTTTAAAAAACAAAACAAAACAATTTACTTTCTGCTTCATTCACGGTGTATTCTCTACATGGACAGAGGGTGGGCCAGGAAATCGGGAGAGACGTCTTCTTTCATTCAGGGAGAATACAAATTAGCAATGGGAACATCGAACAAATATGGAACGCTTCATGAATTTGTAAGTCACCCTTGTGCAGAAGTGACGCGAATCTTCTCTGATTCCAACTTTAGTTTATGGGCTGTTCACGCGAGCACTTAAAAGTGCTTATTAGTTTGATGAAGCTTATGAAGACCCATCGTATCCCAAGTAAGTTAGCTTTCTCAGCCCAGGGGACTGAGGTTTGGTTAGGAAAACCATCTGCACAGATTAAAATGACAAAGAAAAACCAAAGCAAACCAACCAAAAACGAACCAACGGACCCAGCCACGGGCCCGTGAATACAGAGAGCAAGCTGACAGTTTGCCGTGGGGACGGGGGTGGAAAGTTGGGAAAATGGGTGAAGGGGAGCAGGAGACACAGGCTTCCAGGAGTAGGATGAATAAGTCACGAGAACAAAAGACGCAGCACAGGGAATCGGGTCAACAGTATTGCGATAGCGTCGCGAGGAGACAGATGGGGGCTACGCTTGTGAGCACGGGTTGTCTAGGGTTGTCGAGACCCTTGTCTAAGGGTTGTCCACCCATTGTGTTGTACAGCTGACACGAATGGATCGCTGTGCCACCTATGCTTGAATAAAACACTTCTTTTGAAATGGCAAAGGTGCAAGTTGCTGAAAAAAAAAAAACAACACCGTTCCTTTTCTTTTATTTATGCTTCACACAGATTTTTAATGACTGCTAGGTAGTATTGTCATTCTTCTTTTCATTTGGCTTGGCTCTGTGGGAGACGGGATGATGCTGATGGAGATTTTGAGGAGACCGAAGTCCCCTCGCACCCTGACGCTGGCTGGGGGAGTGTTTCGTAACCGTCAAGGTGTGAACACCAGCGATCTGTTTTCACTACACCCCCAAAGCATTCCTGACATCCCATCAGAACTCTAAAATGTAATGAGAACCACATCAATGTTTTGCGATCTCTAAATATCAGATTAAGATAGGCGTGAAGGACTCTGCAGTCAAGTCAATGGAAACGCAGAGAAACTGACACTTCTCAGGGCAACGTATACAGCAGGTGTCAGCATGGAATCCAGCTTTGGGTAGGACTGGCAATTAATTCAAATTAATGACTCCAACCTGAGCGTTTTCTTCCTTCAAGTCACCTTGCTAAGCCCTGACAAGTTAAAAGGTAAAAGCCCGGGGCGCCTGGGTGGCTCGGTCGGTTGGGCGTCCGACTACGGCTCAGGTCATGATCTCGCAGTTCGTGGGCTCAAGCCCCGCGTCGGGCTCTGTGCTGACAGCTCAGAGCCTGGAGCCTGTTTCGGATTCTGTGTCTCCCTCTCTCTCTGCCCCTCCCCACTCTCTGTCTCAAAAATAAATAAACGTTGAAAAAAAAAATTAAAAAAAAAAAAAAAAGGTAAAAGCCTGAACTTGGAAACAACCCAGAAGTCCTTCGGTGGGTAAATGGTTAAATAAACTGGTGGGCCCGCATCATGGGTGCTGCTTGGCAACAAAAGGGAACAAATTTCATACACGTTAACAGTTAACAGTATGGATGGATCTCAAGTGAGTGAAATAAGCCAGGACTAAAAGGTCACGTACTGCAGATTCCACACAAAGTCACAGAGATGAAGGAACTGATTCCTGGTCGTCAGTGGTTAGGTTCACGGAAGGTTGGGGAGCACTAAGAGTGGTATTTATGTATACAGGGAAAGTATGAAGGAAATTTCTGTGACGATGGACAGTTCTAGATCCTGATTGTAGTGGTGGTTACACAATCTACACAGGTGATAACATTTCATTGCGTGCAACGCACGCACGCACGCACACGCACACAGGAGTGCATGGAAACCTTGTGAGATCTGAATAAGCTCTGTGGACTGTACCAAGGTCAATTTCATGGTCTTGAGAGTGCAGTAGAGTTAGGTGAGATACCACCTTTGGGGGAAGCTGAGTGAAGAGTACGTGGGAACTTTCCGTACCGGTTTTGCAATTTCACATCAGTCTATATTATTGCAAAATAAAGATTTTAAAAGATTAAAAGGTTAGAAAGGCGCAGAAGCTATTCTCAAGCCACTTAAAGTGCACTTGGGAGATAGACTAAAGAGATAACTCAGAAGCATAATAAAAAGTGATTTGGGGCACCTGCGTGGCTCCATCGGTTAAGCATCCGACTTTGGCTCAGTTCATGATCTCATGGTTTGAGAGCTGGAGCCCCACCTCGGGCTCTCTGCTGTCAGTGCAGAGCCACTTCAGATCCTCTGCCCCCCCCCCCCCCAAATAAATAAAAATCAAAAGATATTTTAAAAAGTGATTTGGAAGAAGTATTAATTTGGGGGCCTGAGGTTCAGGGAAGTCTTGTCAAAAATGGTGGTGTTTGGGCCAGACCCTGAAAGGAGTGGGTGAGTTTCACAGGAGGAGAATGGGGAAGTGGTCAGAGCTGAATAAGCCCTGGGGGGTCAGATAACTTCCTTGCTCTTGGATTAATGAGTCTCAGAAAGCCATTATTTTAGTCTGGTTTCACCTCTCCGAAACTAATTGTACTTCCTGAAAGAAATTCACCAAAGGCTTTACATTTGACATGGATTCGTATTAGAAATTAATGTTATTATTTACCTTGTTCTACACAAAACATTAATGCGATATTTAGGCTTGAGAAACTATGGCACCCTAGTGAGCCTGTTAGGGGGTTATGAGTTTCTTGCTTTGTGTAAATGTAAGGGTAAGACAAAGAAAAGGAGAAACATTGCCGAATTTTCGATAACTTTACATTACAAGGTCTATACTCTAGTGGATTGCTAGATTCTGCACTTACTTGGAAGTGATCCTGGTATTTCAGATAAAGGAATGACAAACGTGTTATGATTGACCTGATTGGCAATCTCCCACTGATCTGAATTTTTCATCCAGCTTTATGGAGATATAACTGACATATAACATTGTGTAAGTTTCAGATATACAACGTGATGATTTGATACACTTGTATATTGTGAAATGCTTACCGCAAATAAGGTTGGTTAACACATCCTTAATCTCACATAATGACTATTTTGTTGTTATGGTGAGAACATTAAAGCTCTCACAACAACTTTTAAGTACACAATACGGTATTGTGACCTATGGTCACCATGCTGTCACAGTCCCCGGAACCTACCCATCTTAGTTACAAGTGCGTACCCTTTGACAACATCTCCTGCCCCCCACCTCAGCCCCCTCCCCAGAAACCACCACTCTACTCTGTTTCTACGAGCTTGATGTTCGTAGGTCCCACAAATAATTGGGATCATGAAATATTTGTCTTTCTCTGTGTGACTTATTTCACTTAGCATGATGCTCTCAAGGTCCATCCGTGTTGTTGCAAATGGCAGAACTTCCTTCTTTCTTTGTGGCTGAATATTACGCTGGTGTGTGTGTGTGTGTGTGTGTGTGCGTGTGTGTGTGCGGGTGCACCACATTTTGTTAATCCCTTCATGTGTGAATGGACACTTCGGTTGTTTCTGTGTCTAGGCTCCTGTGACTAATGAGGCCACAAACACGCAGGTGAATATCTTTTTTAGAGAGTAATTTCCATTCCCTTGAATATAGACTCCAAAGTAGGATTGCTGGATCATATGGTAGTTCTATCTTTTCATCTCAATTTGGTGGCTAGGGTTCGCAAAAAACACAGCAATCCACCCCCCGCCCAAACAAGCAAACAAACAAACAAAAGAAACCCAAAACATTGTCTCCTCTTCTGCCTTAATTTTTCAAGTAATTTTGGTCTAGGGCAATACAAACACGGTTTTCTCCATGGGGTCCCATTGTCATACGTATACCACTTCGGGGGCGCCTGGGTGGCTCAGTCGGTTAAGCATCTGACTTCGGCTCAGGTCGTGATCTCAGGGTTCGTGAGTTTGAGCCCCACATGGGGCTCTGTGCTGATGGCTCAGAGCCTGGAGCCTGCTTCGGGTTCTGTCTCTGTCTCTCTCTGCCCCTTCCCCCCCCCCAAAAAAGAATAAATAATAAACATTAAAATTTCTTATATACCATTTGAACATATTTATACAGATATGTGATGTCAGACCCCCTGGATTTAAATCATGACGCTTTCACTTATGCAACCTGAGGAAAATTTGGCTTTCATGGCTCTGTGCCTCAATTTTCTCATCTATAAAACAATTATGACCATGGTACTATCCCACAAGCTTGTAAGTTTTAAATGAGATAGTTGATGTAAAACTCTTAGCAAAAAATAAACTGTTACTCAGAACTACAATAGTCAATATATTTGCTACCATATGCAGTGCTAAGGTATAAAAATTATGTATATAAAAATATTAAAAGCGTGAGGCATACTTCTGTACTTTTTAGCTTGTTGATTTAAAGCCGAAAAGCTTAGGGTTTTTAAAAAATATGTTTTAGGCAACCTGCGGAATGGGAAAAGATATTTGCAAATGACATATTAAACAAAGGGCTAGTATCCAAAATCTATAAAGAACTCACCAAACTCCACACCCGAAAAACAAATAATACAGTGAAGAAATGGTCGGCAAACATGAATAGACACTTCTCTAAAGAAGACATCTGGATGGCCAACAGGCACATGAAAAGATGCTCAACGTCGCTCCTCATTAGGAAAATACAAATCAAAAACACAGTGAGATACCACCTCATGCTGGTTGGAGTGGCTAGAATAAACAAATCAGGAGACTATAGATGCTGGAGAGGACGTGGAGAAACAAGAACCCTCTTATACTGTTGGTGGGAATGCAAACTGGTGCAGCCACTCTGGAAAACAGTGTGGAGGTTCCTGAAAAAATTAAAACTAGACCTACTCTATGACCCAGCAATAGCACTCCTAGGAATTTACCCAAGGGATACAGGAGTACTGATGCATACGGGCACTTGTACCCCAATGTTTATAACAGCTCTTTCAACAACAGCCAAATTATGGAAAGAGCCTAAATGTCCATCAACTGATGAAGGGATAAAGAAATCGTGGTTTATATACACAATGGAGTACTACGTGGCAATGAGAAAGAATGAAATCTGGCCTTTTGTAGCAACGTGGATGGAACTGGAGAGTGTGATGCTAAGTGAAATAAGTCATACAGAGAAAGACAGATACCATATGGTTTCACTCTTATGTGGATCCTTAGAAACTTAACAGAAGACCAGGGGGGAGGGGAAGAGGGGGGAAAAGTTACAGAGAGGGAAGGAGGCAAACCATAAGAGACTCTTAAATACTGAGAACAAACTGAGGGTGGATGGGGGGTGGGGGAGAAGGGAAAGTAGGGGATGGGCATTGAGGAGGGCACCTGTTGGGATGAGCACTGGGTGTTGTACGGAAAGCAATGTGACAATAAATTTCACATTTAAAAAATAATAAAAACAAGTAAAAAAACCTTTTTATTGAAATATAACACACATAACAGAAAATGTGCACACAATGCGAATATAGAGCTACATCATTTTGATTGCGGTGAGAACACTTAACACAAGATCTACCCTCAGCAGATTTTCAGTTGTAGCGATTATATCATTACAACATAAAAAATTAAAAAGAATAAGTCACTCGTCAAGTTTCTACCCTGACATTGTATTGACTCAGTTTTATGTTTAATAAATATATATATATTTATATATATTTATAAATATATATATATTTATTTATATGTGTATATATTTATAAATATATATATATATTTATTTATATGTGTATATATTTAACATCATAGAATTGTACCATTTTTACTTTGCTCCTCTTCACATAGCATTATACGGTAGATATTTTCCCCACTACTGCATGGCTTTCGTGGTGATCACTGTCCCCCATCGAGACATATACATCAGATTGATGAATGTTAGTTTGGGGGCAGAATGGCTCCAGATTATCCAGGAATCACCGTTTTGGGGAACACCGTACCCAAGCACAGCCTGCATCAGGAGACTTGGTCAGATGTATGGATTTGACTGGAATCTTTTGTTGGTCCCTTCTAACCCATTCTTTATCCAGAAGCTCAAGTGATCTTTTCAAAATACAGGGACTGAGTGTCCTTCAGGGAGAACCTTTAGGTGGCTTGCCAAGGCTCTCAGGATGAAAGTCTTTAACATTTAGACGCTACGTCGCCTAGCCTCTGCTTCCATCCCCAGTTTAATCTCTGATTGTGCTTCCATTTGTCAGTTGTTCATGAACTATTAAAACACTAAAAAAAAAAAAAAACCCACAAAAAAACCAAGCCCCAATCCTGTAAAGGGGGCACTGCTTGCTGAACAATGCAGCCTCCCTCTGATTATAAAAGGGAACTGATTGATAGGGGCGTACAACTCGTTTATGTTGCAGCGAGGATGGTTTTATCCATGTATTCTACTATGGGTCCAAGGACTCACTTACCCTGCAGCCATGGGTGGGATTACAGGAAGAGGTTGCCCCAGAGAACTTCCTGGATCTCTGATGCAATAGAGGCGTAGGAATGTCTAGCACAAGCCCAGCAAAGGCAAGACACTTTGACGGAGAAATTGCAAGTCTGTCTCCCAAATCCCTACCCTTCCCATCGCCCTGAAAACCCACGTGACTAAAAAGATAAGAGAAACGTCCAGACTTTAGAGGACTCTCAGCTGGGCTTTGAAGGTTCAGACCTTGCCATACGCTAAAAGCTGTAACTGAATTTGACTGAAATATCAAGTAGGGTAACAACTTTCTTACTTTTTGCCCAGTCTGTCTCATTGTGCACAAAGACGGGCAGATGGCCCCATGCATAGGTGCCTCTCAACATAAATAAAAGACTAAAGCAATCAGCTTGGAAAAGAAAATCCACTCTCCTCTCTCCGAACTTTCTTGGTCTGTCTGCTTTGAGACACTGTGTTTGGAACAGTTGTTGAACATAGTAGCTTTTCTGCCACTCAAGTCATTCTTACTGCTACGCCAAGATGCTTTTTACTACGAGGAGTGTATTTAATAGCTAATTTTGTTCCTCAACAATTTTATATTCTAACAAATTATGTCTGGGCACGAGCTCTGTGCGGGCTGAGAATATATTAAGACATAATAGCTGTGGTCCGGGATCTTCTCTACTGGAGGAAGAGGGATAGGAGGAAAATGAGAAATGATGGCGTTGGGGGATTTCTTGGAAAATCAGAGTGCAAAATTGTTGAGAGTTTAATCTAGAAGTAATACATGTCTAACGATTCCAAGCGTGAATGAAGGGAGTTCTCTTTCTGGTGGTGTTACATCAATAAAGACATATTTACGACCTTCAGATAGAAACTCAAAACAGATTGCAACATACACTGAAGCCGAAGCTTCTTCCTTGTTGACTACACATGGCCAAGGCCGGAGGGTGACTGTCTTAAAGGACTACCAGGCATTTGCCTGGCATTCTCTAGAGTAATGATCACTTCTCTGTCATTTGGGGAAGGACACAGCAGGAACATTCCATTCTTCAACTCCTACAGGACACATGGCCTCGTGGACATTGTGGCCTGATTTAAAAAGAGCAGCAAACTCTGTTTGACCCCTTCTGCTAGGAAACCTAATGATTAATGTTACACAAAAGTTGTTATTATCGGTGGTCACTAGTATGGTTTGAACGTCAACAGACATGTTATTACCGTGTTTATCAATCTGCTCAGTTTCTAAGATGGTTGTGTGTTTCTGACGGAAGACTGCCGGGCGATGGGGTTTGCCCACCACTCGGCAGGGAGCACCTGGGGGGTGTCCAGTTGGTTGAGTGTCCAATTCTTGACTTGGGCTCAGGTCATGATTCCAGGTTGTGGGATTGAGCCCCAAAGCGGGCTCCAAGCTGAACATCGAGCCTGCTTGGGATTCTCTCTCTCTCTGCCCCTTCCCAGCTTGCATCCTTGCTCTCTCTCTTAAATAAATAAATAAATAAATAAATAAATAAAACCATTTAGATCACTCAGCAAAGTTAAAAATATTTTCATCCAACATTAAAATTCTACGTGGTCTTTGAATGGGCCACTATGGTTCAAAGACATTTCCTGTAGGTATAAAGGGGTATCTGTATCAACACTCGAAATGGTTTCTGTACGATATTTTTTGGAGCAATGTGGGTAATTGCGAAAGATCCTACTCCTTCTTCATGTCTGTTGGTCATGGCTTTTCAAGTTGTCTGTAATAACGTGCCAACATATATTAAGCGATCAAAGCAAAATGGGGAAGCACGTGGTACATTTAGGTGAGAAAAACAAATGAGTATCTACGGATCTACTTGGATAGGCATGTATGATCCACAGAAGGTACTCAAAACCACCGCTGAGAGACGGTTGTCTTTGAAGGCGAGACCATGTGACCAGGAGGTGGGGCGAGGGGAGACACTTACTTTGTATTGCATTCCCTATTTTCACCTTTTGAGCTTTGTGCCTGCATGTGGTAGAATGGATTCTGTCCCAGTTCTGCACCCCCGCGTAATCGCATTGTGTGTGCACTTTCTCTGTCATGTGATTTGCAGCCTCTCCTTGTAGGTGACGCAGACCACCCCACCGGCTGGGGTCAGCCTTGGCCATGTGATCTGCAGTGGCCAAAGGTATGTTAGCAGACGGGCAGCGGGCGGAGGTTGAACCGTGCCGGTGTGATGGTGACGGTCCCCTTGTGCTCTTGGGACCCATCAGGTGAAGAACACGATCCCGTGTTCTTAGCTGCTAGTTCCAGAATGAACTGGCCTGTGGAGCAGACCAGGACCCAACCCACAGAGTTGAGCTAAGCCCAAGTGATCCCAGCTCAAAGCCCAGCCAGGCCGCACGACTGTGAGCACGGAAAATAAATGTTCACTGTTGGGGCGCCTGGGTGGCTCAGTCGGTTAAGCGTCCGACTTCGGCTCAGGTCATGATCTCACGGTTCATGGTTCAAGCCCCGCGTCGGGCTCTGTGCTGACAGCTCAGAGCCTGGAGCCTGCTTCGGATTCTGTGTCTCCCTCTCTGCCCCTCCCCGGCTCATGCTCTGTCTCTCTCGGTCTCAAAAAAAAAAAAAAAAAAAAAAAAATGTGCACAGCTATTCACGACTATTTGTTACACAGCATTATAGCAACAACCAAATAAGATAAATCCCATATAGGAACTCACTTAATTAACCTCTGCTTAACTAGATTACTATATCAACTGATGCCTTCTTTTCTCCCGTAGATACCTGAACTGACATCCAATGACTCTTAAATGCTCATAACTAGTAGGCTGATTTGTTATAACATCTTTCCACTCTTTCCAGTTGAATTGTATGCTTGCTGAGAGTTAGAGATTTGTTCTCAGACTTACTTATGCCTGTTCTGTTTGTTATAACCGTTTAATTGTTTAATGCATTTTGATTAATTTGGTTAAATGTGACTTCAAAAGACTGTATTGTTTGCATGAAGATTACATTTTACTCTTTGGAAGACCTCAATAAAAGTCACTAGAAACTGATAAAAATTCAATTTTTATCAGTTTATTTTAGTCTACTCTTGGTAAATAAAAATCATACAAATATGGAAGGATTTGCATTTAACGTTGGGGTTCCCAAGTGGGGTGCCTGGGTGGCTCAGTGAGTTAAGTGTCTGACTTCAGCTCAGGTCATGATCGCATGGATCACGAGTTCAAGCCCCACGTGGGGCTCTGTGCTGATAGCTCAGAGCCTACAGCCTGCTTCGGATTCTGTGTCTCCCTCTCTCTTCCCCTACCCCACTCGCACTCTGTCTCTCTCTCTCAAAAATAAACAAACATTAAAAAACTCTAAAATAAAATAAAATAAAATAAAATAAAATAAAATAAAATCGCTTCCCAAGGGTTTTAAAATTGTCATTCCTTTTAAAGACACTGAAACTGAGGTTAAAAATCATGAATTACGGATTATTTATTGAAGAATGATGATGTGGCATTTGACATCCCCAAAACCCTGATCCTACGTGCAAATATCAGTGACCTAATCTACATTTACCCGTTTTAAGTTTCAATAAACTGTGGGAGGTATGCATGTGTATCATTTATTTATGATTCCTTGAGGATCGTAAACAGTTTTCCGTTAACGACATTAGCATAGAAGGTCCGGAACTTTTGCAACTGAACTTCACACTACTCTTGGAACTCTGTACTTAATCCTAGAATCAATGTGTGGCATCATTTAGAGAACGAAGGAGAGCAAGACTTAGAATATTCCTGTGCCTCCCTTGGGGCTTCTCAAATAGGTTTTCCGGAAGATGCTTTAAATGTCTCTCGTTAGCAGGCAATAGTGTAAAGTCCACATCGACAACGAAGTCACCGGTAGTGATCGGTTTAGCTTCTCTTTAGAGCAAAAGAAGAGAGAATTATTTCTCATGTGTTCTAACTTAAGAGTAATCAGTAATTCAGCTTATCTTACCTGCTCATTCCCAGTTTTGTCTCCCTCTCTTTTCATTCTTTGCTTGGAACGGTAAAATGCGCTCCTGGAATACTTACATTCTGTTAGTTTTCCTAGTCTGCTGTTTTCTTTCAGGCTTGATGTGGGCTGGGCCTTATCTCGTGGCTTGTTTACAGATAGCCATAATGACTATGGCCCTAACGTATGGCCCTATGTCACCCCAAGTACATTCCCAAGTGGCTGCCTTTACAGAGCTTTTCCTTCCGGAAATTTTACTTTAACTAGGAAAGAAAAAGTCCTCTTTGAACTACTCTCCCAAGTGTACAGTTGACAGAGGTGGAAAATCGGGCCTACCCTTGATGGAGGGGAAGGGATTTGGAGGGTGTGCGCATTTCTTAGAGAAAGAACAGGACGGTTGAAATAATTCTTGCTTGGATGTCAGCTAGGGGAGCATCTCGGCAACAGCAACGAGGCGAACGAGCCTGGAGAAGACTTTTCTGCTGATTAGTCTCTTTTCCAGAGCCTCTCACGGGCTTGCACGCAACTTTGAGCCCAGAAGTGCATGCGTCAGGAGTATGACTTCATCAAGTCTATGATTTTCCTATACACACGCTGAGGAGCGTCGAGGCCCCAGATGAAATCAAAGTGGTTCCAATCAGGCAACAGGTCGAAGTAACGGAGATTCCTGATCTGGGGGAGTATCCTGGCCACATCCTGGGGCGTTACAAGGACGTCATTGCCCCCAACCCACATAGCGGTAGGCACTCTCATGGTGGTCAAGTCATAGAGTGGGGGGCGGCTCTGGAAGAGACAGAAAGAGCATTCGTGACAGAAAACTCCTCATGGCCACCACTGGGTTCCGATAAGCAGACAGGCTGCTCAGTGAGCATTTGCTACGATCATAGTTCTTTCAGGCTCTGGGAAGTAGAAATATTACCTGCAGTGGTCCCTGTCTTCAAGGAGTGGGAAGGAACAAGGCAAGATAGGTACATAAGCATTTGCCTACAAAGTAGGTATGTCAAAAGCCAAAAAATGGCAGGGAAGGTAAAGAAGAAATGACTTCCGACTGGGGGTTTCACAGAAAAACGAGTCATTTGAAATGACTTTTGAGGGAGCGTTGGATTTTGACAGATAGGGTTGAAGGCAGGAGGGCTTTCTAGCCAGTGGCAAGAGTGCGTACCCCCCCCCCCCCCGGTAAGGACGGTGAACTGTCCCGGGAACCCCAGGAAGAAAATACGTGAGTGGATGAGGTAGGAGACAGACAGTCAAGGTCCAGACTCCAGGCTAAGGTATCTTGACATCTTTCAGAAGTTGGGGGAAGTGAGGCAGGGTCACTTCTCAGAGCTCTGTCTTAAGATGACTGCATGGGCATCGTATGGGATGACCTTGAAGAAGGAACAGGCTGGAGGTAGGTCCTGAAACCATCTAGACAGGCAGTAGGGATGGTCCAGAGAAAGGGATAATGGAAGCCACAGGGATGATTAGATTCTCCAAGGGAGAAAGGAAGAGGGGTATGAAGAATCTTGGAAGAGGTTGACAGTTTGCGAGTGCGGGAAATGGAAAGTAGCCAGTGTAGACAGAGGACAACAATCAAAAAAGGAAGGAAGGGGTGCCTGGGTGGCTCAGTCGGTTAAGAAGCCGACTTCGGCTCAGGTCATGATCTCGTGGTTTGTGGGTTCGAGCCCCGCATCAGGCCCTTTGCTGATAGTGTGGAGTCTGTCTGTCAAAATAAATTTATTTTTAAAAAGGGAAGGAAAAACGCAAGAGCACTACGTTATTGAAGTCTACGTTGGGGCAGTGAATGGCAAGGAGGCTATGGTGACTGGCAGACCATGTTACCTGAAGGCAAGAACGGGCCATTGGATTTGGTAATGAAAAGCCACAGGCCACTTTACATAAAGTAGCTGTATAGAAAGATGAAGGCCCAAACTACATATCCCAGGGTTCAGGAATGAGTGGAAGAGGGGAGGAAGTGGAAAAAGTCAGCCTTTTTAAATATTAAAAAATGTTGGTTACAAACAGAGGGATGGATTAGTGAGCGATAGAATCGGTAGGTTGACAGAAGGTTGTTTGTTCATTTTCCAAAAGGAATAGCAGTTCACTGAAGACGATAGAAGGAGCCAGGAGGAAGAGGAGGTGGGAAGAGATGGGGTCAAGGGCACAAGCCCTCAGACTCGGGAAAGAAGAGGGCCTCCATTTTGGGAGAGAGGAGGGAAGAAGAGAATCAAGGGGACAGAGACATTTTAAGGTGGATAAGAGGGGCATTAAGAAATTTCATTTATGGGGCGCCTGGGTGGCTCAGTAGGTTAAGCGTCCGACTTTGGCTCAGGTCATGATCTCACGGTTCGTGGGTTTGAGCCCCACATTGGGCTCTGTGATGACAACTCAGAACCTGGAGTCTGCTTCTGAGTCTCTCTCTCTCTCTGTCTGTCCCTCCCCCACCTCTCAAAAATAAACATTAAATTTTTTTTTTAATTTTTTAAAAAAATTAAAAAAAAAAAAAGAAATTTCATGTATGCAGCCAATAAGTGTTAAGGGCCCAGGACATGCCCAGTATCTTGCCAGGTGAGAAAACACCGGTGAAGAAAACAGAAAGGAATCTCTGCCCTCACGGAGCTCACACGGGCTAATTCTCTTGTTCTCTGTCAAACACAGTGCACACAGAGACTGCGCTGGGAATTTAAGAGGGCAAAGTGTTGAGACCAGAATATAATAAAAATTGACTTCACATGGCCTAAAAGCAGACACACATAAAACAGGGTTGGCCTGAACTAAGGTAGGACCATCTATCGAACCGCTGAGAAATTCTAAGCACGTTGACGCTCTCCCATACTTAAGTCAGCACGTTGCACCCTTCAATCTTACAATTTTATTTGTTAATTTTGCCTCAATAAAGCTGAAAAAGAAAGGACTGTGACTAACAATGGTCTTAAGGGAGTGTGTGAGATTTTTGTTTCATTCTCTTATAAACAGAAACAATATACAAACATGCAATATACAATATAACGTGCTCCTTAAAAATAATGGAAGTGGAAATATGTAAAATCCCAAATGAGAGCCTCCTTTATTCCTTCACATTCTTCCCCTTCATTCTACCTTTCGTCTCCTCTGTGAAGGTAATCTCTTTAACATTTGTTGGTGGGTTTGTTTATTTGTTTGTTTTCCTGGCCCGATTCTAAGAATTTGCAAATATATGCATCTGTGACTATACATGGTCTGAGGGGCAGGGGAAAACTTCGGGGGTAGCAGAAATGTTTGGTATCTTGATTGTGGCATGGTTACATGAATGAATGTATTTGTCAAAACTCACCGAATTGGAAAATCAGCGAATCTTATTGAATGTAAATCACGCCTTAATCAAGCTTAAAAAACAGTAAAAACATACATACCTCTCTTAGTCGTCTTAAGGTCTGGTAGAATAATTTCTCTAACAATTCAATCCATTAGTGAGAAACTGACTGGTCTAATAAATAGCCTTAACTATATATCAGTCTGGGAAAACATTGGAAACATTTAATTTAGCGAAAGAAATGATGCCAAGAGGATTAATCCCAAGTACGGAGGGTTAAGCGGGTGTACAAATCGTAGTGTGAAAAGTCAGAGGGAAAAAAGATACCAAAGGCTCAAGTCTTCATGGGTAGATAATATTCCTCCAATGTTCTTGCGGGATCCTACTTTTTTCCTGTTGGTATCAGGAACTGGGTATTCATCTACTCTGTACATTTTCATAGATTTTTATAAAACGATTTCCATTAATATACAGTCAACAAAATTATGATAAAGAAAACATCTCAGTAACATTGACTAGATCTTGCCGTTACTGTAAATGAAAAAGCAAGATTAAAAATTGTGTCGGGGGAGTGCCTGGGTGGCTCAGTCAGAACAGCATCCGACTTTTGATCTTGGGGTCATGAGTTCGAGCCCCACGTGCGCTGCAGAGATGCCTTAAATAAATAAAACTTTAAAAAATATGTCTAGAAGCAGCGGTAGTGAGAAGATCGGAAAAAATGCAGTAAAATATTGACACGTCTAGTGTTCTCTGGGTGGAGGGATTACAAATTATTTGAATTCCTTAAGATATGCCTTTTTTATTTCTAGACTTTCTGCGATGAATGCATATTTAAATGAGACGTTTCTTAAAAAGCTCTATCAATGAGAATGCCACCAATGGCCAGGTAAGACTCTTTTCACTCTCTGATAATTTCTTTCTCTTTTTTAGTGTTTATTTCTTTTTGAGAGAGAGAGAGAGAGAGAGAATGTGTGAGTGTACCTGTGCGCATGAGCAGGGGAGGGGCAGAGAGAGGGAGAGACAGAGCGTGAGCGGAGGAGGGGTAGAGAGAGAGGGGGCAGAGGATCCAAAGTGGCTCTGTGCTGACAGCAGCGAGCCCAACGCGGGGCTCCAACTCACCGACCGCAAGATCATGACCTGAGCTGGAGTCGGAGGTTTAACCGACTGAGCCCCCCAGGCGCCCCTCTGATAATTTATTATAATTTCTCAAAAGCTGGCTTCTGGGGAAGTTCCGAGCAGCTCACCTGATTGTAATGATGCATGTTCTCAGCTTCGCTTCCCCAGTCATACGCCCTGAATTCATCTGATCGGTAAAGCTGAAATAAATGTGTTTTGGAAAAGTAATTAGAGTAACAGCCACAACTGTTAACAGCAAGTCTTGGGAAACCACTAGGCACTGGTTAGAAAAAAAAGGCTCCTGGAGCACCAGAAGGATATAAATACATTTTCACTACTAGAAGCACAAGGTCAACAGAAAGGGAAGCAAGGATCTCCCTTGGTTTGAAGGAAGAACTCATGGAAAATCTACACCCCTCGGGGGGGGCAGTCAAATCTCTGGGGGAAGGTTCGGTCTCCTCAAGCTTTCCCTGGCTACCTCTCGCTTCAGCTCAGGGTCTATTTTACAAGCTCCGATCTAAGATAGAGTTCACTTATGTCACCTACTTGCTCTCCACCATACCTTGCCCTGTCCTTTAAAATCGGGGGACTCAGGGGCGCCTGGGTGGCTCAGTCGGTTAAGCGTCCGACTTCGGCTCAGCTCACGATCTCACGGTTTGTGGGTTTGGGCCCCGCCTCAGGCTCTGTGATGACAACTCCGAGCCCGGAGCCTGCTTCGGATTCTGTGTCTCCCTCTCTCTCTGCCCCTCCCCCGCTCACACTTTGTCTCTCGCTCTCTCTCAAAAATAAACATTGAAAAAAAAATTTTTTTTAAAATCTGGGGAAATCAAACCAAAGACCGTGTCAAGGACAAAGCAGACACCGGCTTTGAAGCTTCTTAGGGTAGACCAGCTAACCCTCTTCTTTCGGATGTAGTGAAATAAGCTTGGAATAGTTTTCCACGAAAAAGACACTACCTGTTTTATATGCAGGATGTTCTGTATCGATGATCCAGTGGGAGCGTGTGACATATACACGTCCATCCGACTCTGAAGGGAAATAAAACACGGTACAGCAAAACTCACCCAATGAAATAAACTACACCTTCCAGAAGCCGAGAGCAATGGTGCAAAGAATTAGCAAATGGAAGCTGGGGTTTTGGAAATGACCAGGCGGGTAAGATAAATAAATCATGCCAGGCGCTTGAATGTGAGTAAACCCCGCGTTGCTTGGGAGCAAACTGCCATCAGCTTGGAAGCCGTGGGTTAATTGGCTGGTTTTGAAGTAGGAGAAGCGACGATGATCATCACGGGGCAGTGTGCTTTAGGAAGGTGCTGTGTGCGAGTGTAGGGATGTGGTGTGCGTGTGCAGGGGTGTGCACTGTCACAAATCACGAGGCCGAAAAAACCCGGATTTCAGGAAGTAACTTTGTTCATTAGGAGCTTTGTGACTTCGGGCAAGTCATTTCACATTTCCGAGTTTCTGTATTTTCACCTAGTAAGTGAACATACTAAAAAATCCTACCGTGCCAGGCTTTTGTGAGGATAAAAATAAAGTATCGCAAAAGAAAAGCAAAAAACAATCGCTTCCCTAGGTGCTGTACTTTGGCCTTTGCAAAAGAATAGAGAGATGAAAATTATAGAGCTATAATAGTAATTGTAATCCTATGTCCTAGAATACTGTATAATGAAAGCGATCAAGGGAACTATCAGAAATATTTACTTTTGGGGCGCCTGGGTGGCTCAGTCGGTTAAGCGCCCGACTTCGGCTCAGGTCATGATCTCACAGTTCCCGAGTTTGAGCCCCACCTCGGACCCTGTGCTGACCGCTTGGAGTGTGGAGCCTGCTTTGGATGCTCTGTCTCCCTCTCTCTCTCTCTGTCCCTCCCCCACTCGCGCTCTCTCTCTCAAAAATAAATAAACACTTAAAAAAATTAAAAAATACATTTACTTTTGAATAAGCAGGCTTTGAACAATGGTTCCCATTGTATTTCCGTTGGGCACAACTTAGCCTCTTGAATAGGGGTAGAGCGGGCTGGCAGAGACCAGCTATTTGAGAACTAGCCTCACTGTCACAGCCTCACTGGCCGCCATATGGAATTCAACCACATCAGTCCGCAAATGTAAACTCCTCCTTCTCCTCCTCCTTGAATTCTCCTACCAGGAAACAAAGAGTTGATGAAACAAGACTGTTCCTTTTCTGTGGGAAAGGGATTCGACCTCCATTCCATTGTGTCTTGTGCTTTGTAAGTGACGTGAGGAGTTTTATCTGAGGCCAACAGCACCCAGCAAATGAAGGCACACAGGAGACAAATTCAATGCTTGGATGTACTTCTTTTCTCTTCTGGGATTATTATTATTATTTAGGGCACAGGAGTGGTTGTAAAATGAAATGGATGGTAGTAATGGTGGCTGAGAGTAAACAGGTGAACCCTCTACTCATGGTGGGACATCATCGTTTTCCTGTGTGTGACCAGGGACAGAAGAATGACGCTGCCTATTCTTTTCCCCGGTCTTCACAGTCGTGGTCCATTGAATACCTCATCTATGCTTAGCCAATCTTTGCCCTTATGCTTTAGAATATCGTATCAACCTTTGCCGTTTAATAGATACATCAACGAGAGCCAAAGAAAAGCTGGAATTTCTTAGAGCATCCAATGGTCCCCTGATCATCATACATACCACGTTCATATTTTTCTTGTTGGCTCCAGCCCATAAGGACATAATTTCACTACATATCACCCATAATATCTTATTGTTGCAGATTTTGGTAGAAGGTGCCTTGCCCATCTTATCTTCTAAAAAGAAACCTTTGGTACCAAAAAAACGCTGTGAAAAGAAAAAAGAAGTATCCTTTCAAGAACCATTTGCAGACTCCTTGATGTTCCCCTCCATCCCCAGGAATGAGGATTCTTGGGAGATCTGTTTGTGTTTGTATTTGCTGTTTTTGCCAAGGAGACCAAGTCATCCGGGAAAAGAAACGACTCATGAATCCATCTCCCTCGAGGGAAGACTGTCTGCTCAACTCTGCCCAAATGTAGAAAACGTCCCAAACTGAACTGAGGTCAACACCCTTTGCAACAGACCTGTCAACCACACAAAAGGGAACTTACGTCACTTGAGCTTACAGTGAACAACACAATAAAACCACTATGAAACCAGTCATTAGGGACTATGGAGATTCTTCCTTGTATCAGTTCACAATTGTTTTTTTCCATTCCCACCACTTCGCCCTAAACCAGGGCTTGATTTTATATAAAAGTTACTATGAAGCCTGAATTGGTCTCCTTGACTTCATTTTGGCCCCAATCCATTTTAGCCGACACCCCAATTTTGGCAAAACGCGATGCTTTTTGTGGCGTGAACTTTTTAGAGAATCAAAAAGCAAACAGAAAAAAAAAATCTTTGGATGGATAAAGTCCCAAATCCACATTGGGCACCAAACTGTTTTTTCAGCCCTTGGAAAATAACCAATAAATGTCTGAATGAATAATCGGGCTGTAGGACATTTGGGTTTGGGCATCTTAACAAACCTCCCCTATGAGAAAGGGTGTATTATTCAGGCTTATGTAACACACGATCCAAGATGGGATCCTCAGACACATTTCGGTGAAAACGAGCCTACCTTGATTACGGAATTTGGAAGTAGAAAAAAACTGGTAAAAATGCCCGTGGGATATTTGAATGAGACCACAGGACCCAAGGCAAAATTCATTTTGATTCTTTGTGCCAGTTCAGGCATGGTGCAAAAGGCTACAAACCCTAAGAGAACAGGAGACAAGACAATCTTGTAAAAATTAGAAATACCGAGGCAATGTCTGTACTAACAAAAGTAGGACTCTGCTTTGACGGGTTGTCTTTCTATTGCAACAATCTTGCAGATGAATTGGGAAACTTCTGAGATGTTCTGCAAAGATAATCTGCCTTCAGTCCCTCTGCTGTCAAGTGTCCATTTTTCTCGGATTCTGAACAATGTACCTTGGTCGGGGAGAGCGAGGGGATAAGCTGTTGGAGCCGCCCCTGCCGAGGGGCCGGGGGCGTCTTCGCTCACAGGCATGGGCTAAGTGCGGGCAATGCTGTCATTTTACCACCAGCTCTGAGATGCCGGGATGAGTCACAGAGCTTCTAGGAGCAAATAATTGGTTCATGGGAGGTGGAACAATCAGTTCTTTATGTAGTATCATCCAGTTATTCCACAATTTGTCTTTCTCACAGTGCAACCAGATTTCACTACTCCCAGTGCTTAACTGGATGCTTACCAGCCTCCAGAATCTTCCCTGCTTTCCCTCGGTCCACTGTGGTCCTGGGAGACCAGCAGTCTCTACCTGCTCTGATTTTCCTGCAACACTACTGCACCTGTTTCTAGTCCTCCCGGGACCCTGTCAGTGTGTGTGTGTGTGTGTGTGTGTGTGTGTGTGTGTGTGTGTGTGTGCGTGTGTGCACACGTGTCGCAAACGCATGGGGACACAGCCGTAGCAGAGAATTTTTTCCCCTGAAATTCTTCTTGAACCATTGAAGTCATCTTGGCCAAAAAAAGAACTGACTTTGTATTGATGGGCTGAACAGCTGCTACAAAGACTGAAACGGGAATGCGGGTAGGGGGACACTTCTCCCCAGATCTTTGGAGATGTGCGGAGAGGAGTTTTTCCACGCTCACACTCACTAGTCTTGGGCTGGGGCCTGGGTTGCTAAACACCTTGCCAGGGACGGGCCCTTCTCACAGGCCAAAAATTGCTCTGCTGCAAGTGCTCCCTGGAAAAGAGCATGCCCTAAATGCAATGCAGAGCCCTGCTGATGGGATCATTTGTTTTCTTTGCGGGTCAGACAGAAGAGCATCCCTACGTGCTGCCCACTTTTCTAGACCCCACTCGAGTCATTCCTTCTCCTTCCGGTCCTTCCACATGTCCCACACCCCACTGGGGGCTGTCAGACTGACCTGCTTTGAATCTGTGCCCTTTCTGCTAAGACACCCTGACCAAGGGTCCTCAACACAAGACCCTAAACATAGTCAATGCTCGCTAAGTGTGCGCTAGGATACTGCAATTATTTGCCAGTTAGTGGCAGGTTTTTTGTTTGTTTGTTTTGTTTTGTTTTTGTCTCATTAAAATTTTTTATAGCCTTTTATTTATTTTTTTCTTTTTAAAAAAAATTTTTTTTTAACGTTTATTTATTTTTGAGACAGAGAGAGACAGAGCATGAACGGGGGAGGGACAGAGAGAGAGGGAGACACAGAATCTGAAACAGGCTCCAGGCTCTGAGCTGTCAGCACAGAGCCCGACGCGGGGCTCGAACTCACGGACCGCGAGATCGTGACCCGAGCCGAAGTCGGCTGCTTAACCGACTGAGCCACCCAGACGCCCCTATATCCTTTTAGAATATGTCCTGGGATGCTCACTGGCTGTTCCAAACATATCAATATAAAGCACCAATAAATATACATCTGCTGTTGATGCTAATGGTGATAAGGAGACTGTAAGATTACTTATTTATTTTGCATAGTTTCACCCCAGCTAAAATATTGCATTCCACGTAATCTCTTAAAATGGAAAACGTTAGTGGAAGATCGCTAACAAATTGGCATTATTAATAGTATGGCTTCCTCTAAATTTGTACTTGGAACTGGATTTTTTATTTCTTTCTAAAAGATGTAGTAAATCATTAAGAAGTACATTTTCAGAGAGTAGGATCTTGGGCTTTTGAGAATTTTTCTACATAGTGCTTACATTTAATTGCGATGCCATAAATATTAAGTCACATGCTAAATGGGCCCAGTTGACGTATGCTTTTGTGTTTCAACTAAAAAAAAGTGATCGTATGTTTTCAGTTTGTTCATATAGAGATATAACCTCACCCTTTTACTATTTTTTAAAAATCCCATATGGGTTGTGAGGCAGGTATGATTGATACATATTTATCATTCTTCAGGGTTATTTCAAGGCATCAGGCTTTACTTTTTCAGCTCAGAGGAAACCTAGACGCTTAACTCTTTGGAAATACTTCTTTAGATTTGGGGCACGTGGAAATTATATCACGGTTACAAATGTGCTGTTGGGACCAGACATGGAGGAAAGATTTGTCCTACACACGGTCTCTGAAATTCAAGTTCACAACCACATAGGGCACTAGGATTTCATGTCCGGCACAAGACAGAGAATTAAGGGCAAATTCACAACCACTTAGGGCACTAGGTTAACACGTAAGACGAACTCTTGCAAGGCTCCGACCTTGTAAAACACGGACATTTGTAAACATACCTATTGTCGTGCCAAGGGAGTGTCCAATGAAATACAGCTTCTCCTGACCAGTTTTATTTACAATGAAGTCTATTATTCCCGGAAGATCGTATTTGGCCATTTCATCAAAACTGCAAAATAAAACAGGGGCTTATCAACACTCGCTCCTAAGTTTAAGACGCAGAGCACCTGCTCACTTAGTTTTTATACACAGAATTCTGTGCTGTTCACTCATTTGCCTTGCATTTCATTATTTATCCGGTCACGTGCAGGCTATTGGAGCCTTGTTGGCTGCATTTCTATGCGTTACTTTTAACGGGGCTGATTTCAAGACTTGTGTGTGCTGTCCGCCGGTCACTCCTACCCTTTCTCCCCTTCATCCCCTTCCCTTTTACATCTGGTTTTTCTGCCTCTACTTCAAACACTCCCAGGGCGCTTGCAAGATTCATGCTCAGCTTTGGAAACAGAAGTGGTTGCAAATCACGACTCTGGCTGAGTAACTTCTGATGAATTACTTAAATGCTCTGAGCTTCAGGTTCCTCATCTGGGAAAGCAACATAATGCCAGGGATGTAGGAAGGCTGCTAAAGGTCGTCTTGTAGTAAACAGGCTCCACCTTTCCGACCAAGGGCCACGGACACAAAATATTATCCTGATGTTTGCCCCTGCCCCAAATTTACTCTATCCTTCCTTTATTCTTCCCCTGCCAGTGGGTGCTGACCATTTCATTCGTGTGCTAGGAATGCACCTTCTGTTCTGGCAGCTGGCTTGCAAACCAGCAGGGAGGTTAGCCTTGGGAAGTCTCTTGCAGGCATCAGCCTGTCCTCTGATGCCCGCAGAGAACACTTTCCCTAAAAGAAGCAGGCAGCGTATTAGACCATTGTTCTCCATTGTCCATTAGCAAGGTTTTAAAGACCTCCTATTGGGTCTGTGCTGAAAATGGTATTTAATACCGTCTCAACCAGAGTTTCTGTAAATAAAATCGAGTACTGGTACACATCATCTCTGCAAAACTGAGTGACCGTCCGAGGGGAAAGACCTGTATTCGTAGCGTCGGAATGCACATAAGCTTCTCGAGGGCCGGTACTTAGCCTACCGTTGAGCGCTCAGGGCCCAGAACTATGCAGAGACGAGACACTCCGCAAACATTGGTTGAATGAGTGTGTGCACCGGTCCTAGAAATGTCCTGAGCTGCCCCTTGAGACACGCTTATAATGTACAGTATTGGACAGAACTGGATGTTAAAATGATCCTGGGAAAATGATGTAACTTGCTTGTGGGAGAATCAGTGGAAATCAAACTCCTTGCTATTTCTCTGCTTTGAGAAGTTAGTAGAAGCTACACGGAACCACGTGACTCCCAATGTTGCAGATTATTATTAATATCACCCACACTATTATATTCAAAGCAATGGTCCCAAAGTCTCTTCATGATTTTTCTTAGATACCGCTTACCTAAAGGCCCAGAATTTTTCTTCAGTCACTGAGAGCGTCTTGTGTCTTCTTGACCAAGTGTTTCCCCGACTGTTTCCCATCCAGACATCGTAACCTGCATCTGCTAGGAGGAATCCAAGGCTGCCATTGGCATAATTCTCAAGCCAAGAGGCATTGTCTGCAAACAAAGCGTGTTGCAAGTACACAACTGGGCGGGGACCTGGAAGGAGGCAGGAAGAGAGAGAGGAGAGAGAGAACAATTTCTGATAAGTAGACCATCTCAGGAACATGATAGAAACACACACATGCCCAGAAAAAGCAAAAACCTAATCAGCATTCACCTTTCCCTTTCATATAGAGCATTTGGTTAACATGGTGTAAGTTTCTTGAGCACATGCATTGCACCTAGTGGTATGTTGACAGATGGCCACGGATGAGCTTGTTAAATTCTCATAACAACTCCAGAAAGTAGCTACTATTTTAAGGATCCTCACTTTCCAGAGGAGGAGACGCGGCTTTAGAAGGTAGTTAGGTGACTTTCCCAAGGGGCCACCCAATTAACGGGGTGCAGAGCCAGGACTCAAGCCCGGTTCTGTTTCACAACCAAGTGGGTGCTTGTAATGGTGCTCAGTGCTCCATGAACTCACTTTTGCGTACCTCCTGGGTCTGGCTGGCGGAGACGTGAAAATGATCATGCTTGATGGTGTTCTGTGCCTCTTCCAGGGAGGAGGGGGATGTGACCGTAAATGGACAGCATCTGGCTCCTTGCCAAGCTTCTAGCCAAACCCCCCCGCCTCTGCCTACTGGAGAGCATTTGAAAACCCAAATACAATACAACCAGCTCAACACCCCTCTGACAACAACCGAATTCCTGAGGGAGAGAGTCTTCAGGGTGGAAGGTTCCAAAAAAGTCACCATCATTCAATGGGTAAGAGCACATGCTCTCTGGAGCCAGGCTGGATTTGAATTCTGATTCCATCACTTGCTATTTGTGTGACCTCGAGAACCTGCTTTGCCTTATCATCTGTAAAATGATAACCATGAATAGTACTGACCTCATACGGATGCTGAGAGCTTTATCTGATATAAATTAATGTAAAGCTTTTAGAATAATACACTTAATAGATGGCTCTTAATTCCAAATCTTCCCCAAATCCTCCCTCCTTAAGTGAAACCTTTCCTGGAGAAATCCTCTCCTTTTATGCTTCCTGGCCATTACCCCTCCCCCCCCCCCCGCCCCCCCCCCCCCAACTTGGGCTGGTATTGAAACGAAACGAAGATTAATGGAAGACCCAGGAGGCCGTGTTAATGTGAATTTCAGATGAACGATAAAAAAACGTTTTGTATAAGTACATCCTAAAGTGGAACTTGTATGAGAAACCGATCTGTCATTGATCTGAAAGTCACCTTTCACAGGGTGTGTCCTATTTTATCTGGTAACCCTACCTAACCCCACTCCCAGTTTTCATTCCAAAACCCTAGAATTACACATTTCTTTGTTAGAGGCAGAGGAAGTTAAACAGCGTGATGTTAGTTGCCCCTGAATGTGACTGGCAGGAGAGCCCGTGCAGCAATCTGAGTAAATGACTTTGCCCTGGAGCCTCCCCAGATACTTTGCTCAGTCTTCCCTCTTTCTCATCCCGAGATCTGCAGTTATGTGTCCCTATTTAAAGAATAATTCCTCTGCTTTTGTCTGGCTGGCTCTTTATTCCAAAATTCAGACCTTCCTAACACCATGTTCTTTCATTCCACAAAACTTCTGTCCCTCAAATCAAAACATAGGTGAATGTTCCAGGTTTCCTTCCTGGAAAAAAAGTTGCAGATATGTCACGATCATTTAACTTGATTTTTCCCCCCTTTAGCCTACAGAGAAAAGCCTGTTGATCTTTGCAGGGGCAGGAGAGACTTCACGCAACCCAGTCAACCTCACACAGCCCAGCAAACGTCTTTCCAGCAGCCAGGAAATCTGCTTTCCTGGGATGTAACAATTTTCCGCATGAGAGATCAGTAATGAACCAGCGAAATGCATGCTTTGCCTTTGCATTTACACCCCTGCCCACAAGCCAAGTCGGCCGCCTTCAACAAGATCAGTCTTGCCCTTTGTATTTTTAGCTTCTTGCCTGGCTTCAGAGAATGGGAAAAAGAATGAGGCTCCCTGTTGACTATTTAAAGACTCATCCAGTTTTGACAAACCAGTCATTCCGTTAAAGGAAAGCCAGCAGTCAATGTTAGTCATTTGCTCTCCTCCTTCGCAGGAGAGACACATCTCATACCTGTGTTTCTATCATCTGTTCGCCCGTGGGGGATTCTATTGATGCTGAGGATGTACCCGTCTTGAGTGGTGACTTCATACTCTTCACTGGGGTAGCCATTATAGGTGATGATCTCACTCTGTCCAGTGAAAATACAGGTATTAGCTCAACATCTTCTCCAGAGGTCATCAAAAGAAACCAGAACAAAGAATCTGGTGTGTGTTTATTGGGGTGAGTGATCTGAAATCTGTAGCCCCAGGTAACTGTAAGGTTAATTTACTATGTAAAGTCTTGATAACGAATAAGCAGACTATTAGAAAAGGTCTACTATTGGCAAATCTGGGGGTGAGTGGTTGGGTGGAGATATTATTTAGTATCGACCCATTCTTCCTTTTATTTTTAATATGAAATGTACTGTCAAATTGGTTTCCTTACAACACCAGTGCTCATCCCAACAGGTGCCCTCCTCATTCTTCCGACAAAACTATGTTCTCAAGCCAATTCTCCAGACCCCTCTTGGTTTAAAGATAATAAAACCACAGTCCACTAGAAGGCTGTCATATCTATGATCCAAATGGCTTAAAATATAAATTCTTAATGTTTTAAAAATATAATTTCAAAAGAGGAGGTTGCCTACAATCATGAGTTCGCTTTACGTGACTAGAGAGTATTATTTATTCAATCAGAAGAAAACATCAGCCTAGCTTGACTCAGAGAAACGTTAAAATCAGCTATGTTTTTTTTTTTCCATCTGTTTCCTTCTCTAAGATTTTTCTGCTATCACAAGACCTTTGCTAATCTCACAACCCACACATCAGCCCTATGTGATGTCTTTCGGAACCTCGCATGACTTACAATATTCATCCACACTTCAGGATTCGCTTCATTTTCCAAATTAAAGAAGCTACCAGCATTTAAAGTTCCACAGAGCAAACAGGTTGTTGTGAAAAACAGCCACATCGTGGGAATGCCTGACATAAGACATTTAATAATCACAGATTAATCTTATACATCCACGTTGATGAAGGGATGAGAATAATGCCCTGGTGAAAACCGAAAGACGAGCGTCCTAGAAACACCGAGAAAGCGTGGGAGGAAGCCAACACAGTAAGCTACCTCTGAGCATGTGAATCCATTGCTCACATGGAAACTGCTATGACCCCGTCCAGTTCTTGAAGGAAATTTAATTTAGTATGGAGGCTTATTTCTTGGTTTTCTCTTACTCAAAGTTTTTCAATTATGTCATTCAGTCTCTGCTCACCTTCCAGTTGCCGGATACCTGAAGACACCGAGGACAGGTGTCTAAGCCACAGAAAAGTGGAAAGTGCCCCTATTCTCTACCCCAACCGGCTTCCCACAAGACAAACAAGAGCAATGAGCAGAGAACCTGACTATCAGTTTCCAGGGAAGGGATTATTTGCCTTGGGGACACCCAGAGGGGAAGGTAGCGCGTTGAAATGTGTTATCTCTTCCTTGGCACGGCTTCAAAGCATTTCTTCCAAGGCAGCCCGAAGTCATTGCAGTGCAGAGGGCTCGTCCTATACGAGCTGCAGCCCCATGGTCCGAGATTGGGATCCAGCCTCACCACGGACAAGATTTCTGACCTTGGGCAACTGATTTAACAGCTTTCTCTCTTGGTTTCCTTGTGGGAAAAATGAGGATAATGATGTAACGTCCCTCACAGGGTTACAGGAAGGATTAGTGACCTACCGTGCAGTAAGTGTATGTAAGCCCTTTCACTATTTTTCCTAATCTGAGCATGAGCCAGAAAGGAACATCAGAGAGCTTTTCCTGGAACAAATTAATGACTCACTTCTAGAAATTGAGAGCTTCCTTCTGAAGTTAATAGCTTTCCATACATTTGCTGTCCGGTTGAAGATAATCTGCTACCTGCAAACGTTATGTAATTTTAAAGGTTTTTAAACCTAGCGGTAGGTAATGTCTACTCAGTGCTGAGCTCGTGTGGAGAATAGCTCTACATACTTCGTGTATGTTATTTAAATCTCAAAGAAACTCCATGAAGTAAGTTCAATCATCCTCACCTTAACAATGAAGGAAACCAAGGCTTAGAGAGATTTTAGATCTGTCTAAGGTCACAGAGCCAACAGGTGACAGAGGGGGACCAGGAAGGCCGGCCAACTCCCAGTAGCACCCTTACATCTGAGAACCATTCCCGACCCACCTCCCGGTTGTGATCCATTTTGATCTTACCTATTTAAGGAAGCTTCCCCTGCTCCCGAAGACTCCGTGCCGATTAGGAACCTCCGGACTTCTGCATGTGACATCAGGCTGAAGAATGAGATGTAGTTGCAGTGACAGTTAGAAGCTGGAGAGAGGAGAGACCGGAAGCCCATGGAAATGAGGAAACCCTGCACTAAGGCACCGCCCAGGGCGTCTTCCTGACGCCCCAAATGTCATGATTCGCTTGTAGATTGGGAAATAGTGGTCTGCACGATGCCAAATAACCAGTTTGACTGAATCCTTCATGTTTCCACTGAGTGTCTGCCACGGCAGGGAGGGTTCAGCAACAGTTTCAAAGTCTTGCATGAGATGGGGAAGTAGGATGTACCGATCATCCTAATGGTCAAAACCAGGCATAACAATGCCTACCTTTCCAATGCCGTAGCGTTTTTGTCGTGAAGCCATGTATGTAAAAGCACTGATGTCAACCATGCAGCGTGGAGGGATGCGATTGATTGTGGCTAAGTTGTGGCAGTGAGACCATCCAGACTCCAGGCCCTGGACGCCCGGCGGAACCCAGTACTAGCATTGTGCCAGAGGAAACTGACCATCGTGGGTGCTGAACCACAGACCACGCCCCTTTACTTGAAACAAAGGGGAAGCGCACCTCGGTGGCTCAGTCTGTTGAGCGTCTGACT